>NC_067472.1:66037817-66745317 GCF_947179515.1 Apodemus sylvaticus | reverse complement strand
ATATGCCTGGCATGGAACCACCCCATGCCATACCCAGCGATTAGAGAGTGACAACCCTCCCATTATCACAGGAGTTATGGGCCACATGATTGGACTATCCTGAGCCAAATAGTACTGAGAAATATGTATAGCATTTGTCCTTTAAGACAGGGAGTGCAACTACACCCTTAAGATCATTTGCCACTGTCCATATGGGTCAGAATCATGTCTAATATTAGTAGATGATGAATGAGCTGGCAAATTGGAAGTTATTGCAAGGGGAAAAAATCCCTGATGCAAAGTGGGTAATGTCAAAGTAAACCGTACCTTTCACATTCGTGCTGCCAATTCTAGAAATAAAATAATTACACTCTTCCTAAAATCGTGATGCTCAGGAAAGGCAAAGGAATGCTTCTCACAGCCATTCTGCCCCCACCCTCTATTAAGCCAGACTGAGCCAGGCTGGCATCCGGGCACCTGCTTCCCAGTAGCAGTTGTGGAACTATGCATGACACATGGCTACAGGCCAGGCTTGAAAATAATCTGTCTTTACTTCATAGCCGATGGTTGCTTTGGAAACTCTGCGTCTTTGTTTGTTGTCAGGCATGTTCTCATAATCATGCGTATCCCTGTCCAGGTAATCTGCCCAGACCAAAGTAGAGTCAATCTCCCCAGCTCACTGCTACCAGCTCAAAATGTAATGATGTGCATCACACCATAGACACTCACAGAGACAAAGGGGGGTGGGAGGGAGAAAGCACACAGAGAGGTACACCACACACACACACACACACACACACACACACACACATACCAGCTAGTACTCAGGCGACCATCTTGGCAGCAGTGGCTTCACTGGCAAGCTAAACTTGTAAGGGGGAACTGGAAATTATATAAAGTAAACTTTCCTCAGTGAGAGAGGTGAACTGGGCAAGTAGGTAAAGCAGGGATTTTCCCCTAGAGCTTCAGGATGTTCTGTTGGGAAACATCAGAAATAGTGGGAGGGGAGGGGTAGGTAAACAGCATAGGGGAGGCACTGGGGGGATGGGGGGGCACTGAATCATACCTCCTGAACTCAAAGAGACCACCTGGGTCACTCACAAGAGAGACAAAACAAGTGGCCCAAAGACACCCCAGTGAGCACAGCCATACATGGTCCTAGACTAAAAAAGTCAGCCAGACTCCCATGCAGCCAGGAGACAGGAGCCCTATGCCCCATCCATCCTGCCCCTAGCTTCAAGGGCCACCTCTCTCAGAGAGACTTGGTTCTCCCAAGGACTCAGAACTCCACAGTCTACAGTTGCTATGATGTCTAGCCTGTTCCTGAGATTCCAGTGATGTGACAGTGCCCTGTCTGAGGACCGCTCTCTACACCCCATGAATCCACAAGTCAACCTCATTGGTAGGTGGGTAGGTACACGATAATCCCTGCATAGAGGAGAAAGAAATCAAGGCACAGAGCACCATGGAAACCGAGACTGTGCACTCCAAGCTCCTGAACTTCACACTTTCATATCATCAAAGGAAGTCAGGACAGGAACTCAAACAGTGCAGGAGTCTGGAGGCAGGAGCTGATGCAGGGGGCCATGGAGGGGTGCTGCTTACTTGCCTGCTTTCGCTGTCTGCTCAACCTTCTTTCCCACAGAACTCAGGACTACCAGGCAGCCCAGGATTGGATCCATCCAATATGGCCTGGGCCCTCCCCCAACAATCACTAACTAAGAAAATGCCTTACAGATATGTCTTATGTAAGCATCTTCTCAATTTAGTTTCCCTACTTGAGGATAACTCTAGTTCATGTGTCAAGCTGATATGCTACTAGCCAGTACACATGAATCCTGTGCCGAGTCTAGAAGCTCTGCCTCACTCCACCATACAGAAACCTTGAGCTGTTTCATATCTCCCTTTGATGGCGGGATCCACTTTGATTCCCCTTTTGTATAAACATCAGATGTAGATTAAGGTTTACCTTTTACCCATGGATGTCCGCTTGCTCCAGGCCCACTCGTTGAGAAGGAACCTTCCTCTGTTGAATTGCTTTTGCACATGCATTAGACATCAGGACAGATTCCTGCAGGTCCTCTGTGGATCCTCAGTTCTGTCCCACTGACCCGTGTATCTACTCCTTCCCCAAGCACCATGACTGGATACCACAGCAACAGATTATTGTTATTAAATAGCAAGAGAAATCCCTAGAGATGAGAAGTCATCAAGAGTCACTGCCTTGGAAGTAACCAAGCTGTTGTGGATGAAGGCATGGAATGGGGGATGGGTTGGTCAATAGAGATCCCATCCACAAGATGCTCAGGCATCTTCCCGCTCAGTAGCATCCTTGTATAAGTATATGGCTCCCAGGAAAGAGGCTCTCATTTAGGAAAAGGAGTGGAACGGAAGTAAGCAAATACCAGAACACCTCCTGACCCCCATCCCCCATCCCAAGGTTCTGGTATCCCTAGCCTCAGGCCGTGGCAGAACCAAAGACGTGTTAGCTTATTTTTTAACCCCCCCCCAAAAAAAGCAAAAATCAAAAGCAGTTCACCTTCATATCCTCTTACCCTAAACTGCGCCTAGTCAACTTCTGAAACAATGACACTTCCAAGGCCATGATCTCTCTCTCTCTCTCTCTCTCTCTCTCTCTCTCTCTCTCTCTCTCTCTCTCACACACACACACACACACACACACACACACTTTCACAGCATGTCCAGACTGTTACCCTGTGTATCCAACACAAACACCCCAAACTTCATTCACTCAAAGCCTCCAAACACCCTGCTCTTGCCTGCCACATACTACAGAGAGCCTTGTAGCATTTCAGCTTGTCCGTAGGAAGGGGGTTGGCAGGTTCATTAGCAACAGTCATCTTCATCACTGTGGCTCCACTGCAGGCTGACATGACAAATCACAGTTATTACAGCCGCTATGGATTGTCAGCGATTAGCAAAGGAACCAGTATATTACCCTAATTTAATTATCCCACCATCTGATGCTTATGATGATCACTAACAGTACTTATTTCTAAAATGAAATGTGCTATTCTCTAATTGTTCACAGTTCGAAAGAAACAGCCAGAGAACACTCTCAACCATTAAGGAAATGATATTTTAAATGATGAACATACTGTATATGTTTGTACTTTAAGGAAACAGACTCTGGTAATGTTTGGGGAAATTAGTGAAAATTTACTGATTCCCAGAAGAAAAATACTTGTGCTAAAAGTGCCAGGCAAGATCTGTAGGCTGCATATGGCACAGCTCAGAACAGTGGAACGAGATGAACCAAGCTGACCTGGATCAAAGCCCATCCTGACCAGAGGCCCCAGAACCAGAGAGCCCGAAGCCCATCTGGATCCTTTTCTATGATTCTGCCAGTACAGCCTATGCTGTGGCACTAATGAAAAGATCTACATAAATTTAAAGCAGGGCTGACACTGAACAGACATACCCCAAAAGTACCTCCCCAAAGCCAACCCCCCCCAACAAAACTCCAAGGAGCTTCACAAACCTACTGACATTCTGCAAAGAAGGAGTCCCCACCTGGCCTGAAGAAGAGTCAGATCCCAATCTGTGACCTGTCCAGACCTGGCCCTTGCTGGGACATGATGCTCCCTCCCTCCAGTGAGGACTGGAGAGAAGAGAATGTTGGGGAACACAGTACCTAGGCTAAGGGCAAGATTCAATGGTAGAGCTCTTGTCCAGTACATCTGAAGTCCAGGGTTCTGTCTCCAACTCAAGGAAAACAAAATGTCCTCATGTACACATCTGTGGCACTACAGCCCTGAATGGAGTCTCACTGTCATTGACCTTGGCTATCTACCCAGCCAGCAGCCACCGTAGGATGGAGAACCCTTCCTAGAAAAAAGTCCAGTATCAGCCAGATATGGTGACATACCTCTCAAATCTCATTCCTTATGAGGCAGAGGCAGGGTGATCTGTATGAGTTCCCTGGTGTCTCAATCTGCATAAAGAGTTCTAAGCCAGTCAGTTTTGCATATCTTTTTTTTAATATTTTTATTTTCTATATTCTTTGTTTACATTCCAAATGATTTCCCCTTTCCCAGATCCCCCCTCCCCATATGTCCCATAAACCTTCTTCTCTCCATCCATTCTCCAATCACCTCCCTCCTTTTTCTCTGTCCTTATATTCCCCTCCAATGCTAGATCAATCCTTTCCAGGATCAGGACCCTCTCCATATTTTTCATGGGAGTCATTTGTTATGCGATTTGTGCCTTGGGTATTCAGGGCTTCTGGGCTAATTAATATCCGTCTTAAACAACAAAAACCCACACTGTCAATCAAATACTCCAAGGGCTAACAAGCAAGAGAGGCAGGATCCTATGGGACTGGGCAGAGTGCCTATCAGACCACATAACCCGGTTGCCACTCAACTCAGGTTCCCTCACCAGAGAGAGCCTTGCTCTCTGGAAGCTCTGGCCTCCAAAGTCAATGGGCTTGAATTAACTGAAATGGGTTATTCTGAATGTCAACACTCAGGACAAGTGTCCCCAGAGCCCAGTGTGCAGTCATAGTATTTTTCCCTTAAGTCTGTCACCCACATGACCCAACAAGAACCAATGAAATCTCCAGCTACAGTCCCACAGAGACCTGCTAGGATTTCAAGGTAGGTGCATCCCAGGGACAGTAAGTAGCTCTTGGAGGCCTAAGTCTCAGCAGCTCTGGCCCCAAAGAATGAAGAAGCCAACTGCAGGCTCTTCTGGATGAGCCCCAAATCCTGCTGGCTCTGTGGCTGCTCTCTGGGAGCCTCTCCTTATCAAATGATAAATGATCCCTCCGCTCTCCCGTTACCCGCACTTCTCACTCCTCCGGGCCCTCCCTTCCCATGGCTGAAATAAATAATCCTGCACCAGAGGCAGACACATTTGTCTAGATGGTAGACGGTGCTGGTGTCACAGTAGGAAGGGCTGGTGACTATGCTCTGGACCTTTAGCCTCCCTCACGTCTGATCTTCTCCTCCTCCTCAAATCCCCTTCTGTTCCTGTCACCTTTGTCCCCTCTCAGTTTTGATGTCAGTGGGAATGGCAAATGACCTGGGATGGCTCAGAAGAGCTGCCTGGGCTGTTCTTGGTGTGCAAGTGAGAGCGTCCAAAGGCCACAGTAGAAGATGGAACAGATCCCTGGTACCTGCTGGCTCCAGTCCCAGTAGATGCATATGCCTGCAGGCCACAGAAAAACCTCACAGTCTAGTAAACATTTCCTGGGTTCCTGAATGCATCTGATTCCTGTGTGAGGAAGAAGCAGTGAACTACTGAACTCCTGCTCGCCGCCCCCCTCCACGAGTCTCAGCAGTGTCTGCTTCCGTCGCCATCTGTACATTCCCCTGTCATGTGACTACATTAGGGAACAAGTCCATTGCATCTACACCTTGAACAGATCAAAGGAGTCAAGGGGAAATCTTCTCCAATTGGAGGGAAGAGAGAGCAGAAGAACCACTGGGTAGGGGGTAGCAGACCCAGCCTCAAGGCCTCCTGGCACACTTACAGGTGGGCATCTCCTTGCCATTGAGGTGGCCTGCACCTTGTATCCTGGCAGTGGCTGGTGTCCACCGTCAGTGACTGTCTCAAGCTGGGAGTTACAGCAGTCAGTCTACTAGAGAGACCCGGAGAGTGGGCACAGACAGTGCTGAGTCACTCCGAAGGTTTCTGAAGACTCAGCTGATAGCTTCAGGCAGTGATCTGCAGCAAGGTCAGGGGTTGCTTGCGTTGTGAACTTCTAGAAAGATTATGGTGTTATATGGAGTTAGAAATCCAATATCTGAAGATGGGCATGACAACTTTTTTTGTTGTTCATTTTTTGTTTTCTTTGTTTTCGAGACAGGGTTTCTCTGTGTAGCCCTGGCTGTCCTGGAACTCACTCTGTCCTAGAACTCACTCTGTAGAATATGCTGGCTTCGAACGCAGAAAGCCCCTGCCTTTGCCTCCCAAGTGCTGGGATTAAAGGCATGTGCCACCACCGCCTGGCCATGGTCACCCTTTTAAGGGAAGACAATTGCAGTTTCAGGCCTCAAAGACCAGGCAGTCAGGATTGCTGGAGCTCAGTCAGCAACCATGAGGCATACAGCTCTGGCCACAGGGCACAGGTGTATGTCAATAAAGCTTTATTTATGGAAACAGGTGGTGGGGTGAGGTAGCCCCCACCCTTAGTCTATAGACTCCTAGCCAAGACCTGTGAAGGGTTTTAAGTTGCAAATTGCAGATATTAGAGAGGCAGCCTCTCAGGCCTGGGACTGACAAAAAATACTTGTCATAAACCTGTTTCATTCTTGCAAATATTCTCCTAGAGGCACATGCCTATGAATTTTTTGCTTTTATCTTATTTTAAAACAAAGCATGTGAATAAATTAAATACTAGCCTGGGAGTGGTGGCGCACGCCTTTGATCCCAGTGCTCAGGAGGCAGAGGCAGGCAGATCTCTGAGCGTGAAGGCCAGCCTGGTCTACAGAGTGCCGGGACAGACAAGGTTACACAGAAAAGCTCTGCCTTGAAAAACCAAATAGAATAATTAATGACTTAAACACAAATGATTACAGCAATAAAGTCAAAACCAAAAATATAAATTTAAAGTCTGGTATGGTGGCACATACCTTTAATCTTAGTACTCAGGACACAGAGGCAAGTAGATCTCTATGAGTCTGAGGTCTTCCTGGTCTATATAGTGAGTTCTAGGACAGTCAGAAACACATAATAAGACCTTATCTCGAAAATGTGTATGTGTGTGTGTGTGTGTGTGTGTGCCTGTTGTGTGTGTGCTGTGTGCATATATTTAACTTAGAAAAGATGTTCTGCTGATGGTAAACCATCAGAGGTGACTCAACTCCATCAGAGTCCCCTCTTCAGCAAACCCCTTCTCCCCAGGAGAACTTGCCTGGGTTTGTACATTATGACAGACATGTCAAGTACATTCCTGGTTATGAGAGCAGCCTGGGCATCACAAGCATGGGCTCGTGAAGAAAGTTAGGTTCAGCGGGCACCAAGTTCATCTGGAAGTGGCTCCTCAATGATCAGAGCGAGTATGCACATGTGTGTACACATATGTAGTATGTCTGTGTATGTGTGTGTGTGTGTGTGTGTGTGTGTGTGTGTGTGTAGGGTTGAACATTATTGTGGTCATCTGTATGCAATTGTATAAGTTCGTGTGTATACAGGTATTCTTTATACAGTGTGTATGCATACACACGAGTACACATACATTACAGAGTAGTAGTGTGTGTGCATACACACATACACACACACACACACACACACACACACACACGCACACCACTATACCCTCTAGTTCAGGAAGCTGGGGTACCAGTAAGTTGTAGGACTTACCCAAGGACCACAGCCATGGGATGAACTGAAAACCAGAAGGCTGCAAGGAGTCACACCGACAGGCCATCCATCCCTAAAACAGGGAACACTGTCACTCCCTCCGTAGGGGTGTGGAGCTTGTAGATGGGGACAAAGAATCACCAGGCACTCTACTATAAAATCCCATTTAATCTGTTCAAACATTGAACTGTATGCTGGGAACCCTCTGCCTTGCAGGAATGCACTTTTGTCTCCCGTTCTCCCAGCAGAGAGGTTCCAAGACAATCAGCTCTCCAAACAAAATGCAAAAGGCCATAGGGACTCCAGTGACATTTGAGATGCAGGGTTTCTGCCCTTAGCCATTGCTCACTGGCATGGTCAGCTGCACAGCAGGTCCCAGGCACTCTCTGACAGGGCTAGAAGCACCAGCTGCACATAGGGGACAAGAAGCCCCTCTGGTTGTTCTTGTGAGCCACCATGCCTGGGTAATGCAAAAGGTGGTCCTTGGGCAGAGGTCAGGGAGTGGTGGTGGCCTTGAGAGACAGTGGATAACAGGACTACTCAGAGAAGGCAACCCTGCTCGCTCACCCATGCTGCCACTCCCTGAAAGGCAAGCCCTCATAAATAAAAGAGCAGGAGCTGAGTCTCCGGGCTGTTTTTATTATTGGCTTAATTTCTCTTCCCTGATATAGCTCTCAATATTTTATGACTTGTCGCTTGGCAATTCAGTTATGACAACTCCCCAGGCTTGCTGCGCCCTTGGCAGGAATCACTGGAGTGCAAGAACAACCCAGCCCCACCCACCTCTGTGGTCCAAAGGCAGTGCATGCTGGGCATGGGATTGAGGCCAAGGGACAGAGCCATGTGAGAGAACTCAGAGCACAGCAAATGATGGGTACCACTCCTACACAACCAGATACCCAGCATCCTCTGTGACAGAGCAGAGCTGCATGCCCCAGTCTGAAGGAGTCCCAGGCCCCACCCACCACCTTGCCTGTCTGGGCCTTTTTAGCAGTGCAGCAGTTAAATCCACCACCCCCACCTCCACCACCACCACCACAAGCCCCAGGTCCCCGCTACTGCTAGGAGGGCACATGAAGTGCCTTAGTAGTTCAGACACTAGCAACCGCCTGATAGACACTCAGAGTATCTTGATTTGTCAGTGTAGTGACAGTGCACCATGAAAATAGGAGGAAAAACTTGAGCCAACTCATAAAAGAATCCTATAAAGTTGTTGAGAATGTGATCGTTTAAATAAATCAATAGTATCTCTATATAGTAGCAATCATCAGCTGAGGAAAAAAATCCTAATACCCTTCACAACAGCAGCAAGATATTCTCGTTCTGATAGTATTGCTCCTGTGTAGCTCAGGGATGGATTTGTAGAAAATTTATATGAAAGACAGTAGCAAAGGGTGCCAAGAGACAGGCGGGATGATTCCCCCCCCCCCACGATGTCCCTCCTGATCCCCCAGAGTCTGTGAACATGTCCCCTTAGATCAGAAGTTCTCATGCCCCCTTAGATCAAGCAGTCCTGTGGATCAGGACCCCTTGGAGATCACATACAGATATTTTTATTACTATTTATAACAATAACAGAATTATAGTTATAAAGTGGCAACAAAAATAGTTTTATGTTTGGGAGTCACCACAACAGGAGGAACTGTATTAAAGGGTTGAAAGCCACTGCCTTAGACAGTGACGGGGACACTGTGATGGCTTGTGGGGCTCTTGTAAGGAAAGATTAATTCATTCCTTGGCACAGCAGGACTGTCAACTCTTAGCTTAGCCACTATGGAGGTAAAATCCTTTGGTGATATGAAAGATATTGAAGTACAGCCTTACTACAATGAACTCTAATGTCTAAAAATTGTTCTTATTTGGGGTTTGTACCACAGGAAGAGCCAAGATTTTAAGCTCTACTAAAAACAAAGCAAAACAAACAAAAAGACTTTAATCTTTTTATGTTCATTTAATAACATGTCCATCATTTTTATGATTGGTATAAAAATATATAGTGTTGAATATAATAAAAAATAAATAAATAATAAAAAAGAAAGAAAGAAGGAAGGGATGGAGGAAGGAAAAGCCTTGACCAAATGTGCAAGGGACAAATGGGCAGGAGGCAGAGGGAGGGCTGGGAACATTCATGAAGAGAGTGGACAGGCCCGCACTGCCCTCTGAGCTACAACCCAAGGCAATTGAGGCTTTCTAAGATGAAGACCCTCCATATCCTCAGTCTTTAAGGAGAAATAAAAAAGCTTAATTACTTCTTAAAATTCATTGGATGCTTTTATATTTAAATATTAACCAGGAAGGAAGCTACACACCTACAGCTAGAAAATGTCAGAAGAGAAGTGGGGGAAGAGGGAAGGTCACCTTTGCTGAGAGGTTCTTTCTTCCTAGCAGGTCTCTCTCCCCTGGTTCTCAGGGCTTAGGGACTGGCTACTATCTTAGTTGGGTTTTTATTGCTATGAAGAGACACCATGACCCTGAGAACTCTTATAAAGAACAGCATTTAATTGGGGCTAACTTAGTTTCAGAGGTTTACTCCATTGTTGTCATGGCCGGAAAGTATGGCAATAGACAAGCCAACATGGTACTGGAGACAGAGCTGAGAGTTCTACATCTTGATCCACAGGTAACAAGGAGAAACTGTGTGCCACCCTGAGGGAGTTGAGAGTTCTTCATCTTGATCCACAAGCAGCAGAAGGGGGTGCACTGGCATACCTTGAACATAGGAGACCTCAAAGCCCACCCCCACAGTGACACACTCCCTCCAACAAGACCACACCTACCCCAACAAGGCCACACCTCCTAATAACGCCACTCTCTATTGACTAAGCATTCGAACACATGAGTGTGGGGGAGGGGGGTCATACACCTATTCAAACCACCACAGCTACCAAATAAGTATTTGAATCTTTTTGAATCTTTGCAAGTGCTAGATAGTGCTTGAGTCATCAAGGACTAAGGCCAGGAAGAATAAAGCGCCCATTCTTCCATGGTGCCATTCAGTCATGGGTCACAGCACCCATGACTGTCTGAATATCCCTAGTGCTAATGCTGACCACAGAGCAGTCACCAAGAAAGGAGAGAAAAGCCATTTCTACACACAAGTCCAGAGCTGGTACTGTGGCAGGAGAATAAAGACAACAAGATTAATATACACAAAACAGCCATTTGGCCAAAGACTGGAAACCCTTTACTCTGGGCCACAATAAATAGAGCATGCCTAGGAAAAGCCTGGGTGTGGTGTAAAAGCACTACATGAGTCTTGAGCCCTATGACTCAGCACTTTCGAGCAGGTGGCTTTCCCCAGCTTACTTGCCTTGCCTGCCTCCTGCCATGTCTTCCCAGCCATGATGGATTATATTCTCCTGGAAATATAAGATAAAATTAGCCCTTTCTCCCTTACGTTGTTTCTATCGGTATATTTGACCACAGCAAAGGAAACTAAGACAATAGCCATTGCTCACCAGCTCGTCACTTCTCAGTGGGAAGAATACTAAAAGTTTGTTCTTTCAGCAAATTTGCAATATACAATGCGTGTATATCTCCTTCCTTTTGCTACCCATCTACTGTCTGGGACAGTAGCACAGACGGATCTAGAGGACATCTAGAGCCTGGGAGAGAATGGCCAGTATCATACACAGTCTCATGTGGAATCCGAAAAGTTGATTTCATGACTTTAATTTTTCATCAGGTTTGTTAAGGCATAATTCACATACAATTTTTTAAAGTGTGTAACTAGGGAGCTGGATGATAGCTCAGTGGGTAAAGTATGAGGTCTTGAGTTTAATCCCTGGGCCCACATAAAAGTATCAGGTGGAATGGCACACACCTGTAATTTCAGTTCTGGGGAGACAGAGGCAGAAGGAGCCTGGGACTCACTGGCCAGACAACCTCATCTACTTGGTAAGTTCCAAAACAGTGAGAGACCCTGCCCCGCCCCCCCCCAAAAAAAGTGTTGGGCTGTCTACTGAGGACTAAAATATATGTTCTCTAGCCTGCATGTGCACATGTATATGTTTGGATGCATAGTGTACCTACACACACAAACGTGAACATATACACAAAAATAATGTACAATTAAATGGTTTTCAGCATATACTCACAGTTGTGAGCCCATCACACATCTGGCTAAGCATCAATGTCATTCCCAAGAGAAAATTTGAACCATTCCCCAGTCACCCCAACCCCTCTCCCTAGACCTGGTAAATACTAATCTGCTATTACTAGTTCTGGACAATTTGTTGACAACATCAAATCCTCAACCCTGACCTGGAGTACCCACTAATGGGCAGGACATGTACTGCAGAGTTCCACAGAGGCCCCTTGTCAGGTGCAGCAAGAATGCAGAATGGTCTCATCAAGAAGAGTGGTAGGTCTCATCCAATGTCTTTTTTCTGTGTCTATTGAGATCACCGTGTGGTTTGTTCCTTATTTTATTTTTGTTGTTTAGACAGAGTCTCTTCTATCCCTAGGACAGTCTCAGACTTTCATTGTAGCTGAAGAGGACCTTGGATTCATGATTCTTTTGCTTCCACCTCCCAAGGACTAGATTGGAGATGTAATGACATGGCAATGGCATTCGTGAACTCAAACACTACAGCTGCCTGTACAGGGTCTTTTCAAGACTGGCCCAATAAACATTCAGTTACAGGTGGAGAACAGTTCATGGGCCTGTCCAGGAGAGAGAATGGCAATATAAGGCTACTGGAGGATGGGAAATCAGTGTCTTCAGTGATATAGTTACTGGTAAGTTACTCATGCTCCAGCAGATAACTCTACACTCATGCCCATGTAAATGGCCCTGGTTAAGCCCAGTGGGTCATATATGAAACAGACCCACTGGACAAGAGGCAACAGGATAGTAGGAAAAAAGACAGTGGAGGGCTAAGTATGACCAGAATGTATTGTACAAATATATGAAATTGTTGAAGAATAAATTAATTTTTAAGGTAGTATCGAGGACTGAGGAAATAGTTCAGAAAGTAAAATGCCTACCATACAAACATGAAGACCTGAGTTTGAGTCCCATCATTCATGTGAAAAATCAGGTGTGCTGGAAAAGTAAAGACAAGTGGATCCCTGGGGTTCACTGGCCAGCCAGCCTGACCTAATCAGAAAGCCCAGGTCCCAGTGAGAAATCCTGTCTCAGACAAAAAAGATGGACAGCTCTTGGGAAACAACACTCAGGGATAGCCTTCAGCCTATACACATATGTTAACATACATGCACATGAGCCTGCAGAAATATACATATACAATGTACACATACATGCACATGCATGCACACACATGTGCACACACTTGTGAACAATAACAAAATATGTGGTATTGAATTTCCCAGATACTATTGTTAAATGATCTAGTTCATATTTCTTATGTACATTCAAAATGATCTCAAGATCTTTAGATCAATCACATATGCAAACAAGTCAGTGTACACAGGTACCAGGCAGACAAAACTCCGGGGTTGGGCATATGAGCTAAGTGCCGAAAACTAGCTATGCACCAGCCCCAGAACATGGGTAACATTGAGAAGCGAGCTCTTGGACTTACTGATCTTTCTCTTGGCTCCACCCAGCAGGGTTTGGAAAGACCTCAGCAAGCTCAGGAGGAATCCTTGCTCTCTGTTCTTAGCCAGCCCTCTCATCTGCAACGTGGCTGGAGATTTGAATACACGTTAGAATGAAGTTTCTTCAGGAATATTTTCTTCCCTTTCCAGCTCTGTTGTACCTGTCGTAAAGGAATGCTCCATCAGAGCAAAGAACATAACAGTCATCAAAGGTTCAGGACTGACTCAGAGCCCTCAGCAAGGAAAAAGCTGCCCCTACCCAGAGTTCAGGGCTCCTACCTGGGGGTTGGTACTAGGCTTTCTGCCCATTGCCTCCGTTTTGTTTTTTCTTTTTTTCTGTTCTTGCATGGGCAGATGATCATGAAAAAATGGCCAGAATTTGCTTCTCTTTTATTCTTGCTGTTTCCATCCTAGTTTCCATAGAAACCACCATGTGAATGTGGACAAGAAAGTAAGATCCTTTAAAATAATGATGGTTGAAAAACTTTAACATGCCTATGCTTCCAGCTACCTGGTAGTTTCCATGGAAATTCAAGGCAACAACAGAGCCAAATGGACCCAGTGCTGGATTCCCCAACAGCCAGCACTGGATGGAATGGCTTCCCCAAAACTCTTGTTTTTGTGTGGCTGGGTAGACTGCTCTGCCTCCTCCCCCAACAAAGCATGTCCCCACTTCTTCTCAGTAATATGCCCCCAAATTGCAGAGAAAAGATATAAGAAGAGGAACCCCAGGAGACAGGGAAGATGGGGGACAGGCTCACAGCTGATTCCTGATGCTGAAGTCAGACACAAGACAGTCTCTTCTACCCAGAACTCACAGTGGGATGCTGGGAGACCTCAGCACAATACACTTGCAGGGGTAGCTAGCTCCCTGGTGAGTTACCGGGCTCATCCTACCAACTTCTACCCTTCTTTTCTAGAAGCTTCCACTGGAGAGCCCAGTCTAGGGGCCAGGAACATCAAACTGGCCTTACCCAAGAAAAAAGTCCAAAAATCTGAAGAAGGACCATAGACTCGGTGCTGCTCAGAACATGGTTCAAATGTACACTCACTGAAGGACCAGCCAGCATGTATCTACTCAACTAGGTATATGTCTGGGAAGAGCAGACACAGCACTGCTCTGCAGTCTACCACCCAGGGATCCCTGAGACTTTGGAGTTCTGCTTTCTAGCCAGGATTAAAAAGCTTGGAGGTAGTCCCTCAGTATCCATTAGAAAGACTACATGTGCTCTCCAGGAAGTGCAAGAGGCCTGCGGTGCACCCAGAGGCAGGCTGGGAGGACACAGCTTGATCCAGTGGGTCCGGCCCCACAGAGCTTAGGTTCCAGTCCTGAGGCCTCTGGCGGGAGCCTTGAGATCTCCGCTTCCGGATCCAGAACAGCCTGGGCTACAACACCACATCTCCAGGCCTTGCAAGAGGCCAGAGGAGCACCCAGGAGGCCAGCTGGGAGGAGTCAGTGTGCTCTGGTGAGTCCAGCAGGCCCCGAGGGGGAGCCTTCAGGTCTCTGCTTCGGGATCTGAACAGCCTGGGCCACAGCACCCTGTCTCCAGGCAGTGCAGGAGGTCAGCTGTGCACCAGAGGCCAGCTGGGAAGAGGCAGCTTGCACTGGTGAGTCCAGCATTGACAACAAGACCAACTAACACCAGTGAGAACTAGATGGCAAAAGGCAAATGCAGGACCATCACTAACAGAAATCAAGGCAATATGGCAGCATTTGAACCCAATTCTCCTTTACCCCCATCACACCAGAAAAACAGGATTTGGATTTAAAATCACTGGTCATGATGCTGGTACAGGAACACATGAAGGACATATTAAAAAAATTCAGGAGAAAATGGATCTAAAGTTAGAAGCCCTTACAAGGGAAACACAAAAATCATTGAAAGAAATTCAGGAAAATACAAAAGCCAATAAGGAGGAAATGCAAAAATCACTTAAAGAAATACAGAAAGAACTTTGGTCAACAGGCTGAGGTCATGAAAGAGGAAACACAAAAATCTCTTAAAGAATTACAGGAAAACACAAACAAGCAAGTGAAGGAGCTAAGCAAAACCATCCAGGATCTAAAATCAGAAGTAGAAACAACGAAGAAAACTCAAAGGGAGACAACTTTGGAGATAGAAAACCTTGGCAAGAAATCAGGGGACATAGATGCAAATATCAACAACAGAATACAAGAGATAGAAGAAAGAATCTCAGATGCTGAAGATACCATAGAAACCATGGACTCAACAGTTAAAGAAAATGCAAAATGCAAAAAGCTTGTAACATAAAACCTACAGGAAATCCAGGACACAATGAGAAGACCAAACCTAAGGATTATAGGCATAGATGAGAGTGAAGATTTACAACTTAAAGGGCCAGCAAATATCTTCAATAAAATTATGGAAGAAAACTTCCCTAACCTAAAGAGAGAGATGCCCATGAATATACAAGAAGCCTACAGAACTCCAAACAGACTGGACCAGAACATAATAATCAAAACCCCAAAAGTAGTAAACAAAGAAAGAATGTTAAAGGCAGTAAGAGAAAAAGGCCAAGTAATATATAAAGGAAGACCTATCAGAATCACACCAGACTTCTCACCTGAGACTATGAAAGCTAGAAGATCCTGGGCAGATCTCATGCAGACTCTAAGAGAACACAAATGCCAGCCAAAACTACTATACCCAGCAAAATTCTCAATAACCATTGATGGAGAAATTAAGATATTCCATGACAAAACCAAGTTTACCCAATATCTTTCCACAAACCCAGCCCTACAAAGGATAATAGGAGGAAAACACCAATACAAGGAAGGAAACTTCACCCTGGAAAAAGCAAGATAGTAACCTTCTTTCATCAAACCCAAAAGAAAATAACCAATCAAATTTTAAAAATAGCATCAAAAATGACAGGAAGTAATAATCACTATTCCTTAATATCTCTTAACATCAATGGGCTCAATGCCCCAATAAAAAGACATAGACTAACTGACTGGATACATAATCAGGACCCTACATTTTCCTGCATACAGGAAACACATCTCAGTGTCAAAGACAAACACTACCTTAGAGTAAAAGGCTGGAAAACAATTTTACAAGCAAATGGTCTCAGGAAACAAGCTGGAGTAGCCATTCTAATATCAGATAAAATTGACTTTCAACCCAAAGTCATCAAAAGAGACTCTGAGGGACACTTCTTGCTGGTCAAAGGAAAAATACAACAAGCAGGTGTTGGCGAGGATGTGGAGAAAGAGGAACACTCCTCCACTGCTGGTGGGGTTGCAAATTGGTACAACCACTCTGGAAATCAGTCTGGCGGTTCCTCCGAAAACTGGGCACCTCACTTCCAGAAGATCCTGCTATACCACTCCTGGGCATATACCCAGAGGATTCCCCACCATGTAATAAGGATACATGTTCTACTATGTTCATAGCAGCCCTATTTATAATTGCCAGATGCTGGAAAGAACCCAGGTATCCCTCAACAGAAGAGTGGATGCAAAAAATGTGGTATATCTACACAATGGAGTACTATTCAGCCATTAGAAACAATGAATTCATGAAATTCTTAGGCAAATGGATGGAGCTAGAGAGCATCATACTAAGTGAGGTAACCCAGACTCAAAAGGTGAATCATGGTATGCACTCACTAATAAGTGGATATTAACCTAGAAACCTGGAATACCCAAAACATAATCCACACATCAAATGAGGTACAAGAAGAAAGGAAGAGTGGCCCCTTGTTCTGGAAAGACTCAGTGAAGCAGTATTCAGCAAAACCAGAACGGGGAAGTGGGAAGGGGTGGGTGGGAGGACAGGGGGAGAGAAGGGGGCTTACGGGACTTTCGGGGAGGGGGGCTAGGAAAGGGGAAATCATTTGAAATGTAAATAAAAAATATATCGAATAAAAAAATATTTTTATACTGAAAAAAAAAGAAAAACCTAAAAAAAAAAGAAGAAGCTATTTCACCCAGGAGGAGTAGAAGGCAGGAAATCATCAAACTCAGGGCCAAAATCAATCAAATAGAAACAAAGAGAACCATACAAAGAATCAACAAAACCAGGAGCTGGTTCTTTGAGAAAATCAACAAGATAGATAAACCCTTAGCCAGACTAACCAAAGAGGACAGAGACAGTATACAGATTAACAAACTTGGGAATGAAAAGGGAGATATAACAACAGAAACTGAGGAAATTAAAAAAAATCATTAGATCCTACTACAAAAGCCTATACTCAACACAACTGGAGAATCTGGAGGAAATGGACAGTTACCTAGACAGATATCAGACACCAAAACTAAATCAGGATCAAATAGATCATCTAAACAGTCCCATAACACCTGAAGAAATAAAAATGGTCATAGAAAGTCTCCCAACCAAAAAAAGCACAGGACCAGATGGCTTCAGTGCAGAATTCTATCAAACCTTCATAGAAGACCTAACACCAATACTCTTCAAACTATTCCACAAAATAGAAACAGAAGGAACTCTACCCAACTCGTTCTATGAAGCCACAATTACACTGATACCAAAACCACACAAAGATCCAACTAAGAAAGAGAACTTCAGGCCAATTTCCCTTATGAATATTGATGCAAAAATACTTAATAAAATTCTTGCCATCCAAGAACACATCAAAATGATCATCCACCATGATCAAGTAGGCTTCATCCCAGGGATGCAGGGATGGTTCAATATAAGGAAATCCATCAATGCAATCCACTACATAAACAAACTCAAAGAAAAAAAACATATGATCATCTCATTAGATGCAGAAAAAGCATTTGACAGAATTCAGCATCCTTTCATGCTAAAAGTCTTAGAAAGAACAGGAATTCAAGGCCCATACCTAAGCATCGTTAAAGCAATATACATCAAACCAGTAGCCAACATCAAACTAAACGGAGAGAAACTTGAAGCAATCCCACTAAAATGAAGGACTAGACAAGGCTGTCCTCTCTCTCGATATCTTTTCAATATAGTACTTGAAGTTCTAGCTAGAGCAATTAGACAACATAAGAAGGCCAAGGGCATACAAATTGGAAAGGACGAAGTCAAATTATCACTATTTGCAGATGACATGATAGTCTACTTAAGTGACCCGAAAACCTCCACCAGAGAACTCCTACAACTTCAGCAAAGTGGCTGGTTATAAAATCAACTCAAGCAAATCAGTTGCCTTTCTATACTCAAAGGATAAGCAGGCTGAGAAAGAAGTTAGGAAAATGACACCCTCACAATAGCCACAAACAATATAAAGTATCTTGGTGTGACTCTAACCAAACAAGTGAAAGATCTATACGACAAGAACTTCAGGTCTCTAAAGAAGAAAATCGAAGAAGACCTCAGAAAATGGAAAAATCTGCCATGCTCGTGGATCGGCAGGATTAATATAGTTAAAATGGCCATCTTGCCAAAAGCAATCTACAGATTCAACGCAATCCCCATCAAAATCCCAACTCAGTTCTGCACAGAGTTAGAAAAAACAATTCTCAAATTCATCTAGAATAGCAAAAAACCCAGGATAGCTAAAACTATTCTCAACAACAAAAGAAATTCTGGGGGAATCAGTATCCCTGACTTCAAGCAATACTACAGAGCAACAGTGTTTAAAACTGCATGGTATTGGCACAGTGACAGACAAGTGGACCAATGGAATAGAACTGAAGACCCAGAAATGAATTCGCATACCTTTGGTCACTTGATCTTCAACAAAGGAGCCGAAAACATCCAGTGGAAAAAGGATAGCCTTTTCAACAAATGGTACTGGTTCAATTGGAGGTCAGCATGAAGAAGAATGCGAATTGATTCATTCTTATCTCCATGTACTAAACTCCACTCCAAGTGGATCAAGGACCTCCATGTAAAACCAGTCACACTGAAACTAATAGAAAAGAAACTGGGGAAAACCCTTGAGGACATGGGCACAGGGGAAAAGTTCCTGAACAGAACACCAATAGCTTATGCCCTAAGATCAAGAATTGACAAATGGGACCTCATAAAATTACAAAGTTCCTGTAAGGCAAAGGACACTGTTAAAAGGACAAACCGGCAACCAACAAATTGGGAAAGGATATTCAACAACCCTACATCTGATAGAGGCCTAATATCCAATATATACAAAGAACTCAAGAAGTTAGACCACAGGGAACCAAATAACCCTATTAAAAAATGGGGTACAGATCTAAACAAAGGATTTTTACCTGAAGAAATTTGGATGGCCGAGAGGCACCTTAAGAAGTGCTCAACATCATTAGTCATTAGGGAAATGCAAATCAAAACAACCCTGAGATTTCACCTTACACCAGTCAGAATGGCTAAGGTCAAAAACTCAGGAGACAGCGGGTGTTGGTGAGGATGTGGAGAAAGAGGAACACTCCTCCACTGCTGGTGGGGCTGTAAGATGGTACAACCACTTTGGAAATCAGTCTGGCGGTTCCTCAGAAAACTGGACATGACACTTCTGGAGGACCCTACTATACCTCTCCTGGGCATATACCCAAAGGATTCCCCAGCATGTAATAAAGACACATGCTCCATTATGTTCATAGCAGCCTTATTTATAATAGCCAGAAGCTGGAAAGAACCCAGGTGTCCCTCAAAGGAGGAATGGATACAGAAAATGTAGTATATTTACACAATGGAATACTACTCAGCAATTAGAAACAATGAATTCACAAAAATTTTAGGCAAATGGTTTGATCTGGAAAATATCATCCTAAGTGAGGTAACCCAATCACAAAAGAATACACATGGAATGCAATCTCTGATAAGTGGATATTAATTAGCCCAGAAGCTCTGAATACCCAAGGCACAAATCGCATAAGAAATGACTCCCATGAAGAAGTATGGAGAGGGTCCTGATCCCGGAAAGGATTGATCTAGCGTTGGAGGGGAATATAAGGACAGAGAAAAAGGAGGGAGGTGATTGGAGAATGGGTAGAGAGAAGAAGGTTTATGGGACATATGGGGAGGGGGGATCTGGGAAAGGGGAAATCATTTGGAATGTAAACAAAGAATATAGAAAATAAAAATATTAAAAAAATAAAGTTGTGAGCCAACTGCTTGGCCAAGATTTAAAAAAAAAAAAAAGATAGAAAGACTACATGTCATCTAGCCACAGAATGTTGACATAGAAGCCTGAACCCAGCCTAGTCTCAAAGGCCCTGCCTTGGTTTGAAAAAAAAAAGTATATTTTCTCCCTTTTAAGCAATAACTAGTCTGCCTTCTGGACTCTTGTATATTTCTTTGGATAATATCTGGTCTTTAAAGTAGTTAATTCATTCAAACCAGATGAACATGTCTCTGGCTCTTCCTTTCCCATCATAGTTATCACATATGGTTGATGCTTAAAGACAGAAGCAATGACATTGTGTAAAGGTCTCACTGTCACTCATGGTGTCCAGGTCTGCACAATGACATTACATGCACCACAAACCTCACACAGAAACCAAAACTTTCCATTGCATCCCTGCTGCACAGAGGGTCTGGGGATATCCTACTACATAGATACCAGCCTGCAACTCCAGAGTTGGAGGAGACTCCATGTTCTGAAAAGCCCTGGAATGATTTGAAGAGAAATGCTCCCCACAGTCTCAGGCATTTAAACACCTAGTCCCTAGTTGATGGCACTATTTAGAGAGGTTTAGATGGTATAAGCTTGCTGGAGGAAGTATGTCACTGGACTTGGACTTTGAGTGTATTAATGCATGTCTATGTCCAGTTTGATCTCTCTGCTTCATGTATGCAGCTCAAGACCTGAGTGCTCAGCTTTCTGTTCTTACTGCCATGTCTGCCTGCTGCCTCCTGCCCACACCATTATAGACTCTAACCCTCTAGAACCTTGTACTGGCTGGTTGTGTGTGTCAACTTGACACAGGCCAGAGTTATCACAGAGAAAGGAGTTTCAGTTGGGGAAGTACCTCCATGAGATCCAGCTGTGGGTCATTTTCTCAATTAGTGATCAAGGTGGGAGGGCCCCTTGTGGTTGGTACCACTCTGGGCTGGTATTCTTGGGTTCTATAAGAGAGCAGGCTGAGCAAGCCAGTAAGAAACATCCCTCCATGGCCTCTGCATCAGCTCCTGCTTCCTGACCTGCTTGAGTTCCAGTCCTGACTTCCTTTAGTGATGAACAGCAGCATGGAAGTGTAAACTCAATAAACCCTTTCCTCCCCAACTTGCTTTGTGGTCATTATGCTTGTGCAAGAATAGAAACCCTAAGACAAACCTCAAGCTAAAATAATGTCTTTATTCTATGAGTTGCCTTGGTTGTGGGTTTTATCACAGCAGCAAAAGAGTAACTAATACAGGCTGTATCCAAATACAGAGGAAGGGTCAACCTTAGATGTCCACTCTCTCAGTAAAACATAAAGTAAAATCTGTGTCTGGCCTCATCCCAGCCACTGCACCAGAGTCTTCCCAGGCATCCCATCCTCAGGGTGATGTAGGACAGAATGCAGCAATGCTGCCTGTAGGTGCCTGCCATTCTCTTAATTCAGACCCAGATGGCTGCAAGCCTATTAGGACTGCTGAGAATCACCCTTAATGAATGCACACTCTGCTCTATGCGATACACTGTCACCAATATCATTTCAGCTCCTAAGAGTCAGAAAAGAGAGAGAGAAAAATGCCCTCATCCCAAGGCATGAAATATGAATGCAAATTAAGGTTGGAACTATGAAGACGACCTTTAAGGACAGACGATACCAATGAACAACAATGTTTATGAATCACAAGAGTGAGTGGGTGCCTAGCCAGCCTGAGTGGAAATACTGGCAGCTGTGTCAGGACCATGTGCTCTGCATCTGCTGGCTTGGCACTTGTCTCTCAGCAGCACCTTGCACTGGTGCTGAGCTAGAAGGTGCTCACAGAGGGCTGGGAACCTTCAGGATATAGCACAGCACTAAAGTGGATGTTCAAGGTCTGAGCAGGACTACATGGTTACTGGGTAGTGTTGTGACTGACAAAGGCAGGGGGCAAAGTGGGTTGAATGGGATCAAACAGGTAGACATCATGGAAGACTCCCAGCAGTTACAAGCCTCCTGACACCCTCAAGACTGGAGTGCTTATCCTAGAGAAGGAAGACCTGTCTCCGACAGGCAGATCACAGACTACATGACATGTACCGCAAAGCACCCCTTAGAGTTGACAGGCTGAGCTAGAGGCAGGAGGTGGCCTGGTTCATCAACCGCCCCAGATCACAGTAGGAGACATGTATAGGGTAGGCACAGCAGGATTCTGGGCTCAGTCACTCTGCAAAGGTAGGATGGACACTAGAAGACATGAAACCAGAGTGGGATGCTCTGCAGGATTCAGGAGCAGATTCGTGGTGATGTTTAAATCTGCTGCAGCTGAAGAGGGTCCACAGACTTTGACTCTGACTACCAGATTCCAGCCCTCCTTTCTTCCAGAGTTTACCAGCTGCTCTCAGTACCCTGGGTTGTTCCCCGTGTGAGCTGTGATAATTCACTGTTCCTACATGGTCTACAGAGACCATTGGAGTTAAAGGTTTCTCCTGTCCCCACTCGCACAAGGAGCAATGAAGGAATAACAAAGATGGAGCACCAGGAAGGGGGGCTTTACTCTCATCCTTGGGCCCTTGCTCCTACTACTGGGTGTGGAGCTGGATGTCACACCTCCCCACTGTGTGACGCTGAAGCCTTCTAACCTCAGAACTCAGACCTGGAAAGGGGGATGAGGGAAGAAAACTAAAAGTTGTCAGCGACATCTTCATTACCTGGAACAATTTGTCAAGGGCTGTCCCTGTCCCTGCTTTCTTCGGCTTCACTGGGAGGAGTCAGCCCCCTTCACCTTTACATAATTCCTCTGACCTGAGTCCCAAGTAAATGCACCTCCATTCCCCAGGAGGAAAGGAAAGCTCTCTGCTTAGCAAGAAATGCTTCAGTCACCTGTCAGCAGAGGGGGCAGGACTTGGGAGGGAGTTCTAGGTTCTCACAGCTGGACTGAAGTGAGGCTACATTCCCCTCATACCCTGCCTCTCCCTCTCCTCCTCTCTTGCCTCTGCCCCCACCAGAGTACAGGGCATATCCTCTTTAAGCTAAGTCATTTCAAAGAACCTCAAGTCAGCAATGTTTTGATTCTAATCTTGTAAATGGCCCGTGTTGAGGCCCATCAGAGAGGCCCTGGGGAGAGTAAGGACCCAGGGTTACCAAGGGAGGAGGCTGCCACAGGACTGGAGAGGCACTGATAAATGGTCATCATTCTGGACTCATCTAAACACTGGGGCTCCCTCCTGGGGTATATACAGTTCTCCTAAAGACCAATGAGATGTCAGAACCTCATCACTGATTGCAAGGGGTGCAAGCAGGCAGAGTGGGGACTCTGCTACAAACAGATCTGGAAGAGGCTTCTTAACAGATATCAGCAGGAAGTTCTTCCCTAGATGTCCTTCTTACTGGTATCCTGTGTTTCTGGGACAGACTGTCCACAACCAAGGCTCAGGACTCACTGAATCCTCCCCCAACCCCGGCACACAGACCTTGCCTCCTAGGAGACTCGGGATGGTGATTAGTGAACAGATACCTACAATAGAATAGAAGTGACCTTGAAGACAGTTGTGTGGAGGATAGCCTCTTCCAGACTCTGTGATATATTGATGGAACACCTCCTATCTTTCTTTGGGGACAGATGTCCATCCATCTGCTCTGCTTCCTGAGCCTGCTGGAGCAGGAATGTAAGACCAGAAGTTTCAGAGCTGGCTTCTCAGGGTGGCCACAGCACCCATAGACCATCTGCAGCACCACCACCCCCACAAAGTGTCTGGTACATGCTCTCCAACTGAAATCAAGCTTCCCACCTGAGAGCTAAGTGGACATGGGCCCCCTGGAGCAGGAGGGGAGCTTCCCACCTTCACAAAGCACGATGGGACAGAGAGAGAAGAGGTGGCAATAACGTGAATAATAGCCAGGGACACCAGAAAGCCAGCCCAGCCCAGCCCAGCCCAGCCCAACCCAGCCCAGCCCAGCCCAGCCCAGCCCAGCCTAGCCCAGCCCAGCCCAGCCCAGCCCAGCTCTATCGTGATAGTAAAGCCATCACAGCATGGCAAAGACAGCTCACAATGGTGACTGGTAGGCAGACCTTTACTAGCACTGAGGAAGTTCTCTGTTTACTCTTCTGTGGAAGAGGGCTATGAGCAGACACACCCATGTGGGTCAGCCACTCTTCCATCTCCTCCAGGGCACACAGGCATGAAAGGGACTGTCCTGGTTAGTTTAAGAGGAAGCACACTTAAGAAAATGCCCCCACCAGATTAGCCTGAGGTTAGCCCTGTATGCCTTTTTGTTGTTGTTGTTGTTGTTAATTTAAAAGATTGATGTGGGAGAGCCCAGCTCACTGTGATCAAATGCTATTCATGGGCAGGTGGTCCTGAGTTGTATAAGAAAGTAGATTGATCAAACCCCAAAGAGCAACCAAGTAAGCAATGATCTTCCATGGGCTCTGCTTCAGTTCCTGCCCTGACTTATTCTAATGATGGACTGTGATGTGGAAATATAAGCTTTCTTTGGTCATGGTATTTTATTACAGCAACAGTACCTAAGTAAGTCAGGTACCAAGAATAAGGAGTCAAGCCCTCAGTCAGTGCACAGTGCCTTCCTGAACAAAGCTGTCAGTGTAGATAGGACAGGCACTTCAGGTGAGGTGGCTGCTGTTCTGCTTACCAGCATATGAGGAACTCAACTGACATATCCGCCCGCTGCAGCCTCCATCTCGTCAAAAACATTTTGCCACTGGAATTCAGGTCCCTAGACACTAATACCTGCTCTACTCCTTCAGCCAAACCCCAAGAAGAGACTGCTTCTTCTGGATCCTGAAGTTCCTGGACAAGAGAGTACACAGGCCCCACCTGACTGCCTGCTCCCCTCCCATCACAGGCTGATGCAAAGGCAGAGAGGCAGCTGGCTAGCCCACTGTTGCACCCCAGCTCCTTCAGAATGCTTGCTGTACACGCAGTTGGCACTTAACAAGTGCTGATCACATGGATGAATATGTGCTTGAGTGGGTGACTTTAGGAGTGGGTGTGTTTGCTGTATGCATGTGTGTGGCCCTGAGATGAGTGGAAGTGAGCAAAGGGAAGAAGTGAGCACAGCCTTGGTAAGAAAGACACAGGTTGACCTTACCCTATGGTCCTTCAGATGTAAAGATGAGTTCCTCTTTCAGAGGGTTCTATGTTCAAATGGAACCTTCCAGATTTAAGCAACTGAAAAACACACATCTGTATACAACACACACATACCCCTACACAACAGGCATTCATACACCAAACACACACAATATACCACATAGGTATGTGTATACATACACACACATATACATATATATATAATGTATGTACACAATATACACATATTAACAAATACATAACAGCTGGAAGGTAGTGGTGCATGCCTTTCATTCCAGCACTTGGGAGGCAGAGTCAGGTGGATCTCTGAGTTCAAAGTCAGCCTGGTTTTCAGACTGAGTTCCAGGACAGCCACATCTACACAGAGAAACCAAGTCTCAAAACACCAAAAACAAAAAACAAAAAGAAGCGGGGGGAGTGGTGGAAATATATATATATAATAGACAGATAACACATACTTAAAACATATCATGCATATAGCCATACATGTAATACATATATACATATATGTTATGTCATGTACGTACATGAGCACTACATGAATTACATGTGTTCACATGTACAATAAACATAAAACATATACCCACATAATACACATCATACTGTACCTGTCCATAATATAATGCTCGTATATATCAAGCACACATATTTGAGCCACATAGCACAAACACACACATGTGTGTATGTATACACAGCAGATCAGTAACATAAACAACACACATATACAGAAAATGCATGCATACACACACACACACACAGACCACATACACATTCCGAACCAAGAAATCCCCTGGGCTGGCCTCCAACTCTGCTGTGCTTCCTGCAGGAGGTAGCTCTCTAATTTCTTCTAAGTGTCCTTACCACAGCCACAGTGGAAAATGAGGACTAGTCCTCTAGTCCTCTGTCTGGGACAGTAATCACATAGTCCAAGGGCAGCTACCAGAGCTGGATTTCTGTTGACAGCATTTGGGCACTTAGCCCTCTGGATATTCAGAAAACCAGTGGGGACCATCTGGAAGCAAATATCTGTAGAAAGGTGCTCCTGTGGCCTTACTGGTCAAATGAACTAGAGGAAAGCAGATTCTGCCCCTTCTGCACCCAAAGTCACATCACATGGCTCAGTTGGCTCCGTGGTTTGCCACTGAAGACAGTACCTGATATCTATAGTTGATATAACCAACTCTGCACAGACTACTATCTCCCGGGCTGGAGACCCAGCGTCTGTTACAGGTCTCGCTGGCTGAAATCAGTGTTGGCCTGAGACGGCATCATCCAGCATGTGCCTTCTCTAGCCTGAAGAGGTCACTGCCCCTCTCGGCTCAGGGTTACTTTTCTTTGTTTTCAAAGGCAGCAACATAGCAAATCCTACCTTGCTCTGGCAATGACTGGATCTCCAGCTCCATTTTCCATCTGTAGGGACCCAATAATTCTACAGGCCACCTGGGCAATCCAGGAAAATATCCCCAAGCGAAGGTCAGCTGATCAATAATCCCCGTGCCCCTTCTTCAAGCTGCCTAATGTACACACAGCTCAGGTAGGGCTTCTTCACGCCGTCCCTTGCCCCCTACACATCTGCTTCTCAGGAGATATTTGCTGACTGATTTTTCAGAATTTGACAGGAATTTGTCCCAAGTAGGCAATTTGCTGGTGATTACAGTTATCAAGCAAGAGAACCAGGATTTGCACAGAAATTGCAGGCCCCTCTTCTCACCAGTGACATCAAGGTCTCTTTAAGGAGGAATGAACCCATATGGGGATGGTTCTGCCCACAAGGCAACAGCTACCAATGTAGTTTTCAGATCTTATTTTGAACCTGTAGTCAGAGTCTTGTCTTCACCCCCAGTACCTCCTCTGCTGCAGGCACAAGTAAAACCACAAAAGGTGTAATGTAGCCTGCTTTCCAAAGATAAGGAACAGAGAGGAAAATATTACTGGTCAGAGCTGAGAAGCCACAAGCCTGAAGAATCATGGGACTAAAACTCTGTGGTCTGGTTCAGAGCCAGAGCTATCACCTGAGAGGCATGAGAAATGCATAGGGGGACACTCTCAGTCAGCCATTGAACTGAACACAGGGTCCCCAATGGGGGAGCTAGAGAAAGGACCCAAGGAGCTGAAGGGATTTGCAGTGCCACAGGAGGAACAACAATATGAGTCACCCAGTACTCCCAGAGCTCCCAGGGACAAAAACCATCAACCAAAGAGTATACATGGAGTTACCCATGGCTCCAGACACAACAGCAGCAGAGGATGGTCTTGTTAGACACCAAAGGGAGGAGAGGCCCTTGGTCCTGGAAAGACTTGATGCCGTAGTATAGAGGAATACCAGGACATGGAAGCAGGGGTGGGTTGATTGAGGACAGGGAGATAACTTATGGGATTTTCAGGGGAGGGGAGAACCAAGAAATGGGGCAACATTTGAAATGTAAATAAAGAATATACCTAATTAAAAAAAATACAAACCTCTGTGGTCTGATGTGACCAATAAATGTACCAAATCCCCAAGGATGGGTGGTGATAGCCCAAGCTCCCATCGCAGGCTCCCCTAAGCTCCCACTCACAGGGCCCACCATGCTGCCATCACAGGCTTCCCCAAGATTTGTAGCTGCTGATGTCCATTTAGGCTTCAGCATTCACAGCTCTGGGCTGAGACAAGAGCTGTGTGACACATGGCAATGTCAAAAATGAGCAAAGCACTGTTGTTGACATTGGGGTAGATGTCCAGGCCACAGTGCTACCATCCCAAGACAAGCTGGCTACAGGCAGAAGGCCACAGCTAAGCCACTACAAAGGTAAGAGAGATGGAAAGAGAGGACACAAAACAACAAAGACCAGCAGAAACGGAGTCCCTAACACTAGAAATGAGTCCCCAGAAGCAAAAGTTGAAAGAAGAAAGTGATGCCATGGACTTGAGGAGGAGGGCACAGATTTCTGCCTCAGTGATAAACCACCACCACATTCCTGACGGAACATAAAGAGCCAGCATGGTATTTGAATCTTAATCTAAAAGCATGGTCAGAATACTCATGGAAACACAGAATCAGAAAATGAAAAGAAACCAGGGCCACTGGCTCTGTTCCCAAACCAGGAAAAGAAGGGAATGAAGGATTCTCTCTAGAAGGCCACAAGATAGCTCAGCAGGTAAAAGCATATGTGCCAAGCCTGACAACTGAGTTTAATTCAGCAAATCAGTGGGTGAAAGATAAGAACTAATCCCTACAGGTTGTCTTCTGACCTCCATATGTGCACTATGTTTCATGCACACAGAGACACAGACACATAGACACATGGACACACACAGGAACACAGAGAGAAAGAGAGAGAGAGACAGACAGACAGAGACAGACAGACAGACACAAACACACATACACAGAGAGAGAGAGAGAGAGAGAGAGAGAGATAAAGACAGACAGACACAAACACATACACACACACAGAGAGAGAGAGAGAGAGAGAGAGAGAGAGAGAGAGAGAGAGAGAGAGAGAGAAACACATACAAATAAATATGAAAACATTTTTTTAAATGTCTCTGGAGAAACACAATTTTAACTCAAGTTTCAGAATATTTCCAGTTGAGAAGATGAGCTGTTCCGACCGTGCATGCAGGAATAGATTATCATAAGTGATTAGGAGGGGTGCAAAAGTAGATTCAGTAGTAAGACTTTAGATATTGGAAATATCAGACATGCAATATTAAACTTTTAGTATGTTTTAAAATTTTAAAGGACGTTTAAGAAAGAAGCATACATATATTAACAGGGAACAAGATGATTTGAGAAATAATAAAACCAGTAAAATATGAGTGAAGTAGAAGCATATTAAGCTGAGTTTAAGAGGGAGTGAGCTGGGTATGCCAGAAGTCATCCAAAAATGTGTACCAGAGAGACACAAAGGCAGAAGCAAGAAAGGAAAAGACAGTCATACTACAGCTATATCTAACATGCATGTGCTTGGATTTTAGAGGAAAGAAGAGAGGGAAAGAGGCCACATTTGAAGAGAGAGCTGATAAGTCACCAAGACTGTGAAAAGAAATAATGATCAGATCCTACAATATCCTTGAATCCCAATCAGTTATAAATACAAGACTCACAGCCTAATGCATGAGTGTAAACTCAAAAAAATAAGAAAAGCATGAAATCACCCCATCCCCACACTTTGAGAAGCAATGACCCTCTAACCAGACTAACTCCGCAGCAGCAAAGGGGAAAGTAGCATCCACTGAGCAAGTCACTCCAAGTTCCAAGAACAAGTGACTTTCATCCTAGAATTTCACCAGTTCTAGAAGTACCTAGAATGGAGATAAAATAGATACTTTAAGCTGGTTGCCCTGTGTCTTGCTTATGTAGCAGAATCCCCCATCCTTGACAGGTGACACGCCCATGCTTCAGAGCTTGTTGTGCAGTGAGCAGCCAGGAATCTTCTGCTGGCTCCTTCCTGTGTCTGCTTCCAGCAGGCAAGTGATCAGCTCTGTGAGATCTTGAGTGTTCCTATCAAATGTGTGCTGGTTTCACAGGCTGATGGCTAGGAACCTCTGTTGAGAGAATGCTGTTTTCTTTAAAAATCCAGGTAAGTTACGTGAATATGTTTTTGTTTTAATCCCAGGTATGGGATAAGAGACTGCTTCATAGCAGGTGATTGTGTTTTGTCTCATGCACTAGCAAGGGCGTGATTTTTGCCAGCTGCCATTTTAATCCTGGGGACTCCAGAGAGTCCATAAAGTGCCTGTGGTGGCTGCTACTCCCCCAGCTGCTCTTCCCTAGTAGTTCCTGGTTTCAAGAGCAAAGAGATGAGAAAAAGAATTTGGAGATATTCTATAGACAACAATTTACTTTTCCCCCAAGAAACCTAATGCCCCAAATCAGCAGGAAGTAGTCTAAAGAGATCTAGGCCTCCTTTCCTCTCTACCCTTCTTTCTCTCCTACCTAGTGTTGGGAGTGTTAGAAGGGATTATGGTGGAATGAGGGTTGGAAGGGTAGTAGAAATAAGAACCCAATAAAATAGCTAAACAGATACACCAACAGACCTCAGCTCTCTTCTTCAGGCTTTTCATCCTTGGGGCACCCGACCAGACTCATGTCAAGTGGTGTGAGTTAAAAGAACGGAAGAGTGTATTTTCCACTGCCCTGTGGGTGATAACATCTATCACCTAACAGTTCCAAGGGATGGAGAGATAGACTGAGAAAGGAGAAGAACTTGGGGCAATTTTGCAGCCTGTTGCATATCGAGAAACTTCAAGCAAAAGGAACTAAATACATAGTTTAGGTGAAGGATGGGGACCTAGACCAAAGGTCCAGGTGCCAAAAGTTGTATGGATAGGACAGCAAGTCCAGGGTGATGTAAACAGACCTTGTGTGGGAAGCAAGGCCTGAGGTGATGGGGTTGGAAGATTAGGGACCAGGATGCACAAGGCTGGGGGAAGTGGGGGCGGATAATCCAGAAAGCACTGAAAGATTATATAGCTCCCTGGAAGAGAATGGGAGCAGTAGTGATAAACTCTAGAACATGAAGGAACTCATACACTAAGATGGCAGTGTACTATCAAGAGCATACATACAATGTCTGCTTTCTGACAGGTAGAGACAGTTCTAGCCACTATGTGACTCCTGGTAGGTGATAAGGCACCTGGATTCAGGACTCAACCTTGAAGACCAGCCTTGAAGCAGCCTCTCCATTCCCAGGCAAATGGTATCGTTCTGTTAGCAGAGCAAAGGCAGACCCACCAAAATGAACATCAGTGGACTAGACATCATCAGAACAACTGCAGACCTCCAGCAGCAACAGCAGCAGCAGCAGCAGCAGCAGCAGCAGCAATGACTACTGGGTAGATTTAATCTCATCAGTGCTTCAGGCCAGGAAGTATACAGTTTCCATCCAGAACCTCACAAGAGAACTACCAAAGGATGTGCTTCAACAAGAAGAAAGCACCTATGTAGGACAAGCAACACAGTACTTTCAGATGAAATGGTGGGATGTTCTAAATCACCATTAGTAAACCTACAGAAGCATACCATGGTCAGGGGAAGAGTACTTAGCTAACAGTAACTGTTAGCCAACTTTCAGCCACTATTTAAGAAGAAAAACCAAGATGATCAACTTACAAAGAGGATGGGTTTATTTGTGTCACATACTCCTTGTCAGTCAATGGTTACTTGGCCTTGTAGTTTTGGCCTGGAACAAGTCAGAACCACAGAACTACATGGAGGAGTGAGGCCGCTCATTGCCTAGCATTCTACTTTGCTGTCTGTTGTTATGATAAAACGCTATCCAAAAGCAACTTGTGAGGAACAGGGTTATTTCAGCTTAGTGTTCCCACTCACAATCCATCATTGGACAAAGCCAACGCTGGAACCTGGAAAGAGGGCAGAAACTTGGAGGCAGAAACTCAAGCAGAGGCCATGGAAGAATACATCTTGCTTGCTCAACCTGCTATCTTTTACAGCCCAGGATCACCTGCCCAGGGGTGGTACCACCTACAATGAGATAAACCCTCCCACACCAACCATTAGTCAAAGAAATCTGGTGAAAACGTTTTCTCAGTTGAAGTTCCTTTTCCCAGATGAAGGGACTGGAATCCACTATACCTTCAAGAGTATGCTACCTAAAGACCTCCCAGTTATCTACATTTCTCAAAGGACTGGTTATCTATGATTCTCAAAGGACCCGCTATCTCCCTGTAATTCCAATTGGGAACCAAGTGTCATTTAACACACAGAAAGCACTTATACCATTACAGCAACCATGGTCTTTATTAAAGGTTCATGCCAGTAATGAGAAGCAACTCTCCAGATAAGTCATCTATTCAGGATCTTTTAACTATACTGCACCATGCCTAGTGTCAACCTTTGCTGAATGCTGCTCCTTTGCCAGGGCCCATGCCAGATTCTCAGGGCAGAGAAGCAGCAAGCACAGCCTTGTTCTCAAGTTGATGAGATCCCTGGTGAGAAAGGATCCAAACTGAACCTCATAAAATCAGCTAATTATTCTTATGCATGCACTCCTCTAATTTCTGTTCAAATTGGGCTCGTATGAACATTGACTTTGAAAACATCCCTTCTAGTCCTCACTGAGCCTTGGATTCATTTGAGTAGCCTCAAAGGTCAAGCAGAGCCATGGGGTCAACCTATGTCAGGGTGAAGGGGCTCATTTCCATTCTATTTCTGCCTCTCACTGACTGTGGGACTTTGGATAAGGTACCCAACCCCTGTGATTTTAAATTGCCTTATCTGTTCATTACCTACACAGTGAAGAAGAGTTCGGCCAGTACATGCGAACATGTGAGTCAGATCCTGGGGTCCCAGGTAGGGCATGCTCCATCAGCTTTCCTTGCCACCATGCCACTAGGATATAAACAGAGGGGCGGGGCTCTTCAAGCTACAGAGCTAGAAAGCTCTATATGACTGGGCTTCAAGCTCATTCTTAGCTTACATTGCCCTCAGACATACAAAGAAGTGCAGTCAATAGAGGTGGAAGGACTATTGTCCTTGTCTCTGCAAAGGGGCAGTGCTCTTCCTCTCATCCCCATGAAACAGGTTCTGCAGGATGCATGCCTGCAGCCCTGCTCCACATACAGCCATTATTCATAGGGAACAACACACATATTTCACAGCACACTGCTATCGATCCTATCTTAATAAACTCCCTGTTTTGTTTCATTGGGTCCCATCAGATCTATTCATCAATAACGTATTGTCTTTTTTAAAGTTCAGATTCCAGCATGGAAAAGGGACCATTGAAGTCATTTCAATCCTCCTGATTCAGTTCTAATTCTCTTTAGACTGAACCCATTCTTGGTGTCCTATAGGTAAAAACAAGGTCACTAGGTAAGTTCCAGGCTCCTCCTGCCTGCTGCCTTGCTTCTGCAGATGTCTTCAGGTTTTGGATAAACAAAGCAATAAATGCAAATGGATCTGCCAGCTCTTTCATGTGTCAAGTGTGAGATTATCTTTAGACATCCCCTTGGTTCCCTCCAGCCTGGTGTGAACACCCTGTGGAGAATTTATCTCTCTGCCACAAGTCGCAGAGGGAGCCTAGACTCCATCACAGCACTGATGCTTGGGGAAATACAAGAACTCATTAAGATAGACCAGGCAGGCCATCACCAAGGCAATGTTTGGTATTGAAATCATCCTTTTTGAAATAATCTTTGGAGTTCTTCTTTGAGAAAAACATTGTAACAGGGTTGAAGCAATAGCCAGTCAGTAAAGCTCCAACTTTGCAAGCATAAGGGCCTGAGTTTGGGCCCCAAAAATCTATGTGAAAAGTCAAGCATAAAGCCCAGCCCTGGGGAGGTGGAGACAAGTAGATCCACCTGGCCAGCTAACTTGGTAAGCCTCTGACCAATGAGAACCCTGTCTCATACATGTATCACTTGCTAGCCCATTGTGCTACTGCAGTTCTCTATGAGGTAGATAATATCCCTGAGGATAGTGTAGGAGGTTGTCTTCTGGATGTCTGCCTCTGCCTCTGCCTCTGCCTCTGCCTCTGCCTCTGCCTCTGCCTCTGCCTCTGCCTCTGCCTCTGCCTCTGCCTCTGCCTCTCTGTCTCTGTCTCTACTTCTATGTTTCTGCCTCTCTGTCTTTGCCTCTGCCTCTGTCTCTGCCTTTGCTTCTGTCTCTGTTTCTATGTTTCTGCCTCTCTGTCTCTGTCTCTCTGTGTTTCTCTGTGTCTCTCTCTCTCTGTGTGTATATATATATGTATATATATATATATATATATATACATACATATAAAATCTGTCTCTTTCACACACAATTTTTAAAAGAAAAACATTGTGATAAATTAATGTGGCATCCAGTGCCTGCAGGGAATGCCCTGTTGGCTGATCACCAAAGAGAACAAGGAGAGGAGAGGGCTGGAACTGCAAGGGCTCCTTCACAGGCAGTGAACTCCCTGCCTGCTCACTGGCCACCAAGCCCTTGACATCATTGGAAACACATACTCCTCCTGGATCAGGCACATTCTACCTTTCACATATGCTTAAAGTGATGAGTCTATCTCTCCCACAATGACCCTGTTTTAACGGTACTGGTCTCAGAGGAAGAGGACAAGCAGAAGAGCCCAGGTTCCAGGAGTGGCTGCAAAGTAACACTAGGAGTGTGCCTGCCAGCAAAGTGGCCCCTTTCTCAGCACCAACCTGGGGCTGAGCCTGGCCCAGAAGTTAGGCAGATGCAAAGAGCCATGTGCATGCAAATGAGGCATGATGAATATGTAGATGAGGCTGTCCCCACTGACACATAACCTTCATTAGTGGCCATGAAGTCTTAGGGCCAGTCTGCATAAGAGCTTATTCTGCAGTTACTGGCACTGGAGGAAGCTTCTGCAGAGGACACAAGGCCTTTTGCCAACTGCTTGATGATGGTTTTAAGCTGATCATTGGCACCTGAGCTTACATGTACATTTCACTTCTCAAAACTACATGGCTATTGACAATGTTATCTCTCCATTTCTCTGAAAGCTCAAGAAGCCAGCTCCTGCTGCAGTTTCGTGTCAGTCAGGGGAGGCCCTGGAAGAGGCAATGACTTTCCCTAGGAGACCATGGACACTGGAACAGCTCTTGGATGTGGTCCAGAGCCGTGTAAATGGGTTCATTTTCATGCTTGAGAGACAAAGAGGCTTTTTAATAGTAATAAAACATGTGCTGTAGAATTGCAATCAACATGTGCTGTAGAATTACAACCACCTTGATTAAATAGCAACTTGCCTACTCAGAGCCTCGCTGCACCTTAAGGCATGTTTACCAGGATGCATCTTCTGGTCCAGACTGTGATATCCTAACCTCCTCACCAAACTCTACCTACCTGCCCAGTGCCTTCTCCCTCAGTCAGCCAGGATCGATTCCTGCATCCCTGCCAAGCAGCCTCACTCTCCTCCAGGAACACATCGATTTCCTGAAATGAATGATTTCTGTCCATAAACCCAAATTACCATTTCCCTCAAAGTAACACTTAGAATTTTTGTCTCCCTAATAATGTTAACATCATCCATAATGACCCTATTGGGGACACTTAACCTGATGATGTAGAGGTGGCAGAGAAACCAGTTAAAGCCCACATGTTAGCCTGAACTAGGGACTCAGACATGAGTACCAGGTCACCCTGGAGCCACCTTGCAGGTCCCAGAAGCCTCTGCTTCTGTGATCTTCTGAAACTGTAAACAGAGACAACTTGTCCTGCCTGATGGACAGCTTCTTCCTTCCAAGGCCTGGGTTCCTAAGAATACCTTGCCTGCCTGCCTGCCTGCTTGCTTGCTTTCTGAGCTAATTCTGGGGCTCAGCTGTTTTCCAGGCTCACCAGGACACACAGGAGCCACCCTCCAGAAGCTTACGGGGAAAGAGGTCATCTTGAGACATCAAACCACCAGCAGGATCATGACATGGACTATAGCCTGTCCCAGGCACAGACCAGGAAAGTATGGGAAGGAAACATCTGCCATGGGCTGAAAGCAGAAACTGTGAGGCTGAGCACATATCAGCTACCTGCAAAGCAGACCAGGAAATCTGTGTCCTTCTAAAGAGCAGGACACAAAGGATGGAGGAAGGACAGTGCAGCCTGAGAGCTACTCAGTTTGGTCTGGCCAGAAACCCATCTGTCCACTTGCAGGGATAGTCTGCAGCAGAGGGATCCTGCTAGGAAGAAGGGCAATAGGCCTCTGAAGGTATGAGGACCAGAGCAGAAGATGGGCAGAGCAGCTAGCCCCACGCCCTTGGGAGCATGGAGCAGGTGCCAATGCAAACACAGCTTTTGCTCCAGAGAGAGTAAGAACTTATTGTGAGTCTATTTTGAGTGATCATGGCCCAGGAACATGGATTCTGGTTGACCCAAATGACATGCTTTTACTATGAAAGTGGTTCTGTGAGTTTTTTTTATATATATATATATATATAGTAACAGAGCAAAATAAAGTCACAAGTCAATGCATCATGCGAAAGTCATCGGTGGGGACACCAGGTGCATGGCTTATAGAAGACCAGGAAAATCTCTGCTATAGATTTCAGATGTTATAACATCCTTAGCTTCGGTGGGTGGAAACTAATGGTCTTCTAAGTTCATATATTCCAAAGGTTTTACCTGATAGGCTCAAAGACAGCAGGTCAGACACAGAGAACAGCCATGAATGGCTGTTAAGGGGATTGTGACAGTTAATCTTGGTGTCAAGTAGATTGGATATAGACTCAACTAAGAGACACATATCTAGGCTAGGCTGGGAGGAGAGTTGCTAGGAAGACTAACTGAGGTGGGGGAAGACCCTCCTTCCAGAGTGGGAAGAACCTTCCAGCATAGCCCACATAGAAAAAAGCCTGGGACTGAGGGAGCAATGCCTCCCTCAAAATGCCTTTTGCCTGCCTGCCTGCCTTCGCTTCTTGCCAATGTGTCTATCCTGTTATAGCTGCCACTGCTGCTGCTGCTGCTGCTGCTGCTGATGATGATGATGATGATGATGATGCATCCCTCCACTGACATCAGAATCCAGCTTCTTCAGCCTTTCAACATGGACTGGAGACCAGTGGCTCTCCAGAAATCCCCCAGGACTAAATGTATCTCAAATTTATTTTGGCCCTTGATTTGCAACATTCCAACTCTCCACCATCACAGTTCTCCTCAGTCAGTCGGTAGGTCTGCACATCATCAACATAGCTATGGCTTTTTCTGGGGCCTTCAGGTAAGCCGCACCAGGAAAGGCATCCTGCAGGCATGTGTGGAGATGCACACAGGCAGCATCAAAAGCAGTCGGGCCAGGATAAAGTGAGGTTACACACAGAGGCTTCGCTCACTAGGCCATGAGGCTCATGAGGCTTCAGAGCACCTGAGCCCAGCATGGAAGCTAAAGAGGCAGAGAGTAAGACCTTAGGGCTTTACCCTGCCAGGTGGTTGGTGCTTTGCCCGTGTTATAAGCTTGTGGTTTGGGGGGAACATGGTGACACACACACACACAAGATGACCTTAGACATATATTGAACAGGTTCCCTCTGCAAACCCACTATGTGCCAGTCAAATGGATGGTGCCCCTGGGGTGGCATTGGGCAAAGTTTCCCAGGTCAATGATGATGTCAGTGTTTGGGAATTCTACATTCATCTGCATCAAGAATGCTGGATAATGGACAGTGAATTCTAATCCTTGTTTGAAACACATTTTTTTTCCATTCTTGCCTTTGGTTCCCTGCACAAATTCCCAGCAGGTGGGATGAGTAGATTGCCTTCTTCTGTGGCAGTAGAAGGAGACCCAGAATCAGAAGGGCCGCCATCATTCCTGAAGCACTTCCTCGAACTGTCAGGTCCCAGAGGCTCCGAGGTCCATGCAGAAAACTTAATATGATTGTCAGGCATTCATCCACCATGCCCCAGTAAAGGGCCCTGGGAGACACAGGATGGGCCCTGGATACATGCTGATACCTTTAGTTCCTGAAGAGACCTAGGACCTAGCCTGCCAGGAAACATGAAGCTTCCTTTGTCCTGTGTGGCCCTGGTACCAGTCTGAGAGTGAGCTTTTCCCATGTCCTGGCTGGACCTCCTGTAGTCTGAGACTGGTGTGTCCCTTGGGTTGGAACAGAGGGTCCTCTCTAAGTACACAGAGAATGAGCAGCAGCTAGGTAGGGGTGGGTCCTGCTGCTCTTCAAGGGACACACATGCTGGAAAATGGCATCTACTAGAACTCCATGGCCCCAAGGGACACAGTAACACACAGCCAGGGCCAGAGAGTAGCCTTGGGATGGGTGCAACAGAAGACACCAGAGCTCCAACCCTTTGGGGACATTTAGCTTAGTGACAAGTGACCCACTGAGTAGGCCTGCTCTGGGCCTGCCAAGGGCTGGGGCCACTCATGCTTTCCCTGCTCTATGGATCTGTATCTGCCCAGGATTTCCCTGAAGGACTCTTCCACAAAGAATCACTCAGCTCAAAATGGCTTGGGTTGAGAAGCCCACTCTAAGTGGAAAGCTTGAGAGCTTCTTGTGTTCTCCACAAACATGTCTCTCATGCCTCTCTCTTGAAAACAGCATGCTTGCTTAACATTGTGTTAGTCACGTCTCACTGTGAGCCAAGTACCTAGCAGAAATGACTTCAAGAAGAGAGCTTATTTGAGCACCTGGTTTAAAGGGACACAGTCCACCACGATGAAGAAGGCATGGTGCCACCAAGGAGGAGGGAGCAGGAAACAGCTTCACATCCCCTAGACCAGAAGGCAAAGACTGGGCTGGAAGCAGGGCTGGTCCACAGTCCATAAGCCTGTCCCCCAAGGACTCCCCTCCTCCAGCTGAGTTCTGCTTTTTCAAGGTTCCATAGCCCCCCCCCAAACAGTGGGAGGCCCACCACCTGGGACAAAGAATTCAAACTATGAGCCTGTAGGGAACATTTCATATTCAAACCACAACACTCATGAAAGATGTTTGCTCTCAGGCAAATGTGCACACACACAGCACAAAGGCACACACACATGCACACTTGCACACACACATGCACATACACACACATACACACATGCACACACACACAGCACAAAGGCACATACACGTGTGTGCTCGCACACACAAACACAAACTTCCACACTAGCTAGCCAACTTCCCTCAGAAGCATGTTGGCCCCTGCCTTTGAGGACTGAACTCACTGGCAGCCCAGCTCCCTCCATCAGCTCCATCAAATCAGCTCAGCCCGGCTCTGTTCACCTGCAGTGGGGGAAGGTACCAGCCTCACACAAAGCCCTCCAGGAAGACAAATGACCCCAATTACAGCATCAAAGATGGTTTGGGGAAAGGGAGAAAAATTCACAACAGCTCTTTGTAGATTGCACTCGGAGTTGCCTTGGGACCAGACACCTGGGGCCACGCGGTTTTGGCTTTGTGTTTCTAGGAGGGCTGCTGAGCAGTACACACAGCTGCCACTGCTAACGGCGCTCCATCACACGCCAGGCTGGGCTCCATTTGTTTTCAGAGTGAGAATTTCCTTTAGAAACCTATCAGAAACTTGAGATTAGTTCCAGGAAACCTCCTAAACTGACGGTACATATTGCAGTAGTTTCTGGAAGGATCCGATTGATATAGAGCAGGTGTAGATTGAGGGTAATTAAATTAGTCCCATGTGAGGGCTGTTTGGAGGATGGCTGAGGGGTATGCCTCTGCAGATGAAATGTCAATATTTTAATAACTTTCCTTGGAAATATATTGCTGTGTAATTCTCCTCAGGCTGCATTCTGAGGTTCTTCCGTCCCTCCAGATGACCAAGTTGCAGGAATTACCACTCTGGCTATAGATTCCTGCGTTCTTCCCATCCCCCAACTGTTTCACCCCACCATGGTGTGGGTTGGAAATACGATTAAGCTAGGGTTTGACATGTAATGGTGCTTCAAATGTCATTCAGAGCTTGGGTTTCATATTTTTATCTCAGTGACTAGAAAATTAGAATACTTTTGCTAACTCAGTTCTCTCTAAAATAGCTACAACAACAAAAGAGGGTTTGGTGTTGCATGCTATGCCCACCAGTGGGATGAACACAAGTTGCTTTCTGTACAGGGAGTTTAGGCATGCTCCGAGGAGGCTAAAGCACACAGGTCCTCTTTGGAGATAAAGGTTGAGAAAAGCCGAGAAGAAGACCTGGGAGCTTCCTTCAGGTGAAACTTTACCTGAGAATGTACACTCTCCATCCACCAGGCAGGGTGAGTGTCAAGAGACAGGAGATAATCCTTGTTGGAACTTGTGTCCATGAGACACAAAGGTCTGTATCAGACTTGCTCCTGAACAAGCGGTGTCAAGTGAGCCCTCACTTTAAAGGAAAGGGATGGCAATGGTGTTCCTGTGTCACCAGGGATAGGAAGAACCTGTAAGGCAATGGAGTGAACTTGGAGAATTCCAGGAGAGAAGTGCCCTGGAAAGCTCTGAGGGCTTCAGGAGTCAGGGATTGTATCACAGCTTGGAGGACCAAGGTTCCAGTTCCTTGGCCAGCTTGGGAACTGGGATAATAAAGAGGACTTAAGACAACACAAGGTATGGAAGAATCCAACAGGAACTCTTCCCTGGTGAGAGTCACTTGGTATCCTAGGCTGCACTGTCACAAGATCCCTGACCAGAGCAAGGCAATGACTCTTTGCTAGCTGGCCATGTCTTTCTTGCCAGGCTCTGCAGCTGCAGGGATAGAACCCACTCACCTCACCCGGAATCCCACTCCACAGCCTACGGTACTAGCCCACTGCCCTCCCAGGGTTGTTTCCTGTAGCTTCAAGACCTGATGTCCTGAGGAGTAGAAGGCATGTAACAGTGGAGTTGCTGAGACAGTGGAGGTCCTGTGACAGTGGAAGTGCTAGGACAGTGGAAGTCCCAGGGCAACTGCTGCTCTGCTCAGGTCATTAACCAACCCAGAGCAAACCTCAACAAAGAGAGCATATAACTGACCTAAAAGCTTTCTGGATATGACACCTCAGTGACTGTTCTCAGTGCAATCCTAGTTTAGAATTGCTATTGGGGTATCTTCATTCAGCCACTTGGATTGTTACAAGGCAAAATGGAAAGGAACTCACAGCAGGGTTTGCAGGAGGCTAAAAATAGCCAGAGCACCCAGCAGCACAAGCTTCCCAGCCGCAGCTGTAGAGTGCCATGGATAACCTTGCCTGTTTTTATTTATTGACTTGTCTCTAAGACCATCATGAACAGCCAGCCACCAACATCTGCCCTAAGCAAACAGAGAGGACTGTCCTAAAGCCCAGGAGGTAATGAAAACAGACCAGCTCCTCTTCTCTGTCTCTAATCTGCAGATGGGCTGGGTGCATGAGCTGGAGCCTTCCTACCTGAACCCCAGTACTCAGCCTGTCTTCTCTTGTGCCCCAAGAGTGTGACACATGGCCATGAGGGTCTTCAGACAGGAAACCTTTGGGTTCCGGGGTACCGCAACAAGTGAGCTTCCCCAACTGAGGATCCATAAGCCCCCGGTGTGCAGACAGGAGTGGGACCTCATGTGAGGATGTACGGTTTCATAAGTAAGTGCTGGCCATCAGGGCCAGCCCATTGCTGTGTGTGTCTGAGATTCACAACAGGAAATGGGAAGCTACAAGGGAGATGGGAGTCTCTGAGTCCCTTGGAAGTAGACATCCAAGAGGCACCCTGAGTAGACACTGAGGCAGGTACTCTTGACTTTCTCTGAATGATCCTGAGCTGACCTTGGATGTAGATCAGGGACAAGACATCATCAATGAAATCCTGGTCATTTCCCTCCAATAGTTATTGACAGCTAAAAGCTGAGGACAGTGTGCTGGCTGTTAGTTGGTTACTATAGACAGTACACTGGCTATGGGGAGTCTAAATATACTCAGGCCATTGTCCCTTTTGTTCATGTTTTCCTCCTCAGCCAAGAGGTGCACCTGCCTGTAGCACAGGCTACAAGTGTATAGAGTTTGGAATAAGAATCATGGGCAGGGGCTCCAGTCTAGGAGCAGGTTGGAGCAGAAGCAGCAAAAGCTCAGGGTACAATGACACTGATCTAATGAACACACAAGCATGTCTAGCATCTGTCATCTGGGGAGAGACAACTGTCTTCTCCTCTCTGACCTGACAGGAGCCTTGGCTCCCTTCTGGTCTGTTCAGCATCTTCATGATGACCACCTAGCATAAGCATGATGACAGACAATGGTGTTTGCATGACCCACAGAGCTATCAGGCCGCCTGACTCCGAGAGCCTCTCTCAGTCTGGCTTCTTCTTGCTGCCACACAGGATTCTTCCAGCTCCTGCTGATCTTCTATGGGACAGTCCATCCCAAAGTGTTCTTGGCAGCCCCTTTTGACTCAGCTCACTACGGCTCCTGTGGGGGTGTTCTTGTCTGACCCACATGCTCTCTGGTCATCCATCACGCTCACTTCAATGTTGGGGAAGTTATCATTTTCCAGGGATGCCCAGGGAGGCAAGTTCACAGAGCCCATGGCCAGCATACATGGATTTCCCCAAAACGAGTGGTGTGAGTCTGGATTCTGTGACCTATCCCCCAGTTCCTCAGCAATAAAACTAAAGTGGCCCTAGGCAAATCCACCCAAGGGTAGAGCTTGTCTTTGCCTATTGCTAAGATCTGTGTACCCTCACAGTGTTCCCTTGGATCCAGGGCCCAACAACAGGGATATCCACACACAACACGCCAGCATTCTGACACCAGCAACATCAAAAGCTTTTGTTGTAAATCTGGGCCCAGGGAGTAGACTCTCTGGACATACCCACCTGCTACGCATTGTATGGACATAACTCCCCATCAGTGTCTTTTTCCTGTGTCAGATTCCATTAACTTGAGCAAGAACCAATGCATTCCTATGTCAATGTCTCGGTGTCTACTGAATAGAATTTCCCAAGCAGTGGCTGAAGCCAATCAGTTGCACCAGCAGATTCTATCCATTCCCCAGGGCACCCAATAGAATTTTATAACCTCACACATATCCCCAGCCTGTCTCTAACCGCAAAGTCCCATGCTTCTCCCTGGAACATAGCTACTCGATGGCTGATGAGGACAGACTGGTTCTGTAGACCCTGAAGGCTACTGCAACTATTCAAGAGATGATTCACAGAAGCAGTGACCAGCACCGGCAAATCTCAGCTGAATTTGTCATCTTTACAAAGTAGTGATCCCAATCCTGACCCTGCATGAGATTCATTTCCAGAACAGTGAATTTTAGAGACTCTTGGCCTCTCCACAGAAGTGTGGTTTCTGAGGCCATTAAGTCAGGTGCCTTCTGTGAGTCTGGGCAAGGAACTACTTTGTCTCCCTCCAATGCCTAAGTGACAGCCTAAGAGGAAGACCCCATTATTCTCTGAAGAATCCTCACAGAGCCCTCTTCTGTACTCAAGACAGTTGTTTGCCTACAAAGCTTGTGTGTTCTCATATGTGACAGGAGACCTGAGGTTTTGTGAAGGATTCCCATCCTGAGACTTATAAGCACATATAAGTTATGTGTGAATTAAGATGCACCAGGCAGGTGTGGGCTATTGCTATATTGCCTGGGGAATGGCATGGCATAGACCCACCCTCATACACACACACACACACACACACACACACACACATTTTGGCATGGAAATCATGTGGCACTGTTTGGTTTTTGAAAGAGTTGTATTTCAGGTAGAAATATAGCCTGGATTGGCCCCAGGTTTTCAGGATCCAGGTCACTCTGGATTGTTGGGCTGAAAACTTAATAGTGTCCCTGGCTGCCAACCACTATATGCTAGGAGTAGCTCCCAAGTCTGACCACCAGAAGTGCCCCTACGTTGTAGATGGTCCCTCAGAAAGAAACACCTAGCCGAGAACTCCAGAAGGAGGTACAGGAAGACAGGATGTATTTGCTGGCTCTGTTTGAAGCCTGACTATTGATCTTCTCAAGATTGATCACTCTGGGGTTCTGTGAGGCTGGTCATCAACATCGAGAAGGAACAAGCTCACCCAGTGAGCTTTGAATCTTGGTGATGCCTCTGAAGAACAGAAGTGAGGACATCTTTGCAGTACTGATTGTTTCTGGGGACTTTGTACTGGTTTAGAGGGACAAGACAACCTTTCATTCTCTTAAATTTGCCAAGACAATACTTGGTGGGCTTGATTTTTCCCACAGTAATGGAGACACAGGCAGTCTACCTATGGACTTGGAAGCAATAGTTGTTCATTTCCAGCAGAAAATTAGGAATTGCATGCATACATTGTCTCTACGGTGGACAGAGTAGATCCTGACCAATGTTTTGTAGGATTCTTACCAACTCGGAAACTGAGTAACACCTCTCCCTGCTTTTCTAAGGAAATGGTAATATCGGCATCCTTCTTTCTTCCTAAGCCTCTCATCTCATCTGCATCCCCTCTCAGTTCACCTGAGTCTCCTCTTCCATCCTGCAGAGCATCTCTGAACCAGACTCCCTGACAGCTACTCAAGTTCCCAGTAGAACAAAAGGTCCTCACATGATCAAGATCTGCTTGCTGTAGCCTCCCCTAACCCAAAAGCCAAAGACCACCTAACCAAAACCAAACATCAGTCCTCTTATGAGATGTTGGCCAGGGCTGACTAAGAAACTTCCAAAACACACAGCCTATTGCTATTGCTCTTACTTGCCCACCAGAGATGAAAGGTAGGTCCCTATTGCTGAAGACACCATGCACTTCAGAAACAGCGCTCAGATGCAGGTTCACTTGCCATTGGTCACTGCCATTACTCAATTCCTTCAGTGAACCTGAGTGACAGAGGCTGAGGTCCCCTGCAGCATACAGCTCACCTCAGAGAGATCACAGAAAAACACCATATTGAACCTAACCTGAACTTCGATGCAGGTAGTACTTGAAACCCGGGCTCCATGGGCAAATCTGACCAGTCCTTCCTTGTGAGTGGAGCTCTACTTCAACTGCTACTATCCCTCTACTCCCAGCCCCACCTCAGCTGGTATTGAGTGGGACACTTACTTTCTTCTCTAGGTATTCTTCAGTCATGAGTCAGACATTTGGTCCCTCAGCTACAACAGTAACCCTGGGGACAGGTAGGACAGATGCTTGCTCATTTACTTAACTACCCTGTTATCATTCTGCACTTAAGACCATTCCACTTTTTCATTTAAGGATAATGTGGCGATTAATGCCATTTTTAAGTTGGTCATCTGCTGGGTACAACCCTGGCCATCACCCTCTGTGTCCCCCTAAGAACATGAACACATTTTTTATTCTACTTATAACTGGGAGTACAGGTACTCCTCAGGTGGAGGTCAGAGGACAAATCTGTGGAGTTGCTCCCCTCCTTCTACCTTTACACGGGCCCCAGGTATCAGTCTCAAATTACTAGGCTTGTGTGGTAAGTGCCTTTCCAAGCAGAGCTATCTCACGGGCTCTAAACAATTTCCTATTCAGGACATTCTCCAGGTGTGGTTAAAGGAATGTGGCACAGAAGAAAGATATCTGCTTTGCTGCCTGCACAGCCACAGGCCCTGATCACAGTGAGAGAGTGAGAGAACTGGAGGCTGTCAGCCATTGGGGGGTGTCCTGAGCTCAGTGTACTCCATTCTGCTTTATTTGATCTCTAATGGAAGATTAAACATGAATATATATATATATATATATATACACATACACACACACACACACACACACAATTACCTGCTTGTTCATTCACATGAAAACTTCCTTTATGTAGTTATTAAACATGCTAGTTAATTTGGCTCCATAGGTTTGTTATTTATCATGTGGCTGGACCGGCAGTAGACTAGATCCTGCATCCTTAAAAACCAAGGTACAATTTCTGCCCAAAACAAACACTGCAGCCTGGCAAGGAAATAGACTTATTTATGGCTATAATGGATATAATAAATGTTCATGAGAAACTGACACGGAGACTCTTTGGCCTCCCTGTCAACCAGTCAGGCCCTGGAGCAGGATGAGAGAAGCTCCAGGCAAAGCCCAGCTTCACACTGGCAATTAGAAGGCCTTTCTCACCCACATGTCACAGGTCTTGGCATGGTAGTTATCAACAATATGCAATTTTAATTCACAGCAAAAATATTGTCACAAGATTGCCTGCAGAAAGATTTAGAAATAGAAACAACGATTTATTGGCCAGACTGTTGAGTATTTCTGAGTCCCCCTGACACCAATGTGATGGGATAAGGAAGGACATCTTGGCTGGGAGGGGCTGGGTCATGCCCCAAAGTTGTGGGCAACTGATGCTCTGTCCACCTCCTCTGGAGATGTCATCTTCCCCCTCCCCTTTCCACAAAGAGCATCCTTGGGAAATGAACCCAAGCTCTAAAACTAGCCCCCACCTATACTGACATCGAAGACACCAGAGCACCCCTGCCCAGTGAATACTTACCCAGGTCACTCAGCTAAAATAACTGGTCGTCTGTCATGTGAGGAGCAGCCACAGAAACAGTAAATGAAGAGGTGACAATTCCATGTCATCCCACCACTCTAGAAGAACTGCTCAGCATTGTTTTGTGTCAACTTTAGTTTTAGCCCATGTAGGCATGCATGCGTGTACCTGTGGAGGCCAGAGGTTAGCCTCAGGTTTCATTCCTCAGGAGCCTTCTTCCTCAAAGCTCACTGACTTGAAAGGCTGGTTGGCCAGTGGGCCCCAGGATCACAGTGTCTCTGCCTCTCTTGTGCTGGGATTTCGAGATCATACCACCTGACCTGGCACTTTCTACAGGAGTGCTTGGAGACTGTGTTCATAACCCTGTGCTTAAGTAGCAAGTACTTCACTGACCAAGCCATCTCCCCAGCCTCTCACACAGGACTTCTGGGCCATGCTGACATAACTAACTCTGTCTTCTGTTTGTATCCCTTTACAGTTAGCACAGTAGCATGAGGAACTCTGAAACCCCCACCCACTAGTAACAAGGACCTAGCCTTAAAGACAGGTAGGACAGATGCTTGCTCATTTACTTAACTACCCTGTTATCATTCTGCACTTAAGACCATTCCACTTTTTCATTTAAGGATAATGTGGCGATTAATGCCATTTTTAAGTTGGTCATAAGGCATGAACACAAGGAACCCTTTCCCAAAGGCTCCTTGTCCTGAGACTCAACTGTGTCTTGATTGCCACAGAGCCCTCTGAGACCCCAGCCAACAGAGTGGTGGCCTCCAAATGAAAAGGAAACAGCTCTAGGGTGAGGTAACTCCTGATGCAGGCCTATCAGTATTCAGAACAGAATCATTCTCACAATTAAATAAAATTTAATTTTTGGCTCACATGGTAAAAGATTATATCAGATTTCTCATTCTGTGGAAAATCAGAAAGAACTTAATAACAAATACCACAATTATCTGGGAAGAACGAACAGTGATTAAATTATCAAGAGGCTGCTCCTCCCAAAACTATTTCTTTAATTAGCTAAAACTGGCAGTATATATTAATATTTCTTGAGATATTTGCATACATTCACAACAGGCTAACTCAGATATTAGCTGAAATATAATTTTTATAATATTATGTTAGAAATATTTTAAGATTAAATCATATTATCATTTTCTTCAATGGTTATTAGAGTAGATACTCATGATTTATTAGCATAAATTCTCTAATTTAAGAACTGAAAATGCCTCTTGTTTTCCATGATGATGTTTTTCAGTTCTGCTGACAAAATAGAAAGCTGTCTTAGAAGCCAAAAGCTGTTGCTGTAGTGTGCACCCCAAACGCATCAGTAGAGGCAAACAGAGGACATGTGGAGAGGAACCACCATAGCATATCGCAGCCATTCAGCCTCCTATGACCAAAACAGCTCAGACATGGTTTGGGTGAGTGAGATGGAGGTCATCCTGGGTGAGCCCAGCAGAGCACAAGAGTAGGAGCTGTGTAGTTGGCAGGACTGAACCATGATTATCAAGTTATCAATTTGATGAATGCTTGAATTCAGCTCTTTCTCCTTTGTATACAGTCTAGGATCCTAGCCCAGTGAATGGTCACACCCATAGTGGACATGTCCCACCCCCATTCCTAACAGAGTTTTTGCTCCCTTCTCTAGCCTCATGATCTGGGCATCCACAGTCCACATTTAGCATTTACCTCTTCCAAGCTTCAATCAGAATGGCCCACTAAGTTCAGCTTACAATATTCAAGCATTTTTGCCCAAAGTTACTAACTCTTCCACATTCCTCTGCAAACCAATTCCAATGGTCTAAGAAGCACATAATCAGACTTATCACAGCAAAGGCCGTACTTCCTGGTACTAATTTTCTGTAACAGTTACTTTTTCCTACTGCTATGATAAAATACTCTGGCAAAACAATTTAAGAAAAGAAGGGTTTATTTTGGCTCACTGCTTGCTGGAACTTGAGGCAGCTGCTTACATTGTATCTGCATTCAGGATGCAGAGCAGAGTTTATGCTTATTCTCAGTTCACTTTCTCTTTTTCGTACAGGCCAAGATCCTAGCCTGGGGAATGGTCCCACCCACAGTAGACAGGTCTTTCCATTTCAGTTATCCCAATCAAGATGATCCCACTACAAGTGTACATCCCCAGAAATCTTTCTCAGGAGTGATTCTACACCTCATCATGTTGACAACTGAGATCGACCATTTAATTTCTCTTACTTGACCACAAAGTAAAGACCACATTTTTTAAGGCAAGAGCTCACTCTGTAGCCCACACTGGCCTGGAATACTATGTAGTTCGAGTTAGCTTCAAAGTTGGAAAAGTTTTCAATCTCAGCATTTCTAAAACTAGCATTATAAGTATTAACTACCATGTGTGGCTAAAACAAACATTTCAGAGAGTTCGAGGAACCCAGGAACTGACATGAACAAAATTAGGAACCAAACACCTTGTACAAGAAGAACTATAGTTAGGTGATTTGCAGGTGGCCAGGAAGATCTAGGCCAGTAAAGCTAAAGACCAAGTCACTAAGGCTCAGTCTGCTGAGAGACTACAGGACAGATAAAGGTTATAGGCCAATATGGAGGAGGAGACCCGGCCTGGTCTTTTGGACTGAAGAAGGCATCAAGGTAGGTGACCACAGGTTCAGTGTGTGTCTTAAGGACTACTCGACATCAGCCTGCTACTTGGCCTATCATCAGAAAGTTTTGGAAAGCCTGAGTGCATTCCCTGGACCAAAACAAGGCAGGAATCTGAACAAATCATGGAAAATAGCCCCCTGCATAGTGGCACACACTTGTAATTCCAGTTCTGGGTTGGGGGGGGGGGGTAGAAACAGGATTTACTGGTGCTTGCCGACTAACCAGCCTAGCCAATCAGAGAGTAAACTCTAGGCCAATGAGTAGTTCAAAAACCAAGATGGCTGGCTTTTGACAAATGAAACTTGAGATTGATTTCCAGCCTACACACATACACACACACACACACACACAAAGGACCTTCATTCTGGAGCAGAGTCATAGTAAGGGAACACATTCTTTTGATCTATTCATTTCACAGGTATCTCTAAATGGCTTCAGATGGCATCCCTTTGAGAGGAACAGAGATATGCAGTGAGTCTTCAAAGCCCATCTTACAAAAAGAAACAAAAAAAAATCCCCAAAAAACAAAAAACAAAAAAATAAAAACAAAAACAACAAAAAAAAAAACCCAAACCTTTTCAGCCTTCCCTTCTCTCATTGTGACTCTCCAGGGGCAGAGATAGGTTCCATGTCCCTTACTGAAACCTCTGCATGTATCTATTGGTATTAAGTCCTCAGCAGAAGCCCTAGGCTGGGACCTGAAAGCTAATCTCTTTGCCCCCTTTCCTTTCCTATAAGAACTGTGATTGCTCTTGGGTCAAAGAAAAGATACAGCAGCCACGTAGGCCCTGGTCTCCTCAACGTGTCCCTGGGACTCAGTCAAGGCAGAGTCTACTTTCTGAGACAGAATGTGTCCTAAATCCATAGTTTCCCCTCCTTACAGACAACAAGAGTATTCCTGGGATTGGGATGCAGTGTATTCAAATTACAGTGGTCTATCCAAATCAGGATGCCACAAAGGCGATGGAATATTCATGCTCAGCTTGTCATCTTAATTAATTTGTCTGTATTATTTCAGGGGTTCTAAAAAAAACACAGGGCAGTCATCAAGGAAAATGGAGTGTAAATAAAGCCTTTCAATTACTCTCCTGCAGACTAGTGGGGGGGGGGGGGAAACCTCTCCACCCAGAGGACAAGTGGCTGGAGGACACCCAGAAAAGGCCACGGGGTATAAGTGTGCATGACAGATAGCTTTGAAGTCATTTTACAGAGTCCGTAAAATTTACATAATCTTTTTCTGGGATTCTTTTTTATTAATGAAGTACAATGTCTATAGTGACTTTAGGTCCAGAGAATAATTGAAAGTTTCCTTGACACACATTCATGGTCCTGACCTGCACAATGTGTTTGCTGAAACTGAGCCTGCGCTGATGCCTGGCTACCACTCAGAGTGCACAGCTCCCAGCAGCATCTACTCTTGTGTCCTGCATCCCATGATTTTGACAATGTATTGTGTCATATATTCACAATTACAGTCCCACACTGAGTCTTTAAAAATTCCCCAGTGTGGGCTGGAGAGATGGCTCAGCGATTAAGAGCTTTTGACTGCTCTTCCAGAGGTCCTGAGTTCAATTCCCAGCAACCACATGGCTCACAACCATCTGTAATGGGATCTAATGCCCTCTTCTGGTGTGTCTGAAGAAAGAGAGGGTGCGCTCACATACAAAATAAATAAATAAATAAATAAATAAATAAATAAATAAATAATTCTTTAAGCCGGGCGTGGTGGCACACACCTTTAATCCAAGCACTTGGGAGGCAGACGCAAGCAGATTTCTAGGTTTGAGGCCAGCCTGGTCTACAGAGTTCCAGGACATCCAGGGCTACACAGAAACCCTGTCTCGAAAAACAACAACAAAAAGAAAAATTCCCCAGCATGGGCTGGAATTATGGCTTCAGTGAAGTTACTGCTCTTCAACAGGACCAGAGCTATGTTCTCCCCACCCACAGACTATCTTAAGTTCTGTAGAGTGGCCCACAACTATCTTAAGTTCTGCTCCAAAAGGATCCCATGATGCATCTGGCCTCCATGGGTACACATGTACATATTCACAGACAGACACACACCCATACACACATAATTAAAATAAATATTTTAAGTCCCCCAGGACACCCTCTTCATCGCTTATCCCTGGCTCTTGGTAGAAACTGACCACACCCTACTTCATCCAGAATATCATAGAATCACACAGCTTGGAGCATTTCCTGATAAATGTTTCACTTTCTGTCCTCTCTCAACCCTTGACAGTCCATATCTTTTGCTATGAAATTATATTCCTTCACTGACTTTCCACAGTTTATCTATCCATTCATCTGCTAGCACTGAAGTGTCTTTCAGTTGTTTCCAAAGTCTGGCTGCCTGGACATCCTGTGACTTGTCAACTCCTTTGGGTCAATACCAAGAGGTTCTCTCCCTGGATCTTAAGGCAATGCTCATTTTCTAAGAAACCAAGAAGTTGTCTTCCACAAGGCCATTCTGCACTCAGTGAGTGAGGCTTCCCGCTGCCCCACTTCCTCCCCATTAGCATTTGGTGTGGTCAGCATGCAGTATTACCCCATTGCTTAAATATTTGTTCTTGTGATGATACAGATGCTGGCTGCCTTTGTGTTTGCTTATTTGCAATCTGAAAACTATTCTTGGGGAGGGATGGTTCAAACATTTGGCCTGTTATTTTAATCAGTTGATTTTTTTTTTTTTTTTACTTATTGCTGAATTTTTTTTAAAGCTTCAGTGTATATTGGATGAGAATGGAAAAACCTCCCATGCTCATGGATCAGCAAGATTAATATAGTTAAAATGGTCATTTTGCCAAAAGCAATCTACAGATTCAACACAATACCCATCAAAATCCCAACTCAATTCTTCATAGAGTTAGAAAGAGCAATTTGCAAATTCATCTGGAATAACAAAAAACCCAGGATAGCTAAAACTATTCTCAACAACAAAAGAAATTCTGGGGGAATCAGTATCCCTGACCTCAAGCAATACTACAGAGCAATAGTGTTAAAAACTGCATGGTATTGGTACAGTGACAGGCAGGTAGATCAATGGAACAGGATTGAAGATCCAGAAATGAACCCACACACCTATGGCCACTTGATCCACAAAAGGGCTAAATTTGATTTTTAAATGCTTATTTTCTTTGTGTGTTTGTTGGGGGTGGGTATGTGCATATATGTCTGTTACTAAGGATCAAACCCAAACTTGGGTAATAGTGATAGTAAGCAAGTACTTCACAACCAAGCTGCAGTTATGGCCCTAAGATGGGTTTTTGTTTTTTTTGGGGGGGGTGTTTTTTTTTAATTTGTCTATTAGCATGACTGACAGAGAAAGTTTCCACACATTTGGTTTTTGTTCTTCTTTCTTTGAAAGGACTTTGTAGTCTTGTTTCTTCGTATGCTGTGTTTTGTTGTTCCTGCTGTTGTTTAAATTTGGATAGCTTAATTAATGTGGTGTGTGTGTGAGGTGTGTGTGAAGAGTATGTGTATGAGTGAAAGGAGAGTGCATGTGTGTGTGTGAGGTGTGTGTGAAGAGTGGGTGTGTGAGTAAAAGGAGAGTGCATGTGTGTGTGAGGTATGTGTGAAGAGTGTGTGCATGTGTGAGTGAAAGGAGAGTGCATGTGGTGTGTTTGTGAGGTGTGTGTAAAGAGTGTGTGTGTGACTGAAAGGGGAACACACAGAGGTGTGTAGGAGTGAGATAGTGCAAGAAATGAAAAGCACACAGGAGAAAAGCAGAGTGTGCAGGCGAATGCAGAGTGCGTGCAGCCTCGAGCTGCGAACGAATGAGCAAGAGAGAAAGAGAGCAGAGAATGGGAGAGAAGAGAGAGAAACTTTAAGCCTTGAAAAATTGCCTGTCAGCTTATACCCCCCAAAAAATTAATAATGTGATAACCTTAGAAATCATACTCCTGCCTCCCCCACAGTGGGCTGCCTGCCTTGTCTGGTTGGTTTAAGGCGCTGTAGTCATAGGGAGTCTCCATGCTAAGAATCCATCTAGGGTGTTAACTCAGGGTCTCTGGAGAATTTTCTGAACCCATACATTGGCATAACCATGCCCAGCAATTCTCTAATGTTCTTCACATTTGAAGTTCCTTTTGTATGTTCTAGCCTTTAACGTCTGACTCCCAGAAGAGGAAAATGAAAGAGGGATCTTTGTTAATCTTTAAAAGTCCATAGATATCTCTCCAGTTTGATGGGAGCTGGGGGGGATTGCAGTGTGGGAAGGTCTATCTCATTTTTTTAAAGTATACACTAATTGTACAGAGTATGTTTCTTTGTGTTGTTTTCAGTCATGTTTACAATGAACTTCACTTGTCTTCAGTCCCCCATCACCCTCTTACGTCCCCTCCACTGATTGCTGCCTTCCCCTCAATTTGCCCAACTTCTACAATCAAATCTTTTTTATTGACAGGCCTGCCTTGGGTAAATATTTTTCTCCAAAGCTTTGGATTGCCTTTTCATTTTCTTGGCATTGTTTTCTGTAGAGTCCTTGTCTTTATTTGTTGGTTCTTTCATGAATTATGACCTCAGCAGTCTGTCGAAAGACTCATCTGCACACCCAAGATCATCAAGGCTTTGGTCTTTCACCATCTGGAAGCTCTAAGTGGAATATTTTCATCTGTTATCTATTTGACTTCATTTTGGGGAATGGTACAAGGTCTGTACCTGGATTCTTCTCTTACATGTGAATATCCAGTTGTCCTAGCAACATTTACTTGGAAGGTTATCTTTCTCTCTTCAGTTGTGTTTGTCGCTTTGTCAATGATCAATGTGGGTCTACTTTGGGATTCTCTATTCTGTTTCACCTGGTTATCTGTGCAGTTCTAAAAACACCACAGTCATCATCACTGTGGCTCTTCAGTAAGTTTGAAGTCGGGAAACATCAGTACTTTCTTCTTCCTCCATGTTGTATTGGCTTTTACTACTTGGGTTATTTTCCCTTCCATTTAAACTGTAGAATCTGTTTGTCAATATCCCACACCAAAAATAAAAACCACAAACAAGCAAAACCTTTTAGGGATATCAATAGGAATTACAATGTATCTATGAACAAAGTTGGAAAGAAATGTTTTGACAGTATTGAGTCTTCCTATCCATGGATATGGGATATGTCTCCCTGTAATGATCATGGGATATATCACCCTATGGTAACATGGAATGGAACCCCCATGGTAAACAAGGGCTGTTTCTCCATATTAAACATTGAATTTAACTCTTTGTGAACATGTGGTATGTCTCCCCATAAAGAATCTGGGATATGACCCTCTGTGGTGAATGTCTCCTTGTGGTGAAATAGGATATGTCTCCCCATGGTGAACACGGGATATGGGATATGATTCCCTGTGACAAACATGGAATATCTCTCCCCATGCTGATGCATCTCCCTGTGGCAAATATTAGATATAGCACCATGAATAAATGGGTGTGACATCACCCATTACATTTTTGTAGTTTTCTTTGCATATTTTGTTAGGCTTTTGCCTACAAAGTTCATTTTTATTATAATGTAAACTGTAATATGTTTTGAGCTTTAAAATTCAGTTGTGCCTCAGAGGCTGAATAAGCCATCTTCTGTAACCAAGCAAGGTCTCAAGTGGAGGGATTGGGACACCAACCCAGCCACAAAACCTTCAACCTGCACTTTTTCCTGCCTGCAGAGTATTCTGAAAATGGAATCAGAATGGATGATTCCTAGCAGAATCATCATCAAAGAGACCAGAGAGACTTCATCCAGCAATGGATGAGAGCAGATACAAATATTAGGTGGAGCTCAAGGATTCCTGCAGAGGATGGGGAGGAAGGATTGGAGGCAGCAGAAAGGTCAGGGTTACCAGGACAACCTACAGAACCAACTGACTGGGACTCATGAGGGCTTGCAGAGATCAGGGAGACTGCAGGGTTCTGGCCTAGGTCCTCTGTATGTATGCTGTGACGGAGAAGTTCGGTATTCTTGCGGGAATCCTGATGAGAGCAAAGGCTGTCCCTAATTCTTTTACCTATCTGTAGGGCAATTTTTTCTTCTACTAGGTTAAGGTAACCTCTACCCTTGATGTGATGCTATTGGCCTGGTCTTATGGTAGCTTGTTATGCTGTGTTTGGGTAATGTCTCTGGAAGGCCTGCTTTTTTTCTAAGAGGAGGCAGAGGAGGTGGGGAGTGGATCTAAGGGAAAGGGAATAGGGGAGAGACTGGAGGAGTGGAGGGAGGATAAACTCTAATCCAGATATGATATATGAGAGGAGAAAAAGAGAAAGAGAAAAAATATTCAATTGTTCCTGCAAGTACCCAGCTGACTTCTTGGTACATTAACTTCTCCCCTGGAACCTTGCTTATTGGCTACAGGACTGGTTTTTGTTTGTTTGTTTGTTTTAGTCAATTCCCGAACACTTCCTACGTAGTCAATCACATCATCCATAAACAAAGACAGTTTTCTTTCTTGCTCTTCAATCTCCACACATTCATTTCCTCTTCTTGACTTGTTCACACTGGCTAAGATGTCTAGTACTCAATTGAAGAGCAATAGTGCGAACCAGGCACATCCCAGCCTTGCTCCTGACCAGAGTGTTTAACACACAGCTCTTACCACAGTTCCTTTTCTAAAATTAGGATGCTTTCATTCGAAATTTTTTAGCAGCAGTACAAGTCCTGAAACGCTTATATTTTAACTTCCATGTCACACAATGTACAGGTATGTGTAGTTTTGTTTGGAGAAAGGAGAATATCTAGTTTAAATGTATTTGAAGCTGGAGCCAGGAGAGAACTCAGTTGGTAAACAATGCTTCCTTTTACAAAAAAAAAAAAAAAAAAAAAAAAAAAAAAAAAAAAAAGGAGGAGGATCCCCGGGGCTTGCTGGCTGGTCAGCCACGCCTTCTTAGAGTTTCAGGGCAGTGAGGGAGAACTATCTTGCCTCTCCACTTCATAGCCCTAGAAGTATTCTCACATTGCTCTAAAGACAATCCTAAAGTCCCATCCTAAGTGCTGTGGTCCCTGGTCATCTCTGATGTTCTCAGACCTTTCTCCTTCCTTCCTAGGCTCTATGTCCTATGTCTGCTGGAAAAGCTCAGGTGGTAAAATGCTTGCTTTGCAGCTGTGAGGACCTAAGCTCCACCTCTGAGACTCACATCCCAGCATGGTGGCACACACCTGTAATCCAAGCACTGGGGAGGTGGAGGCAGGAAGATCCCAGGGCTTGCTCACCAGGGTGTATCCTGAGATTGTACCTAGCAAATTCTTCTGCTACTTAAGACCTAGCCAGAGGTCCTTTCAGAGACACTAGGTCCGTCTATCCAGGGAACGATCTGAGGCTACAGCATCACATTGTCAGAACCCCTGCCAAGGCAATATGTTAATTTAATATAAATGAAGTACACAGACTGTAAAAGATGGGATAATCATTGGCAAATTTTTATGGCTGCATTCAAAGAAAGATGAAAGAAAATTTATAATTAGAACTAATAAGAAGGTTCAGCAAGGATATGCTTACAAGCTCAACACAAAAATCAAAGCCTTGTTCCACACTGGTAATAGCTAATTAGAAAATTGTGATTTATGAAAGATTCCCAGTCACAATGACAGGAGAATAAAGGAACTAAACACTGTCTCCGATTAAATCTAACATAAGAGGTCTAAGATGTTTGAAGAGAGCATGACATTACTCAAGGACACAAAAGGTGAGTAAGTGGAGAGCTGTACATAGTAGATTTGCAGGGAGACATGGTTACAGAAAGATCCAATACTCCCAAGTTAATCTATAAATGCAAAGCGATTCCAATCAAACCCCAAGAGATTATTTTTATCAAACTTGTAAAACATATTCAAAGAATCACGAGCCTGTTGCCCCATTAACATATACATTACTATGTTTTTATATATCAGGTAAAAAAAGATTTAATTTAAAAAAATTATGCAAAATATGAAATTCTAGGAAAGCCAAGGAATTCTGGAAAATTACTAGAGTAGACAGTCTTTTATGGACCCTAGCTACGGGAAGCATGCTGTGTATAGCAGGCCAGGCTGAACAGCAGGTCAGAGAGTCACAAGCAGAGCCATGGTCATGCACAGGAGATGGTGATATTGCAGAAGCAGCAAGCCAGAGGGAAGAGAAGGACCCCTAGCTATCAGATATATGACTCCACAGTTTGGAACCCATGCCCTCATTCTTAATAAGAACAAATATGAGCTCTACATGGATCAAACCCCATAGTGGAAGTTGAATTGGAGAGGAAAAGAAAAAGGGATTTTTCTAATGAGTGATAGGGGAGGGGAGGGGAGAAAAACACAAATATTGAATGAAAAGAATAACAAATATGACCTTATCAAATAAATCTTTGTTATCACAAAAAATAATAAAGTAATTTAAGTTTAATCAAGGCATAGAGCAGGGAGATTTGCACTTTTGTAGTTCGTTAATTATTTTATCTCAAAGGTATGATTTCCCTTCAGATTAATAAAGGAAAACAAAGAACCCATTGGGCAAAGAGCTCATAGACTTAAGTGCCTAGGCTATACTGTTTTGAAGGGTGATGTCAAGATTGGGTGACAATAAAGGAGAATGAAATGGAGCTTCACCTTTGACTTTGCGGGCCCACTCTAAACCTACCATACAGAGGGCCTGCCTTTTATCCAGAAAGGAGAGGGACATCGAATGGGGTCTCAGGGAGGTGTTATCAAACTGCCATTGGCAGATTCCAGCTCTAGAAACCCAAATACTCTTTCTAGCAGACGCTGAACTCCTGGGCTTTCCCTGAGATGGAGACCCCACCTCTGAGCATTCCTCCCTATCTGTGGTCTGATTCTATTGGTTGATTTTAATCAGCTACTTTGAGAGCAAAAAGAATCATGTTGCAAAATATTCTTGCAAATCGGGAGCAGCTACAAGTTCCACCAAGTTAGAAAGTAAATGACTGTTCTTTTCCTGAGACATATGTTGGGCTCGTACCTCATTAATCTCCCTTCTGCTCGGGCTGTAACAACCTGGCTACTAATGCTTTGAAGTCGATGCATCATTACTCTTTTATAATCTCTTGAGAGCTCTTGGTTTTGAGAAACTGAGCCTTGCACCGTGAAGACTGGGTGCAGCCTGGAGAAGACGGTTCAAGGGAATCACGCAAGAAGCTGCACCTAGGAGCCACCACGGAACACTTTAGACAAAGAAGGCTATGGGGTGAGTCAAAAGATACACTGACCTGCCAAATTGTACACTTTCAAGTGGCAAACAGACATGAGATGAGAGATGTGTACACATTGGGTATCTCTTCAATACAACATTTAGTGCTTTTAGAAAGAGCCATGAACATAATAAACATTCATTGGCAAACATTCCAAAGACTCAGAAAAGTCCAAAGAAGCAATCAAAGCCTTTACTAGCCCAGCCTCTCAGACAGAATCTGCTGACATTCCTCAGGAGTTTTGACCCGGGATTGACAGACTCTGACTGGAGGGTCACCTGTTCCTGTTTGTCTGATTTCTTAATGTGCCTGGAAACTCAGTTTCTCATCATTCCTTACTCTGAGCTTCCAGACACATAAATCAGGCCAGCCTCTACTGCCCATTCCCTGGACACCAGGAGCCTAACTTCCTGCTTGATTGCTGTCCCTACATCTGCACCTGTCCTTTGTGTGCCCTTCCGCAGCCTGATGTGACACCTGGGAGGCAGGGTTGAGCTTCACTCTTGCAATACAGCTTGTCCTCTGGAGAGCTTCAGTGTTTCTTTAATTTCTATAGTTGCTAACCTATTGATATCCCATAATATCACTTACCCCATGTCTTATTATTGAGAAGTTAATTGCTTCTAATTCTTCACTATTATAGTCTTCTAATTAACATTGTATTCATTTCTGGATGTTGTAACCACAGACACTGGCCACTTGATCACTGCCTCCCACCCCCATATCCCTAACCCCCCTTAACCCTGGATTTTACTCTGTCACTGTCAGAAGAGATGGCCTCTGAATTCAGCTCCACCTCCTTGACTGCCATGGAGTCAGATTCTCTCACACAAATATGGCTGTCTGCACTTCCTTGACTCAGGGTTTGAGAGACTGGTCTATTGAGCCACTGACCACCATGGACTCTCAGTTAACTTCCTCCTCATTACCTCAGCCCATACCATCTCTGACAGTCAAGAAGCCACCATTACCAAGAACACTTGAACCCATCCTTAGACCCAGTAGTCATCACTGTGACCCTCCAGAGCCAAGTGAAATTCCAAGAGACAACTCTATGGGACCGGGGTGTCAGTGATGACCCCCAACACCCAAGTCCACATCATCCATACTGCTTCAAATAATTTTGTTATTATTAGGGGTAAAGGGCAACTTTCTGGAAAACTGTGCTGTCTTGTCCACCAAAAATTTAATACAGCAAGAGCACAGGAACTTGTGAGATCAGTTAGAGCTCTTAGGGTATTTGCTGCACTGGAAATGAATCCTGAGGTTTGAGTTAGGTCATCTCCAGGCACATAAAAAGCCAAATGCTGAAGGCTGTTGGTGGAGACTGAACAGTTAGAGCGAATGAAAGTCAACACTTTCTCTATTCATATTCTGAGCCAGCCTCAATTGGAAAGGGGAATAATGAACAGACACTGATTAAATTGCCCATATGAATATTCATTGAATCACCTGGCCTTTCATGCTAATTTGTTCTTTCTCCCATGGCTGCCTCTGAAGAGCAAAGCTTCCTTCTCTCTCTGAAGACTGGAGTTCAGCGCTGATTAGAAAACAAAGAGAGAAACTGAACTTCAAATTCTGCCAAGAAAAAAAATAAAAATAAACTTGACAGAATCATGACCCTGGTTCCTGGATCTAATCTGACCCTCTAAGATTCAGTCTCCCTTTAATGTCTGCTTTAGTACCTCCAAAGCAATAGAAATTATTACATTGAGATGGACAAGCATTTGATATGAATGCTGTAGGAATACATTTCAAAGGATTGTCATATTGAATTGTCCTGTGAGACTCCCTTGAGTCAAACACCTAAAGAGAACTACTTCTCAAATGTCAGACAGACCTCTGTCTAAAACCAAGATCGATATTTGGATGCATCTGGGTTTTGAAGAGACAAACACTGGCTGTAGGCTGACCCTGCTCTACAGGCTTGCCCATAGCCAACAAGGAGTGTGGCACACTGTTTCTCACAAGGCAAAGCAGATAGCCCAGCTCCCTGCCTCCATCCTTTAGTGCCTTAGCCTTCTCTCTCTCCTGGCTCTCCCCACCCGCCCCCCAAGGCCTGTGCCCCAGGCTGGAATAAGGAGGAGTCCATAGGAGGAGCTGGGTTGTAGAAGAACAAAGATCCCACACGCTCTACCTCCTGGAGACCCTTCTTCCCCATATATGCATGACACATGGTAGTCAGCCATTGTTGTAGAAGTGTACCTGGGCCAGAGGAAACATCTGCCTGGGGATCTCAGAGTCTTTGTGGGAAGGCACAGGAGGTGAGGATGACCTCCCACTTATTCTGTCAGCCTCCCAAGATGCCTCTAAGTCCTGCCTCTGCTGACTTAGTTCAGTACATGGACATCCCTGTCCCTGCCCCATGAGACATGGGATGACACAAGTTCCAGTCTTGTTCGACCTGGAACTCAGCCATGCAAGAGAAAGAGTTTAGAGCCAAGGGATATTCAGTTTCAGCAGACAATAGTGTCCATCAAAGACCAAGGAAGAGTTGCCTTTATTAAAATCTTTTGGGGTTGGTTTAGAGCACATAGCGTTCTTCTCTAGGACATGAGTTCAATTCCCAGTACCCACATAGGATAACTTACCACTACCTATAACTCTAACTTCAGGGGATCTGACACCCACTTCTGACCTCTGCAGGCCCTGCGCTGGTATATACAAACATACTCGGATATACATATGTATACATAAGTTTTAAAACATATTTTTCTTAACACTTCTGCGGATCTCTTCTGAGGATGTTCACATATGGAATAGTCCCTCATCAGGAGCAGAGGTAAAAACGAAGAGTTTCAAGCTTGTATTGCTTTCCCCTGTTATCCATATCAATCTGTAGCATGATGGCTTTAGAAAAGGTATATGTAATTAAATTAGGCTATGTATATGTGCTTATACTAAAACCTAAATTACTAACATGTAAATGTTAACTGGCCAAAAAAGCATCTCTATTGAGAATACCTGAGAATGTCTGAGCTCAGGGAAGATGGAAGGGGGAGTGGCTGGGGTGGGGGTGGGGCATGCTTCCTTGGGAGTAGCTGGGGGCAGGGCATAGTGCCCCACCCCAGGTGCTGGAAAGAGTTCACCATCTCTGTCCAAACATAGCTTCCATCTTTATACTTGATAGATTTGCACAGGGCCTGTCTCCAAAGGAGACCACTAGCACATGTGCTAAAGACACAATCAATCCTCAGTGGGAAATCCAGCTACCTCCCACACTGAGTACCAGGAGACCCAGGGGTTCCCACTGGCCTTTGAAAACTGGGCCAGGTATCAAAAGCATTGGCATCTCAGTCATATCTATATTTGTGCTTACCCCCAGCACACAGCTCTACTGTATTTTTGTTTAGCTGGTTTGGTTGGGGTGAGAGTTCTTGTGTGTGTGTGTGAATCTGTGCTGACTTTGACTGTCTGCTCCTTGTCCCATGGCTGGCAGTGCTGCCTCTGGCCTTGCAACTGTTTCCATTGCTGTTAATTTTACAAAGCTCTTTGTTCCTGCATTTAGGACTCAGCTTGTTCCTAAGAAGTAGCTACACTTAATCAACTTAGTTAACTTCTTGTCTACAGGATGCTCTAGGGCCTCTTCTCTTGACTAGGTGGAGGCTATTAAAGCTGTGTTGTCTTCATCTATTATATCTGGCTGCATTAGAAGCAGGTATATGAAAGGACGATTGGGTTCAGCATACTTCCCAGGAGGGGTCTCATGGAAGGTAGCTGCTGGCCCACCAGCATTAGCCTTACTTCTCAGAGTCTGCCTGTCTCCTCGCAGGCCCTCTTGATGTCATACCCTAACTACAAGCTTCATGGTGTCTCATTCCTGGTGTTCCCAACCACTGGCATATGTTCACACCACAATGTCTGGAAGCAACTTGTGGTGCTCACCATGGGTCCTTTCTCTCTGTAGATCTGAGCCGGGACCTGCCTTAGTTACTGCTGTAGTACTGTGAAGAGATGCTATAATCAAGGCAACTTAACAAAAGAAAGTATTTAACTGGGGCTTGCTTATAGTTTTAGAGGGTGAATCTATGGCTATCATGACAGGGAACATGGCAAACAAGAAAGAGAGAGAGAGAGAGAGAGAGAGAGAGAGAGAGAGAGAGAGAGAGAGAGAGAGAGAGAGACAGTGAGACAAAGAGAGACAGAGAGACAGACAGATAGAGAGAGATAGAACCTGGCATGGGCTTTTGAAACCCTTGAAGCCCATCCCCAGTGACACAGTGACACATTTCCTTCAACAAGGCCACACCTCCTGATCCTTCTCAAAACAGTTCCTCCAACTAGGTACCAAATCTTCAAACATATGAGCCTATGGAGGCCACTCTCATTCAAACTACCACAGGTTCCTCTGCAACTGAGAAAGAAGAGGAGACACATTGCCTTCTCCCTGCAATCCTTGCCCTAGAAGAGCCTCTGGTATACCACCATCTCATGGCATCAAATGACTTAGGAACCTCTTTCCCAAACCATCCAAACCTCCAAAGGAGAAGAAGGTATCATGAAAACAGCCATAACGGCATGTATGGGACACTGTGTGCCTCTCAGTGGATGCCAGATCCACAGGACCAAGAGTTACAGGCATGAACCCCACCGGGTGAATCACCTGGGGAGCGGGCTCAGTTAAGACAGCCTTATTCAAGGAGCTAACTGCACATGGCTCAGAAAAACGTGCGAGATTCCCCCAGAGGCCCTATGAACATGGCAGCCACACTTATCCCTGCTGGTTTGTTTGGCTAACTGGTGAACAGAAGTGGAAGGCAGAGCCACTTGGGGATGATGGCATGGTCTGCAGTATCCCAATGGGACTTCTCTTGCCTTATCTTTGAACCCCATAACCAAGTTCATGGTTTGACCCCAAAGACACAGAGGAGTTATTGTCAGATGCAGAGAACAGTTAGATGTCCACTTAGGTCTCCATAGCTGACCCAGGCCTGCCTGCTCTGTCCCAGGTTAGGACCCCTGGGATAAGACGAAGGGCTTTGTCGAGGTCTCTTTAGGGAGTCCTTTCCTCTTGGTAAAGCATGGTGGGTTTTATAGATTAGTTTTTACTCTAACTCCTTTTAATCTGTTGTTACATGATTTTTTTTTTCAGATTAGGATCTGAGTTGTATCTCTGGCTATGGGTGGAGATGTGACTTTCTGAACTACCAGGGAGATCATAAGATTACTGTCTATCAGGAGGCTAGATAAAGAATAAAGACATGCTGTTGTTCTCTTATAAGAGTTAATACAAATGCCAATCACCTGGAGAGGAAAAGCCATCTCTTACCCCCTCTTGCCATAAAATATTTATTTAACATTTTAAATATTTTTAAAGCTACCATAGGGTAGCTATCTACCATAGATCAGTCCAATCGTCTCTCTGGCCACTGGCCACTCTCATCCTAGAAAGTGTTTTCTGTCACTCTACGATAACCTAGCTTGCCTTCTACACTTCATAGATCTCTGAGAATTCTTTCATCAAAGAACATAAGAACCAGGAGCTGAGGGCAGGCCAGGATGGAGTCCCAGCAGTAGGTGGAGTGCCACATATGGACCAGCCCTTTGTGGAATGAATGGAGCCCAGGATAGCCTCCCCCACGGATGAGCCTCCAAAACCCAGAGTCAGCAAATGCAGAATACCAGATGACTGCACAATAAATACCCTTGGGTTTCACTCCTAGGAGGCTGGCAACAAAATAATGGAGTACCCTCTTCAGAGATGCATGTGTGTGCAGCAGAGCACACATGAACATGGAAATATTATCAGGAAATGTGGGTCTGAAAGAAAAGGGAATGGAGACCAGGGAGGAGTAGGATTCCCCCAGGGGCTTCCTGTCCTGTGTGCTCACAGTCACAGAATGTGGCTTCGTGGGATTCAACTCATTATTGCTCTTTAAGCTGAATCTGCATGTTTTAAAAAATCTCATTTCTCTCTGTTTTATGTATTTTATGACTTATTTTAATTTCAGAAGGAATGAGTTGCAATGAGAGCCCCAGGCATCAACAGGAATCTAATTCTGAGGAGCTGATGGGTGAGTGAAGGCAGGCAGGAAATAGGCACGTCCCTGGGGGCACCAGGAGGCATCAGGGTTGTCACCCAATTTTGCTGAGGCAAATCTCTGTTCTTTACCCCTTCAGAGAAGAGCCAATAAACAGAGTAGGGATGATTTGAGTGAAGACAGGACTTTCTTAATGGTCAATAAGGCTCAGAAATGAGGATTCATGCTCCTCACACAGTGCCCCCTTGGACAAGTGAATGAAGTAAGGTGATATGCTATCTTAATATGGAATGCCAAGATCAAATGTGCCCTGATCCACACTACACATGGCCATGGCTTCTCAGGCTGTGCTTTGCCCCAAGAGACTCCATGTTGACTCCATTCTGAACACAAATACAGGCTGTCCCACTGGAGGCTGGGTATTTCTAGTTGATACTGTGTTTCTAGAAAGCAGACTCTGCAATGGCACTGAGGATCTAGAGGAATAGGGGATACAGCTGTGTAAGAGCCTTGAACAGAAACTAAGGCCAACCTCCCTCCTTACTCCTGTGCTATAGGACAGGCAAAGTCATCTCTCCACTGAGCATGTAGGGGTCTCTCTCCCAAAACACTCCCCTCAACTGATCAGGACCTTCTTGCCTGAGACTGGGTCTTCCTATAGTCTTGCACTACCCAGTACCCAAGAAACACAGTGGGAGAATTGGTCTGTTGTAGTTTGAATGTAAAATGTCCCCCACAGGTTCCTGTACTGAACACTTGTCTCCAGCTGGCAGTTGCTGTTTGGAAAGGTTGAAGAACCTTAAGTGGTATAACCTCATATGAGGAAATGAGTCACTGGGCATCTGTCTAAGGCACTATAGCCTGCTACACTTCCTTTCTGCAGATACAATAGGACCAGTGACTTCATATTCCTACCCCCATGTTTTCCCTACCATAATGGACTCTAGCCACAAAAATTATAGGCCAAAGAAACCTTTTCTCCCTCAAGTTGCTTCTGGTCAGGCATCTAGTTACAGCAACAAGAAAAGAAACCAACATGTGATCTGAGAGACACCAATGTCCCCAAGGACCAAGGAGCAAGGAAAACATCTCAAAACTCTCATGTAGCCCAGGAATGAAAGGAACTGTCTCTGAATAGTAAACAGTAGAAACAGCAAAGTAGGGAGGAGTACTCTGGAGGATTCTCCAGGCTAATGGGGCAAAGACAGAGGGGGGCTGTCAACAAGATGGATTGACAGTATGACTGGAGACACACCAAAGTCATTTGGTCACAGCTGAGCAATACCCTGCCACATCTGGCACATCAAGCTGTGCTCACAGATGAAAGATCTGGCTCTTGGTTTCATCCCATGTTCTAGAAAAAGAGGCTCTAAGCATCCTCATGGTTCCAAGAGCTGTAGAAATCTTCTCTCTCTCTCTCTCTCTCTCTCTCTCTCACACACACACACACACACACACACACACAAACACACACACACACACACACACACATTCTCTCTCCCTCCTCTCTCCCTCAATCTCCTCTCTTCTATCCATCTCCTTCCCTCCCATCTTGCTCCCTCTCTTCCTCCATCTTCTCAGTAAAGGGCATCTTCACAGAGAGTGGTCTCCTCAAATTAGCATCTCATAAATCATAGTCATGCCTGAGCACACCTCCACCCCCGGGGGTGGGGGTGGGGGCTGAGTGTACAAGGCAGAGATGTACACAGGTCTGCTCAAAGGTGTACTGCTTAGGGAAAGATCAGTAAAGCAGAAAAACTGACTCCCAAGTCCCTGGGGATTTGTCTAGCCTGAGAAGGAAGTCCTTACAGGGGCAGGGAATTCATAGTGAGCATGGTTATGGGAGAGTATGTTTTGGCGTGAGTGTGTGCTTGAATGCAGAAAAGGACAGTACCTCTCTGTGTGTTTGTGTGCATGAGGGTGTGCGACAAGGTGTACATCTGGTAACTGTTACATCAGGTACTTCATTACCTGGGTATGGATGTCTATAGGTGTGTTCATCTGCACAGGTGTGTGCCTGTACAACACAGTGTGACAATGAAGTCAGCTTGGTGGAAGGGAGAGGAACAGAAAGCTGTAGACTGTGCCTCCATGGTGACAAGAGAGTGTTAAATCTGCTACCACTTCTGTTGCAAACCCTAGCTAATGAAGCTGCATCCTCATAGGAAAGGTGTTCTCTGTTGGGAGCCAGCACCTTCTTCAGCATGTGATGGGGGGAGGGCTGCTTCTGAGTGTTAAGCACATACACTGTACAGCCAGGTCCTAATTCACACTGTCTACATTTAGAGTCATCTCCTGCTGCCTCAAATCCCCAGTAGAATTATCTTCTGCTGCCCCAAATTTCCATCTGCCCTGAAGCCCTAGGAGACAGATATGACACCTACCCAATCCACACACCCTTTCTGCAGGGCTCAGTTATGAAATAGTTGCAGAGAGCATAGCCAACAGGAAGGATCGTGGGAGGAGGGAAAAGATGGTCTCCAGGTCAAGATGAGTCCCAGGCTATAACATAGGAGTTTTAGAGACTTTGGCCACAAAGGATAACATCTCAACCTTTTTATTCTATTCTCTTCTACATCTGTCCTGGAGAGAGGGACTAAATCTTTTCACTTATCTTAATCCCCAGCTGGTGACTGTTCCTGGCCAAGGAAGGGTACCAAGGAGGCTGTAACCTCCCCCTCAGAGCTCAAGGTCCAGTGGAGGAGACAACTATCAGAATCAACTAAGTATGAGCTAGACAGAAAGGTGAGTTGCAGGGGTGCTGAGTCTCTGGGAGTGGCATAAGACCAGATGCCCAAGGAATGCTTCTCAGGGCTGTGTAACTAGGAAGTCTACGCATGGAAGGAGATGTGGAAACACCAAACAAGGAGAGGGAAGACACTCAAAGGCAAGAAGGGAAAGAACATAATGCAAAGGTCATAATGGACATGTGACAAGCCCGAGGGAGTATGCAGTCTGAACATCAGGAAGCCATCTGTGGCCAGGCATGGACACACTCACCATAAATTACGGAGATTACAGGCTTTTATAGCTCACCACTCTCAATGAAGAAAGAGACCTAGGCTGGGATGTAAAGTGCGTACCTTGCATGCAAAGCTCTGGGTTTGTTTCTCAGTATCACAGATTACGAACCCTGGAAGGTCAGAATGTCTGCTGCAAGATTGTTTCTTCGCTTATGGGCAAGCTGCACTCATGCAATCTCAACAATATGGTTACTTACATATGACTTGAACAATGACAATGCCAGTCGACATGCCAACATCAATTAAGAATGTCATGGGGTCCCTACCCCTCGATGAAACCTACAGGCAGTTAATGACTGCTGAGCGAGGAGAATCAATCTTCCCCAGGGTTGAGCCCCCTGATATGTCATTCAATACCAATTGGTCAGCCCTAAACACATATACATATAAGCAACACTAAATAGACCCAGCATGTTACATTTATATATTCACTTGTGTGTGTGTGTGTGTGTGTGTGTGTGTGTGTGTGTGTGTGTGTGTGTAAAACAATAATAATTAAAGGAAAAGAGATAATAAATTTGAGAGGGAGTAGGGGCAGGCAGCAGATATGGGAGGAGTCACAGGGAGGAAAAGGGAAAAATTACATAACTACAATGCACGTATATGGCATTTTAATTAATTCTTTTAATTAGACATTGTAAGGAGTGGGGAAGGGAAAAGGAGAGATGAAGTGTAGGGAAGATGGCAAGAGAAAGAACCAGGATTGGTGGGGGAGGGGGTATCGCTAGGACAACCTAGGAACCTGGGACTATGGGAACTTCCAGGTATCTATGAGGGTGACCTGAACTAAGACTCACAGCAGTGAGGGATATGGAGCCTGAACCAGCCATCTCCTGTAACCAGACTTCCAATGGAGAGATGAGGACGCCGTCCCAGCCACAAAAACCTTCAACCCATATTTGTTTTTTCTGTTTACAAAAGGTGGAGGGGTAAAGAGAGAGCAGAAAGTGAGGGAATGGCCAGCCAATGGCTGGCCCAGCTCGAGTCCTGCGCCATGACACTTAATAATATTCTGCTACACTTACAAATAGGAGGCTAGCATAACAGTCATCTGGGCGGTTTCAACCAGCCCCTGATGAAAACAGATGCAGAGACCCACAGCCAAACATTAGGCTGAACTCCAGGAATCTTGTGGAAGACTGGGAGGGAAGGATTGAAGAGCCAGAGCAGACAAATACACCACAAACAACAACAACAACAACAACAACAACAACAACAAAAAACTACCGAAGCAACTAATTTGGGCCCATAGGGGCTTCCAGAGACTGAACCACGGACAAGAGAACATGCATGGAACAGACCTAGTCCTTCTACATATATGAAACTGATGTACAGCTTGGTCCTCGTGTGGAATCTCTAACAGCAGGAGCAGGGGCTGTCTCTGACTCTGTTGTCTGCCTTTGGATCCCTTTCCCATACTGGGCAGCCTTAACTAGACTCATAGAGGAAACTGCACCCAGTCTTACTACCACTTGACATGCCAAGGTGGGTTGAAATCTATGGGAGGTCCCCTGTTAACTGAGAATAAAGGGAGGAAGATAAAGGCATGGGGGAGGGAAGGTAAGAGGTGAGATTTGCAGGAGAGGATGGAAGAGAATCTGAAATTGTAATGTAAACAAATTAATTAATTAATGTGGAAAATTAGAAATGATATTGCATACTTATAATCCTAGCACTTTGGAGGATCCCAGCAGGCCAGAGGATCAAAAGTTCAAGGTGGCCATTCCACCGGGGCAGATCATCAGTTTTTCTGCTCCTCTGAAGACCCCACAGTCGGAAGGCCTCCCAGGGGATCAGCTGCATGCAGGGCAACAGACAGGAGCCTAGCATGGCTGCCCTCAGAGAGGCCCAACAAGCAGCAGACGGAGACAGATGCAGATAATTACAACCAACCAATGGACAGAAGCTGGAGACCTCTGTGGTTGAATTAGGGAAAGGCTGGAAGAAGTAGTGATGGAGCACGACCTCATAGGAAGACCAGCAGTCTCAACTAACCTAGACTCCACCGCACCCCGAGTGAGATCTCTCAGACACTGAGCCACCAATCAGGCAGCATGCACTATCTGGTCCGAGGCCCCCACATGTACAGCAGAGGACTGCCTGGTCTGACCTCAGTGAGAAAAGAAGCACCTAACCCTCAAGAGATTTGAGGCACCAGGGAGTGGGGAGGCCTGGCAGGGCGGGGGCAGAGGGACATCCTCTTGGAGATGAGGGAGGAGGAATGGGATGAGTAACTGTGGGAGGGTGGACTGTTTGGGGGGGAGCGGAGATAATGACTGGACTGTAAAAAACCAAAAGATTAAAGATAACTAAAAAAAAAAAAAAATTTCAAGGTGACTCAGCAAGTTCAAGGCCGACCAAGGCTATGTGACAAAATGAAAAGAAAGGAAGAGAGGGAATAAAGGGAGGGAAGGGGGTAGAGAGGAAGGGAGGGGAAGGAAGGAAGGAAGGAAGGAAGGAAGGAAGGAAGGAAGGAAGGAAGGAAGGAAGGAAGGAAGGAAGGAAGGAAGGAAGGAAGGAAGGAAAGAGGAAAGGAGGGAGGAAAAGAGGGAAGGAGGGAAGGGGCATCCATCACCTTGAGAGATGGATGTATTTAAGGAAATCCTGGATTATAACTTCAAGGCTGGATGTGTGGGAGACTGACGCTGGGCAGGTGAAGTCTAGAGGCACAGAAGTCTCCATATACAAGTTTTCACACACATCCCGGACACAAGAATGGCACTGGGGTCCACCACCCTCTGCCCACACAGCTGTGCTGCTCCTCCATGCCACCTGGGGAAGAGGAAGAGCTTCCATCGCACCCAGACGAGTAACTGTTCTGACAGCAGACAAAGGGCTACATTTTGACAGAATCAGGTACAGAAGATAAGATAGCACAGAAATATGCCCCAAATCCCTTCCACTTAAAACGCTAACACAGCAGTGGGGCTGGGCACCTCCCCTGCAGTCAGAGCTGGCCTTTATCATCTTTTCATGTTTTCTGCTGAAGAGGACCTTTAAGAAAAATATCAAGTATCCCAGCAGTCAATGTGAAGGCTCCTGTGCCCTGTGCATTAGCACCAAATGTTCTGGATTCCAAGTGGCCTCTTGGTGCCATGTGTCCGTGTGGCCTGCTCTGTCCTGGAAGGCCATCATCAGGGCAGGAACTGAAGCATTAGGCTCACCACACAGGTCATGGAGACAAAGGAACAGAGTAAGCCTGACTGAGCCCCACACTCCACCTGCTGCCTGCTCTCCCCACGGGTATCATCATCTCTTCATACTTCAGAGAAGGAACCGGAATGCTCAGGAAGACTGGATGACTGAGGGCCATGTGACAGACCCGGGTGCTGACTGCAAACATAGCTGCATGAATCTGCTGTGAGAACTTCACACAAGATTAAATCCACACAGAGATGAAACCTACTAACTGGGTAAAGCTTGCCTAAGCAGGTGGGCATGCCCAGGTCCATTTCCAGGCTGGGACTCAGGACCACAGGGGGAGCTAGGGAGAAGCTGACATGTTGTCTTTGTTTTTTGTTGTTGTTGTTTGGTTTTTTTTCCAGCTGTTACACTAAAACCTACAATTGTATCCAATCAAAAGGAACCTATCATAAGAATTCTGGTAGGTGTGCTCATGATGGGAAATCTTTAAATGGATTCCAAGTCGGGTTTCTGTGGCTCACTGGATCTACCCATCTGCCTTGCTACCCACAGAGCAAAACATTCATCTTCCTGGATTAGGAGACATGGTTTGTGGTCCCCAGAACAACAGCCCTTATGTTTCTACAACCTAAGCCACAAATGCATTCTTTTGTGTAGCTAAAAGGACATCAAAGATAAAACCAAACCACTGAGTCAGCTGGAGATGCCAAGCTAGAGGTGTCTTAACACAGAAGTCCCTGCAAGAGATAAGCAGGAAGATCCCAATAAGAGACACAGCAGTTGCTCTTCTCTGGCCTTGAGGTTTCAGGCCGAGGCCAAGAGGAGCAGCAGCCTCTAGCAGGTGCAAGAGGTCAGACACAGATGCCCCTTCCCCATCCCCGGCCTCCAAAAAGAGCTGGCCTAGGAGCCCCAGCCTCACTCCTCAGCCGCAGCAAATGTGTTCTGCTTTAAGCCACTAAACCTGTGGTAACTAGTCTCTGCAATAAACAGCAACTGAGCATTGCTTTTCCTGCCTTGTTTTTAAGTTTCTCCTTTCTAGTCCATCTCGACCATTATAGCATTAGTTGGTCTGAGACAGTTTTGCATGTATTCTAGACTTTCCCTCCTACACCAAACCACATACTTCCTTGTCTACAGAAACATTCTTCCAAGCTGATCTATAGTCTATGTCTACAGTGACAAATTGGGCTTTGTAAATCTCACTGTACCAAGCCCATCTCCATGATAAAAGTTGGTTCATTAAATTACGCATGAAGATACATGAAACCAAATGGAACTCAGGTGGCTCAATGAGAAGCCAGAGGAGCAGGTAGAGTGGAGAACTTGGAGCTGGCCAGGCTGAGGGTTCAACAGAGAACAAAGCGCCAGGGGAGGTTGCGGGACAGAGGGCACAGCATCCTTTGTCAGATGTCCTCAGCCACCAGTGGTCCACTGCAATGAACTCCATGACTAACAGCTTGGACTCCATCTACCCATGGAGACTCTGTCTCTCAGACCTCCATTCACATGATTCAGCTCAGCAGATGGGGAGTGACCACCAAGGCATTCTACACTAGAACTAGAGGGATGGCTCAGAGGTTAGAGGCACTTTGCTGCTCTTGCTGAGAATCCTGGACCAGTTCCCAGCAGCTCCCCATCGCCTGTAACTCCAGTTTCAGAGCACTCAACACCCTCTTTTGACCTCCTGGGACAGAAGAATGAAATGTGTTATGTCTAGGGTCAGGACACTAACTGGTTGTCTCCAGTCTTATGATCCCTGACATAGTCTGTAGTTAGAAAGCACAGGGTTCTGCCCTGGAGGTCTCCCATACCTGGGGCACCTGAAGCCAGACCACTTCAGCAGATGATAGGTTCACAGTGTGGAAGACTAGTCAAGAATCACTTGAAGGCAATAGGATGAGGCCACATCTCCCACAGCAGGCACCATCTGAATACATCTGGAAGGTATGTAGGCATTGAGGATCAAGGCAGGGATGAGGTGACACAAAATGGCACAGAGTAGAATATCATCGGGGCCAAGGAGACATCAAGACAACAACAGCCTATCAGATCACCAGATCCTTCCATAAAGCATGGGGTCAGAGAGATAGGAAACACTGAATACAATATTGCACTGGAAGAGCCCCATGGTCTGCTTCTGGTTTTGAGTGTAAGCCTACATCCTCAGGTCTCCTTCAAACCTCAGTGGGATGTGACATCAGCATTTCATATTCTCACCAACTCTAAGAATCAATATGTGTGCTATCCTCAGATACATATAGTAGCAAAATCCAGGTTAATGGTGTGTACACAAACCTAGGGTATGATGCTTACAGGAAGTCTGTAGCTCTGGGACAAAAAACAACAAAATGAAATGACCTCAGAGTATGTGTGGAGCAGGCAGCCAAGCGCTTGGCACACACGGTGTCTCCTCCAGGTTCAGGTCTATGGTCTGCCTCCAAGAAACAGAGACACTGAGCCCTCGGAGCTGGCGATGATTTCTGCAGGCGCTTCCTCTCACTTGGGCTTTATCTGAGTAGTTTGAAACTCACATTTTTATAATGTCTGAATATATTAATGTTCCCAGAGAGAAAAAAACTGTTAGAAAATAGCCACAGAAATAGTTTAAGGTAAATCAAATAATATACCTTACTAATGAAAGCATTGAGCTTAATACCATTTTCTGCTCTATTTTAAAATTAGAATGGGTACTTTTTAAAAATCAGCAGAAAAAGTAAAATGCATGGTGGAGACTGCCGGCTCCCCAGACAGTTCTCTAAGCCAATTCAGCCCAAGGTTGCAGTCATCTCCCCAGGTGACTGGCCCCATCTTGTGAAGATCAAGTTTTAGTCCTGCAGCAAAAGAAAGGACCCATCTCCCTGAGCCAAGTGATGGAATCTCCTTAGAGAGAACTTCTTGCACAGTCCTAGGGATCATGTGGCTCACTTATTGATGGATTGATTGGCTGACTGACTGACTGATTGATTGATTGATTGATTGATTGATTGATTTAGACAGTATTCCCTAGCTCAGGTAAACCTCAGACTTCCCCAGATCTTGGCCACCTGGCTCTCTGATCTTCTCCTCCCAGGTGCTAGGATTATTGTCATGCCACTGCCATGACAGGTACACCTGCCTTCTGTAGTGCTAAGGTCCAGCCTAGAGCAGCCTGCAAGCTCGCAAGCACCTACCCCAATCCCTAAGGCTACTTCTGAGCCCAGTTATTTTCAAGAAATACGTTGACAGGGAGTGACCTTGAAGAGGAAGCTGGGCCCACTCAAGGTCATTAACAAACAAGGCTCCGCAGGCAGGTGAGACTCACGGTGTACGTCAGTGTGGTGCTACCTCCCAGGCATCTGGTCCTCCAGCTTTACAGTGGAACATGTAGCTGTTTTGTTCTCTTCACTGGACCGATGTCCATGTGCATACACACCACCTTCCACCAGCAGTGCGTGAGCAAGAATCTCTCTCTCCCATCATGTGTCAGACACACACTCTCAGGCCCACAGCCAGCCCTGCCCAAGCAGGGCATCCTTCTACCACAGTGCAGAGTAGGAAGGAGACACTCTCCTTCTGATGTGGGGTTCTCCCTTCCCAAGTCTTATCTTCCTTCCACAGATGCTTTACTCCTCTGACAAGTAAACTTTCTGTGAGTTTCATCTTGCGTAATTTACAAAAGCACCTCACCTGGCTGCGGTGGAGTTCTACCAACTCTAGGAGTTTCTGTGTGCAAGCCACATAGGAAACACACTTTGAGGAACAATGGGGAAATTCAGGACTGTATGTTGCTAAGGTTATCTAAAAGCACAAAAACTGTAGGTGCTCACTGTGGCTTTCCTCATGATACTAAACATGGAAGCAGCCAGTGATTTCAACAAACCAAGATTCATTCAGACCAGGACATGTTATTTAGTAACCAAAAACTATGAGCCACCAAGCCAAACAATATGAAGAAATTGTCATATATTCCATTCTAACTTGGCTGCATACCACATGGTTTAATTGTAACATGTTCTGCGAAAGGTAAACTATGAAGGTAACAAGATGGTCAGGGGTTGTCATGATGTGGAAGGACAGTCGAATGGACCTAGGAGTTTTACTATTCCATAGGCTCCATGACATCCAACGTTGCCTAAAGCCATCAACTGCAGTGCACAAAGCAAGCCTTACTGCACATTCTGATTTTTGAGTGACAATGACAGTCACTGTGGAATCATCACTGGAACCAAGCACACAAACATGGAGACTATTGTAATGGAAGGAACTGCATGTGATAAAGACAGAATTCGTGGGACAAAATTATGATTTCCTCCCACTTTTACTCTGATCATCAAGTCAAAATTAAATCTATTAAAATGTATTATAAAGCGATCTTATGTGTGAAGCCACCATCATATGATGTCACCTAATCTCCTCACAGTGTGATGATGACTATGTGGCAAAGGCTAGACTTGCCAGAGACCTGGGCATGCCCTGAGTGCATTATGTCCTGAATTTCCTTATTTACATTAGATCTGGCTCAGAGTACCATCCTGCCTATGAGGTTGGTTGGAGAGTTAACCTCAACCATTTCAAAGGTTCATCATCATTCTATGCATCAAAACAGGTGGGGAGTCTTGTCTAGCCTTCCTCCTGATAGGCTCCACTAATGCCCAGGGTCAGTAGGGGTGACCAAAAGCCAGAGTGATAATGGTTCAGCCGGCTCAGGCTGGCCTCACATCTGTTCTATATTCTTCCAGGTGTTGAAGAATTCAAGTATCCAGAGAGAAAGCACACAGCCTCAGACAGATGAGACAGACCCAAGTGAAACTTGGTGGTAGTGCCAAATTCCTAGAGAAGAGTGACAGTTTCTTCCTATGAGGAGGAAATGCTTGCTGTCCACACAGCCCACTGACCCATGCTCAGTGTTTCATCTGAAGAATGAAGATCATGTCTGCATAAAACTTACACAGAAATGCCCACGATAGCATACTCCTCCCAGGCAGCATGTGTGCATATGACCACATCAAAGTCCTTCAGCAAGCAAAGGGACAATGGACTCGCAGCATTCACACAGAGTTCTGCTCAGCAACAGAGAGCCAGGACCTACATGTACATCAGCCTAATTTAAATATAGATTGTTTAAAAAAACCATTAGAGAATTTAAGTACAGATTGTTTAGAAGCCATTAGAGACCTCACTTTTACATTGATCAATAAAAGACAAAGTAATAACTCATAGAAAAAAGGTCAGCAGATCCTCAGATTTCCCAGCACCATTTGGTGAAGAGGCTGCCTTTATTCAACATAGGTCTTTGACAGCTTTGGCAAAGAATACGTGTCTGCACTATATGGACTTACTTCTGGGTCCTCCTTTCTATACCATCAGTCCATATATATGTTTGTGCCAGTGGTGTTTGACTTTTGCTACTACCGCTTAGGGAGGGCAGCGGGTGATGGGAATGAATTAAAACAAGGTATAATAAGAGGCCATCATGAAAACCATCACTTTGTATGTTAACTTTTTTTAAAAAATCAATTAAAAGCAAAAGAAGGTTAAATGTCCAAAATGTCAAAGCTTTCAAAGGAGCAGGAGAGAGCCACTGAGGACCATGATTATGTTACATCTCTGTTGTCATCAGACAGCTCACCCTGGATACATGGCCCAGCATTCCCCCTTTACACTGATCTGGCATACCTCAGACATCACCCTATGACAGCATGAGCCCCACCTCCTTCCCAAGTTGCCATCTTATCTTAGAGCAATGCTACCTGCACATCCTACTGATGAGCAAGTCTACAATTGTGTCACAGAGGCCACAGCCATGAGCGCACTGAATGTGTGGAGGAAGACCTGAGAGAACCTTCAGCCTCTATCAATGTTTCCTTATCACTGGAAGCTGAAATCACAATCAAACCAATATCCCAGCAATGGCAATCTCTAGTGGTCAAGAGGGTGAACCAGAAGCTAGAGAGATGGCTCACCAGTCAAGAACACTTGCTGCTCTTCCAAAGGACCTAACTTGGGTTCCCAGCATCCACACTGACAGCTTACAACTGTAACTACAGTTCTAGGGAACCTACTGCTTGCCTCTCTGGGTACCTACACACATTTGACAGGCACATATATGTAAATAATTTTTGTAAGTGGGGCTGGAGAGATGGGTCAAAAGTTACAAACACTTGCTGTGGATACAGGTTCAGCTCTCATCACTCACATGGTGGCTCATAACTTGTAACTCCAGTTCCAGTGGATCTGACATCCTTTTTCTGACCTCCATAGGCAGCAGGCACACACATGGTACACATACACATATGCAGGAAAAACACTCATACACATAAATAAATTTTTAGGGTGGAAGGAGAGCCAGCCCAAAGGCATGGGACCAGAAGCAGGTAGTACGCAGTAAATACCAACCAAGCACAGCCAAAGAGTTGGCAAGCCTGAGAGACAGTATCAGATTTAAGTCTTAGAAATACAGTAAAGGTGCTGAACAGAAAAAGCACGCTCTGTACAACATGCATAATACATATAGCATTCAAGTACAGACTCCAGAAAAACATGGGACAACTCTACGTAATGTCCATGACAGCATACACAATATTAAGTCTACTGCACAGAGAACACAAAGGAATAACAAACACCAAATCCAAATACTGCTAACCCTGGAGGAAGGGAGGCTGGCAGGCAGGTGGTGCCAAGGGAAATCCTACTCGGTCTGCCTGATTTTGTTCTGTAAGCTGAGTGAAAAGCGTGGGGGATGTTTGGTATTATTTTCCATTTTTTATATGCTTTAAATATTTCATAAGTTAAAAGAGCAAAGTACAGGACAATATAAATAATATACTACGATTCACCCTCCTGACAAAAGGATACACATACACACATATTTACATACAACAGAGACCTGGGCAGCCCTCGAATATGAATAAGGATAATTCTCAATTCTTACACATGCTCTTTAGGCTGTTTGGATTTGTTTCCATGTACACATATTATATTTTCAATTTTTTAAAAGTGTAAATATTTTAAGAAGATTCAAGTGGGAGGGAGCCTTCACTGAGCCCAGCCAATCCCATCTCCTCTTCAAGGCTTCATAGGGGCCCTCACCCTTGGGGTCCTGGATCCAAGAGCTCAGTGTCCAAGAGTGTCCCTTGTTTCCTTCTCAGCTGCCCCCAGCTCTCCTCCTGGTCTTGTCCTTGGGACTCTGCATTGGCATCTAGGTTGATTCTATTTCCTAGCTATTAAGAAGACACTAGACAGCAGAAAGGCCCTCCATGCTCATGGGTCAGAATTAAAATTGTGAAAAATAGCCATGAAACGAAAAGCAATCTACAGATTCAATACAATGCCAATCAACATTTCAGCACCATGCTCCACAAACACAGAAAAGCAATCCAAAAGTCTTCATGAAGGTACAAAATACCAAAGACAGACAAAGCAATCTTAAACAAAATAATACCTGATTTCAAATTATACCACAGAGTCATTGCATTAAAAATATCATGATACTGGCACAAATATTGCACACACAGACACACACAGACACACACACACACAAACAAAACATCAAACAAACAAGCAAACAAACAAAACAAAACAAAAAAAACAGACAGGATTCATATGTAAGTCCATTCAATTGCAGTTACATGATACCTAAAGAAATACACTGGAATTGTTTTAACTTGCCTCAAGGGACTCAACAGCAGACAGTAACTGCAGGAAGTAGCTTCTATCCCCAAGATGACAGGAAGAAGAGGAGAGAGGCTGACATTTCAAAGACAATGCTGCCCACTTGGTGAGTGAGCCCAAACCAAAGGGGTGTAGGGCAAGGAATCCACTGATGCATTCACCAAAACCAAGGCAGGAGAATGAATGCCGTGTGTAGGTGCTGCCCTGTGGTTCAGAGGGCAGTTCACATGCTTGCTTACCCAGCTTTCATAGTGAACAAGAGGGGCTTCCCTGCTACCTGGAGAAGACCATGACTGGAGGATCCTCCTGCATGGACAGCTGAAGGACTGCAGTCTACTGGGGAAGACCAGTTCTTCTGCAACAATGCCCTTAGGAGTTTTCCTGCTCCCTGCTCAGCTGATGACCTCGAGGCCAGCATGCTGACACTCTACCTCCTCAGTTTCCACCAAGGAGATCCACGCTAAACATCTAAGGCCTTGCCTTTTCAAAAGCTTGAATTATATATGATTTGGGAGCAGCCAGATCATACATACACTATTGATTCAATTTTTTTAAAACAAACAAAATGCAGGCCTAATGGTACCTAGGAAAGGTCACCAATTGTGCAGACAGAGCCCTGAAGATATAGTTCTTCTGTCTTGGCTACACTTGACAATTCAACATGACCAGTGTCGGAATGGGGAATTGCTCAGTGGGTAAGAGCTCTTGCTAGATAAGTTAGATGACCTGAATCCAAACCTCTAACACCAGTGAATATACCTGTAACTCTAATAGGCTCCCACCACCTACCTACATGGCAGCTTACAACTGTCCACTCCAGTTCTAGAGGATCTAGCTCCCTCTTCTGGCCACTGTGGACACTAAGCACACACATGATGCACACACATAAATGCAAACAAAATACTCATACACATAAAGATAAACAATCTTTTAAAAAATAAATGGAAAGTAAAAAAAAAAAAAGAATACACTTGACAGCCTCCCTTGGCCTTCACATACTTCCTAAAGAGCAGACACACCAAGACACACAGAGGTGTGCATATACTACATACACACACATATACCAACACATACCACATACACACTCACACACACACACACACTGCACACATTCACACCACACAAACTCCTAAGCCACACCCACTCATAAGCCGCAAACTCACAAACCACACATACACACTCATACACCACAGACACTCACATACCTCACACACACTTACACTACACACACACATTACACACAGTTGCACACACATACCATACACACACCACATACACACTCACACTACACACACTCACACACCACACATGCACACACACCAACACACACCACACACACTCATATGCACACATTCACGCTACACACATACTACACACAGTTACACACACACACCAACACACACCACACACTCATATACACACACTCACACTACACACACACTTATAAACCACACACTCACATACCATGTACACACTCACACACCACATACACACTCACAATACACTCACATTACACACAGTTACATACACATCACACACACACTTATAAACACCTATACCACACACACATACCATACACACACATCACATACACTCACAAACCACACACACATTGGCCAGTGTAGATTTCATTTACAAAATTGCATTAACTACAGAGGTAAATGCTCGAAGTCAAAAGTTGGACTGAGCATGGGGTCCCCAATGGAGGAGTTAGAGAAAGGACTGAAGGAGCTGAAGGGGTTTGCAACCCCATAGGAAGAACAACACCAACCAACCAGATGCCCCAATAGCTCCCAGGGACTAAGCCACCAAGCAAGGAGTACACATGGCCCCAGCTGCATATGTAGCAGAGGATTGCCTTGTCAGACATCAATGGGAGGAGAGGTCCTTGGTCCTATGAAGGGACAATAGATGCCTCAGTATAGGAGAAGAGAGGATGGGGAGGTGGGAATGGAGGGGTGGGTAGAAGAACACCCTCACAAAAGCAGGGGGAGGGGGAATGAGATGGGGATTTCTGGGAGTGGGGAAAACAGGGAAAGGGAATAGCATTTTCAATGTAAATAAAGAAAATATCCAATAAAAAATATAGTCAATTACTGGATGTTTCCTGAAAAAAATGCATTATCTTCTTCAGCTTTGTATGCTCAAAGCCATGGAAGAACCTGTAACTATGTTCTTTTCCAACTTGTTTCTGCCTAATGAGCAGCAAAGCCTCTATGGTGCAGCATGTGAGATAGACAGAGGCAGTGGGGGAGGGAAGGGCTTCTCAGACCACAGAGGAGAATAGCACCAGGAGACCCAGCCCATCAAAGCTCCTCTCAGCTGCAAGAATTGGGAAGATCATCTCTGTCCCAAAGCTGAGCCAGGGAGGTGTGTATGTGTGTGTGTGTGTCTGTGACCTTAGGGTCCCCAACCCTGACTGGTGAATCTCTACTACATAAAGAGTTCAAACAGTGCCATGTAGGCCATGGCTGATAACCATTAATTGGCAAGCCTAGCTTGCACTGTGTTCTCTCAACAGGATTCAGGGGAATACCTTCACTCACAGCTCCAGGCAAGTTTTATTTAAACCTCTCTTAAGCGTACTGCAGCTTTGAGCTGAGCTGTTGTTCCCTGTTCACACAGAGGGGTTTCGTTGCTTGCTTTTTGCTTGTAGGCCCTGGGGCAGGGTGGGGCCCTCAGCTCCTCTCAGGGTCCACAGGGCTACCTAAGGAGGAAGGACACTTTGTGTCAATGCTTGCTGGTGGAAAGGCCACTTCAGAAGGGAAGGTCACCTACTCTGGTACCTTTTTGGTTTCCAAGAATAATCTAGATGCCATGAATCCAGAACTCACGGCTCAAAGAAGAGGGCATCAGTGCAGAGCAAGAACCCTGGCTTGACCTTGAAGACCGGTGTGGTTCTCGTGTCTTCTTTCTTCCTGGCCATTGTATCCTCCGTAGGTAGAAGGAAGATCCCACAGCACCAAAACTGGGTGCTTCCCCCTCACCCCTGGGCTCATCATGTCCAGAGGCAGATAAATCACTGCTGTTGGCCACTCAGGGGAATTCAAGCTGCTCAGTGCACTGTTCTGACAGTTGTCCTGTATCCAACAACACATCAAGACATGGGTGTTGGGATAATATTATTGTGCACTGTGTAAAGATTGTCCTTGTGTTATTCAAATGCTGATTTTCGTGTCAGCAGATCAGAGTATGGTACTGTTATTTTTATTGGATCACCTCCTTCCAGGGTATTTTGTATACAATCCCTCTCTCAACTTCTGATGGTTTAATTAAAAGCTGATGGTCTATATAACAAAGGGAGAGAAACAGGCGGGATTTCTGGCAGAACTAGGAAGGAGTGAGAGGCGCTAGAGAATTCCCCAGCCAGATGTGGAGGGAAAAGCAAATGCTGGAACTGAGAGGAGGAAACATGTGGCAGAACTTAGAATAGAATAAACAGGTCAATCAAGCTATAAGAGCTAGCTGGAAACAAGAGTAACCAAAGGCCTTAAGCATTCATAATAAATATCAGCCTCTATGTCATTCAAGAGCTGGGGCAGGCTAAGAAAGCCCCATTATACACAGTGCCCCAAGTTTCACTGTCGATGGGCCTTTCATCTGATCTGCCCCATCCTGGTCTCTTGCTGCCCTCCTTGTCTCCTGGAGTTCTGCCTTTTCTGCAGTACAATATAGTCACCCTGTATGCAGCCTCAAGCCTACCCTGCCTCTGAGCCATTCCCTCAGGCACACACAACAGGGGTTCTCTCCTCTTCTGCAGAGGGGAAGGAGCAGGAGGAAGGGGGTGGGGAGATAGCTAAGGTCAAGCCTGGGTCACTGTCTTAGGGGCTGAGTGATGTTCTGCAGCTGTTCACTCCCACCAGTGGCTGTTTGGATTGTTAGCAATGTGGACGAGGCGATCTGAATAAAAATGGCCCCCATAAGTTCCTACGCTTGAATGCTTGGTCCCCAGCTAGTGGAACTATTTGGGAAGGATTTGGATGTATATGGCTTTGCCGACCTAGGAGTGTCACTATGGGTAGGTTTTAAAGTTTCAAAAACCCAAGCCAGACCCAGTGCCTCTCTCTCTCTGCCTGCTGCCTGCGGTTCAGGATGAAAAGCTCTCAGCTACTATTCCAGCACTATGCCTCTCTGCTTCCTGCCATGATGCTTATGAACTCTCTAAACTGTAAGCAAGCCCCCAATTAAATGTTTTCCTTTATCGCTTTTCATGCCAATAGAACAGTAACTAAGAAAGTGAGAAATTATCAAGGGCACAGTAAACATCTACACCGTGCAGCCCTTTCAGTAGGCACCATGTGTGAACATGTTTAATCGGGCCGTGACCTCTCCACATGCGTCACGAAGCAGCCTGAGGCTGTTTAACATTTCCACCTTTCCCAACTGTTAGACAGAATCTTCAATCACCCTGCATCCTTGACAGTACTTGGTGCCACTGTCGCTGTCTAGTGTTATGGGTTAAATGTAAAATGCCCCCATAGTCTCACATGCTTGAGTACTCAACCCAGCTGGTAGTGCTGTTCTAGGAGGCTGTGGATGCAAAGGAGATGGGGGAATCCAGCTGTCTCCACTGTGACAGACAGACTCCCCCTAAAGCGAATAGTGACCCTTAACGTTGGTTACTATTGGGTATTTGGTCACATAGATGAGAAAAATAACCTACTTGCCATCTCCCTTTTTAATTATTGCAACAGATATGTTGTGACAGTTGTCTATAACTTATACATTTTCCTAACAAATGCTATTGGGGGTGTGGAGGGGGTTGTTCTGTTTTGTTTTGTTCGACTCATATGTGTCATTTGGTGATCTGGTGTGTTCAAATGTCTTCTGTCAGTTTGCTTTTCTTTGGGTTTGGTTTCACTTTGGTTTTAGTTTTGTTTACCTTATAATGGAAAGTGATGCATTTAGCTTACAATTTTAAAAACTAGAAGTACAAATGGCATTCCGTAGGGTCTGAAGAAGGCCTATCTTACTGTGTCACATGGAGAAAAGTCTCTGTGTGTGTCTCTGTCTCTCTCTGTATGTCTCTCTGTCTCTGTCTGTCTGTCTGTCTGTCTCCCTCTCTCTCCACCAACTTCGTTCTGAGTCTTTGTTTCTCAGTGTTGTGTTCTACGGTGCTTTATATGCTATGGGTACAAGTCCTTTGTGATGGTTCATCTTCCTTGTCAACTTGATGGGGACTGAACACAACTAAGAGACATGCCTTCAGGTGCATCTATGAGGATTAACTAAAGGGAAAGGACATCCCCGCAGACTGAGCAGCACCTTCAGAAGGCAGCCTAGATAGAAAGAGGTCTGAAGAAAAGGCCAATGCTGTCTGCTTTCACTTCTTGATGGTGAGTACATCTCTTCTGATGATGATGATGATGGTGGTGGTGATGGTGGTGGTGGTGGTGGTGGTGATGGTGGTGGTGGTGGTGGTGGTGCCACCGCCGCCGCCGCCGCCGCTGCTGCTATTGCTGCTGCTGATGATGCTATCATCCTTTAATGATGTCAGAATCCAGCTTCTTGACCTTATCTCCCTGCAGTAGATGGAAATTAACTAGGAGACTCTCAATTGGGTTATGTGCAAAGGATGCTCAAGACTTTGGAGCACTCAGTTCTAAATGTGATGTCTTCATTAAAGTCCCTCTCCTCCTCCACAAGGCTTGGGACCTATGAAGAGGAGACAGAAAGTGTCAAGAGTCAAAGGTGATGGATGACTCCATGGAAGCAGTGTCTTACAGACACAGCAGGACTGATCCACATATGAACTCACAGAGACTGTAGCAGCCTGCACAGGGTCTGCACAGCTTCAAGTCAGAGTCCCAGCACTGGGAGGGAGAAGTAGACACAGGGTTCTACCCTAACTAAGAAGCTATTTGCAATTGATACCCACTGGCAAAAAGAAACATCACTGGGGATATCAACCACACTTCAGGGCAGGTCCCATGCTCAGGAGTAGTTAGTCAACACAAACAAGCTCTGTGTGTGTGTGTGTGTGTGTGTGTGTGTGTGTGTGTGTGTGTGTGTGTGTGTGTGTGTAGACTTTTTGTTTTATGTGGGAGTTTTTTGTCTTAATGGTAATTTGCTTATTTGATCTGATTTTCAATTTTGTGTTTCTGTAGGGGGAGCTGAAGGAAGATAAGAGAGAGGATAGAGTTAGGAAGGTAGAGAGGTTCTGGGAGGAGTTGGGCCAGAGGAAAACCCTGATCAAATTCTTTAAATTTCTCTTTGAAAACCATCCATCTTCTTGGCCTTATAACATGGACTGAAGGCTCACCAGGAATCTTCCAGGATATCAGTACCAGATCAGAGCTACTGAGACATTTAACCTTGTGAAATAACCAGCTGTCAGGTTCTCAGACTCTCCAGTGTGAAGCCAGGCACTGGTGGGCTACCCAGCTCCTATTGGCTGCAAGCCATTCTAGAAAGTCCTCATGTATAATGATGCACATTCTATCTACTCCGTTCCTCTAAAGGACCCTGACTAATACACCCTTCAACAGAGATGACTGAAATTTATCATTTCATGCTCTTAGCAATGTATTTTGATGAGCAAAATTTATAATTTTAATGCAATTCTATTTGTTAACTTACATGGATCTGCAGGTATTTTACACTGTTGTTGTATCTAGGAACTCGCCTATCTCAGATCTATGGAATTTCTTTTCTGGTTCCTTCCGGAACTTTTATAGTGTCAGGTTGTACATTTAGATTTATAATCTATCATACATGGACTTAGTTGGGTTTTTTTTTTTTTTTTTTAGATTTCTCCTACATAGATACCAAATTACTCAGCACCTTTGTACAAGGACATTCCTCTTAATGTTAACATTGAATAATTTTTGCACTAAAGGGATTGTGACAGCTAGACTATATATATTATGTGTAAGCAGAACTCTCAAAATGTTCTAAAAATACCTTTAAAATCACACATTCCCCGAGGAGATGTCTCAGTTGGTTAAGAGCCTGCCACTAAAGCATAAAGGACAGGCCCAGCACACATCTGTAACCCCAGCTCTTGTACAGAGACAGGCAGATCCCTGAGGCCCATTGGCCAGCCCAGCTGATTCAGTGAACTTTAGGCTCAGGGAGAGACTCTGTCTTAAAATAAATGAATAAATAAATGTGACATGCAATTAAGGAAAGATACCTGCTACTGACCTCTGATCTCAATATGCATATATACTTAGGCACCCACATAAACAAGCACACACATCCACACTAACAAGTACATAACACATACACACACACACACACACACCATAAAAATAAAATAAAACCCACATCCTCAGGATACCAGGAGGGCAGACCTCATACTACGAAAGCTCTGAAGGTCCCATGGGATCATTCTCCAAAATGAGGAGAAGGGGACTGGAGAGATGGCTCAGAGGTTAGGAGCATTGACTGCTTTTCCGAAGGTCCTGAGTTCAAATCCCAGCAACCACATGGTGGCTCACAACCATCCAGAATGAGATCAGACCCCCTCTTCTGGTATGTCTGAAGACGGCTACAGTGTACTTATATATATATATACTTATATATAATAATGAGAAGGCACCCCTCTGCCTGTTCTCGGTGGTGTCCAAGAGAAACTGTGAGCCACCTAAGAAACCATGGCACTTGATATAGACACAGCTGTGAACCCACCCCCCAGGTTGTGACTGAGAGTCTAGCACTCGATACCACCCAAGTCTGCAGATGAACTAACTCACCATGGTTTATGAACTCGAGTCCCTATGGTGAGCACCCAGGAGGCCCTGCCTAGGCTCTCTGCTGGGAGGCCCTTACTAATAATTGATTGGAAGACTGTTCTCAATTATGTCCACCTAGACATTATGCTTTGTGCAAACCACAACTGAGTTTGTAAACAGGGTTTACTTAAACATAGTTTAACAACAGTGCTTGCCCATTTCATGTTCTTGGTGGTAACGTGTAATTATCGCTTCAATGATGGTTAGTCCTCACTGTCAGCTTGGCAAAGATTTAGAATCTCTGTGGAAACACACCTCTGAACATATTACTGAGGCCATTTCCATAAATATTTAACTAGGCAGGATAGGAAGAGAGTATACCCACTCTGAGTGTGAGAAAAATTGAGAAGAGTCAAGCTGAGTAACAGCTCATATTCTCTCTCTCTCTCTCTCTCTCTCTCTCTCTCTCTCTCTCTCTCTCTCTTTCCTTCCAGACCTTAGAATATGACCAGCTGTCACAAGTTCATATGTTCATCCCTTCCCCACCAAGAAGCCAGAATAGACTCATATAGACTCATTCCTCATTGGCTTTGTGTGTGTGTGTGTGTGTGTGCGTGTGTGTGTGTGTGTGTGTGTGTGTGTGTGTGTGTGTGTGTGTGTGTGTATTGAGGGGGTGGGATATGGTGGAGTATTCTGGTCCCTTAAGTGGTAAAAATCACTAATACCCCTTATGTCTGTGGTACTTAGGAAAGCTAACACTACAGTCATGGTGAGCCAGAGCACTCCCAGCATGCATCTCACCCTGTACTATCCACCATAGCTGCCCCAGTGAAAAGGAAAAGTTTGTCAGGGTGCAAAAACATTCTAGAGAAGAGAGGCACCCTCACAGTATGGGACTCCCACAAGCTGAACACCAGTTTCCCTACCCTCCTGCAAGGGTCAACAGTCTGACACCCCTGTTCTTTGTACCCCAGCAATGCATTCTCAGTCACCTGAAGCTGTCATTCAAAATCAGTCCCTTCATTTGGCTTTGGGGACAAAGTCAACCACGACCACAGAGCCTCCCCTGCTTGGCTAGGCATGGGTCACTGAGCCAAGACTTGGAGAAGCCACGACCTGACATCAGATGCTCTAAAGTGCCACACCACACACCCTTCACCCTTCTCACCCAACAGCCTCTGCTTATTCACTCGTGCATGACTGCTTCTGCTGCTGCTGCAAATTCCATCCAGCATCTCCCCACTGTATCACCTCCTGCCTGGGCACCTGTCCCCAGAGCCAGGGCACTTCATAGTCCACTCCCTCTGCTCATGGTGGACCATGTAAGACATGGGACCCATGGAGTTTCCATATCCACCTCCAAATAGGTCTCACACAAAGCTCCCCTTGCAACATCACTCTTTCAGTACCACACTGCCTTAACTCCTCTAGTTCTGAGAGTATCAACTTCTAACATTTCAAGGCCTCTGCATCAGCAGTCCCCTCTGCTTGAAGGACCTTCCTACGATCAATAAACCACCCAAGGCCTTATCCTTGGGTAGCTCAAATACCTTTTCCAAAAATGTCTTCCCACCTCCCGTTGCATGGAGTGAGACTCATTCCTTCACATCATGATATTCCAGGTCCATGAGGACTCATTAGGCACTGCAGCACACTAACCCAATATGAGAAACATTCAGACACAGTTGACAGGAAGAGGTCATGCCTAGGAATGTACACCAGATCTCACAGTCTGTAAGTCACTTATGGGGAAACTAAGCTAAGGCTATTTTCTAATGAGCAACTAATTGGCATCTGTTCTATCTTCAAACATCCAGAGCCAACTAGAAATGCCAACCAGCTTCCCCATGCCCTCTCTACAAAGGTACAGCTACCATCTACATCACACATCCACATAAAGACGGCCACCCTTCCCATGGTGGCCCAAGCCCCTGATCCCTCATTCTGGCAGCCAGAGAAGCTGGTATACATTGTAGGGGTCATAGGGAGGGCAAAGTTAGGCCTGTCAGGCAAATGTAACTCTGACCTTCATTCCTGACACCTGCACATTGCAGGACCTCCTACCCTTTGGACACATTCATGGCCCATCCAGCTGCCTAGTGACCTGTGCAAGCCCCGGGGGGGGGGGGAGGGGGGTTAGTACAGTGATCGACACTTCTAGCAGAAATGCATTCGAAGTAAACAGGTGTGGGAACTCTCATCATCCCTTAGAAGAAATCTAAATTAGATTCAGGAAGAAAATCGTTTCTTTTTTTTTTTTTTTTTTTTCTTTTTTTTTTTTATTTGATATAATTTATTTACATTTCAAATGATTTCCCCTTTTCTAGCCCCCCCCCACTCCCCGAAAGTCCCGTAAGCCCCCTTCTTTTCCCCTGTCCTCCCTCCCACCCCTTCCCAGTTCCCCGTTCTGGTTTTGCCAAATACTGTTTCACTGAGTCTTTCCAGAACCAGGGACCACTCCTGCTTTCTTCTTGTATCTCATTTGATGTGTGGATTATGTTTTGGGTATTCCAGTTTTCTAGGTTAATAACCACTTATTAGTGAGTGCATACCATGATTCACCTTTTGAGTCTGGGTTACCTCACTTAGTATGATGTTCTCTAGCTCCATCCATTTGCCTAAGAATTTCATGAATTCATTGTTTCTAATGGCTGAATAGTACTCCATTGTGTAGATATACCACATTTTTTGTATCCACTCTTCTGTTGAGGGATACCTGGGTTCTTTCCAGCATCTGGCAATTATAAATAGGGCTGCTATGAACATAGTAGAGCATGTATCCTTATTACATGGTGGGGAATCCTCTGGGTATATGCCCAGGAGTGGTATAGCAGGATCTTCTGGAAGTGAGGTGCCCAGTTTTCGGAGGAACCGCCAGACTGCTTTCCAGAGTGGTTGTACCAATTTGCAACCCCACCAGCAGTGGAGGAGTGTTCCTCTTTCTCCGCACCCTCTCCAACACCTGCTGTCTCCTGAATTTTTAATCTTAGCCATTCTGACTGGTGTAAGATGAAATCTTAGGGTTGTTTTGATTTGCATTTCCCTAATGACTAATGAAGTGGAGCATTTTTTAAGATGCTTCTCCGCCATCCGAAGTTCTTCAGGTGAGAATTCTTTGTTTAACTCTGTACCCCATTTTTTAATAGGGTTGTTCGGTTTTCTGGAGTCTAACTTCTTGAGTTCTTTATATATATTGGATATTAGCCCTCTATCTGATGTAGGATTGGTGAAGATCTTTTCCCAATTTGTTGGTTGCCGATCTGTCCTCTTGATGGTGTCCTTTGCCTTACAGAAACTCTGTAACCTTATGAGGTCCCATTTGTCAATTCTTGCTCTTAGAGCATACGCTATTGGTGTTCTGTTCAGAAACTTTCTCCCTGTACCGATGTCCTCAAGGGTCTTCCCCAGTTTCTTTTCTATTAGCTTCAGAGTGTCTGGCTTTATGTGGAGGTCCTTGATCCATTTGGATTTGAGCTTAGTACAAGGAGACAAGGATGGATCAATTCGCATTCTTCTGCATGCTGCCCTCCAGTTGAACCAGCACCATTTGTTGAAAAGGCTATCTTTTTTCCATTGGATGTTTTCAGCCTCTTTGTCGAGGATCAAGTGGCCATAGGTGTGTGGGTTCATTTCTGGATCTTCAATCCTGTTCCATTGATCCTCCTGCCTGTCACTGTACCAATACCATGCAGTTTTTAACACTATTGCTCTGTAGTATTGCTTGAGGTCAGGGATACTGATTCCCCCAGATTTTCTTTTGTTGCTGAGAATAGTTTTAGCTATCCTGGGTTTTTTGTTGTTCCAGATGAATTTGATAATTGCTCTTTCTAACTCTGTGAAGAATTGAGTTGGGATTTTGATGGGTATTGCATTGAATCTGTATAGTGCTTTAGGCAAAATGGTCATTTTAACTATATTGATTCTACCGATCCATGAGCATGGGAGGTTTTCCCATTTTTTGAGGTCTTCTTCCATTTCCTTCTTCAGAGTCTTGAAGTTCTTGCTATACAGATCTTTCGCATGTTTGGTAAGAGTCACCCCAAGATACTTTATACTGTTTGTGGCTATTGTGAAGGGGGTCATTTCCCTAATTTCTTTCTCAACCTGCTTATCCTTTGAGTATAGGAAGGCCACTGATTTGCTTGAGTTGATTTTGTAACCTGCCACTTTGCTGAAGTTGTTTATCAGCTGTAGGAGCTCTCTAGTGGAGTTCTTTGGGTCACTTAGGTAGACGATCATGTCGTCTGCAAATAATGATAGTTTGACTTCCTCCTTTCCAATTTGTATCCCTTTGACCTCCTTATGTTGTCGAATTGCCCGAGCTAGTACCTCAAGTACAATATTGAAAAGATAAGGAGAAAGGGGGCAGCCTTGTCTGGTCCCTGATTTCAGTGGGATTGCTTCAAGTTTCTCTCCGTTTAGTTTGATGCTGGCTACCGGTTTGCTGTATATTGCTTTTACTATGTTTAGGTATGGGCCTTGAATTCCTGTTCTCTCCAAGACTTTAAGCATGAAGGGATGCTGAATTTTGTCAAATGCTTTTTCAGCATCCAATGAAATGACCATGTGGTTTTGTTCTTTGAGTTTGTTTATGTAGTGGATTGTATTGATGGATTTCCGTATATTGAACCAACCCTGCATTCCCGGGATAAAGCCTACTTGATCATGGTGGATGATCGTTTTGATGTGTTCTTGGATTCGGTTGGCAAGAATTTTGTTGAGTATTTTTGCATCGATGTTCATAAGGGAAATTGGTCTGAAGTTCTCTTTCTTTGTTGGATCTTTGTGTGGCTTTGGTATCAGCGTAATTGTGGCTTCGTAGAAGGAATTGGGTAGTGTTCCTTCTGTTTCTATTTTGTGGAATAGTTTGAAGAGTATTGGTGTTAACTCTTCTTTGAAGGTCTGGTAGAATTCTGCACTGAAACCATCTGGTCCTGTGCTTTTTTTGGTTGGAAGACTTTCTATGACTCCTTCTATTTCTTTAGGCTTTATGGGACTGTTTAGATGGTCTAGTTGGTCCTGATTTAATTTTGGTATTTGGTATCTGTCAAGGAAATTGTCCATTTCCTCCAGATTCTCCAGTTGTGTTGAGTACAGGCTCTTGTAGTAGGATCTGATGATTTTTTGGATTTCCTCAGTTTCCGTTGTTATGTCTCCCTTTTCATTTCTAAGTTTGTTAATTTGGATACTTTCTCTGTGCCCTTTGGTCAGTCTGGCTAAGGGTTTATCTATCTTGTTGATTTTCTCAAAGAACCAGCTCCTAGTTTTGTTGATTTTTTGTATGGTTCTCTTTGTTTCTACTTGATTGATTTCGGCCCTGAGTTTGATGATTTCCTGCCTTCTACTCCTCCTGGGTGAAATAGCTTCTTTTTGTTCTAGGGCTTTCAGGTGTGTCATTAAGTTGGTAATGTATGCTCTCTCCATTTTCTTTTTGGAGGCACTCAGGGCTATGAGTTTTCCTCTTAGCACTGCTTTCATTGTGTCCCATAGATTTGGGTATGTTGTGTTTTCATTTTCATTGTGTTCTAAAAAGTCTTTAATTTCTTTCTTTATTTCTTCCTTGACCAAGGTGTCATTGAGTAGAGTATTGTTCAATCTCCACGTGTTTGTGGGTTTTCTGTTGTTTCTGTTGCTATTGAAGACCACTTTTATTCCATAGTGATCAGATAGGAGGCATGGGATTAGTTCTATCTTTTTATATTTGTTGAGGTCTGTCTTGTGACCAATTATATGGTCGATTTTGGAGAAGGTACCATGAGGTGCTGAAAAAAAGGTATATTCTTTTGTTTTAGGATAGAATGTTCTATATATATCAGTTAAATCTAATTGGTCCAAAGCTTCAATTAGTTTCATTGTGTCCTTGTTTAGTTTCTGTTTTCCTGATCGGTCCATTGAGGAAAGTGCAGTGTTGAAGTCACCCACAATTATTGTGTTAGGTGCAATGTGTGCTTTGAGTTTTAATAAAGTTTCTTTTATGAAAGAGGGTGCCCTTGCATTTGGAGCATAGATGTTCAGGATTGAGAGTTCTTCTTGTTGTATTTTTCCTTTGACCAGCAAGAAGTGTCCCTCAGAGTCTCTTTTGATGACTTTGGGTTGAAAGTCAATTTTATCTGATATTAAAATGGCTACTCCAGCTTGTTTCCTGAGACCATTTGCTTGTAAAATTGTCTTCCAGCCTTTTACTCTAAGGTAGTGTTTGTCTTTGACCCTGAGGTGTGTTTCCTGTAAGCAGCAAAATGTAGGGTCCTGTTTACGTATCCAGTCAGTTAGTCTGTGTCTTTTTATTGGGGCATTGAGTCCATTGATGTTAAGAGATATTAAGGAATAGTGATTGTTACTTCCTATCATTTTTGACGTTATTTTTTAAATTTGATTGCTTAATTTATTTGGGTTTGATGAAAGGTTACTATCTTGCTTTTTTCAGGGTGGAGTTTCCCTCCTTGTATTGGTGTTGTCCTCCTATTATCCTTTTTAGGGCTGGGTTTGTGGATAGATATTGGGTGAACTTGGTTTTGTCGTGAAATATCTTAGTTTCTCCATCTATGGTGATTGAGAGTTTTGCTGGATATAGTAGTTTTGGTTGGCATTTGTGTTCTCTTAGAGTCTGCATGAGATCTGCCCAGGACCTTCTAGCCTTCATAGTCTCAGGTGAAAAGTCTGCTGTGATTCTGATAGGTCTTCCTTTATATGTTACTTGGCCTTTTTCTCTTACTGCTTTTAGTATTCTTTCTTTGTTTAGAACATTTGGTGTTTTGATTATTATGTGACGGGAAGTATTTCTGTTCTGGTCCAGTCTGTTTGGAGTTCTGTAGGCTTCTTGTATATTCATGGGCATCTCTCTCTTTAGGTTAGGGAAGTTTTCTTCCATAATTTTATTGAAGATATTTGCTGGCCCTTTAAGTTGTAAATCTTCACTCTCATCTATGCCTATAATCCTTAGGTTTGGTCTTCTCATTGTGTCCTGGATTTCCTGGATATTTTGGGTTACAAGCTTTTTGCACTTTGCATTTTCTTTAACTGTTGAGTCCATGGTTTCTATGGAATCTTCAGCATCTGAGATTCTTTCTTCTATCTCTTGTATTCTGTTGTTGATATTTGCATCTCTGTCCCCTGATTTCTTCCCAAGGCTTTCTATCTCCAAAGTTGTCTCCCTTTGAGTTTTCTTAGTTGTTTCTACTTCTGATTTTAGATCCTGGATGGTTTTGCTTAGCTCCTTCCCTTGCATGTTTGTGTTTTCCTGTAATTCTTTAAGAGATTTTTGTGTTTCCTCTTTCATGAGCTCAGCCTGTTGACCAAAGTTCTCCTGTATTTCTTTAAGAGATTTTTGTGTTTCGTCTTTCATGACCTCAGCCTGTTGAGCAAAGTTCTCCTGTATTTCTTTAAGTGTTTTTTGCATTTCCTCCTTGTTGGCTTTTGTATTCTCCTGGATTTCTTTCAATGATTTTTGTGTTTCCCTTGCAAGGGCTTCTAACTTTTGATCCATTTTCTCCTCAATGTCCTTCATGTGTTCCTGTACCAGCATCATGACCAGTGATTTTAAATCCAAATCTTGTTTTACTGGTGTGATGGGGTATCCAGGACTTGCTGGTAGAGGAGAATTTGGTTCAGATGTTGCCATATTGCCTTGATTTCTGTTAGTGACGTTTCTGCGTTTGCCTTTTGCCATCTAGCTCTCACTGGTGTTACTTGGTCTTGTCAGTGCTGGACTCACCAGTGCAAGCTGCCCCTTCCCCGTTGGCCTCTGGTGCACAGCTTACACTCTGCACTGCCTATAGACAGGGTGCTGTTGTCCAGGCTGTTCAGATCCCGAAGCAGGCACCTGAAGGCTCCCGCTGGGGCCCGCAGGATTTATTGGAGCACACCGACTTCTCCCAGCTGGCCGCCCGGAAGCCCCCACTAGCCTCTTGAGGGACCTGGAGATGTGGCGGCCACCCAGGCTGATCTGAAGCGGAGAGAGTTGAGCTGGGGGCTTCTGCCTGAGGCCTTGCCCCAGATTGTGTCTGTGGACCAGGTGGAACCCGTGTGCACCCCCAGGGAGCTCCGAAGGTGAATGTTGCTGTGACCTCCCCTGTGCTCCGCTCACTCCGCTGGGCAGCCGATTTCCCCAACCGGGCTGGTGCACCCTAGGTTAGCCTTGTCGCCTGGGCCCTGAGTCCAGGCAAACGCCTGGGAGGCCAAGGTCCGAGCAAAGTTCCCCTAGGGCTATGTCTGTTATTTGGGTCCGCCAGGTGACCCGGATGGCGGGCGTGCGCGTCCGCGCTCCGCGAAAGCACCGGGAGAGTCTGTTGTGCTAATAACCTCCTGGGCGGGTTGACACACAGATGGCCCACCAAGCCGCCCAGTTCTTGGGGTCAGTCCTGTGCCTTTTGGGGCCTAGACCCCCGTTTTGTTAGCCTCAGGCTACGCTTGTTAGCAGTCTCTGCCCTCCCGAGCACTCTGGCTCCTGTAGGCAAAATGGCGGCGCGTGCACCGGCCGGGGCAAAAAAAAAACTCCTGGCTGGGTTGGCGCCCCGATGGCCACTCGAACAGCCCAGGGCCTGGGTGCAGGCCAACGCCCGTCTGGCTCAGACCCCTGCGGTGTTGGGCCTAGGATTATGTTTGTGTACCTCAGTCTGACCGATCTCTGGAGCCCGGGATCAAGATGGCGGTGAGTCTCTCCTGACTGGCGGGCAGCCGAGTTCTGAAGTCAAGAAAATCGTTTCTTTGACCCAAATTTGAAGAAAATGAAACTATCTCATCACAACCAGAACATACCTTCATTATTTTAGATACTAATTCATGTTCATTGTACAAATTAATGGGTTTCATAGTGATGTTTCTATATATGCAAATACTGTTTTGATTATTCTCACCCACCCTGTGATTCTCATTCCCTCCCTCTTGCTCTTTGGTTCTGTTTTCCTGCCTACGTGTTTCTGCTCTTGGTGGCTGCATAATACTCCATTTTGTATATGTACCACATTTTCTGTATCCACTCACCCACTGATGTGAACTAGGGCAGTTACATAGCCTGTCTCTTGTTCATAGAACTTTGATAAGCATGTGAAGGCGTGTATCTGTTTTGCATGCTGATTCCACTCCCTTCACTTCTTGAAGTGGAACTGGATTATACAACAGCTATTTTCAGTGTTTTGAGGAACTTCACACTAATTTCTATGGTGGCTGAACTGACATTACATTGCATGATATGACATGACATTACACGGTGCATACGAGTGGCTTTCCCCCACATCCTCACCATCACTGATTGTTATTTGCTTTCTTGCCGGCAGCCATTCTGAGTGAAGTGAGGTGGATTCTAATGTAAGTTTGACTAGCTTTCACTTAATGACTAAGGATGTTGAGTAGTTTTCATATACTTATTGACCATCTGTACTTCTTTTTTTAAATCCGTGTGTGTGTGTGTGTGTGTGTGTGTGTGTGTGTGTGTTTACAAGGATGTATGCACATTTGTGCATAAGAGCACAGGTGTACGAGTCAGAGAACTGCCTCAGGGTTTGTCCGCACATTCTGTCTATTATGAGACAGGCTCTCTCTTTTCTTTTTCTTTTTTTCTGCTGCATATGTCAGGCTAACTAGCCCAAGAGCTCTCGAAATCCTCTCTGCCTTCCACCTCCACATAGGATCATTGGTGTTAAAGATACATGCACGACTGCATCTAGTTGTATGTGGGTTCTGGGCATTTGAGCTCATGTCTGCCCACCAAGAGCTTCCTGGGTTGTCTCTGAGCCATCTCTGCTGTCCCATCTCCATTTTTTTCTTTTGGTTAATATCTGTTTAGATCATTTGCTCATTTGTTGATTAGATTCTTTATTCTTTGATCATTAACTTTCTGGTATATTTCTGGGTTCTTGGTATATTTTGGGTATCAATCCCCTTTCAGTAGCAGAAAAACATTTTCCCCAATATCTACGATGTTTCTTTGCTCTGTTGGTTGTTTCCTTTGCTGTTCAGAAGATTTTCAATTTTATGGAATTCCATTTGACAATGCTTGGACTGGAAGCCATTAGCCTTGAACTTACAGCAATCCTCCTGCTTCTGCCTCAGGTGGATTGCAAATTTGTACCACCTAGTTATTCAGTAGTTTCTTGGCAATCTCCACTCTCTTACCCAGCAATATTTATGTCTCACCATCTAGTGTATGACTCAGCAGTTCAGTTCTGACTGATCTGCCAGAGGGTCAAACATGTGTACGTGCAGAGCCTTTGTGTGCAAAAGGTTACCACGATTTCATCTATAAGGGCCAAAACTCTGGCATCATGAAGACCAGACTCAGGCCCTAATTAACACAGCTGTGGGTTTCAGAGCAGAGAACTGGTTAGGATGAAAAGCAAGGAGCTGCAGGCAACGCAGCAGCACAAATAAATCTCCCAGGTGTGCAGACGAAAGAGCCAGATGCAGACGCAGGCAGACACTGAGCAGTAGGCTCAGTGAGGCTGAGGGAGAAGCAAAGTGAAGACGATGCTTACTAAGAGCCAAGAACCATAAACAGAGAAAACCCAGTGAAGTGACAGAGAGCACTCGACAGACAGAAGGTCCACAGGCTGGGCCTCCGTTAAGCCTCAGTACATCATGAGTTGGAAGAAGGGAAGTATTGCCATGCATGATTAGACCTCAGCAGAGATAACTTTTTCGTTGATCAAAATAGTCTTGATGTGGTAACATGAACTCCAGAGGCAGAGGCAGGCTGATTGTTATGAATTTAAAGCCAGCTTGGTTTACACAGTTGAGTTCCAGGACAGCAAGGCCACCTTGTCTCAGAATGATGATGATAACGACAATGACAACAATGGTGGTAAAGATGATGATGTTGTGGTAGTGGTGACTGGTGATGGTGATGATGATGATGATGATATATGATGGTGGTGGTGGTGGTGGTGGTGGTGGTGGTGGTGGTAGTGAAGAAGACATTAATTTGGTGGGCAGAGAAATGGTTCAGTAGGTAAGATGACACAGAAGATTGTGAATTCAGTTCAGTACACCAAACCCGTGTAAAAGGCTAGATATGGCTAGTAGCCTGTAACACTAGCACTTCTACTCCAGGATAGCAGGTGGAGATAGAAAGACCAGATGGAAGTTCACAAGCCAGCAAGTCTGGAATATACTGCCCAGAGGCAGAAACAAGAGACACCTTGCTTCAACGAGGTAGAAAGCGAGGACTGACCTTTGAACTTTGTCCTCTGCCCTCTGTCTATGCACCATGGCATGCATATGCCTGCATTCACTTATACATGCAGCCAAATAATTAATTTCATTGAGAGATTCATTGATCTGGTTTTTTTTTTTTTTCTGTTTTTTGAAACATGGTTTCTCTGTGTAGTCTTGGCTATCCTGGAACTCTCTGTAGACCAGGCTGGCCTCGAATTCACAGAGATCTACCTGCCTCTGCCTTCAAGTGCTAGGATTAAAGGCATGTATCACTACAACCTTGCTAATAGATTAATCTTGAAACTTTGTTTAACAGTATGAAATCAAGCTGGGGAAATGCCTCAGTGAGTAGAGCCTCAGTGAGTAGAGCCTCAATGAGTAGAGTCTCTGTGGTGCTCTGCAGCCCAAGCCTGCTGCTGCCTTCCCAGCCTCTGACTTGTCTGTCTCCATGGTTTTAGCATACCCTGCCCTTGAGCGTCTCTCTGCCTGCTATGTTTCCTTTCTAAAAATGTGAATTGAAAGGCACAGGATGTTGTGCTAATGGGTTCATCTGAACTGAGGCATGGACCTTAAGAGATGGTAGACTGGGGCTGAAGATACAGCCAGAGTATCTGACTGTTCCTCCAGAAGTCCTGAGTTTAATTCCCAGCAACCACATGGTGGCTTACCACCATCTGTAATGGGATTGGGTGCCCTCTTCTGGTGTGTCTGAAAAGAGTGACAGTGTTGATACTCATAAAATAACTAAATCATTTTTTTAAAAGGGGGGGAGGGAGATGGTGGACCTCTTTAACAACTCATCTTTCATGACGTGCTATTTGAGCTGCACTTAGTTTTATTATTACTATTATTGTTATTGCATGTGTATATTGTTGAAGAGAGCACATGAACAAATGTTGAATGCCTTCTTCCACCATTTATGGGTTCTGGAGATTGAACTTGGATCATCAGGCAAGTGCTTTACCCTCTGAGCCTTTCATCCTTCCCCTCTGTTAAGTCTGTCAACTTGACACAGACCTAAACATATCTAGGAAGAGGTTTTCAACTGAAGAATTACCTCCATCAAATTAGCCTATGCATATGTCTCAGGGCATTTTCCTGGTTACTGATTGGTGCTTGAGGGTCCAGTCCACTGTAGACTGCGCCCTCCTGGGCAGTGGACCTGGGATGTATAATAAATGAAGCTGAGGAAAATGGAGTCTCAGCAGTTAAGAGCACTGGCTGCTCTTCCAGAGGACCTGAGTTCAGTTCCCAGCACCCATAGCAGCTCATAAGTGTCTGTAACTCTAGTTTCAGGGGATCTGACACCGTCATACAGACATAAATCCAGGCAAAACACCAATGTACATGAAAATATATTTTTTAGCACGCTGAACATGTGCCAAGGAACCAGACAGTAAGCAGCCCCCTGATTCTGCCTCGAGTTCCTGCCACAGCGTCTGCCATTTTTTAAGCATAGCAGCCTCATGTATACACAAGCTTAGGGAGGGATGGGTGTTCCAGAGCCCTTAGACAGCTGTGGATGCTCTCTGACACACGCTACCCCTCCCAACAGGCTAACTTATTAAATGTCATGGTAGACTTCAACACAGTATTAGTGGATCGTTCCTGCCCTGTCTGTCCTGCCCTTGTATTCATCATTTGAGGTGAGGACTGTGGTTTTGTGTGGATGCATCATGTCTGTTTTGAACTTGCTTCCGTTTGGCTTAATGTTTATTAACTCACGAATGATTTAGCCAGAAAGGTCACTAAGCACTGAGCAGCCTTTGTACTTGCTGCGGTAGATACTGTAAGTCTAATTTTTGCCTGAAAGCTCAAAATTCATCATGGGCAAAAAAAGAAGAAGAAGAAGAAGAAAGCAGTTGGCTCCTTTCCTCAAATTAACAAGTTCCCATTGCTCATTTGAAGGAAACATCTGACCAAAAGAAAGCCCGAATTAGGACTTTCTCTGCCAATCCCTTGTTCAGATAAAAATCATTAAGAAAAACATGGGAGCCAGGCAGTGGTGGTAATCCCACCTGCAATCCCAGCACTCTGGGAGGCAGAGGCAGGCAGATTTCTGAGTTCGAGGCCAGCCTGGTCTACAGAGTGAGTTTCAGGACAGCCAGAGCTATACAGAGAAACCCTGTCTCTAAAAAAACCAAATCCAAAAAAAAAAAAAAAAACTAAAAGAAAAAAATAAAAGCATGGGACTCAAGAGATGGCTCAGCTGGTTTAGAGAACTGGTTACTCTTAAAAATGACCTGGTTCCAATTCCCAGCACCCACATAGCAGCTCACACAACTGTAACTCCAGTCCCAAAAGAATCCAAAACCCTCTTCTGGCCTCCACTGGCACCAAGGACATATGTGGTGCACAATATATTCAGGCAAAACACTCACACATAAAATAATAATCGAAAAGAAGAAAAACAGCAAGGCTGTGCAGCCCAGTACTGCCCACGCTGCCTAGGGTGATAGCCACAAAAGCAGCACTCACGCAGGGAGAGAAGCTTCTGTGACCTTCCTCTCCTGCTGTGGGAACCACCAGCACGGTGTGTTGACAATGATTATTATACTTCTGAAGAAGATGACATGGAACTCAACAGGAGAAGCTATCCTGGTCCCACGTGGGCATCTGCACTTTTCCCATGGTCTTTGTACCACTGGTCAGTATTAACAGCAGTACTCATAGTAACTGCTACTTTCTTTTATAAGCAATTTGATCTCTCTCTCCTCCCCCTCATCTCCCTCCTCCCCATTGTTCATGAGTGAGTAGTAAGGAGTCTTGAGCTTCCCAGGACCAAGTGATTGGAAATTCTGTGTATTCCAATGACACCATATTAAAACAACACTGTCAAGACCCATCAGGTATCCCTCTATGCAAAACATGGGTGGCCACAGGAGGCAGCCAGAAGCCATAGCCACAAAAGCAGACTTCTCCAGTGCAGCATTGGTGGGAAGAGCGGCATGCTACCCTTCCCCTCACAAACTGGATGCTGCATGGGCTCCTTCAACTCAACACTCTCCTCCATGGATTCTAGCCCATGAAACTCTTAGTGCCAATGTCAGGCTAGGGACCAGAATATGTGGGCCGGAGTGCACCTTAAATTTACCCTCCCACAGGATTAGGTGGGAACTCCCAAATCCAAGAAACTTGGTCCACCAAAGTTACATGGGCTTCCAGCTACTAGAAGTGTTCCTTTGAGCAGCCCCCAAAGTATTACTATTGTTTTGGCTGTCAACCAAGATGAGGTCGCTGCGGAGGAAGATGAGATGCCCCAGCCACCTGGGCTGCTCCCATCCTGGGCAGCTCTCTGACTACCCAGGCTGGGCATCTTCCATGAAGAAGAAGACATTCTTGAGGCAGACAATGTAGGCAGTTGGCAATCTAACTAGAATCCAGACTCTGTGGTCACTCTGTGCCTCCGTTATCCCTTCCATGAAAGGGAGAGCACAGTAGGGCCTTCATCAATTGGCATTTTCCCACAACTACAGCAGCCAGGTTCAGTGAGCTTCCTCATCAGAGGAGCTCTGTCTCCTGGGTAGGGAGAAGCTGTTGGGTAACTGTCCAAAGATATGCTCTCAGTCTGGGACTGCAGCAGCTCCCTGGTCCTAAAGCCTCTTATCTTTTCAAGTCGTGGCAGAAAAATAATGAGAAGCCAGAGAAATAAGAAAGGGAAAAGAAAGACAGACAGCAAAGAGTCTATAAGTCTATGGAGGAAAAAACTGAGCCAGCTGAGATTTGTGATTTAAAGCCATGCTGCCAGGCTGCTGTACGAATGCAGCTTGGATCCTGGGTGCCTGTGCCCCAGCAGACACACACTGAGGCAGAGAAAGGGTGTGCTATGCGCTATGCAGGGAAACTGCAGTGCAAAGCTATGTGCTAGTAACTAGAGGTCCCCAGATACGGCAGATAAAGCAGATACACCGCAAGCCCTGACTAGAGGAAGATCCCCAGCCCACCCCCCCCCTTAAAGCAAGACCCCAAAGTCCCTGGAAGCCAGTTACTTGTACAACTCCTGGAGGCTTTAGAAAGAAGGGCAGCTGACCATGTCTCCAGACAGCCTGTAGTTATAAAAACAAAAACAAAGCATGTAACAGACCAATCCCTACCCCTGCAGAAAACAACTTATCTAGAAAACAGCTTGCTTCTCTTCTGCCCCAAACAAACTCTCCATCCTTCCTTAGCTTCAACTCCATCCCCCATCTCACTCTCTCTTTCTCTCTCTCTCTCTCTCTCTCTCTCTCTCTCTCTCTCTCTCTCTCTCTCTCACACACACACACACACACACACACACACACATAGACTTTATATTTTGCAATCTCTCACACTCTGGTTACAGAGCCCTCTGGGGTTTCGCATCCAGTTGCAATATAGCCAAACCATTGGGAGGCCCTGTCAGGAAAAGTAAAGTCTGTTTTTGCAATAAAGGTGAGTCTGAACTTTCATTTCTTATTCCCTCCTTCAAACTTACTTCCTTATACCCACAGCCCTGAGACACATCCCTTCAAGACCCAGTTCATCCAGATACTGGGAACACAGAGCAAATCTAGAGCCCACTGCCTCAGAGGACATCAGAGGAGACCATCCCTGCATGGGAGAGCAGGGTCGGAGTCCCTGCTTTCTTCATTCTGCAGACATCACTCCTCAGTGACAAACAGGCTCCCTCTGTACAGAGCCTTAGGAGGAGGCTCCCCAGTCCACAATGGTGTCCAGACACTCCACCTATACAACCCAAACTCCCCAGCAGGATGACAGGAAAAAATGACCCCTAAGTCCACAAAGCACCTGCTATCAGGCTAATCCCACACACCCAATGTCACCCTTAGACAGACAGAGATGGACTAGATAACTGAGAAGAAAGAGTATGGAGAGAAGGTTAAAAAAAACAGAGAGTGAGGGAACCAGACCCCACTAGTGTATTGCGGGGATGGTGGAGAAGGCAATAGGGCAGTCTCCATCCAGGGTGCTCCCCCCTGAAGATCAAGACACAATCTGCCCAGCTCACAGTCAACAAACTCACGATGAAAGCAAGTATCCACGAACCGACAGAGTTCAGACAGTCCAAGTCACCAACAAGATGTAGGATGAGAGCAAAGACATTAATACCAAAGACAATGCACCAGCTCCAGCCGGGTCCTGGCTCTGCGGGAAGATCTATGGATCTGCTCGGCAGTGATCTACATATGGCTGTCTGTTAGCTTACTGTTAATTTCATTATGGAAAGTAACAGCATTCAGATTCCCTGGGAAGACATTGTCACTTTCAAGAGACAGAGACCATGACACATTTAGGAGGGACTAGTGCTACTGGCCACTTTTAAACAGCTAGACAACAAGAAAAAGCACGTATTCGGACAAAGAAAGCAAAGATGGCAAAGGATAACTTAGGTGGTCCAGCCCTGCTTCTGCCTTGCCTGGAGTTCCTCTTGGTGAAGGGCTGGAGCAAGAGCTGGAACTTCTTAAACTTTGATTTTCCTCCTGAACTCACAGACCAGGTCAAAGGTCAGTGCCAGTCTCACCAAAGAGTGAAGAGTGGGATTTGAACTGTCCCAGTAATTACAGAGCAGACTTCCAGACATCTCTATCATAGCAGAGAACTTCTGAAAAGTCTCCACCCAGGGCAGCCACTCTGAGACACTGGCTGCTTAGCCTCCTTCCAGCCAGCCATGAAGCACAACAGGGTCACCATCCTCCAAGGACAGCTCAGGACAGCCCTCGTCCTTACCAAAGGCAGGAAGCTAGAAGCACTTGAGAGCTCAGACCATAGCTGGGGACCAGCCTCCTTCCCACTCTGACCATGAGCGATAGACACATGGAGCTACAGATCATAGGCAAGGGAAGGAGGTCAAAGGTCAGAGATGCCCCTCTAACTGGGGCAGCAAAGTCATGCCCTGAGTGGACAGCCATCTGGGGAGGGATGCCAGAGCTCTGGCTTCATTTGAACCCTGCTGTATTAGAATAAGGGGAGATAGAACAGAATCTGTATTTGTGTTCACCACATGTCATAGCCAGTTTTCTGTTGTTGTAAAGAGACACCATGACCAAAGCAACTCTTATGAAAGAAAGCATTTAGTTGGGGCTTGCTTACAGTTTCAGAGGTTCGTCCATTACCATCATAGGGAGGCATCCTGGCATCCTGGCAGGAGCATGGTGGTATTCATAGTACTGTTAGCTAAAAGTAACATCCTGATCTGCAGGCAGGGAGGGGGGGGGAGAGAGAGAGAGAGAGAGAGACCCCAACAGACAGACGGACAGACAGATAAATCCAGGTGTGGGCTTTTGAAACCACCCCCAGTGACATACTTTCTCCAATAAGGTCAAACTTAATCCAACAAGGCCACACTTCTAATCTTCCTCAAATAGCCATTAAAATGTGTAGAGGAATTTTAATGCAGCAACGTGGCTTCACATCCAAACATATGATCTGGCTGGAATACAGATACACCCTTAGTACATACCTTTAATCCCTAACAAAGAAGGTAATATTAGTCTGTAGAAAGAAGCAGCCATGTTTGAAAGTGACATTAAGGAGCAGATAAAGTGATGAATCAGAGAAAGATTTGGCAAAATGAGTCATAGACAAGATATACATAACTCACACAGCACAAAACAGCATAGGAAGGGGAGGCTACTTAAGAGTCGGGGGCTTACCCCTTTCTCCTTATCTTTTCAATATTGTACTTGAGGTACTAGCTCGGGCAATTCGACAACATAAGGAGGTCAAAGGGATACAAATTGGAAAGGAAGAAGTCAAACTATCATTATTTGCAGATGACATGATAGTCTACCTAAGTGACCCAAAAAACTCCACTAGAGAACTCCTACAGCTGATAAACAACTTCAGCAAAGTGGCAGGTTATAAAATCAACTCAAGCAAATCAGTGGTCTTCCTATACTCAAAGGATAAGCAGGCTGAGAAAGAAATTAGGGAAATGACCCCCTTCACAATAGCCACAAACAGTATAAAGTACCTTGGGGTGACTCTTACCAAACATGTGAAAGATCTGTATGACAAGAACTTCAAGACTCTGAAGAAGGAAATGGAAGAAGACCTCAAAAAATGGGAAAACCTCCCATGCTCATGGATCATCAGGATCAATATAGTTAAAATGGCCATTTTGCCAAAAGCAATATACAGATTCAATGCAATACCCATCAAAATCCCAACTCAATTCTTCACACACTATTGGTGTTCTGTTCAGAAACTTTCTTTGAGAAAGAGCAATTCTAAAATTCATCTGGAATAACAAAAAACCCAGGATAGCTAAAACTATTCTCAGCAACAAAAGAAATTCTGGGGTAATCAGTATCCCTGACCTCAAGCAATACTACAGAGCAATAGTGTTAAAAACTGCATGGTATTGGTACAGTGACAGGCAGGCAGATCAATGGAACAGGATTGAAGATCCAGAAATGAACCCACACACCTATGGCCACTTGATCCTCGACAAAGGGGCTGAAAACATCCAATGGAAAAAAGATAGCCTTTTCAACAAATGGTGCTGGTTCAACTGGAGGTCAGCTTGCAGAAGAATGCGAATTGATCCATCCTTGTCTCCTTGTACTAAACTCAAATCCAAATGGATCAAGGACCTCCACATAAAGCCAGACACTGAAGCTAATAGAAAAGAAACTGGGAAAGACCCTTGAGGTCATCGGTACAGGGAGAAAGTTTCTGAACAGAACACCAATAGCGTATGCTCTAAGATCAAGAATTGACAAATGGGACCTCATAAAATTACAAAGTTTCTGTAAGACAAAGGACACCATCAAAAGGACAAACCGGCAACCAACAAATTGGGAAAAGATCTTCACCAATCCTACATCGGATAGAGGGCTCATATCCAATATATATAAAGAACTCAAGAAGTTAGACTCCAGAAAACCAAACAACCCTATTAAAAAATGGGGTACAGAGTTAAACAAAGAATTCTCACCTGAAGAACTTCGGATGGCGGAGAAGCATCTTAAAAAATGCTCAACTTCATTAGTCATTAGGGAAATGCAAATCAAAACAACCTTGAGATTTCACCTTATACCAGTCAGAATGGCTAAGATTAAAAATACAGGAGACAGCAGGTGTTGGTGAGGATGTGGAGAAAGAGGAACACTCCTCCACTGCTGGTGGGGTTGCAAATTGGTACAACCACTCTGGAAATCAGTCTGGCGGTTCCTCCGAAACCTGGGCACCTCACTTCCAGAAGATCCTGCTATACCACTCCTGGGCATATACCCAGAAGATTCCCCAGCATGTAATAAGGATACATGCTCCACTATGTTCATAGCAGCCCTATTTATAATTGCCAGAAGCTGGAAAGAACCCAGGTATCCCTCAACAGAAGAGTGGATGCAAAAAATGTGGCATATATACACAATGGAGTACTATTCAGCCATTAGAAACAATGAATTCATGAAATTCTTAGGCAAATGGATGGAGCTGGAGAACATCATACTAAGTGAGGTAACCCAGACTCAAAAGGTAAATCATGGTATGCACTCACTAATAAGTGGATATTAACCTAGAAAACTGGAATACCCAAAACATAATCCACACATCAAATGAGGTACAAGAAGAACGGAGGAGTGGCCCCTTGTTCTGGAAAGACTCAGTGAAGCAGTATAGGGCAAAACCAGAATGGGGAAGTGGAAGGGGGTGGGTGGGAGGACAGGGGGAAAGAAGGGGGCTTATGGGACTTTCGGGGAATGGGGGGCTAGAAAGGGGGAAATCTCTTGAAATGTAAATAAAAAATATATCGAATAAAAAAAATTTTTAAAAAATTGAAAAAATTAAAAAAATAAAAAAAAGAGTCGGGGGCGTAAAGTGTGGCACACAGTGTGTGTATATGGCAGTTTTACAGAGATAGGTTATAGAGAGAACAAGCTAAACACAGGTGGAGACAGAAGGAGCCGTAGAATGAGAAGGAGCCAGAAGATTAGAACATATTGACAAACTTAGTATGAGGCCAGGCAGAGCAAGTCAGACAGAAGCCAAGAGAAGCTGGATTAAATCAGCCAGCTTTGGGAAATTAGGTGCTGTGGAGGTTAGAGGCTTCCAGGTTTGGGCCTAGGGATAGTTAGAACAGAGAAGCACCGCTTGGCTACAGCTCTCATCTCATCACTTCATCTGAGGAAATAAAAGTAACATTTATACAAATGTATGAGCCGGTGGAGGCCATTCTTATTCAAACCACTCCGCTATAAATGGTTCTGATATGGGTTTTTAGAACTAGGATCAAATGCTTAGGATGTCTGTGGCATTCTCTCAGAGAATGAAATACTCTCCAGATCAAAGTTTAGTCTTCAGTGTCTTAGCACCAACCTGGTCCTCGGCAGGTGGTCAGAAATTTCCCAATGGTCAAGGATGGTGGGGTGTAGGTACCTGCTAAATGCTCACTGCATTGTGAGGGCCTGAATGATGGCTCCAGAACTCCCCCAGCCTAGATCCAGTATGCAATTATACAATGTGAAGGCCCCAAGGAGCCTGATGGGTCCTGATGCTGGCTCTAAGCCACATCCAAGGCTGAGGGAAGAGAAGGAAGTGAAAATATTGGACCAGGGCTGGAGGACACAGACACATCTCACTTCAGCTACTACTTGAGGCCTTCCACAAGACTTGGAAGATGGCCAGCATCAGCTGGACAGCCTGCAGGCCCTGCCCGTCATCAGCTGGTCTCTACAGAGCCCCTTTACCAGCCCTTCCCACCACTCTGAGGGACTCCCAGAGCAGCCCCATCCAACGTTCAGAATCTCTTAATGAAATCCATGCGTTCCCAGGCAGTGATGATGTTGCGAAGAGAGAATAGGAAATATCACTTGGTAATTGAGTCTCTTGGGGCCTTGGTTCTGAATTCTGTTCTTCACAGGCTGATTCTGCTCCTATTAGAAGTTTAGGAATCGTCCTCTGCCATTCACAAGGCCAACGCTTGCATCTCTTGAGGTCCACACCTCAGTTCAGAAAAAGACATTAGCATAACACCCCTAGTCTTTCAATTCACATTGTTAGAATGGAAACATAGCAGGTAGAGAGAAGCTCAAGGACAGGGTAGCTAAAACCATGGAGACAGACAAGTCAGAGGCTGGGAAGGCAGCAGCAGGCTTGGGCTGCAGAGTATCACAGAGGCAGCCTGCCCTATAGCCGTGCATCTCTAGTGCAGGAGCATCCTGGAGCCTGCTGAGCCCAAGTGGAGCAGGGCTATGGATGCTGCAGGAGAAGCCTACTGCTTCTGGCTGCAAGTTCAGAGGAAGCTGGGGGCAAAGAGACATGACTAACAGTAGTGGACAAGGGCATATGTACTTTGCCTATAACGCTTGGTGGAAATCAAGCTTGCAAACCTGTAATGCTTGGTGGAAATCAAGCTTGCAAACCTATAATGCTTGGTGGAAATCAAGCTTGCAAAAATCTTTCTTGTAAAAGAAATTCAGTCAAACTGGGTATGGTGGTTCATATCTTCCATTCTGGGAGACAGAGGTGGGTGGACCACGAGTTTGAGGATAGCCTGGGCTACATAACAAGATTCTGACTCAAAAATGCATAAAGGAAGTATGGTGGTTCGAATATGGTTGGCCCAGGGAGTGGAGCTATCTGAAGGTGTGGTCATGTTGGAGTGGGTGTGTCACTATGGGTGTGGCCTTTACTATCCTCCAGCTAACTGCCTGGAAGCCAGTCCTCTTCCAGGGACCTTCAGATGAAGATGTAGAATTCTCAGCTCCTCCTGAAGCATGCCTGCCTGGACACTGCCATGTTCCCACCTTGATGAACCTCTAAGCAAGCCCCAGTTAAATGTTGTATTTTTTATGAATTGCCTTGGTCATGGTGTCAGCTCACAGCAGTAGAACACTAAGACAGGAAGGGTGAAAGTTAGCATCCAAAATAGTGGTAAATGTGAGAGTTCTATACAGTGGTGAAACTTGAGAAACTTCTGCCTCCTGTTGGGAGCAGCTAACGACACCATTTGTCCCACTGACCACAGCTAAACCCTCAGCACAGCTGACAGAGCAACAGCCCAAAGCCTGGTAAACACAGAAACCCTGGTCGTGATGGCAGAGATCAAAGATGCAACAGTCTACACGTCAGTGAGCATCCTACCTTATTCCTCCCATCTCCAGAGGTAGTCTTATGGTGGCCCAAATGCCCAGCTAAACAGCAAGTTCAGCCAATCAAGACTCTCAGCCACCCAGCACTTGGGAGGCAGAGGCAGGCAGATTTCTGAGTTGAGGCCAGCCTAGTCTACAAAGTGAGTTCCAGGACAGCCAGGGCTACACAGAGAAACCCTGTCTTGAAAAAACAAAACAAAACAAAAAACCAAAAAAAACAAAACAAAAAAACCAGACTCACAGCCTGAGGCCAGATGGCCAGGGCTGCCATTCATCCCTCTGCCACCATGGAAATGCCAGTCCCACTGGGTGGCATAGGCCACAGTCCCCACACTGTCTGAGGCACACCCAACCAAGAGCATATTTAATATCACAAGGAGATGGAAATGCTGGCTTTCTGGCCAGAGACCAGGTGGAGGGGCCTGAGAGAAGGTGCTATAGCTCAGGAAAATGAAATAGGTCAGCATAAATCTAGCAAAATAAATAAAAGATCTATATGCCAAGAACTATAAAATTCTTGTGAAAGAAATCAAAGAAGACCTAAATAAATTGGAAAGTATGCCCACAGCCCATGGCTTGGAACCTGAATTTAGTTAAGATGCCAACTCTCCCTAAAGTGACCTGTAAATTTAACACATCCCCAGATAAATTCCCAGCACTGCTTCCTGTAGACTTACAGACCTTACAGGCATACTGGTGCTATACAAAAAGATGTATTATGGTAAGGAAAAATTTTGAACAAGTAAACAAAGTGGGCAGCCGTGTGTTGCCAGACTCTGTCTGACTGACTTACCACGAAGCCATGAGGATTAAAATGATGTCAATGCTGTGAAAGACACAGATCAATCCAGAAACAGACCAGCACAAAGACGTTCAATTAATCTATGACAAAAGGCCAAAGGATAATCTTCTCAGCAGATGTTTCTGGAACAATTAGACCCTCTCCATATACACGCTCACAAGAATAAAACTATGCGACTCAACCTGCTTTACATTTTCTACAAAACCAAGGGCAGGAAAGATGGCTCAGACTGAGGAGCAGCGACCAACCCCATACATGCTCACACATTCACACTAGACAAATTAAATGTCGAAATAAATAAATAAAATAAAAAAGTAAATAAGTACAAAATAAAATCAAAAAGTAAAATTGGGTCATAGACTTAAATTAGAAACTATAAAACTTTTAGCCAGGCATGGTGGCTCATGCCTTTAATCCCAACACTGTGGTGGCAGAGACACTCACTCTCTGTGAGTTTGAGGCCAACCTGGTCTGCAAAGTAAGTTCCAGGTCTGACAGGGCTACACACAGAAACCCTGTCTCAAAAAACCAAACCAAACAAATAAAACAGCAACAACAACAACAAAAAACTTTCAAAAGAATACAGGAGAAAAATATACTCTTTTAAGTTAGCAAACAGTTCTTAAAAAAGACCCCCAATTTTTTTTTTTTTTTTGAGACAGGGTTTCTCTGTGTAGCCCTGGCTGTCCTAGAACTTACTCTGTAGACCAGGCTGGCCTCGAACTCAGAAATCTGCCTGTCTCTGCCTCCCAGAGTGCTGGGATTACAGGCGTGCGCCACCGCCTGGCTGACCCCAAACTTCTAATCCAGAAGAAGTTGGTGGATGGTACAAAATAAAGTTAGGAATATCTAATTTTTAAAGGCACATAAGAGACACTAATGATATGGCCCACCAGGTCGCAGCACTGGCTGCTCTTCCAGAGGACCTAGGCTCAATTCCAAGCACTCACACGGCAGCTCACAATCACAAAAACTCCAGGTCCATGGGATCCAACGTTCTCTTCTGGCCTTTGCGGGCACATACATGTAGCAAAACACTCATGCACATAAAATAACAAAACAGTAATTTAAAGGCATAGAACAATAGAGAAAGGTAATCACAAAATGCAAGGAAATGTTCACATACAGCACTTCTGAGAAAGGAATTACATCCAGGATATATTCATAACTAACTCAATCATAAGAAATCTACCCACCCAGTTTCTTTTCTCTGGTGTGTGTGTGTGTGTGTGTGTGTGTGTGTGTGTGTGTGTGTGTGTGTGAAGTATCTGCTAGTGGAGGTGTGCTCCTATGTAGGTATATAAAAGCTCAGAAGTAGCTGTGGTATCTCTTCTCCATCGTTCTCTCCCTTCATGCTCTGAGGCAGGCTCTCTCACTGAACCTGAGGGTCACCCACACGGCTGTCTTACCGCTGAGTTTCAGAGTCTTCTCCCCTCTAAAGTGTTGGGGTTACAGGCACACACCACTCTGCCTAATTCTTTACATAAATTCCCGGGGGATTTAAACGTGGGCCCTCTGGCTTGTGCAGCAGGCCCTTTGCCAACTGATCCATCGCCCCAGAGAGGGTGACCAGAGAAGACGTGCAGATGGCGCCATATATGTACAGTGCTTTTCCCATGGAACTGTGAGCCATACAGGCAGTGCCCACCATGGGACCACGTCTTTGTTCCAGTGTTTCCCAGAAGTGACCCTGTTGGGAAACCAGCGGTCTCGAGGCGCAGAGCCACAGTGAGTCCCATTTGTAACTGAGTTGAGCACGACTTAGCGCTGGCGCCAGCACCTCCCTCCTTGGCCTTTTCCCTGGGGATTTATGAGCTTTGGTAAAGTGAGTTAGCAAGAAGGCCAAGTTTATAAAAGGCAGCTCATCTGCCGGAGGGCACGGGCTTTCTGAACCTGTACCTCTCCCTGTCACACACTGGCCTTCCCGAGCTCACTCTTAGAGGAAAGGCACCCGGGGAACAGCTCCCAGACACTCCTGCGCCTGCGCAATGCGGTTCCTCCCTACCTCCAACTGTCACAGAGAGGCTTGGCAGCAGGGTTCGGGCTCTCTGTTCTCTGTGAAGCAACTGAGGGTGAGAAGCTAGGATCTGGCCACCCTTTTCTGTATTCAGTAAGAGTCCATAATCAAGAGACCCAAGTTTTCTGGACATTTCTGTGTTGTGAACACATGCGCATGCACAAGTGTGCACAAGCATACACACACACACACACACACATACACACTTTGCGGCAGCAGGGGCTTCCCCTCCTGCTCCAGTCTTCTCTCACCTCTTCAGACGTGATCTACTCCTGAGCAAAGTCCACAGCTGTGCACATGCAAGTGCACAAGTGGTGATGTCATCAGGAAGGTCTGGAAAGGGTTGGACTGTGGTCTCAGAAGAACGGCAAACCCTGCCCTGACCTGAGCACCTCAGCTCTCAGCGCACTCACAGACCAGGAGCCCAGGAGGTGAGGCCAGTGCAGGGAGGGGCAGCCTGCCTTCTGTGTGCTGTCCTTTCCACAGTGGATAGCCTTGGGCACTCCACATCCTGTGTGTTTAATAGTCCCCTGTCTGCGAATGGAACAGCGCATGCTTATCTTGGGGAACCCTCCGGTCATTGAACTTCTAGCCTGTGCGCACTGCCCTGGTATCCATGCTCACTGCACACCTTTAAAGCCTCCTGCTCTGATCTCTCTGTCTGTCTCTCTCTCTCTCTCTCTCTCTCTCTCTCTCTGTGTGTGTGTATGTGTGTGTGTGTGTGTGTGTCCCTGTCCCCATGTGGCATCTGCCCTCAGAGGCATAGAGGCGCTGTGATCATGCTGCAAGCGGACAGAGCTCAGCCATAGGCTTAACACAAGCTCCTCTTCAGAGCATCCCTCAGCCTCACGACCTCCCCTGCCACCCCTCAAAGCTAGACCATGACGAGCCTGAACCGTCCCTTGGCCCTGTGTAACACTAGATCACAGCCAGCCATGGATGCTCCCAGCTCCCACGGATGCTGACTCACAGCCCACGGGGCGAGGTGGAGTCTGTACAGAGGCCGGCGCAGGTGCTCTATTCCCACCCCTGTGGTATCCTGAGGCTCACTCAACTATTTGCAACGTTGATGTTGGCTGGGGCACACCATGCCACATCTGCTTTGATTGGCAGGCCATCCGGGGCAAGGATGAAGCCCATTAACCTCGACGAAGACCTCTGTGCTATATGTGTGCATATTCTCCCAGTCATGTGGGGTGACCTTAGGTGAGGTAACTCGTCAGCCAGCACCAGAGACAGTTTGCACAATTCTGCCATGTTCAGCTCTCCATTCTCTGTTCTGAGTTTCCCCGTCGCACCCAGTCAGGCTCAGCTGGCACAGTCATTTCCTTCCTTTGAGATACGTGGACCACAAACTCATCAAGTTCAAGGCTCTATGCTATGAGCTGACCTCCATTTATGAAGCCATTTATGGGAAGAGGCAAGTAAAGGTTCCATAAGCTACTATCTCACTTAAACCTCCAAAAAAGTTACTCTCCCGTATTCCACCAATGCCTTCACTGGAGCCCCCAGATCCAGTAAAGTTCTGGTCAGGCATTGATCCTGAGGTCCCCTAACACTGCCTCCCACAACAGCAGAAGAGACCCTGAGGCTTCTAGGTCACTGGTGCTGCTTATGAAAACTGCAGCTGTGTTTCCTGAAAAAACAGTCTAAGGACAGACTGGCGCAGTCCCCATTACAGAGGGGAAAGGGTGACCTCTGGCCCTGGGTCCCATGAGATGATGTTTCTGCCATCTTGTTCAATGCCCCGGTTACCCTTGAGACACTGAGAGCATCCCTCCCAATGAGAGAATCATGTGGGGCCTTTTATCAGACTTCACGTCTTCCCAGCTCAGACATGGTGCAGTGGAGACCTCCAGTCCCACGGGTCCTTGTGCACATCTCCACCCTTGTAAACCAAAAAGCATCATAAAATAGTGGCTGTGCATGGGGACAATTTGTTACCCGGCAGCTGCTCCTGCACCACTGCCTGCAAACATCAACTGTTTCATCTTTCCTTCCACACCAGAGGTTCAGTGCTTCAAATGAGAGACTGGAGAAGTCATCTTAACTTTCCTTCCTTTGTGTGGAAGTGGTGGGGCTTTGCCAACAGGTGCCAGCTGTTGCATGTCTCCCCGTCCTCCCTACTGAAAAAGAGGAGGCAGCAAAGGCTGGCAGGGGGGTGCTACCAACCCCACAGCAGCGGCCCTGCTCCACTGTGGCCACCGAAGGCTGTTCTGAGTTTGAGTTGGTTCTCAGACTGCTGGGTGATGAAGCACCCTCCTCCTCCTCTTTGGGTTTCCTGGGATTCTCACTCCTCTTCTCCTGGCTTCCCTGTGGCAGCCTCAGGCAGTTTCACATTGACAAGCTAAGTCTGCTCCTGAAAGCGAGGCCTTAATTCAGCATGGGAAAGAGGGTGCGCGATGCATTTAACACAGCAGCTTCAGCTGGTGCTCCACTTAGAGAATGCTTATTGCGATAACACAGAGATGTTTCTTCAAGGGTGTTTGACAGGCAATCTCTAGAGGCCATCTTCCCACATCAGGTTTTTTTTTTCCCCCAGAAAAAAAGATACATAGTAGTTATGTCTTTACTGTAGCAGAGGAAGATTTACTTTCTTAATAATGGAGACCCTGATGCGGCTAGGCCTTACAGCATGCTGCAGTTAACGTTTGCGTTCGTGGTGCTGTTCCACCGCGAGGGTTTAATTGACAACTTGAGATTTGCCATTGCATAGCCATGAAACATCTGGGAAGCTTGAGAGACACGTGTTTTTTACAGCCTTAAGGCTACTCGCGATTTGATAAGCGTAATAAGATATGGATGATCTAAATGCTTAAACATTTAATTACCAGGAAATGGAAGATGTTTTGTTTTGTGTTGTGTAGCTTATCCTTTCATAAGTTTTCACTTAAGCATCGGGGAACGGAAGCCAACTTTCTGTCTTTGCCTCGTTCCACTGTCACCCTCTACTTCAAAAGCAGTGCACAACATAGTCCAGGAAAAATGGAATTCTGCCCTCTGCTTCCAAAGCCTTGAACAACCCTCCCGGGGGCTGGGGCAGCCGCTACTCCCACCATGGCCTCGGAGGGCGTCCTCAGCAGCAGCATGTTCACCCTCCCTCTGGTGCTCACGCAGCCCCTCTCCTCTGGTCCCGAGTGGGGAGTCTCGCAGACCAGCTCCTTAAACCCAGGAGCAGCAACAGTCTACAGCATGCATGGCCAGTCAGTCAAAGACTCTGCAAGATGAGAGCACGGTTGCAGCTGCAGCCAGGAGATGCATGATGCAGAGAAGCCAGAAGACACTCTCTGGGCCCAGGAGTAATAATCAGCCTTCTTCTCCCAGCCGAGCACAGGCCTTGGCTTTACAGTCGAATAATCAGGATATACAATCCGAAGGCAGTGTACGTTTTTAAATGTCTTCATATATATGTCCATGGATGTATCATCTGGCAAAACAAATCTGTGTGTCTGCATGATACAGACTTTAAGCCCAGCTTTCTCTTCCCTACTGTCTCACCGGCACCACCCTCTTCTCTCTTCTAATGCTTGTCCCTTCAGCCCTAGACGGCCTCTCACCTTCCCCAGGGAGCCCTCGGTAGAAGTGGAATATGAATTTATCATAGTCTTTCCAGCATGAGTATATGGCTATTCAGGCAAGTCCACATTTAGAGGGGCTTTTTCCTTGATTCTAGGAAAGAAGAACCTGGTCAGTACATTTTTCTAAAGCTTACTTTTTGCCCCTAACTCCTGCAGTGTTCCATTCTTGGTGCTAGGGTCTCCCTGTACCAATCTCTGCTCAGGATCCTGGGACAGATACCAGCTGCAAGCACAGGTATTTCATCCTATAATGCAGACTCCCAGCAGAGTTACCTACATCAGTGTTTGTGTGCTGTTAATATTGACAGTTGGTACAAGCTACAGCAATGTTACAAAGTGGCTCTAATCAGTCAGGCCAACACATGACCCCATCACTGTCAGATGGTGACAGCCACCCAGCCACCCCAGCACCATCCTCAGCTTTTGGCAGGTCTGGGATGAACACAGGCACAGATGTCCAAGTGCCACATTCCTCCTCTCTCCCAGAGCCTAGGACTTGTTGTCTTCACCAAGCCTCGAGGAAGTTTCCAACTCTGACAAGTGTAATCTGCTGATGGTTCAATAGATTCTCCACTCTCCACTTGGAGCTGGTGGCTCTGAATGTTCTCCTCAGCCTCCCTGCTCCTTCCTCCCAGGCAAGCCTGTCCTGACACTCACATGCATGACTCTACTGTTGCTACCTGATGTTTTCCCAAGTGGAAGGAAAAGAGTTGATGCAGAACTTCTCCAGCTGCCAGTCACAGAAACATCTACTCCACCATCTGCTTGTCAGGTGACTCCGGGTCAGCAGTGGGCATTGAGAGCCACAGAGAGAGCAATCCAGGCAAGAGAGGTTTTGTCAGGTGTTGGGAATCAAGAAGGCCAAGTCCCAGAAACTGTGATGGCCTGTGAAGGGAGACAAGGGCTGTCAATTAGAGCAGGCTGGAGGAAGAGAAGATAAAAAGGGACATGGCCCAGCTGTGACATTCTGACCTCCAGGCACACCTGCCCTGACACAAGGGGATATCACAGCATCACTGCTCTGCCATTGCCCACCCCTGAAAGGCACCCGTGAGTCCTCCTGACACAGCCAGGGCTTCGGACCTGGGACCTCAACACCACCCTATCACCGTGACCCATTCCAGGAAAGGTTTTATATGCATGACCCTGAACCCTGCACTTATATTTAAATGTAATTACTTTCTCCCCCAATGAGGTTATCAGGCATGGGCAGCTGAGGAAAAAAAGTCTCCACAGAGCCCAATATGGGGAGCAGGTAACACCACCCGGACATTGGTGTGGCTTCTGGTTACTCACAGCACTAGGGAGGCTGGAGCAGTAATATCTTGAGTTTGTGGTCGTCCTGAGCTACATAGCAAGACCATGTCTAAAATAAATTTTTAAAATAAATAAAAACAAAATGCAAGCAATACATGGACTGGAGTAGATCTGCTTCCCTTTTACCTTCCATCAGAAGTAGGGCATGCTCCAGGAACCTAGATATCACACTGAATCATGGCTGTCCTGTTAGACTGGAGGTGGAATGAGCTGAGGTAGCCACACTACCCTTCCTCAGGCTCTGAGGAGACCAAGGAAGGTCACATCCAGCTTCTTCCAGCAGGACCTGTCCTGGGGAGAAACAATAATACCTCTTGAAGCTAGGTGTCTCGCTCTCCTAGGAATCCGGGTGCAGTGGGTGAGCTCGCCTTTCTTCCCCTCTGGCACCTGGAGGTGTGGCAGGCTGGGGGGGGAGGGGTGTTTTGGAAGAAAAGCCTATTTACCATAGGAAGCATAGTCAGGCTTTCAGACATGCACGCTGCACACAAATGCTCAAACCATAGGGGAAGATCAATTAGGAATGTGTCTTGTACCTGAGAAAATGAGGGGGTGGAGGCAGCTATCACTCTTGTTTTGGAAAGAAAAATGTCTCAAGCAGAATCGTGGCGAACGCCACCCCACTGCAGGGCGGGAGGGGAGAGGATGCGGCTCCCTGGTCACCATCCTCCACACTGTGAGGTCAGTCACACACTTGCTTGGCTACAAGTACACCCCAAGAGTAACACTCAGCAAGCACAGGGACATTCTGGCCACACTCAGGACCCCGGTGTCTGAACTGATGGCATGTGTAGATTCAGGGATCTCAAAACACACCAGCTTGGGCTGCAGACATAGGTCAGCCACCACACAACAAGCTTGAGATGTGAGTTCAATCCCTGGAACCCACATAAACAGTCCAGTGCTACTGGTAAACAGTCCAGTGCTACTGGTAAACAGTCCAGTGCTACTGCATGCCTGGCAAGGCAGAGGCAGGAGTCCAGGGCCTTCTAGCTAGCCAGCTTAGCCAATCTGGTGAGCTGCAGGTCCAAGGAGCTGCAGGTCCAAGTGACAGCTGCCTCTGCCCTTCACCTGTCTCAGATAACAGGGTAGAGAACAGTTGAAGATACCTAATGTCATTCTCTGACTTCCACATGCCTGCATGCATACACACTCACGTGTGCACGTGCAACATCACATATGTGCACGCACGCACACAAACTATTGCGCACTAATGCACTAGTCCTAGACATTCCAAGACCATGGGGAAGAGATTCACTATAGTTTATAATCCATCGTGAAGAGCAGTCAGGGCAGAATCTCAAGGCAGGAGCTGAAGCAGAGGCCGTGAAGGAATGCTCTCCATGATTTTCTCGGTTTGGTTTTTAATAACAACCCAGGACCAGCCACCAAGGGCTGGTACTGCTCACAGTGTACAGGGCTCTCCCACATCAAACACCAATCAAGAAATCATCCATAGACTTTCCTACCAGGCCAGTTTGATGGAGACATATTATATTCTCATTTAATGGTTCCTTCTTCCCAGAGGTCTCTAGCTTGTGTCAAGTTGACAAGAGAGAGAGAGAGAGAGAGAGAGAGAGAGAGAGAGAGAGAGAGAGAGAGAGAGAAGAAAGAAAGAAAGAAAGAGAGAGAGAGAGAGGGGGGGGGGGGGGAGGGAGGGAGGGAGGAAGGAAGGAAGGAAGGAAGGAAGGAAGGAAGGAAGGAAGGAAGGAAGGAAGGAAGGAAGGAAGGTGCAAGCTTCCCATCTCGCCTATATCAAAGCAGCAAGAGTTAGGCAGCCTGACCAGAGTGGAGCCATAGACTGACTGTCCAGCCTGGGGCCAGCCACCGTCTACCATATACCCCATCACATTTGTGACCGAGTGGCTCCTGGCATGGCTGCTGCCCCATGCAGAAGAAGTATGAAAAGGGTTTTCCTGAGAAAACCTGGGTCTTGCTACCTCCGTGCATCTATCTCTTGAGCTATCTGTGAGTCGGCCACTGGAAACAAAAGGAAACCATTCTACTCCCCAGCCTCCGATTTCTGTCCACCAGGGGTGTTTGGTCTCAGCTGATCACATGTGCTGCCCTAAAACAGATGCTCTTGAGAAACAGCACGTGTCAAGGCAAACTGGAATTACCCATCAGGTACTTGGGGATCATGGAGGCATCTGCCACTCATCCACTGCCCCTCAGAAGACCTCGTCTGAAGGACTGCCCACTTATGAACCCCCCCAAATACAGGCAACAAAAAATGAAAATAATCACATTTCTCATGCACTCGCTCGTGCCACAGTACAGCAACTGCTTTCCATGAAAAGAACAGTGGCAGAGGCAGCAAGCAGCATAGAGCAGGGCCCAGGAGGGGCTTTCCTCTGCAGACACCTGCCCTCACAGCCCTTCCCTTACTGTCTTAGTTACAGTTTTACTGCTGTGAAGAGACACCATGGCCAAGGAAACTCTTATAAAGGACAACATATTTTTGTGGCTGACTTACAGGTTCAGAAGTTCAGTCCATTGTCATCGAGATAGGAACATGGCAGCATCCAGGCAGGCATAGCGCAGAAGGAGCTGAGAGCTCTACATCTTGTTCCAAAGGCAAACTGGAGAAGACTGTCTCCCATGTGGCTAGGAGGAGGGTATCAAAGCCCACCCCTACAGTGACACACTTTTTCCAACAAGGCCACACCTCCTAATAGCACTATTCCTTGGGTCAAGCATATTCAAAGCACCACACTTAACAATAGGTGATTTCAGTCTAGCATCCCACATCTGGACCAACTCCAGCTGTGATGGTTGAAGAATGCACACAGAAGCATCCACCAGCTTACCTGCTGTACATATGTATTCAGAAAGCTCTAGAAAACACAGTCCATCAAAATGAGGAAGTCAGAGTAAGAATGAGAGAGAGGGGGTAAGAGAAGAAAAAATGAGAGGCTGGACACAGGAAAAAGGCAAAAGAACATTCTAGAAAGGTGGAGCTGGGGAACAGACGATACTAATGCATCAAAGAACAAGAGAAGCCCCAACCAAATAAAATAGACCCAGGCCTCACAGACGCTACAGGCAGACTCTGAAGAGGTTAGTTCCCCTGGAAGGACACTGGCTGGTTAAGGCTCTAAGACATTGTCTTCTGCCTTAGAACACAGTGCACTTTTCTAAACACATTTTGGTTAAAAATTAAGGCTAAATTTAAGTAGAATGGACTCAGGTCAAAGCAGCAGGCAGGCTCGCTGTTTGTAGCATCAAGCCAGAGGCTGAGTGGAATTTGAAAATGCTATTACTGTGCTGCAGGGCTCAGCAAACTGGGCCACGTGCAAGGCAATACAATATATGAGGATAAAGATGTGAATGAGGCCATGAGAATCTCGCTGAGAGCTTTATAATAACAGAATGTTCTGCATTAGGAGAGCCCTGGCCCTGGCTGCCAGGTCTAAGATCCCGTCTAAGGAACAGTAGACTAAACACCAGGAGGATAAACTCTACCTCCAGCCACATCTAAAAGATACTGTTCAGGAAAGAAAGAGTAAGAGTGGGCAAAGGAATCTCGTGATGCGATCTCATGAAATGGATTCAATCTAAATTCTGGTTTAAGGATTATTTCCTCTGGCAATGTATTGCTTTAAATCTATGTCTGTTAAAATTGTTTTTGCTTTGTTTTTTAGGAAGAATGGACATTCACAAAAACATCTGTAAAGATTAGACACTATAGGATTAGCAGTTTATAAAGGGTAGCCTAAATACCTAATCACAGATGTAACCCTGTGTATTTCAACATCCTGGGGCAGGGAAGGGGTTCTGTCCCAGGAGCCATTGTACCTTAAATACGCTTGTTATTGTATAGGAGGATTTGGAGTCCCTTAAACTGTATCCATGGAAACCGTCTGGGTAAGGCTTCCCTTCCCCTGTCCCCTGCCTCATGACACTTGTCTTTCCAGGGACAATTCTCGAACCTGAGGTATTGATCATTCTGCCCAGTCCCAACTACATGGTGGTCACTGCATCCTTAGGAACAGGTTGATTTGGGGGGGGAGGGGGCGGTCCTTGTGCATCACGTGATTCAGGATTCAACTTGTAACAAATCAGGACTGTCTATCCCCACTGAGCACCTGGAGGTCGGAGTCTCAGGGCTGGTGGCCAAATCTTGCTTTACACTGAGATGATGAGATTCCCCGAGGACTGATATTCCCAGATAGAATCTGCTCTTGGCCCACAGTTCCGCTTCGGAAACTGATCCTCGGATGGTAGCCCACGAGCGCCATGAAACAACCACATTCTTCACACCGGGTGCTTGCGGATGACTTAAATCTCCACTTGACAGGCAGAGCAGCAGCTGTCTCTGGGGAACTAGAAGCAAATTTTACCAGTCTCTTGGTATTTTCCTGGTCTCCATTTCTTATAATATGATACATCCCTTCTGAAACTGAAAGCTGTTTCCAAGGATATGTTCAATTTACATCCTTGAGAAAGTGTCGCATGGTAGGGACACTTTCACGGTAGGTCCACACCTGGGGGACCCTGAAAAAGGGCCCGGCCTCATTCGGCTACGCTCTTGGAGTCTGTGAAGTGTTAGAGAACTGGGTTTGGTCTTGAGAAAATGATTATAAACCGCCACCTCAGGCTGGGGATGCCACTCAATTGGTAAAGTGCTTGCCCACTGTGCATGACGTTCTAGACTGATCCTCCAAATCACTTCAACTACGGATGGTAGCTTATGCCTGTAAGCACAGCACCAAGAAGGAACAGGCAGGAGGATCAGAAATTCAAGGTCATCCTGGGCTACAAAAGACCTGTCTCGAAACATTAAAATGTACAAGAACAGCACTGATCCTCCCTACTGAGGGCAGAAAGCACAGGGCTTTACCAGCATTGAGGCTGTGGTGAAACAGGCCTGAAGTTCACTGTCCCCGATCCCCCAATACCCCATGGGACCCTCTCCCCACCTTGGACTTCCCCAGAAACCCAAGACAGCCACAAGATCCTTTTCAAGCAACACGGAAACAACTATCTTTGATTTCCAGCAGATGACAAATTGACACTGTGGGTCTCTGCCTTGGGGTAGACCCTGCGGAGAGTCTGCGGAGAGTCTCGGAGAAGCTTGTAGTCTCTACTTGGGACACTGCCCCTGTTACCATGAGAGAAAACAGTTCTACTTCTCCTATCTCCTTCAGTGGAGCTGGCCAACTCCTGAGGAGCCCCTCCTTAAAGACCCCCCCAAGGGCAGAACTCCATGTCACACAGGGGCCAGGCCAGGCCAGCTCCCTGGCCCACACAGGACCCTTGCAAAACTGTAGGAGCTTAAATACCAAGAACCATGCACCATGCCTTACCTCAGGGCCTGCAGGGCTGAGGCAGATGAATAAGGGGACAGAGCCTTACCAGCATCTACCCAAACACACACACACACACACACACACACACACACCCTGCTCTCACCTTCACCTTGCCTCCCCATAAGCAGTCAGTGGGTGGAAGCAGAGTGAACTTGTCAGTTGACTAGTTGGTGAATTCTCACTCACACCCCAGCCACAGGAACCAAGTCAGGGACTGGCCAATCTGAGAGCTCCTTTTCTCTCCTTTTCCCCAAGTCTCTGAATGACCCTACTTTCCCTGTCACCTGACAGTAAAATGTGAGCAAGTTTTACAATAAGAAAAAAATTTAGAAACTGCCAATAATATCCAAGGATACAGTTCTTGCACTTCTGGGAATGAATCAGCTACACAATAGGAAAATGAGCCCAGGTTAGAGGTCAAGAAGGAACTCCTGAGAAGGTGGAGCAGGGGGTCAGGTAAAGGAGGGCCTAGTCACCTTTACTTGGGCAATGTCATCCTATGCTCTAGGGTTAGCAAAAAGCCACCTATAGCGGTTTGAATATGTTTGGCCCAGGGAGTGGCATTATTAGGAGGTGTGGCCTTGTTGGAGGGAGTATGTCACTGTTGGGATACACTTTGACAGACCTTCCTCCTAGAGGCCTGGAAGTCAGTCTTCACCTGCCAGCCTTCAGATCAAGATGTAGACCTCTCAGCTCCTCCCATACCATGCCTGCCTAGATGCTGCGACGCTCCCACCTTGGTGATAATGGGCCTGTAAGCCGGGGCCCAATTAAACGTTATCTTTTATAAGGGTTGCCTTGATCATGGAGTCTCTTCACAACCATGGAAACCCTAACTAGGCCACCACCCTTGCTCGTTTGCTCTTGTAAAACACCAAATGCCAGACAGGTCACTCTGCATCCCAGGCAGATGGGATGTCCCACTACATGCTAGACAGTCATCAGAGGCCTAGCCAAATGAAGAACCAGTGTACAAGCTGGAGGTGCCCAGCCCCATATTGACAGACATTTTAACCCATGCTGAAGAAGACTCCTATCAGAGAGTTTTCCTGTATCGGCCTTGGTTTCTGGGGGGCCCCACCTGTCATTCCAGGGCTCTCTGGAACTGGCACCTTCCTATGTTCCTGTCAGTATACATGCTCCAGCAAGCATGACACAATACTGAGTTCTGCTGGGATGGTACTTAGGAGAGACTGCAGCACCCACCTGCTAGACAGTCAGTGTGGATGACAAAAGGATCAATACCCTGATCTACTCCCACCTGCCTGGACGCTCTGTGGCCAGCAGAGCCTTCCCAATCACCACATCCTACTGATATCTGAAGGTAACAACTAGATGTGGCCAGCGGAGTCTAACCAGTTACCCTCAGTGCACTTAGGGGTGAGGAGAATGGGGAGGACCTAGGAGAAGGCCGTGGTTCTACCTCTCACTCTTCAGGTGGCCTAGAGTGAGCTCAACTCATCTTGTTTGTGACAGCATGAGGCTTGGTAAGGTCATAAGAACTGGACATGACATACTGAGGCATCACCAAGGTCTGACCACCCAGCTCCTGGGCTCCAGGCCAAGGGTCCCTGTGTAAAGGTTTGGCCAGGAACCAAGCGAGTATGTGCAAAGGCTTTGTCAATTGTCAAGAGTTACATAAACGCTGGGGTTGTTATTTCTTGCCAAGTTGCCCACCTGTGATCCCTAATTGTCGAGTACTCCTGAGCAGAGCAGATCTGGACACTGGGGCTCATTAGAAATTCCAGGCGATTCCGTGTCTTTTGCTGACCTCCGCATTAATTCTTGCCCTTTTCTCCCCTCATTAAATCCTGCTCCTGGAGCTGGTGTTAGCTCCCTAGTCTCTCCCCCTGATTAAGAAAAGACCAGGGATCACGCACTTTAGGTGTCCCCCACCTTCATGACACCACCAACCTAGGCACACCACCTTTGGGTGAGTCTGAGAATGCTTGGTTGATCTGGCCGATTCCACCAAATCACCTCTGCTCTATCTTCACGCAGATGCTTCTCATGCCAGTTTATAAAAGCTTGCCGTTTTCATGGAGGGGGGGGGAGAGTGCAGTTCTATAAATAATTAGGCTGGGTTTTGATCTTCCCGGCAGTTAAAGGACACTAATGAACCCATTCCATCAGCAGAGTTGAATCATGAAGCTTGGGATGGCTTGAGATGCTCTCTGCTGACAGCCAGGGGGCCCTGATCTCATTAGCCCTCAGCTGGTTATCCAAACTCCTGTTTAACTAGTCACCCTACACAGTCCCTGGCCTGGCCTCTCTGGATGTTTCCTGACCTGAATTAGTAATCCCAGCCCTAGTTCCTTGCAGGTAAAAAAAAATACTACAATGTTTGTAAATAATCAATGGGCCAATTCAAAATACAGGGAAAGGGATGTAAACAAACCATTTATTGGGGGCTGGAGAGATGGTTCAGTAGGGAAGAGCAGTGATTGCTCTTCCAGAGGTCCTGAGTTCAAGTCCCAGCAACCACATGGTGGCTCACAACCATCTGTAATGGAATCTGATCCTCCCTTCTGGTATGTCTGAAGACATCAACAGTGTACTCATATAAAAAATAAATAAATAAAACTTTTTTTAAAAAAAACTATACCATTTGTGGAAGAAGGTGCACACGTGGCAAATGAGTGCATGGAAGACATCCCAGACCACCAGCTGCCAGAGGAATGCCAACCAGAACCACAGCGAGGTACTTCCTCCCACTGTCAGATGGTCACTGCCAAAAGGTAGAATGGGAAAAAAAAAAAAAAAAAACCTGTGCCCTGCTGGCCAAGTAAGACGTACAGCCAGGGTGGAAAAATGACATGACCCTTCAGAAAATTCAAAACGGGTTTTGGGCGGTGGCTCAGTGGGTAAAGTGTTTGCTACACAAACATTAGGAACCCAAGTTCACAGCCCCAGCACCCACATAAAGTCACCCACGGTGACACACATCTGAGACCCCAGTTCAGGGACTGAAGATGGGAAGATCCCTGGGGATAGGGGGCCTGCTGATCTAGCCAATCAGTGAGAGTGACCTTGTCTCAAAAAATAAGGTGGAATGCAATAGAGGAAAATACCTACTGTCAGCTCCTGGCCTCTCTACACGTGTCATGTGAGCACATGTGCATACACACACACACACACACTTTGAAAACACAATTACTTTATGATGTGGAAATTCCATTCCTGGTTAAATTGAAAGTAGCAGGGCAGGGGTGTTGCACAGTGGTTAGAGCATCTGCTTGGTTTGAACGTGACCCTTGTTTCAAATTCCTAATTCTGAAGAAGAAAAAACATGAGAGGATTGAAAGCAGAGACTGAATTACATATGTGTAAGCCTTGCTTACAGCACCGTCTTGCAGAGCCCACGGTGAGTGACAGGTGAATAGATAACACTGTGCTGCTTCGATCTGCTCAGGATGCTGTAAGAAAACACCATAAATTTACGTCACCCACACACACTGTGTGTTCAGCACACAGTGGGCCTGCCGTCTGCTTCTCTCTTGACTTCACATGGTAGAAGACGCAAGTGAGTTTCAAAGGATGGATGAGACCTCTCTTGCAAGGGCACAAACCATACTCACGAGGCCCTGGTCCTTGTGGCCTAGCTGCCTCCCCAAGGCTCAGTCTCTCGATACTACTGTGCTGAGGATCCTGTGTCAGTATGACACAAACACGCAGGCCTATGTATAACTGTGGACCTGGCCCTACCCATGCAATGTAACACTGTGCACCTTAAAAAGAAATCCTGATGTGTGAATGAACCTGGAAGATAGACTGCTGGGTGGTGTGTACCAGAGAAAGGACTTCTGTTCCCACAGGAAAACTATGGACTCCTCAACCATGACCGTTTTTATGAAAAACTGCCCGATGCCTCTAAGGTCCTTAGAGTCCTGGAACTGCACATGATGGAGTCCAAGCCCTGCCTTGTTGAGAGCTTAGAACAAAAAACCTTCATCCATAGATCTCCAGAAAACCCAGGAATGTTAAGTAAGCAATGGGAAAGATGTGAAGCCTGTTCTTCTATCCAGAAGGCTGAGAACTGGAAGTAATCAATACCCTGGTGACCCGTGTCATCTGTTCAGACAGGCCATATCAAGCTCCCACAACCAGGACGAGAGGTGGTTAATAAGCAAAGTGATCTCTCTGCTATCTGTATGACCAAGACCAGGCCAGACTCTCAGGCCCCTGCTGGTATAGACAGCCTATCTCTAGAACCCATCTTCTTGGAAGAAATGTCATAAATACCGTACCTGAGTTGATTTTTTAGTGTAATTATACCTCCTTATGCACCAGGGACTGTATTACACCAGGAAGCTTTTATCCAAATTATACTGGGCTTAAATACATTGGGAATAAACCACCTGTTATTTGACACCCTGAAGTCTGATCCAGGTTGATGAAGTCAATCTGCAATGTGTTTTCAGTCTAATTTCTTCCCAGGATTCACCGCCCTGTCTGACACCTGCAGGGACCTCCCTCACCAACATGTGTGCTGTATTGCTGCGAGAGCCTGGGAAGAGACGGCTCCGGATTGTAAAGAAGCTAAGAACAAATGGGGTCATAAGTCGCCAGAATTATGGTTTATTAGTTGGACTTTTGTCACTGTGACAAAATATCTTCAATAAACAACTTAAAGGAAGAAAAGTTTGTTTGGACTCTCAGGTTCAAACGGTTCAATCTGTGCTCTCTTGTCTCCATCGTTCCTAGACTATGGTCAGTCAGAACCTCATGGTGGGTCATGTGGGGTAAAGCAGAGCGGCTCAGCTCACAGTGGCCAATAAAGAGAAAGATAGCACAAAAGGGACCAAGGGCAAAGTACACCCTTCAAAGCCACCACCCATCAAACGTCTTCCTCCAGCCAGGCCCCACCTCCTAATCATTAGGACCCAATATATCCAGCTCTGACAGAATCAACATCCTCCTGAGACCATCTCCTCTCAACAGCGCCACCTGCTGGTCAGCAAGCTTCAGTACAAGCACTTGTTGGGAACGTCGTAACTTCAACCTATCATTTGTTCATAATTATTAAACAAATATGATATTAAATGTACATCAGTGGAATAACAGAAAGCTGGTACGTTGTAAGAATCAAAGAGCGGGGTGGTCAAAGGTGGACTTGCCACTACAAAGAGATGGCCATCACTCAATGAATGGCCGTAGCATCTCTGTGGCCCTTCAGGGCAGACAATTTTCCCAGCATGCAAAGTGGTAGCCTAGGTCTTCATTAAAAGGAGAAACCAGACCAGATGCTCTGGAGGTTTCATGCAGTTCTATAAAGAGAGGTCCACTTCAAGCCTCCCACTAAAACTGTATTTTCTAGTACTAACCCTAGCTACATATGGCCACCACGTTTAGATTCAAATTAATTACTGCTAAATAAAATGCAGTGTTTAACTTGGTCTCGGGAGTCACATTTCAGGTCCTCAACAGCTGTGTTCAGCTAGCAGCACACACTGAGCTGCACACAGAACTTTCCCAGCATGCAGTTTCTTCATGGGACCCTCCAGCTCCTTGAGACCGCATGTTCCCAGCCTGTGGTCCAAGGTCATCTGGAGAACACGTAGACTCGAGTCTCCTCAGCAGCTCTTGGGCACTGAGGAATCTCAAAGGCAGGAAGTGAGTAACACAGGAGGGTTAGCCTTCTGCTCTGAGGCAGGTTCTTGGGATGTACTGACTAAAAAGCAAGTTGGTTCTCCACCATTCTAGAACCCCAGAAAAGTGTAAAGCAAATTCATAATGTTAGCTAGAGAGAATAGCATTGCTGCTTCCCCTAGTGAGTAATCTCAGGTGACGTAAATCCATGTGTACCATTTAAACCTCCAGTCTCATTCACATAAGGCCTAGCATTGACCCTTCGCCTCCTAAAGCCTTCATAATTGCTTTTATTATTATGCCGGAATTTTATCTCAGTTGAAAGTTTCTTTTTTTCACCCTATTAAAAGTGTTAATAGGCTGCATTTAAAACCTTACCTCACAATTATATTGAATAGGCTGAATAAATCAACGCCGGTTCTTAGTCCATTTGAGGGGGAAAATTGAACTGCTGTGAACTTAAATATTTTAAAAGTCAGAGCTGATGAGCATGTTAATGCTGCCCAAAATTAGCATGCTTAATTTATGGTGACAAACAAGAAGCCATTCCCTGTAGAACCCTGGGAGGAAGGGGCACAAGAAGGCAGAATGCATTTGGCAGGCGGCTTTCTGGAAGCTTCCTGGTTCCCTGGTCCATCATGTCCATGATTATTTACACTCACAACTTCAGATCAGAAACCGTGTGTGTGTGTGTGTGTGTGTGTGTGTGTGTGTGTGTGTGTGCGCGCGCGCGTGCGCGTGTGCGTGTGTGTGTGTGTGTGTGTGTGTGTGTGTGTGTCTGTATGTGTGTGTCTGTGTGTTTGTGTGTGTCTGTGGGGGGGAGGGAGAGGGTGCCTCACATAGCTCAGGCTAGTTTTGGATTTGCTCTGCAGCCAAGGAATACCTTGAATTTCTGTTCCTCCTGTGCCTGCTTCCAAAGTGCTGAAATGAGACGCCAAACCTAAGAAGCAGTATTTTTAAGGCCCCTGACAAGGACTGTTGAGATAGCTCAGCAGGTGAGAAAGCTCACTGGACAAACGTGAAGACAAGCCTTTGGATCCCAGTGACCAAGCCAGAACAAAGTTGGCCTTCCGCAAATTGCTTTGTTCAGGCATTTTATCATAGCAATGAGAAAAGTAAAAATAACCAAAAACAACAAGTGTAGTCAAGACCCTGGGTTTCAGCCCCAACACAGCACAAAAGGTCAGAGTCAAGGACAGGGTGTGGTAGCTCAGTGAAGAGTGCTTACCTAGCACTTGAGAAATCCTGGAAGATTCCCTTCTGCTATAAAAAGCTGGCCCTGGGCTTAATCTCTGCACAAAATCAAAAAAATAAATAAGCCAGAGTTGCAGGTTCCAGGCTGAGAAGGAACACTAGGCACAGACCTGCCCAGGGATGGGAGCCTGGAACTGAGGCTCTCAGAACCTGAGCACCTTGTCTAAGAGTACGGCTGGGGATGATGACTGAATCAGAACACTAAGGGATAACCGGATACACTTATAACAGACATCTGGGTGTGGCCTGCCGCTGACAGTCATAAGGAAGAAAACTACTTAGTTCTTTCTTTTTAAATGTCGGGGTTTTGTGATATATAATATACTCCTTAACTCTGTCACTGATAAGGTCTTTCTTTAGTTTTGCTTATTTTGAGACAGTCCCAAGGTGTAGCCCAAGTTGGCCTGGAACTCACCATCCTCCTGCCTCAGCCTCCCAAGTGCCAGGTTAATATGAGCCACCATGCTGGCTGCCTTCTTTTTCGTTCGTAAGACAGTAGGTGAGCAAGTTCTTGTGGAGTAAAAGCAGTGCTCTGCAAAGCTCTCCAGGACATTGTGTGTCTCTGCTACAATAGAACAGAGGAGACTGTGCACTCCAGGGTGTGACTAGGCTCTGCTGAGCAAGGGAGCCAAAGCCAAGCGTGAATTTTCTCCTGGCAATGTTTCCTTCATGGCAGCCCTAGAGGCGCCATTAACACAGCCCAGGAAGCTTCCACACCCCACACCAGTCCTGGATCTCTCATCCCTCCCTAAAGTCAGAGGCAAGCACCACTGCCATCAACCACAAGGTCTACAAGGGAGGGCGGGGATGGTGTGGGGCCTTGAGAAATCCTCTCCTTCCAGTACAGGTCAGCATGAGTCCTGTGTTGTCAACTAATAGTAAGGAGAGCATGCCCAGCCCTAGGCTGGCATTCCACCTCAGAACTCTGTGAACGTACTCAAAGTGCTCGGCGTGTGCGCTTACTTATTTTATTTATGGAGGCTCGGATTTCCAAGTAAATTATTCTCCCCTGACTCTGATATATTAGTTTGAAATGACAAGTATTACAATGTTCAACACAAAACACAAAATGAGCCCCAAGCTAAAGGGATGTGACTCTTCAGATGTAGGGGTAGGGATGTCCAGAAGCCCATTCCAAGTGTGTACATCTAAAGCATCAGGTAACCCAGAGGTTAGTACAATTTAGTGGATTATGGAATCGTGTTCCTTAAAATAGTCTGTTAGAGGAAGGCTACTCAGACTGTAATAACACCCAGAGAGGAGGCGGATCATGTGTCCCTATGCCAAGAACACTGCTTATTTCTAGTTAAAGACTTTGCAGCTGTTCACATCTAACCCGGGGTAAGTCAGGTGATCTGGCCAGTCACTCAGAAAGGGTCTTGCTCAGTTCCCAGGACAGCTTCTGGCCCAGGATTCCCAAAGGGTCTGCCCTTATGTTCTGCCACCATTTGCAGCCCTAAGAAAGATGGGGATGTCAGATTCACTGTTGGACAGTATAGTAAGGACACACTAGGGGACAAGTGACCCGCCTGGGGGTGGAGAGGATTCCCAGAAGCATGCTGGAAGGGTATCTAAAAAGTCAACCAATCCACAACCAAAAGAGGACATCCACATGGGCTAGGATTCAGAGTGACCAGGTACTGAAGGGTCATAAGAGGTAGCCTGGAGCTTTATGGTTCTGGGCTTAAGAACAGGACATTCATTCTTCAACGCAGCAAGTGTGAAGCTAACCCACACTGGCCCTGCTGCCCTGAGGGACAGAGCATCTGTGACCCTTCCACGCAGCTAGGCCCAATGGTCAGTCTTGGGGAGATCAGGTCTCCATGATCCCTGATATGTTCAGGTCCCCATGGCTCCCTCATACAAGACTACCTCAAAATAAACAATTTCCTGAGCAAACAATAGACTAGACATGGTGGGCAGGATAATAGACTTATGATGTTGGGCTGAGCAATGGTTTTGCTCCTGCTTGCTTCAAGCACCACCCAGCCCAGGTCTCTGGCAGCCCTGGGCAGAGACCTAAAGGATGGGGACTCATTCTGAACTAACAATCATATATTCCGATGCAGCCAGGCCATATCCTTGTCTATACCCCACAGACACTCCCCAATATCCCCCTTTGAAGTACAAGGTTGTTCCAGGCTTGGAAATACTCAGCCTGAGGCTACAGATACAAGAAGCCTGTTTTGATAATCAGAGCTTCCTAGAGGTCAGATGTATAGGAAAAAATCCAGGAAACCAAAAAACTGGCCTAAGAACCAGGTGACTGTGAGAGGGGAAGAGAGACCCAGGGCGCAGTCCAACCCACCCGGTAAGAGCAGAGGGCCCCCACTGCTCCACCTGAAATGAAAATCTTCCTTACTCTGGGTCTCCCTTCTCATTCCTTCAGTGTCTCTATTAGTCACTCCAATCTAGACAGTGCTTGCCCATTGTGGCTTTGCCCAGTAATTAGTCATCTGGTACTACCTCAGGTTATAAGACGTCCCAGGTCCTCAGGACTTCCTCATACCCAGTTTTGGTCATGGTGAAGGATCCAGGCCTATACCTGCTGCTCTGCACAGTGGTGGGGTGTTGAGGACTGTGGAGTGCTCAGAAGGCACTAGGTATACCTGCAGCTCCATCAGCTCTATGAACTACGCCTGCTTTGTCTGTTTGCACGGTCTCATGTAACCCAAGGGTCTCCAACTCCCTATGCAGCACAGGATGGCTTTGAACTCCTGATCCTCCCATTTCCAAAAGACTGCTTGGATTACAGATGTGCAACATCATGCCTGGTGTATGTGATGAGGAGATCAAACTCAGGGTCTCGTGAATGCTAAGCAAGCACTCGAACAACCAAACTACAGCCCTAGCCTGTAACTTTGAAAATTCTTATTTGTAGTCATGTATACACATGTAGTCATGTATATATGTGTCATGTATACACATAAGTCTGTGCGTATGAGTATATACTTGAGTCCAGATGCCCGTAGAAGCCAGAGGCCCTGGATTCCCTGGAGCTGGAGCACAGGGCATTGTGAACTGTCCAAGCCCCGATCCCCACAATTTGTTCCCTCTTAACAGACAGGCTCTCTAGCACCAACATGATAGAGAACTTCTAAACCTTTTGTCACAAGGCCTTTTGGGAAATAATGGTAAATTTCTATCTAAGAACTCCAGAAGTCAGATTCCTGTTAGCAGTGTTTCCTTAGAGGCCACAGCATCAGGGACTGGCCCAGTGTCCCATTTGGTTCCCAGTGCAGAACTGTGTGGCCTTTCCCAGCTCAGCACAAAGTCTCAGCATCCAAGTGAGCATCTTGTTCCCTTTTTTCTTGTAGGGGACAGCCACATGACTCACCCCTAAAATAATGGAAATTAAAGAAGATGGCAGGGAAAGGATGGAGAGGAGGAAGCCCCAGAACCCTAAGGAATCCCAGAAGCACCGTGTCTCACTCAGGACTCCTGTTCATCTGGCAGACAAATTAGTTTTTTAAAAAATGTAACAAAAATTGTTACATTGGAAAAAACTTCCCTTAAAATGAGGTACAAGACTGCCACCCTGTGGTGAGTCTCTTCCACCACTGCTGGAGATGCCTGTTTCCAGCAATGTTCTGTATTTTCCTTCTCAAGCTCGTATGTATCAACACCTGAGGCCACCAGCCCACGCCACCCAGAAGATGTGCATCTGAAGAGACTAGCCTCCCTGATGCGACTCTGGCTATGCCAGGAGACTCCAGAACCCTGACACCCCAACCAAGGAAACTTGGTTAAGCTAGAGGAGAGTCCAGGGTAAGGGTCTGGGAGGCTGACCCAGCACACACACCCCAGAAGAGCCCTTCGGGGAAAGCTTCATTCCTGATGTGTCACAATGTTCAGTGGTGTAGGCCTGGTCTTCACTGCCAACCCTGACCGCTCATGTGGAGTGAAGGGACAGATCCTAATGGGAAACCAAGTCTCCTGCCAAGCCTTTAGCTGTTATTGTCTCTGTGTCTTCTGCATCTAAAGGAGGCCAGAATTTGTTGCTGCTGGCACACTAGTAAACCCTGAGGACCTAACTCCCTTGAATGTACCCACCCCCATACACACACGCATGCACACGCGCGCGCGCACGCACACACATACACACACACACACACACCCCTAAGATGCACAGTTGGACAAAACCCAGAACAAAACAAGTTGACTGGTTGTGGGTGTTTTTTTCTTGCTTGTATTTGTTTGTTTGTTTGTTTGTTTTGGAAAACAACATTAAACTGCTTATTACAGGTGTGCCTTTTACCCTCCTTGACAAAAGTCATTTGGACCCTTCACTTTCATGCTGAGAATTAACATGTAACATAGTCATTAAACATAACAGCATCATCTTGGGGTCAGTAGTATTGTGTCCCTGTTGCTTCCCCAAGATCTCAGCTTTATGAGTTAAAGTCTTGATGTCTCCCCAGGTTACTCGCTTGCTCTTCTTCTTGGAACGTCTCCTCTTGATAGATTTGTTGTCGAGCTTCAGGTGTTTCTTTTGTTCAGGGGTCTCCAAGGTGCTCTCCGGGTTGGATGAATCAGAAGGGGAGCCACCTGGGATTTCATTCATTTTATGGAGGCTACCAGGCATTGGTGAAGCACCAGACAGTCCTGGAGGCAGTTGGTAAGGATTATTTGGAGAAGGTTGGAGTCCTGGGGTGGGATATGATGCTTCATGAGTAGGATACGGTGCTGGTGGTTCCCAGGCTCCCGGTGGCACTGTGACCCATGTAACAGGGGGTGCTCCAGACACGGGAAGAGGAGGAGTCGGGGATGGCCCTGGAAACAGACATGGCACATTAGGATGCTGTCCTCCCATTCCTGGTGCCCAAGGTCCAGAAGACATGGATCCCTGTGTACCTAAAGGACCAGCTGGATCTGTGGGTGCGCTATTTGGCCTACGTAGCTCTGAAAAGGGCACATTTGTTGTAACATATGGCCTTGTGGGGCCAGGGACTCGTACAGTAGGGCCTGGATAAGGACCACTAGGTTGGGGACACGATGGTCCAGAAGAAAGAAAGGATGCTGGAGATCCTGGCAACAGTCTTGCTGGAGGGATGAAGCGATACATTCTTGTTAGTGCTGGTCCGAAGGCACAGAGCTGCACTTAGTGGTCATCCAGATAACACAGCAGGTAGAACACTTGAGTTACTCTGAGGGCTGGAGCCTGGCCCACCTGGAGCCAGCTTTCAGACTGCTCACAGCAGAGGTTCTGGCAGGGACTCTTCAGTGTTCAGGTAACACATCTGCCAGTGAAAATTCATGTGGTATTTTTTCCAGCAGGATCTAAGCCTCTAAGGTGCAGCATACAGTGGCGATGAGTCCGATGAGACAAGCAATGGAGAACTGGCCTGACCAGGTTGGTTGTTTAACTCTGCTTCATAAAGGAAAATGTGTCCTAAACAAAACAAAACAACGGGTTGATTATATCACATTCCAAATCATTAGTGGTCTGGCCACTTTACCAAAATGGGGGAAAGGCCTTGGAAAGACTCATGCAGTGGAGACTGTATAGTTGGGAATGGAGAAGAGGGGCTAGCACAAAGGGCATATATAGGGCCCAGGAGCAAGGACAGCATCTACAGAACGATGAGAAAGAGATGGCTCTAGAAATGTCTCCACTGCTGACTCTGGAGAACAGTCTTGCAAACTGATTTTAAAGAAGGGATAATTTTATAGTAACTTAGTAAAATTCTAGGAGGGCATAATTCTCCCAAATTAAGAAAGAACAGTAAAATCAAATTTGCCTTCTTTCTTGGATTTTTTTTTGGGGGGGGGGGGGGTTCGAGACAGGGTTTCTCTGTATAGCCCTGGCTGTCCTGGAACTCACTCTGTAGACCAGGCTGGCCTCGAACTCAGAAATCCGCCTGCCCCTGCCTCCCAGAGTGCTGGGATTACAGGTGTGTGCCACCACTGCCCGGCTCTACTTGCCTTCTTTCTTAGTGGTGAAAAATGTAGACTCTTTCCACTTGAGATTAAGAAGGACAAGGCTGCGGTGCCCACGTCGCCACTCCTACTCGGCATCACAGAAAAAGTTCTAGCCAACAGGACATGAAAGAAAACAAGAAAGGAAATAAAATGTATATAGATCAACAAAGGAAACAAACAAGTCTTTACTCTCATTAGCTCATTGTCTATGCAGAAAATTCCAACAAACAAATTCCAGCAAAAAAATACCTCCTGGAAGATGTAAGTGATTGCAGCCAGGCTGCTGGACAGAGTCACCACATAAAAGTTGATTTCTTTCCTGTGTACCAGCATTATAACCGTGCATAAGCATCAGAAGAATTAACATCAGAAGTCCAGAATCATCAAAACAGCACTGTCAGAGGAGCAACACTAACTAACATCAACTAAGTTCATATGGTAACAGAAGGCAAAACAGCATTATATTTGAAAAAATAACTAAAATCAATGGCGTAGAGGAGCCAGTAGGGAAACAGGCATACATGAGGTTCAACAGATCTCTGACAAAGGAGCTGAGACATAACACCAGTGCGAAGAAAGTCTATCCCACAAAGTTGCTGAAATGCCCAATGTCCACAAGCCAAAACCACATAACTTAGACACAGAAGGTCACTTCTCAAACATAGCTCAGATGGATTATAGACCTAAAGGCAAAAGCATAATAAACATATAAGATTTCTTAAAAAAAAAAAAAATTAAGAGAGACTTTCATGTGACATCAAGCTTGGCAATGGGTTTTTAGACTCAATACCAAAGCCCAATCATAGTTTGTGGAAGAAAAACTAAGCTAGATTTCTCTAAAATGTAAATGTCCCATCTCTGAGAGATACCTTCCACTGTACAAGAAGCCATGCAAGCACTGGGCAGTGGTGGTGCATGCCTTTTATCCCAGCACTTGGGAGGCAGAGTTAGCCAGGGCTACACAGAGAACCCTGTCTCGACAACCACCACCCCCCCCCCCACCCCCCCACCCCCCCCCCCACCCCCGGCAAAAAAAGAAGGAAGCCATGTAAGCTTCCAAGGAGGGAAGTAACCAACAGTACACCCAGCTGTGACACTAGGAACCACCATGATGACCAGCATGGCCCCATACCCCTAAGGGTGCAGCAGTGGTGCGCATACCTTGGTGGTAACCAACAGCTCTCTAGCTGGACTTCAGACCAATTCAAAAGGAAGAAAATGATGCGTGGTACTGGAAACCTAGCTAACAACTCAGCACTAGTGAAGTTATAGATATTAGAAGAAAATCTATAATCAAATTTACTAAACCACCATAATCCTAATAATAATCTAAGCATTTGTCTATGCTTATACCCATAAGTACAGTCTTCACCCATCATCAAGGAACTTCTCTTGCAGGAAATGGAGTCTATGGAAAACTATGACCAATCAAAATGCAAAGTTGTGAAGCCCAGTCCCAGTGGCTACATGTACAAAACAGTCCTGCACCTACGGCTCAGAGAATATTGTAGAAGATAGACAGAAATTTAAGAGCCAAATAATCAGGAAGTTAGTTTGCTTCGAGAGTCAGTCTCCTGGTAACATCAAAAATTACACTCACAAAGTTTCCCCTAAACTCACAAAGTTTAGCTCCCCTAAACACGGGCTGAACAAGGATGCACCAATGGATATGCTGAAGTGGACAGGGAAAAGCCCACTGGACTCAGCCCTATACAAAAAACTGTAGGATACTATAGTGTAAGGGGCCTGAGATTCCCTAGCTGGCTTCAGCATCTAGGTAAGGTTTGGAGGAGTCCTCATATCTTGTGAAGAATCATGGGAAATTTCACTAATAGTAGCAGACAGATGTTGGGATCTTAAGGTGACTCCAGTATATGGTTAACAGAAAGGCTGAAAGGAGACAAGAATCATTAAAGAAGGGTCAGCTAGACATTGCAGCTCAGAGAGAAGCCACAGCAGAAGCTGCCTGATGGCCTATGTCTCCCAAAACAACCTGTGGGCTTAGCTTCTGCCGGGGAGGAACCAGAACACCTCAGACCTAAAGCAGGCACAGCCATGTATGTGTTCAGATCAAGAGTCTTAGTCAGTCTAAGTTTCCTGTTTCACACAGTACAGGGACACTTTGCCTTCTCCTCTAAGTTGAGACTTGATTGCTATATCAAAATAGTAATAAGCCTCAAGGAGTGCAATAGGATAAGTTTTTCTCAGGACATAGATGTTTTACCAAAATTTTACAGCCATAAACAAGATGCCTGACCGAAGTTGAGTCTCCTATGAAGACCTGAGCACAAAAGTCTCATCCTTGAACCAGACACAGAACAATTAGCCATGCCGCAGAGGCAGCCCTGCACTTTCCAAAGAATGCCAGATAGTAGAGCTCTACTGTGCTTTGTGAGGGTTGCTGGGCCAGGTCATCTGGCAAGAAATGCAGACTTGTACACACACACACACACACACCTGCCCTGCGCCACTCACTTTTCTTTCCTGCTCTCCCTTGTCCTTCTCCCATTCCCCCTGATCTGACAGCAAGTGAGGTCAAGGCCAAAGGTCAGGGGTAGGGCATATGTATAGCTCAAATGCATCCTAATGACTTTACCCCCACTCAAAAGGCTAAGATACAAGGTTTCTGTCCAAGGTCTTACAGTAGGTGTGCTAGTGTGTAAAAATTCTGCCAGTTTATATGGGCAGGGCTCAGCCTCTGATCTCAAGGAATTTCTCTTCCCAGAATGCTTTTGTGAGCACATAATTCCAAGCATTCTCTTTGGTGTCTTCCAAGACTTTCAGAGTGATCACTGAGTTGCTTCCCCTGTCTTGTCCAGCAGAGGGCAGCAGCTCCCCAATGAAGAAAGCACCTGCTGCCAGCTTTGTGCCTAGTGAAGCTACTACAAGGGCTGGTACTTCCTTCTCTGGAGACACACACACACAGACACACACACAAACACATTTGTATGTATGTTTGTATGTATATGTATGTACAGACTGGGAACCATAAATGATTCCTACCTCTCTGAAACTCAGTAACAAATAACTCACTGAAGCCACAACTAAGACTTGCATAGAATTTTGGTTTACTTTGTGGGGCCCTCCTAACTCCTTATGCTCAAGGCTAGGAACTGTCACTCCTAACTCTTGGTGATGAAGAAACTAGTTTGGATAAGCTAGAGAGGCACAGGTGGCACACATTCATGAGTTAGCATATACCTGTGTGGTAGAGTACACCTGTAATCACAGCACTAGAAAGTCAGAGGCAGGTAGGGTCAGGAGTTCAATGTCAACCTGAACTACATAGAGTCCGAGGTCAGACTGGCCCACATGAGACTCTAATAAATAAAAAGAGGGTGGAAGAGGAAAAGAGAAGGTGGGAGAGAGGAGAGACTTCCAATCTGGTGGCACAGCTGTAATTCTCGACAGTTGGGCTCCTAGCCTTGGCCACTAGGGTGACACCTTCTATAATCACCTGGCTTCTGTATGGGGAGCTGGGGTGCTGCTCCAGCCGGACACATTAGGGTAAGTCCCAGATACCACTGTCAAGTTCACAAGACCAAGCTCTTGGGCACCCACTGTGTTAGTTCTAAGGGCTCAGAGGACAGGACATGGGGCCTGTTGAAAAACATGTTCTTGCATATCTATCCCTTCCTTGCTATTTTTTATTGAAGTGTAGGATCCTCAGCTGTAATGAGTCACCTGGCTTTGTGGGGGTTCTGATCCTCATGGTGGCCTGTTTCTAAAGGTGACTCATGGGTAGATGGCAGTTGCTAATATGAAAGGGCTGCCCTAAAAAGGCTTTCCACAGAGCAAGCAATCAGAGTTGCGGCAGGAGAGAGGAGCCTGTGCACTGAGGCTCTCCTCAGAGAAGCCCTCACTCCTCAGCTCACATCAATCAAGCTGACATTTCCTCCCACAAGAAGATGAGACAACTCACATTGTTAAGAAGCTTTGATGTACAAAGAGCTTTCCCCAATATACAGGATTCCTCAGTTACTAAGATAAATGGGGAAAGATTTGACATTTATTGTGCATAATTTAAGTTCAAATAGGTTCCCAGTGAAGAAAAATTGCAAGTTGCTGAGCTGGGCCTGTGTCTCCAGTTCCATGGCTTCTGTCGCCATTTCAGCTCTGCACTGCTCTGGAGCTGCCTTGACTTTATAATTTAGAGAACAAAGCCATATTGTGGAATATTGGTAAGCTGTATTTCTATTCTTGAAATGAACTTATCCCCATCTGTGAATTATTTTTCAGAAAAACACTTAAAATGAGCAAGTGGGTTTTTTTTCTCTCTCACTTTAAAATGACTAAAAAACAACAAATAGCTGACAATGTTTCTTTTAAATAAGAAAAGAAATGCCAGGTATCTATCAAGTTAGAGAGGGAAAGTGTTCCCAAGCTTCTAGGCCAGCCTCTGAGACCTTCTGTGCATGGACGTGATGAAGTGTGTATTCTGCTCCTAATTAAAAGCCCACTGTGTTGCTCTAAAATGTGGAACAGAGAAAAGTCTGAACATGCAGTTTTGGCTTGGGATGAGCAAACCAGCTGCACCTCACTACTCCAGCAAGGCCAGCAGCCTCTGACCTTTGCTCCTACTTTTGCCTTCCTTTCAGACACAGGAGGAACAGCACCATGGAAGCCAGAGGGCAGCACAAGAATGGGGCAGATGCTTGCCCATAGGTAAACGCCACCACCTTGAGAGTCCCTGAGCTAATGATGCAGGTAAGTGGTAAGGTCAGAGCTTTTCCCCGACACCAGGACTTGTGGATCCTGAGGGTTAAGAAGTTTGTGCTGAGACTTTATTCCTAGAGAGGATCTAGGGTATGAGAAGAGCTTAGCACTAAGTGCCTGATTCACACTCTAAGCCTTTCAGTGGTCTCTGACTTGCCAATGGCATACATCTACCACACCCAATGGATACATATTAGGTAATACATCTGCTTCTGATACGGTGGGTGACACCCTAGAAATTCTATAAGTGTCAGTAGATCTGGCCAAAAGCAAGCTCAGGAATTCAGGCAAGGAAGCTGGCAACTGGACCAGCAACTCCAGCAAGCATATACTTGCCCCAGGACCCCTACCCCTCGGTCCCCAGGGCTCCTCTGTGCTCCTCTGCCCTCCTCCCTAGGTTCCTGTCCAGTCCCAAGAAGCCCCAAAGTCTGAATTAGGATGGGAGCTTAGACTGAAGTTAGTGCTGGTATACAGCTACATGAGTCAAGCAAGTTTCTACAACCCAACCTGGAGGAAGGCCATGACTGTCAGCACTCCCAAGAGGGAGTCTCATCCAAATGACACCCACTCCACTCCCGCACCAATGCCATTGAACTTTCCACACCTGAGGTTGGATAACACGCACCATCGCTATTCCCTCACCCCCTCTTCAAACCCTGTGACCCATCAAGCTCACAGACACTACCCAACAGACTCAACACCCACCTTTCTGGCTAAAGCCCAAAACCCCACCCCATGCTGAGTTCCCATGGACTCCTTCCTGTCAACCTGCTTACATAGTAGAGATGGCTCAAAGATAACCTGCTCCTAATGGACTCTGAGCTCCTGTGCACAAAGACTAGATCAGTCTCACTCAACAGACACACAATATTTGTTTCATTAGTTACTAACAGTTGCTATGGAGACCTTAAGATCACAGAAGGCGCCGGGCGGTGGTGGTGCATGCCTTTACAAGGACAGAACCACATCCTTAAAGAGGAGGACAATAAAGAAGAAAAGTAGGGCTAGAGTGGAGGTGGAGAACAAAGGCAGGTACTATCCTACTCCACATTAGAGTAAGCAACAGAAAGTGACGAGGCCAAGACCGCTCAGTGGATAAGAGCACTTACTTCTCTTCCACAGGTCCCTAGTTTGGTTCCGAGCACCTATGTCAGGCAGCTCCCAACTGCCTATAACTCTAATACTAGAGGATCCAACACCCTCTTCTAGCCTGGGGAGAAATGTGCATAAATTTTAAAAAAGTTAAATTTGGCCTATGCTGGTTCATTTCATGTCAACTTGACACAGGGTAGAGTCATCTTCAAGGAGAGTACCTCAATGGAGAAAATGCCTCCCTCAGATCTGGCTGAGGGCAAATATTTTAATTAGTGATTAATGGGGAGGGATCCAGACTATTATGGGTGGAGCCACCTCTGGCCTGGTGGTCCTGGGTTCTGTAAGAAAGCGGCTGAGCAAGCCATGAGGAGCAAGCCAGTAAGCAGCCCACTTCCATGACCTGCATCAGCTCCTGCTTCCAGGATCCTGCCCTGCTTGAGTTCCTGCACGACGGCCTTCAATGACGGACTATAATGTGGAAGTGTAAGCCAAATATGCTGCCTGTCACTATTTATTAGGGCAGCTACTTACAGTTCTGTTCACTCAGTCTGCCATTCTTCATAAAGAAGCATCCCAGGGCACACAGTCACACATCTGTGACAGTGGGAAGTGTTTTAATCATTGCTATCTAGCTATGTATCTTAAACATGCAGCTACAATTAGGCAGAAAGGAATATTTAGCAACCCTGGCATTACTAGTGATACCCATGCCTACATGGAGTCTGAATAAACTTAAGTTAGACCCCAGTTCTACAAACAGTCTCAGAAGGCTTCTTCCCAGGCTTGGAATCCCTTCCTCAAGCTCCTCCCAATAAGTCCTCCCAGAACTATGCACAGGCTCTTAACTCCCCTGATGCTCTGGAGCGCCACCAAGGTGACACTCCTATGCCCTCACTACCCCATATGCCTCTTACTCTTCTCCATTACTCTCATAGGCCCAGACATCTGCAGCCATTGTATCGTCCTACTAAACTTGAAGACAGTTCTTTCAGAAACAACTGCATCCGATGCTGCTGGAAGGCATGATTGCATCATGACTTTCCTCAACTCTTGGCCACGGCCGGCCCTCTCTGCAGAGTTCACCCCCTGAAAACAGCATTCTGCTCTGTCCCTGACCACCTTGCCTCCACTATTATAACTAGCCTTCCTTGGCCACTCTATTCTCCCCACAGCTTCTTGCTGCTCTTTAAACACGTTAGTAAGCTAGGTGTGCTCCATGCTTGTAAAGGAGTGTGTGCAATTGAATCAAAAATAAATTAAAACATCGAAAAGAAAAGGTCAGGGTGGACCTGCGTGTGCACTGGCTGTTCCCACTTCTAGCAGCCGCCCATGACTTCAGCATGAGACTTATCTCCTTCGATTGCTCTCCTTAAGATACCAACTGCTCCAATCTCCTTCCCCTGCTTCTATGCTGTATTTAACTTTACTCCTCTTGACTCTCCCCAGGTTTTTCTTATTGTCTCTTCTCCACCGAAGAGTGAACTCCACCAGGACGCATCACCTCTATACAAGCAACATTTCAACCAAGACTGAGAACAGAAACGGCACTTGCTAACAGGCAGAACAGCATTTGTGAAGTGGAGAGCGCTCTGGCTTGGAATAACTGCCCTCTAGCGGTGCAGTACGCTCACTGCCAACTTCATAGTGATTTCGGATACGTCAAGCCTACGAACGAATAATTCCTCTTCACGCTAGAAAAACACACCCACAAATAAAGCAAACGTCGAGAACGGTTCCCTAGGGCTAAAGTAGCACTCTGATGAGATCAGTGCTCAGAAGCTAAGGTCAAAGAGACTGGGGGCAAGCAAGCCTGGATGATGGGCAAAATTACGCACGCAGGTGCTGGGGTCCAGGTGCTCCGGGGTTCAGAGACCCCGCCTGCCCACGGCCGAGAGCTCTCTATTGGCAGATCCACAGAGGTTCCGTGTTCCCGTTGGCCCAGCTGTAGGAAGGGTCCAGGCCTTCGAGCATCCAGTCGAGCCGGACGCAGAAGAGAGTCTGAGGCCTTAAGAACGCAGAGGGCGTCGCGTCCTAACCCTTACACGACTCGAGAAGGCCGCCTATAGCAGCTGGAGGACTATTCCAAGACACTCTTTCACGGACCAGAGCGGCTACGCAGGTCCAACCTCGAGACAGCTCGCGCAGACGCAGTCGGCGCACGGTGCGCCCCCGGCAGCCCCCGCGGCACTGACCGTCGGAGGAGGCGGAGGGGGATGACGTCATCCGGCGGGGCGACGGGCATTGGGCGCCATTTTGAAAAGGGAAAAAATTCCCTCCCCGGCGGCGGCGGCGGTGGCGGCAGCGGCGGTGGCGGCCGGGGCTGAGCGCTCGGAGCGCCTCGGTCGGCCGCGCTCAGCTGGGCGCGTCCCGCCCGCGCCATGGCAGGTGAGGGCCGTGCGCGAGCGGGCGGGCGGACGGACGGTGGTGGGGCGGGGCGGGGCCGGCCTGACGGCGCGCTCTGTTGCAGGAGCCGGAGGCGGCGGCTGCCCGGCGGGCGGCAACGACTTCCAGTGGTGCTTCTCGCAGGTGAAGGGCGCTGTCGACGAGGACGTGGCGGAAGGTGAGGCCCGACCGACCCCCGAGCCCCGGGCGCAAGGTCACGCTCAGCCGCCGGTCCGGACGCGGCCGCCTTTGCCCGCCTGACCGGCGTTGTCCCGTGAGACCCTCGGTCAGCCACTGAAGAGAGGGAGGGGCGTCCGTAGGGAGCCGGCTGTGGACGCCGGCATGGGGAGAGACTGCGGCTGAGTCCCGCTTCGGGGGTCTGTTGGGGAGACGGCGGTGGACGCTAGCCTGGGGAGGCTGTGGGGAGATGGCCATGGACGCCGGCCTCGGGGGTCGGTAGGCAGATGGCCGTGGAGGCCAGCCTCGGGAGGATGTGGGGAGACGACTATGGACGCTGGCCTCGAGGGTCTGTAAGAAGGTAAGCCGGGGCAAAGGTGTCAAGCCATGTAAGGAAGATGTGGCCACAGGTCTTTGGCGTCTGGAGTGTACAACTGTCTTAAGTGCAAATCTCACCAGAGTCTGTACGGAGTGAGACAGACTGGAGATACTGGTCTCCGGCAGTGACCCCGGGATTCCGCTAGGAGTTGGTACCACAGAGTGAGGTGAGGTCCATTTGTTGTGGAAGGGGGGGTCATGGCAGTTGGTCTTGAGGCCCTGTGGGCAGATCAGGTCCCAGACACTAATGTGGGGTCCCATGCAGTATAAAAGGGGCTCATGGGTTTTCATTTCCCAGCCCCTGTATAAGGAGGAAGGAGAACCATGCAGGGTTATCAGTCTCTGGGGGCCCATGCTGTGTGAGACTGGACTCGGGATGGGATAGAGTGCTGAGTGCTCCTGGGTGCCCTGCTTGTGGGCCTAGGGGTGCTGTCTTTGGCCAGGTAGACGTCGGACAGCCCTAGATCTCCACCTCTTGGTGTTGAGCAAGAGGAACCTACTTTGTCCAGAAGCTGTTGTTTTTACTGACTGTTTTCTCCAACTCCACTCGCTGCTCTTTAAAGTCACTTTTCCAGACTGTAGTCTTACTTTTTTGTTTTGTTTTAGACTTATTGGTTGGTTGCAAAAGGTTCTTGGTGTTGTAGCCCAGGCATTAAATTCTCTCTGCCCCATCCAGTTAAGTGCTGAGATTTCAAACACTTTGTGTGTGTGTGTGTGTGCAAGCATAGGCCTGTTCATGGCCCCCTTACACGTAGAGGTTAGAGGACAACTTGTCCAAGTTGATTCTTTTTACCCTGTGAGTCACAGGGATGGAACTTGGGTCATCAGGCTTGACAGCAAATGACTTTGCCTGATAAGCCTCTCATCACCCCCCTTAAATTTTACTCATTTATTTTTGGTTTTTTGAGACAAGAGTTTCATGTAGCTCAGATTGGCCACAGACTATGTAGCTGAGGCTGGCCTTGAACTATTTATTTCTGAGTTAGGGTTTTTCTATAGAACAGGTCTGATTAAAAGCTTGAGCTGCTATGCCTCAAATTCTTGATCCTGCTGCTTCCACCTCCCAAATTCTGAACTTATTGGCAAGCACTGCATTAAAACCCTGCTTTCCGTAAGACTATTTCTGAACCTCGAAACTTCAGTCTTTTGCTTTGTCTTTCCCCTAATCACAGTTTAAATGTGTCATGGCTGTGGGTAAGTAGACAAGGCACTAGGAGAGCCTGAAGACTGTGGAATTTAGTCTTAGAGATTTGACATTAGCATATTATATTAGAGCCATTGTAATTTGTGAGTCTGATAATCGTGGGCCTTTCACTTTCTTTTAAAAGAAGTCTGTTCACTCACCCACCTTCTTCATTACCAGCAGTCTCTCCCAGATGTCTTGTTTCTGCTTCTTGTTCCCTCCTTCACCCTGTCTCTTCTGGAAGTGTCTGGTTTGACTCATGACCCTTGAGAACATCTGGAGGTCTGTGGTCCCAGGAGACAAAACCAGGTCTTCTTGGCCTGTGAAACTGCTCTCCAAAATTTGCAGAGGTACATGGTTTGGGATTGAAGCCAGGTGACTTTTATGTGGTGTAGTTTATTGATTTTATTTCTTCTGTATTGGCATAAAATGTATTACTGTGTTTCATTTTTCTTGTGCCAAGTAGGTGACAGGTCAGCCTTACTCCTCTGATTCACCCTCCTTGTGATAATAGTGGTAGGAAGGTTAGTCTGCCTTAATTTCGGTTTCTTTGTGATTTGGTCTGTGTTTTATTGATCAATTAAATGAATTCAAACCAACTTTATACTTCGGAAAATACCATTCTTTCCCTTAAAACCACAACAGAAATATTTTGTTGCTTGTGGCAAACTGATTAGAACTTCTTGTGGGATTTTATTGTTGTTGTTGTTGTTGTGTTGCATTTTTTTGTTTTGTTTTTATCTGTTTTTGTTTTGTTTCAAGATAAGGTTTCTCTGTGTAGCCCTGGCTCTGTAGACCAGGCTGGCCTTGAACTCAGAGATCCTGCCTGCCTCTGCTTCCCTGGGTGCTGGAATTAAATGCATGCTCCATCACTGCCCAGGCTTTTTGTCGTTTTTTTTTTTTTTAAACCCGTTTTAAGTAAAACTTTGAGTACATTTAAAATTTTATTTCACAAGTCTTTTGTATGTGTATGTATAATATATTATGTGATTACCTGTATTTTTCTTTTTAACTGTATGCATTCACAGCTTTCTGTTTTAACTCACATACTTCTTAATCCATTATTTATTAGTCCATCATTTTGTCAGATAGAGTTGTGATATTGTTTGATTTATCAATAATGGTTTAAAAATGCAAAGGCAGTCATTGGCAACTAGGACTTGTACCAACAAGAATCACTACACCAGTCTTACTCAAACTCAAACTTGAAGAAGAAATGTTGGTGAGAGATAATTAGGAGGTGGCATTTCAATGGGTTTATTTCATGTGCTGATGCTTGGATTTGAGATCTTAAGGTATGGCAAAATTTATGTGTTGAAACTTGTAGCTTGTGAGGCTTTTTGTTCAGCTCTGCAAAATTCCATGCAGCCCTACTCCTGTTTTGTCTTTCTGCAGTCCTGGGCATAGGCAGTCAGATGTGTCCTAGAGATTGAGTCTGGGGTCTTCTGACCTGGCAAGCACTACTTGGAGAGCCTAGGGGACAGAAGGCAGGGTGCAGATAGATGGGGCAGGCAGAGCAGGATGGAAAGGGCCTTTGTTTCTATTTGAGTTTCATGTTTTTAATCTAATAACCCCTGATGCAATATTGAACTATGTACAGTTTGATGCATTATTTTTGTGTATATAAGAATTAGATTTTGCTCTGAGTCTGGTCAGCTCTTCTGCTGAAAGTCGTGGTTTCATTGTGTGGTCGGTGAGTCCTATATACCTGCAAATGGGGCAAGCTGGGCTCCCAGGAAGATTAGTAATTGTTCTGCTGATGCCCAGATGTACAGGTGGCTGACTGACTGTAGTGATTGGCTCTCTATCCCCTGTTGGAAAGTAGACAAAGACTCAAGAATAAAAATGGCAAAGCCAGGAGACTTACAAGTACTGGGCTTAAGAATGTTCACTCACTGCTTTATTTTGGAAGATTTTGTGATGTGCAGTGACCTGCCAACCAGCCTCTGCTCTCTGTCCCTGAACATGCTTTCTGCTAATGAACATTGCTTGACATTACAACCTTTTGTATGTTTGTGCTTGGTAGACTGAGTCCTTAAAGCTGACTGTCACCTCCCTTTCCTAGGCCTTGGACAGCCAAAAGCCAAAAAGCAGTGATACTTAACATTACTGGGTACTTTATGTTCCAGAAATTGTGCAGAGGCACTCACTACCTGTGCCAGTTAATTCAGTCTTTACCCATCTGAAAGGCTGTTCATCCCAGTTTCAGATGCATAAACAAGGTACCAGAGAGTGGTCAGCTCAGCTCTATAGTTACACTAGAGGAGAGAGTGTGTGAAATTATGCTCCCTGTCTCTGCATGCTTTACTGCTCTAGTAACCAGTTTTAGCCAGCCCTGGGGAAGCACCTTGTAGGAGCCAGCTGTCAGTTAGGAGAGATTGTACCACTAGCAATTGGACTTAACACTTTGAAAACATAGGAAAATGGCATGCCTTAAAAAGGAATGTCTGGTCCAGGTGGTGATGGTGCATGCCTTTAATCCCAGCACTTGGGAGGCAGAGGCAGGCGGACTTGAGTTCGAGGCCAGCCTGGTCTACAGAGTGATTTCCAGGACAGCCAGGGCTATACAGAGAAATCCTGACTTGAAAAAACCAAAAAAAAAAAAAATAAATAAAAGGAATGTTTGGGCTAGAAAGATGGCACAGTGGTTAAAAACATTGTCTGCTTTTCCAGAGGTCCTGAGTTCAGTTTCCAGCAACCACATGGTGGCTCACAGCCATCTGTAATAAGATCTGATGCCCTCCTCTGGTGTGTCCGAAGACAGCAACAGTGTACTCATATACATAGATAAATCTTTTAAAAAAAAATTCCGGAGCTGGAGAAATGGCTCAGTGGTGAAGATCACTGACTGCTCTTCCAAAGGTCCTGAGCTCAATTCCCAGCAACCACATGGTGGCTCACAACCATCCATAATAAGATCTGATGCCCTCTTCTGGTATGTCTGAAGAAAGCTACAATGTACTCATATAAATAAAATAAGTAAATCTTTTAAAAAAAAAATTCCTAAGGCCCACTCTCTTTTTAAAAAGGGGGGGGGGGGGGTGTATCAGATAAAATAAGGGCAGTAATAAGAGTTCAAGTGTTCTGTCATTTTTTGAAACTTAAAAAGTAGGCATCATAGAAAACTCAAACTGGAGCCCTGTGTAACAATAACTTATAGTCAGCTCACTGGCAGGGAACCTCAGATCCTCTTTTTTGTGTTTATTGGTTTTGGTTCCCCCCAACCCCCCAGAAGAAATGGGGAAACTAGTAAAAGAGAGTCTTGTGTTGATCTTGGTGGTTTTAATCAAAAGATCAACCAGGGGGATAACATCTGCTTCCTTCATTTCAGACCTTGAAATTTTAAATGCCTCATCCTTTTGTTTAATTATTTTGTTGTAGTAATTTTTTCTTCGTTTACTCTTTTTGTTGTTGTTGTTGTTGTTGTTGTTTTTCGAGACAGGGTTTCTCTGTATAGCCCTGGCTGTCCAGGAACTCACTCTGTAGACCAGGCTGGCCTCGAACTCAGAGGTCCACCTGCCTCTGCCTCCCAGGTGCTGGGATCAAAGGCATGTGCCACCACTGCCCGGCAATTTACATTATTTCTAACACCTTCATCCCCTTCCAATTCCAATCCCCGACAATCTCTCAGACCTCTTTTTCTTTAGTAATGTCGCCCATGTATTTGTGTTTAGGATTGATCACATGGGATTGGATAACCTGTTTTCTTTGTTTCATGTTTTTCCTTTTTTTTTTTTTTTTTTTTTTTTTTTTTTTGCCTTTATATTTGGAGAACAGGTATCAAAGACAATTTAGGGGAATGGTCCACATGGCTTCCAAGGATTGACCTTGGTTCACCAGGTTTGGTAGCAAGTGCCTCTCCACTGAGCCATCTTGCCAGCCCTAACATAATACTTTTAATCCATGAAGTAGTTTATTGCTTTGAATTCAACTTTAATCTTTTTCTCCAATACAAAGGAAATAGACTAACAGTCTATGTGCTTAACTCCATAGTGAATCTTCAGGGTTATAAAAGTGACCTAGCAGGCTGGGTGATCTGGCATAAATAAAAAGTTCAATCTGTAATCTCTCCTTAGGGGTCACATGGTGTTTTCAAAGAAACAAACCCCAAAAGGTAACAAAATGAAGGGAAGTTGGGCTGAAGTCAAGAGGTAACTGTTTCATTGAGCATAAGATAATATCTCATTTCAGAGACAGTAAAATGTAGAGAATAAGGTATCAGGGAAGGAACACTTAATCAGTCTATATGTGTCAGGATTGATTCCACATAACAAAAAATGGACTTTGGTGCTTATCATGGGTCTTTCTCCACATCCCATCCCCCTTTTTAGAAGTCTCACCGGCACAACCTGTTTGGTTAGTTGAATTATTTCCAATATGAGTTCTCCACTCTGTTGCAGCATTTTCATTGATAAAAAGCCTGGAGGAAAGTATCTCAGGGAAGCAATGAGATACTTTAATCCATGGATGAAGCAAGTAATCCAGTCATAAAAGTTTGCAATGGAACTCAGCTTGGAAGGAGGGATCAGACATTGCCTCTCCCAAGATCCCTGTAGTTCTTCATCTTTACTGAGTCAGCTACTTGCATCTTTAAAGTTGGGTCTATGACCAAGGTCACAGTTACATAATTGTGTTGTTCATAAGATTGTCCATAGCATGAATTGAATACTGGTTTTAGTCCTTGATGTGAAGATTTTTTTTTTGAACGGAGATCGTGGGTTCAGACTGTATCTAGCAATTACCAGTTACAAAGGCCCTTTCTGAGCCTTGATTGTCTAGAAATCACATTAAAAAATTTGTGATGGGGGAGGGGTGGTAATAGTACTCTTGTTACCAATTAAAGTACTGATCTGAATGTTAAATAACCAACTTGAAATGTTTGATTTTAGCTATGTTTAAGTATAGATTCATCTTTACCTCTGCAGTTAGTGAATCCTGTCTTCTGGGCCTGGCATCTTGATTTTTTTCACTGTTAACCTGTGAGTGTCGCCATCTTTGCATCATTGCTCCTATTTCTTCCTGTTCTAGATTATTCTTTTCGTTTCCTGTCTATTCTCAACACTCCACCGATCCTTCTTGTTCCATCACATTGCAGCTTGTTGGTAGATCTTTAGTCTAGCTGCTCTTCACTTGGCCTTGGACTCTGGACTGTCTATGTCTTGTGTTAAGCTTGTGTCTTTAGGTTGATGCCGATCAGAGTAGGCAGGATACATGGAAAGACATTGTGCAGAGATGTGGATACAAACCGTGTTTCACCTTCTTACTAGCTTTGTATCAACTGAATAGATTACTTCTGTTTCCCTGTCCAGAAAGTGAGCACTTCATCTATATAACCATTAGAGAGTTGATGAAATTCCAGAGAAGCTGAAAAGTTTTGGCAAGCAGGGACACAGGATCTGGTACCTAGGGTATAACATAGAGGAGCAGACCCTGTGCTGCTGTGGTAGGCAGAGAAAAGGAAGAGTGCTGTGGGGCTAAAGAAGTACCACAGTTCACTGAAGAAATGAAATTCAGTCAGTGGGTAAGGTGTTGCATTGCATCCCTGCTAAGTCTAGGATGTATGAAGAACTGGAGAGGAATGATCACTGCACAGAGGAGGGTAGGGATGGAGAGGAGAAAGTCAGGACATAACAAGAAGGGAAGGGGGAACATTTGAGGTAAAGGGTGGTTTGAAGAGAGGTATAAGAAGTATGGCTTTCTGAAAAGAGAACACAACTTTGGCAGGCAGGGATGTGCTGAGAAGCAAGAGGCCAGCCCAGCTAGTAAAAATGCTAGAGCCTTTGAATCTCATGCCAAAGGCTTTGAGTTGTGCTTAGTGATTATGAGCCTTAGTGGCGGCAACATTGGAACTATGTGAAGGTCACTCTGGCCTTTACAGAATGGCTACAGGTAGGGGAGCACAGGTTCTAGGGAAAAAGTCAAACTCTAAGGAATTTGTACACTTTTCAACAAAGGGCCAAATGGTAAATAATTCAGGCTTTGCCTCTACACTGCCTTTTCATTTGGTGTGACATTGTTTGCTAAGGTCCTGTGTCATGCCTGTTTCTTCAGATTAATGCCAGTCAGAGTACAGAAAAGCAGGACACATAGGAAGGCATTGTGCAGAGATGTGAGCCAACCTATATCTGCTGACCTCAGACCTACTTGGTGGAAGGATAGCAGCTGTAGCTCATCAAAATGAGCAGGCCTGCTGCTGCTGTAGTCACCTTTACGGTGTACTCTGCTAGCCACACTGTAAATCCTGACTCTCAGTAGTCCTACCTAAGGACTTTTAGAACTTTAGAACTTCTGTCTGTGTGACTTAGACCTATCACTACTTATTTTATTTGAAATTAGTACAGCTTAATTTTCAATTTTTTTACTTTAACTTATTCTATATACTGCTCTTTTAATGAAAACTTTTTTTTTTTCTGAAACAGGTTTGGTGAAGAGTGCTATTGCCTTACACTTAGCAGTTCCTTTAAACGGCTTATTAAGATGAAGCTGATCTTTAGATCTGTTCCTAGTTTGGGTCTCTTGCTTTGTTGAAATGAATAAAGCAAATTTGGCCTCAAGCAGAAGCCATTATTACTCTTTCCAGGGAAGGATGGATGCTTGCTCCTTAGTCAAGGGTTCTTTAAATGCTCCTTGGAATCTGGGCCATCAGGTATTTGGTGGGGTTAGGGGTGTGTCTTTGTGTAGCCTGGGCTGTTGTGAAACTAGCTCTGTAGACTGGACTAGCCTTGACCTCAAAGAGATCAGCCTGCCTCTGCCTTGCTAGTTGGGGGATTTAAAGGCATTTGCCGCCACTACCCAGCCTTTGCTGAAATTTTCTACTGTGGATATATTTGGAATGTTTTCAGACACTTCTGCATCTTTTGGGATTTTTTTTTTTTTAGTATATTAATATAGTGATAAATTGGATTCACTTAAAAATATTTAACCTATTTTCCTTCTTTAATATGTCCCCATATAATCAATTTTTTTTATCCATTCTCATGAGGGATATTCTCTTTTTGTAATATTTTTGCTGGCTCTGCCTCTTGGGTACAGGTATTAAAGGTATGCACCACCCCCTCCCTCCTGTCAGACAACTCTTATGCCATGTGAGGACAGGCTTAGTAGTTCTTACTCTTGTGGTAGTATCTGTGGATAGAGCTGTTCTGATTTTTAAAGATCGTTGTTTGACTCAAGAAAATTGTGTTTGTTAATGCCACCATTGATCTCCTCAGAAATTTCTTAGTGGATAACTGTTCAACAGCAGCAGTAGATGTAGGCTCCCCAAGGTCTAATGTGTTCTTAAAAACCCGGATTCTATGTATATGAGTACACTGTAGCTGTCTTCAGACACCAGAAGAGGGCGTCAGTTCCCATTACAGATGGTTGTGAGCCATCAGGTGGTTGCTGAGAATTGAACTCAGGACTTCTGGAAGAGCAGTCAGTGTTCGTAGCCACTGAGCCATCTCTCCAACCCCCGGTTCATCTTATTGACAACATATTTTATTCATAATTTCCTCTTAAGTAAGAAACTCGCTCCTCTTCTCATTTGAAAGAAAGAAAGAAAGAAAGAAAGAAAGAAAGAAAGAAAGAAAGAAAGAAAGAAAGAAAGAAAGAAAGAAAAGAAAAGAAAAGAAAAGAAAAGAAAAGAAAAGAAAAGAAAGAAAAAAGGAAAGGAAAAAGGAAAGGGGAAAGGAAAAAGGAAAGGAAAGGAAAAAGGAAAGGAAAGGAAAAAGGAAAGGAAAGGAAAAGAGAAAAGAAAAGAAAGAGAAAAGAAAAGAAAGACGCCTCTACAACATGTCAAAGTCTGAATGACCAGTATGGTAAGCCATTCCAAAAGAAGATAGTGTTCTGTGAAGACAGTGGCATTGAAGTGCCTTCCTGGAGACAGCTGTGTGCAGAGAAACAACAGACAGGCTTTGTGAGGACACAGAAAGGCCTAGCTACAGAATGAGGAGCAAGTCAGTGAAAGTCAGTGATTCCAGTGTTTATCAAGGACAGTTCCAAGGAAAACTGACTCTTTGCCACATGGATGTTCTGCAGGACTTGAGGGGTGCTGCTACACCATGGTGCTGGGCTGCTTGTGACCTCTACACACAGAGGACAATACTGATACAGTAGATTGCATATATGTGACACTGTCAACACAGCTTTGACCCTGGGGTCCTCCAAGGGTTCCTGAAGGTCCCGCAAACCAAGCATTGAAGACCATGGCTGTGCAGGAAGCTACTAACAGTGGAATAACCAGGAGAAGGCAAGTTTAAAGACCAGCCACACCCTTTTGTCTGGCTAGATTTTATTGTTTTTGTCCCAGAACACAAAAATACAGTGTTATTAATAGAAAACCAAATGGTAGAGCTGCAGGGAAGCTGAAAAACAAAGACTCTCCTGGTTCTCTGACGGTCCTGGAATCCCTCCTAGGCCCCACTTGTAATTAACAGTGTGTGTTCTCGGCCAGCCTTTGTATTTGTCTGTTAATATTGTATGATTTTATTCTTTTTTCCCAAACATCAGCTCCTCTCATGAACTCCTAAATTCTGTTTGTGGTTTGCCTGTTACTATATGATTTGATGTTCCTTACCAGGAAGCTTTGTGTATGGCTTCTTAGCACCTGGTCACAACAGTTGAACTAAAACTGCTGTCTTAATGTCATTTTCACATGTGAGGAACTTGATTCCCAGGAAGAGTGAGTGGGTCACTTGTGAATACTGTAGAGCTGTAGGTGTTCCAGTCAGGAATTCTGTCCAGGTAATGTTATACCCATGATCTGACTCAGATGTGCTTGGTCACCTTCATCTGTTCCAGTCCATCCTTGGTAGCTGCATAGAATTTTGTATATAGGTGACCTCATCCATCAAACTGACTATACTTGGTGCTACAAGTGATGGCCATAGTACAGACTTGTCTATCCATCTGCCAGCCTTTAGACATCCATCACTGAGAAGTAGTCACATATCAGTAGCTGTACAAATGGTAAGAATTCATTTCACTTAGCATTCTAGAGTCTCTCTTCACTTATGTTTTAGAGGGCAGTTTGACATCTATCTGAAGAAATGAGTCCCTAGTCAGGCTCGGGTAGCACATGTCTTTAATCCCAGAACTTTAGGGGAGCAAAGGCAGACAGTTCACTGAGTTCAAGGTCGGCCTGATCTACACAGAGAGCTCAGGACAACCAGGACTATACTTTACCCTGTTGTTTGTTTGTGTGTATGTATGTATGTATTTATTTATTATTATTATAAAGTAATAATAATAAAATAATAGAGGAGCAAATAAGTAAAATGCATGAGACCCCGTGATTCCATATGTAAGAAGCCTACAGAAATGTGCCAGCATTTCACCAAGAGATGCTTTGCAATTATAGAACAAGGAAACCTAATTGCCTCTGAGGGCAGTGAAGCCGAGAGCTGAGTCATGCTTCCTACCTGGTGAAAGCAGCATGATATGCTGAGTGACAGCACTTGCCAAGCAGTGGGCAGTGTGAATGGTGGTAAATGCCAAGGTCAGGAAGCTACTGCAGTTTTAACCTGTGGTGATGATGATGGGGTTCCCATTGAAGAGGTCTTTTGCTTTTATTCTATATCTCTTTCATTTTGTTGCACACCAAGGTGCCTTTTGTTTTATAATAAGGAGGAAAAGACCAGCCAGAAGAATCAGAGATTGTTTGTAATAGCCAAAAGGTGGCAGATCTCTGGTGAACTCTTAGTGAAGCTCTTGGGTGTTAACAGTCTACTCTTCCAAGGCATAGTGGCTTTTGTAAACTCTTTAGACTGGTTCTTTGGCCTGTTTAAAATAAGATTTTATTTTTAATTGGCCTGCTCTGGGTATCTAGAATAAAATAGCTGTTTATAAAAGCTCATTTAGTACAGAGGTCTAGATTTAAAACCCCAAATAACAGTCATTATTGAAGCAAGATAATAACACACCTATGAGTCTGTACAATCATAAACACCTACCATAAACACTTAAATATAAACAGAACCTCTCAGTTCTGTTGCTGTTGTATGTAGGAACCTGTATTAAAGTCCTGGTCATTTGTCACATCTTGATATACCTTATGGATTTGACAGTAAAAACACTAGTAGCAATGTAGTGATAGGAATAATGCAGGTCCCCATATTAATACCTAATTAATTCAACATTTGGTCTTGTTTGGATTTCTTTAAGAAATAAAAGCTAACAGTTAAGAGTTGAAGTCTCTGTGTAATTTTTCAGTAGCATGCCTGTAAATCCTTGTCCACAGCAGCAATTTGTCATACAATGGTGCGGAGCTTGCCCCTGCCTGAGTTGGTCAGTCAGTGCACAGTTTCTGTTTGAGCAGACTGTCTAGGATCACCTTCTCTGTACCTTTCCCTGCATTTTCCCCATATCTCCTATCTTGTTAACTTTGGCCCCATTCAGTGCCAAATGTTTCCCCACATGGACTGTGCCACTGTGTATTGTATCAGAAAGGATGTGAGGCAGTTGTCAAAAGCATTAAGATGTCTGAGATGATTCTTGAAATAGTGTCCCCTCTGCTTAGAATCCTGGTGAATTCAGGTATTAAAATGATGACATTCATTTGAAACAGACACTAAGAAAATGTTTAGCCTGTTTTCAGTTTACTTACATTTTATTTAAAAAAAAAATCAGGGCTGGAGAGATGGCTCAGTGGTTAAGAGCACTGGCTGCTCTTCCAAAGGACCAGGGTTCAATTCCCAGCACTCACATGGCAGCTCACGACTGTCTGTAACTTCAGTTCCAAGGGCTCCAATACCCTCACAGAGATATCCATGCTAAACACTAATGTACATGAAATAAAAATAAATCTAGCGGGTAGTGGTGGCGCACGCCTTTAATCCCAGCACTTGGGAGGCAGGGGCAGGTGGATTTCTGAGTTTTACAATAAATAAATAAATAAATAAATAAATAAATAAATAAATAAATAAATAAATAAATAAATAAAATCACTTTTTAAAAAGTCAAAATTTAACAGTTTTTTTTTTTTAATCAGTATACATCATGAAAATGTTTTTGATTAGCTTTCTGTGGTCTGGGTAATAGACCTTGACCCCTTCTGTAAAGGGGGAGAATTGTGGGTGAGAAAATAAGCACTGTATACATTGTCATTTCATTTATTTTCTTCAGATAGTAGAGATTGAACACAGGGCCTTAGACATAAAAGGCAAACATTCTACTGAGCTATATCCTTAGGCTTTTTTTTATTTTGAGAAAGCTCTTGCTGATTGCCCAAGTTGGCCTCAGGTCTCCTCACTACAGATGTTGTTAGCCAATGATCTTGCCTCAGCCACCCAAGAAGCTGGAACTGTGGGTGTGTGCCTCTGTCTTGAGCTAAATTATCACTTTGGTGGGTGGTGGTGGTTTGTTTTTCCCAAATCAAGCTCTCACTGTATAGACCAGGCCGGTCTCAAGTCTGCCTGGTGAGTTGCTGGATCTCGAGCGTGTGTACTCATTTCGGCTCCCTTCACCTCATAGGTTTTCATTATCCCCAGTCAGACCCTTGTGCCGGTGAGCATTCTCTTCTCCCCCTGCTGCACTCCTGCCAGGCATACTCTGCTCAGTCTAGGGATTCCGTGTATAAAGTAGGAGTATACTGTTCATCCACTGTCCCTGCTTGCAGTATCAGTGCTTCCTTCAGACTTAACCATTTTATGGCAGAATCAGATGAGGGCTTTGAAAGTATGAGCTCTCAACATACTTTTTGTTACACTGTTTTTTAGAACTTGTTATTCTTGTTAAAATTTTGTTTTCAAATAGATATATTACTTAAAAGCAGTTTGAGATTGAGATGTTGATATACTGAATGTACTAGTTAAAAGTAACTTCTTTCTAAGGTAAATGATAAATGAAGATTGGTAATTTTTTTACCTGAAGTTTGATAAAAACTAATGTGTTTTGTATAATTGATATCAGTTGGCAAACTTACCTCTTGTACAATTTCTTCAGTTTCAACAGAGCTTTGAGTTCCTGCATGTATGTTTAAACATACTTCAACATGTAATGTACAGATGAGTCTTTCCAGGTTAGATATATTCCTAGTGAATGTTAATAAAGATGAAGAATAAGAAACAAGCAGTTGGGAAAGATGAGCAGCCTTGTGTTGCTAATATAATCCGGTTTAAAGGTCCATCCTGAAATTCTGAGATGTTTCTCTTTGGTTCTCAAAATGATGACTTTATTATATAGATAAGAAAATCACAGGATCATTATGGTAATCTGGCTGTGTCCAAAGTACAGCAAAGAGAGAGTGAAGAGGACTTGAATTTTTAATTTCAATGTGCTTGAAACTGAATACAGGACCTTGATGTTTTGGGACAAGGAACCCAGACTGGCTTCCATTTTGAGATCTTGCCCCCACCTTCCTGGTGCTAGGATTACAGATCTAAACTACTTACTATCCCAGCACCTACAGATAGACTTTCCTGAAGAAAAGTGAGTGATGTATATGACTCCTCAACTACAAATATTGTTAGCTAGCATAGGAGCAGTGGCATTGCCCTACAAACATGTGGTCCTAAATTGTGAGCACTTACTAGGTAGCTAATTGGATACTATGTTGAGGGGGGCTTGCAGGGAGTCAGTTATGAGTCTTCCTAGACTGACTCAGTACAGACTTCCTGTACTGAGTTGTGAGTGTGGGTGACATGGCACAGTTGATGTGTGAGAGGAGCAAGGCAAAGTAGAAAACATGGGAAGACTTGTAGCAGGAACATTTGAGCATGGCCTGGGTGATAGGTCAGAGAAAGTAAATGGGAGAAGAAAATGAAGGTATAGGTCAGTACAAAAACAGTGAGAGTTCAAAGTTGTATGGTGAAACATGTTTAAAAAGCAGAGATTACTCTGGCTGAAGTAATCCTACATGGGCTGGGATCTGCTCTGGCAGGATGTTACATATGTAGAAAATACATGCTTAATGTTCAAGAGTATAGTAAGAATGTTGATGTCATTGTCCACACTGAACTTCATGATTCCAAAGTAATTTGGCATCCATTAGCCAGCTTATAACTACTCACATCTTAAGACCACAGGTGTTAGGAGGCAGTACCATTCCTTTGCTGGCTAGCAAAGTAGATAGATTTGCCATGACTGGTGTCAAACTTACTGAAAGAATTTCTAAGGAGATAGTAAGATGATTCAGTAGGTAGGGGCATTTGCTACCAAGTTTTGGATAACCTTAGTTCAATCTCCAGGCCCTACATGGTGGAAGGAGAGAAGGGACAAAACATTTGACTACTGTTTACTAGAAAAGGGATGTACCCTAGAATAGGGATGAACCTTGAGAATACTACTAAGCAAAAGGAGACAGATGTGAAAAGCTACATCTCACATGATTTTATGTATTAAAGAACAGGAAAACCTACAGAAATGGGAATTTCTAAGCATAAAATATACAATGAGTTATATAGCTGGGGTGGAGGGAGAAGAGGGAACGAGTAATGAGTGTTCAAAGCCAGTAGTGAGGACTACTCCCCCAAAAGGTATCATTTAGTTTCAGCTAGGTCAGTTGTGTGCATCTTTAATCTCGGTACTCTTAGTTCCAGGCCTACCTGGTTGGTCTACAAAGAATGTTCCAGCATAGCCAGGGCTACATAGAGAAAACACATTTCAAACAAATAAACACACAAAAGATGGCTATGATGGCTACAAACTCTATACAGGGAAAGATTTTATGTATATAGTTTATATTTCTTTTCTTTTTCCTTAGAGTTGGTTTTTTCCAAGACAGGGTTTCTCTGTGTAGCCCTGGCTGTCCTGGAACTCACTCTGTAGACCAGGCTGGCCTCGAACTCAGAAATCCACCTGCCTCTGCCTCCCAGAGTGCTGGGATTACAGGCATGCGCCACCACCACCCAGTTAGACATGTATTTTTAACTCTCTTGACATATACCTAGACATGGACTTGTTTGGTCGTTGACTATGTTCGACGTTTTTTATTATTTGCCCAACTGTTTTCTAAAACAATTGTTTACTTCTCGTCGTGAATATGTATTGGTTCCAATTTCTCTCAACATCTCACCAGTCTTTGTTAATTGTCTAATTTTAACTATTTTGATTGTTGTGAAGTATTTCATGGTTTTGATTTGTAGTTCCCTAGTGATCATTTATTGAGTGCTGTTTCCTATGTTTATTAAGCACTGGCATAACTTTGAAAATTATGTGTTCAAATACTTTGCCTAGTTTTAATGACCTCTCTCCCGATCTCCCGATCTTCCGATCTCCCCATCTCCTGATCCTTTATCTCCCGGGTGTGTTGTGTTAGGACTGAGGTTTCTTCCTAGTGTTTTGTTTGTTTGTTTTTTGAGACAGTTTATCACCAAGTAGCCTGGCTATCCTGGAACTTACGTAGATCAGGTAGATGAGGATGACCTCCAATATGCAGAGATCCACCAGCCTCTGCCTCTCATGTGCTGGGATTAAAGGTGTGTGCCGCCACACCTGGCTTCATTCATTTTTCTTTTCTGATTTATTTATCTATTCATCTATTTTATGTGCATTGGTTGGTGTTTTGCCTGCATCTATGTCTATGTGAGGGTGTTAGATCCCCTGAAACTAGAGACAGTTGTAAGCTGCCATGTTTGTGCTGGGAATTGAACCCAGGTCCTCTGAACAGCAGCTAGTACTCTTAACCACTGAACCATCTCTCCAGCCCCTTTTTTTGGGGGGGGGGGGGTATTTGTGTGTGTGTGTTTGGGTATGGTGGGAGTACACATGCTAAGGCAATTTTGTGGAGTCAGTTCTCTTCAGCTTTATCTGGGTTCTGGGACTTGAACCCAGACTGTCATGGTTACAAGGCAAGCATTTTATCCAATGAGACGTCCTCTTAGCTAGCTTGTTTTCTTCAATGAATTTTATAACTTTGGTTTTTAAGGCTTTGAGATATTTTAAGAATTTGTTTTAAGCTGGGTGGTGGTGGCATACGCGTTTGCCTCTCCCAACACTCTGGGGGCTTGCGCAGGTGGATCTCTTGAGTTCAAGGCCAGCCTAGCCTACAGGGCAAGTTTCAGGGCAGTCAGCTACACAGAGAAACCCTGTCTTTAAAAAAGACAGATAAATAAATATAAATATAAATTTATTTCATATAAAATTGTTTTATAATATGCATGACTTCTATATTATGTGTCCAAATTCATCATTTTGGTTGTCCAAAATATAAGACTATATGTCTGTCTTTGTGCAAGTCTCATGTTGATTTTTGTACTTTTTTTAGTGAATTTTGAAATAACACTTGAGTCTTTTAATTTTGTTCTTTATTGTTATCTTACAATACCATTATATTTCAGTGTATACGTCTTACATTTCTTTGTTAATCGTATAGTAAATAGAAATTTTTTGTCATTGTTGTTTTGGGATTGCTCATTACTACTTTATAGACATGAAGTGGACTTTGCATTGGCTTGGCGTCCTGAATCTTAGCTGAATTATTAGCCCTGATGGTTTTAAGATTGTAAACACTACAGTCTCATCTGCGAACAGTTTCTTTTTCTTGCCTAGTTGGCCTTGGCCCGCATCTTTGGGAAAATATGTACTAGACATGACCAGAGTACCTACACATCCTTGTTTCTGATCTTAGAAGAGTCTTCAGACTTTAACCTCTTCTGTGGTTTTGTAGAAGTTGTTTAACAGTTTGGAGAAGTTTCCTTCTATTTTCAGTTTATTGTTACTATGAAAAGGTTCTGGATTTGTCAGGTGTGCTGTCTGCATTGGTCATGACTGGCTTTTGTCCTTTAACTTTCATAATATAATGTTACATTGAGTCGTTTCTATTTGTTAAGCTACCTTTGCCCTCCTCTGGTATAATTTCCTTAAAATTTTATTTGTTCCTATAACAAAAACTAAAATGTAGTCCCTTGTTACTTTCCTGTTTTACAGTAATATAGCTCAAGCATTTCTTCTGTCAACTGATAGAATATAATTCAAAACTGATTGTAGTGTCGCAGAACATCATCTCTAGAGCTCTTTGTTTTTGTTTTTAATATAGTCTAGTCACAATTTAAAGAAACTCGATTTTGGGTGCTTTGAGATTACAGTGTTCCTATAAACATGTCTCACCTAGTTGGTTTGCCTTTTAAAATTACTTGATGGAGGATTATACTTCTGTTGTTTTGTGTTAGGGGTTGTTTTCTTTTGTTCTTTGAGTCAAGGTCTCATGGAGCCAAGGTTTATATTGAACCCTCCTCAGTCCTGTTTACAGGATTACTTGTAAGCATCACCTTGACCAGCTATTGTCTCCGTTTATGTCTGGCTTTTGAGCAAAGATAACATTTGCCTTTGGATGATCAAAAGGCAAACTTAGAATTGTCTGGGAGAGATGATTCAGTGATTCAGAGCATAGACCTTCCAAAGGACCTCGTTTCAATTCCCAGCATCCACATGGCAGCTCACAACTGCCTTTAACTTCAGTTCCAGGGTTTCCAACACCTTCTTGTGGACTCCTCAAGCATGCACATAGTACATACATGCAAGCAGAACACCTATACATACAATAAAATAACTTTTTTATTTAAAAAAGACAAAATTAGCCTGGCTGATGTACTCTTGTAATCCCAGCATTTGGGAGGCTGAGGCAGGGTAATATGAGATTCCCTGCCCTTTACCCCAAATAAATACCACATAGGAACTCTGTGTACACGCATCTGTTAGTAGAATATTTTTATTTTTCTGTGCAATGTTCTGTCCCAGTCCCAGTCTTCTATGACTATCCCAGAATATGTAGGCATTTCCTGGCTTACCTAATACCCCCAATAAACTCTGCATCACTGAAAAGCAGCTAATATTCTGCATTGTGGATCTGTAGTGATTTTTGTCTTACAAATGTTTGCATGTGAAGAAGTGCCAATGTTCAGATGACTTTTTTTCCTAGGGATTCTTTATTATAATTATCTGTCCTATAAGTCTCTGCATCATGTGTTTGCCTCGATACATGCTGTGGAGTATGAAGTGAGTGTCCTCTCCTCGGCCTGCTGCTTGCATGTTCACAAGTCAGAGACAGTTTATCTGCTGATGGTTGACAAGGCTTGACTGGACTTTAGTGAGCAAGCTCTGAGCAGTATAGTCAAGAGCTGCTCAGGAAAGACTTGAGAGTAAAGGGCCTTCAGATGAGAAGGAATTAAGAAATTCTTGGCCATGATATCTGGCAAATCCAGTAGAGATCAGGCACCTGTCTAATTAAGCATTCTCCACTGGAGTTTCAAAGATCAATGAAAAACAAGAGAGGGTATGTTTGGTCCTTCATGGGTCATCATAGGACCAAGTTCTTGAGCAGGATAAGAATATTGCTGCAGAAGATTAGGGGAAAGTTGCAGGGGCAACATTTTTTAAGTGAATCTGCAACACAGTGGATGGCTAGTGTGCCAGTGGTAGTTTGAAGTCAGCAAAGGTATAATGTAGTCAGTGACAGAGGAAGTAGGAGCAGTTGTGGAAGAACATCCAAGGGTTGAAGGAAATCTGAGCATAGGTGAGTAGGGCTGGAGAAGCTAGGTTAATGGCTTCCAGGTGTTGCTCAGTTTCAGAATAAAGAGGTACAGAGAACCTTGGAGAAGGTGGAGGTTGCAATGTGGGGAGTGAAGTCTCATTGGATGAGTACAACTAATGGGCTGAAGAATCTAGATTGCCAGCTGGGGTAAACAGGTCTCAGGAGCATGATAGATGTGCACAGTGGCTTAGGCCCAGGCATGCAGCAGTGACCATACAGCAGGAGCATCTGCAGTATAGCCATGCTACAGAGTGACCACAAACAAGACTTTCCTCTCTCCATCATGGCTCCACCCCAGCTCTGGCCTCGCTAATAGGATTTTCTTTTTTTTTTTTTTTTAAGATTTATTTTATGTATATGAGTACACTGTAGCTGTCTTCAGACACATCAGAAGAGGACATCAGATCCCATTACAGATAGTTGTGAGCCACCATGTGGTTGCTGGGAATTTAACTCGGGACCTCTGGAAGAGCAGTTAGTGTTCTTAACCACTGAGCTATCTCTCCAGCCCCACACCCTACATAATCAATCATCCTGGTTTTGAATTTGATATAAATGATGTTAGCACTATTAGTATGTGCTTCTGCTTTTCATCCTGATTTTGGATACTAGTTACTTGGTCATTTTCATTGGCCTGTGTTTTTTGTTGGTTTGGGGGGTTTTTTTGTAATGATTACATAACTTGTATATCTGTTGTCCTGAGTGGACATTTAAGTTGCCCTCAGGGTACTTGGTTAGCATTTGTTTATACCTTCTTCATCCTTAATTAAAACTTGACTTGGTATAGAATCTTAAGTTGAAATTGTTTTTTTCTTAAAGTTTTTTTTTTAAAGATTTATTTATCTTATTTATATGAGTACACTGTAGCTATCTTCAGACACACCAGAAGAGGGCATCAGATCACACTGTAGATGGTTGTGAGCCACCATGTGGTTACTGGGATTTGAACTCAGGACTTCTGGAAGAGCAGTCAGTGCTCTTAACCACTGAGCCATCTCTCCAGCCCCTTTTCTTAAAGTTTTAAGGATGGTTAGCATTCATCCATCTCCCTCAAACTTTGTGTGACTATTAGCTCTGCTTTCTTGTGTGTGGTTGGAGTCTTTCTTGCTCTGTGTACATGTCCTTGTCCTGCACCTGTGCCTGGGTTGTAGCAGGCTCATCAGCCCTTTGGCCTGCAGACCTTTGCACCTAGGAGACTCTGGTCCTCACCCTCTGATACTCTTCTTTTCTCTCTTACCTTAGAACTGTCAACTGGGCCATGGGCCACTGAAACCCATCTTCCAGCTGTTCTGCCCTTGCGCCTTGCTGTTTTTAGGCTGCTTACATTTCAGGTAAAAGTGCCTTCTCAGTCAGGTAGGGATAACAATAGCTGCCTCTCAGGCAGACCTTACCATAACACTAGCACAATAAGTGCTGTTAGTAGACAACAGGGCTAAAGATGTTAGTGGTCACTATTGATCCTTTATTAGTGGACATTTGTTTTCTTCTAAGTGTCTGTTTAGTTGACTTTTCTTACATCTGTAGATCCTGAGTTGTGGCTTTTGTTTTAAAAGTAGGGCCACTGTGAAGACCGTTCTGTGAGCAAGTGGTCTTGGAGAACTGTATATCTTCTGCATTCTTGCTTTGGCATCTCTGAGAGGTATCCTGGAGTCAGGGTGGGGGTGTTAGCCCATCACCCAGCTTCACAGGAACGTGAAATGGGATGGACCCAGGGAATGTTCCCCTAATTGGAGCTATTTGGCCTTAGGGCAGAGAAGTGGCTTCAAGTCTGAAGTTGCTCAAAATTAACTGGAATTGTCTGCAATAAAGTCATCTAAATATCCAGCAAGTCTTTCTGTGTCAGCCAAACCACTACCTCACATTAACACCCATTTTTATGCTTTTAGTTTCAGTCTACCATTGTAAAAAGGTATCATAATGAATTGATGTCAATCATTTAAATTTTACTGATTTAACAGTTTGTTCACATTTAAACAGTTAAAGAACATTTCCAACTTTAGAGTGAAACATAATTTGTGACTTAATGAAGATTATTTCTCAGCACTGATAGGCCTAGGAGTTCCTCTTTCAAAAGATTCAGTTTAATTAATCTGAAAATCAGTGACAGCTAAAACACTATTAATTATATAATATTGTATATCCTCTGAGTATAAATAACATAGATCTAGTCTCTTGGTGCCAGTAAAGAAAGTTTTAGTTTCATCCAAGCATATTTAGTTATTTTGGGTAATTCTAGGGTGATAGATTGGAGTGTGGCTAAATAGCACTTGTCTAATACACATGAGGTTTCAGGGTGGGGGGTGGGTAGGTGTTGCTAGTAAAAGTAGCTCAGCTGGGCATGGAAGCTCACGCCTTTAATCCCAGCTCTTAGTGGAGGCAAGAAGATCAGGAATTCACAGACAGTCTGAACTACATGAGACCCTCTCTCAAAAAAGTGTCGGGGGACATAGTCTAGTCCATATGCCACATCCAACTGAGGCCTTTTGAGGAAAGGAGACCCCTTAATGGGGCAAGCAATACCAAAGACAGTCGTGCCAACTCTGAGCTGTCTTCAGAAATCTTCTGGCAACTATTTGATTAGTGTTCTTGTGCATTGTTAAGAGTGGCTCTGTCAGAAACACAGGCAGATGCATTTCTGCCTTTCCACTGTGTCAGAGTTTATTGAATAACAAATTCACAAGGCATAGTAGTTTCATTGGTTGCAATTTGCCAGGTAGTCCTTTCCTTGTCAGCCAACTAAGGCAAACACTGGTTCTTTAGTTTGTGTCATTAGTTACTAATACTATTGCTCAAATCATGCATTACAGATCATCTAGTAATAACTGTACATATATGTAGGTTACAGAATGGCTACAGGGGTTAAAGAGGCCCCAGTAGAACTAAAGGAATTAAAAGAAGCCTGAGAAACAAAAGCAAGTGGAGAGGAGGGCAAAGCCAATGGGGAGCCTCCTGGAGATGCTGCCAGTTTAGCTGCAGAAGTGAGGTGTGGGGAGCTGGAGGGACTAAGGACAAGACCAGATCCAGATAAATGTATGGGAAGAGTATCAGGTCCAGACAAGAGTACTAGCTTGAGAACAGGTAGCAGCCAGAGCAGGTTACACCACAGATCAAACCAAGCTGAAATCCCTGAGACACTCAGGAGTTTTCTGTTTGGTGCCTTGAATCATACCTCAGGTGGTCAGATAGCAGGTTGGTAGGGCCATCATATCAGTGTTAGGTGCCTACCTCAGTAAGGTTTCATTTGAGGGAGCTACACCTTTTTCCCAGTCTAGACATATCAGACTTTCTGACAGTGACTTTAATATACACTTGTGCTCATTCGCTTTAATAAATTTACAGGACTTTGAAGATTTTGAAGGATTTTACTTTGAAGAATAATTTCTTATCACCCTAGCTCTGTGTGTGTGTGAGAGGAAGAGGGGGTAATGGTGCCAGACAGATGGTGTTTGTTTACAGTGTCCACCTAAGTGCAGTCATCATCCATTCTCACAGTAGAATAAAATGCTGCTTATAAAATGGAATTTGTTGCAGCAGAGCACAGTTTGATCTCATCATCAAACATCACAGCCCTTAAGATCCCTTAAGAATTGCATCTAGTTGCTGGGTGATGATGGTGCACACCTTTAGTCCCAGCACTAGGGAGGCAGAGGCATATGGATCTGAGTTAGAAACCTGTCTGGTCTACAGAGTGAGCTCCAGGATAGCCAGGGCTACACAGAGAAACTTAACTGGTAGAGAAAGTGCTTATAATTGTGTTCTAGTCTGCCTTTCAGATGTTGTGATAAACACCGTGACCAAATGAAACTTGAAGAAAGGGCTCATTTCAGCTTACAGGTTATTGAAAGAAACCAGGGTGGGAACAAGGAGGGCTAGAAATGACTGAGACCTTGGAAGGAAGCTGCTTATTTGTTTACTCCCTCTAGCTTGCTCTGCTACCTTTCTTATACAGCCTAGGCCAACTGTGAGCTGTGTCCTTGAATATCAATTAGCAATTAAGAAAATGCTTCAGCAGGTAGTGGCACAAACCTTTAATCCCAGCACTTGGGAGCCAGAGTCTGGCAGATCTCAAGGTCAGCCTGGTCTACATAAAGAGACCTTGTCAAACACCCACCTCTCTAATCCAACCTCTTTGGCCTTACCTCCCTGCCCCCCCCCCAAAAAAAAGAGATAGAAAATACTGCAAAGAATGGCCACAGGACAGTCTGTTGAGTGATTTTAGTTTGAGGTCCTCTTTTGTCTGGTAATTCTAGTTTTTTGTCAAGTTGACAGATGATTCTGACCTGAAAAGCTGTATAGTATTTCTCTTTCCAAACATCCAACTTCAGTGGCTAGTATAGGAAGCACAGAAATTAGTCTGCAACCTCGCTGGCCTCATGGCAACTATACCAGACTTGGCTTTCCTGGCAATGACTTTAATATACAGTTGTGCTCATTTACTCTAATAAATTTACAGGACAACACCCTTTTTACTTTGAAGAATAATTGCTTATCACCTTAGCTCTATGGCGGGGGTGGGGGAATGTAGGGGGGGATGGTGCAAGACAGATGGTGTTTGTTTACAGTGTCCACCTAAGTGCAGAGTTATCATCCATTCTCACAGTAGAATCAGCTGACCTTATTGGCAAATTAACTGCAGCTTTAGTCCATAGGATATGCCATAGTGCCTCAGAGTATCTGAGCCTTGTTCTTATTCAGGCAGCAGGTGGCAGAGTTGAAATGCATAACGCTATCCTCCAGAGTTTATCCTAGATTTTTATCTGGAAATATGGCAGCTTTTCCCACTCACAGGCATGGAGCATACCACCCTGACACCCCCTCCCCCCCATTGTCTTTCCCTGGGGTGGCATGCACATCATTTATTTTCTGCAAAGGCTATTCCTACACCTTGGGGCTGAGAAAGAGCCCTAAGCCTTGCAGTTTGTCAATCTTGAACAGGGTGACCATGGTCTGTAGTGTTGTACAGAGGCTAGCAAAAGTTTCTATATGAATATTATTCATATTTCTATAGTCCTATTATTACTTCTGTGTAAGAATCAAATTTAGGGAACTGGAGAGGTGAATCAATGGTTAAAGAATACTAACTTCTCTTGCAGAAAACCTAGGCTCAGTTTCTAGTACCTCCGTGGAGGTTCACAACTATTTTAATTCCAGTCCCAGAGGATGTGGTGCCCTTTTTTGCTGTTTTAGGGTACATGTGGCACACAAACATGCCCACAGGCAAACATTCGTACATATTAAAAAATATCATTTATTTTAAAAGTTGACATATGCAGCTTAAAGTTAGGTAACATTCTTCTAAAGCCAACTAGGGTGTTTTGTGTTGTTTTCCTTTAAAAATTATTTTTCTAAATTCTTATCCTACTTTGCAAATTAAAGTATCCAAGTCTAGATAACTTATATATGACAGGAACATGAGGTAAATTGATTGAATCAGTGAAATCAGACTCTCAGAATTCCCATGTACTGGTGGGTTCTTAGATCCATAAAGCAGATAAGAAGTATATGCATTTTTCATGGAATGTTTATCTGGAGAGAAAGTTTATGTGTTCATCTTTTGCTCCTCACAAAAACATCAGTTATGATTGACTCTATCTTCTATTGACAGCCGACATCATCTCCACCGTTGAGTTTAACTACTCTGGAGACCTTCTTGCAACAGGAGACAAAGGTGGCAGAGTTGTTATTTTCCAACGGGAACAAGAGGTCAGTGCTTTACAGTCCACAGTCAAATGTCATCACTACATGCTGCACACACTACTTACCAGAAAGGAAGCATAGTTTCAGTATCCAATTTTCTTTAGCACTCAGTCCTGTTGCAGTAATTAGGTAGAATATTTTTTCAAGAACTACCTTGGTAGATAAGGAAGAAATCTTCTCCCTGTGAGTATTCCTAAGCTGACGATGCCTTTATCCTATTTATTGCAGTAGACAATTAGAAAAATTTTTTTGTTAAAAAGCATTCCTGTCTTATGTGGGTCCATAAGGCAGGTGTAAAGAGTGAGAATATAGCATCTCTGGGTCACTTGTATTTGACTACTTTCCTTTGGTTTATCTGCTTCCATGTGTACATACACACAGTAAAGTTTAAATCACAGTGATAAGTCATTGTCTTTATCCTTGGATTCCGGGAACAGCAGAGCTAGCAGTACTATACCCCGACATGTGCAATCATCCACAGGGCAAGCAAGGCAGCACCATGGAGCAGAATCCAGCATCTCCTGAGAGCCAGTCCGTCTCTTGAAGCAGTAGGAACCAGAATGGAAATTACTAGATAAAAACACCCTGACTAAGACAGCCAGACTGCACATACCTCTTGCGCTTTGATTCAGGCTTTTCCCCCTCTATTAAAATTTAAAACTTGTACCAGTACCAAAAATAAGCTTTTAGCCATTAGACTTCTCTGCTTCCCCTGATATGGCCTCATTAAATCTCTGTGTGTCTTGCCTCATTTTCTTTCGTACTGGCATACTGGAACTGGTAGCCAAGGTTAACTGGCAGCGCTTCCAGAGGTAGGACTTGGGCCATCAAACTTTTGTTACACTGTAAGCATAGAGGACTTGGGACAAGTTTGACAATTAAAAACAAAAAGGAGGAAGAGGGGAGCACATTCACAGACAGCCTTAGTCATGTCCCACAAAACTGCTTGTCCACTGCAGAGAAGCTTTAAGTGTGCAGAAAAGGCTTGCGCGTTCTTTATTCTTCCAAGTGCATTAATGCCAGCTTCGTCAAGAGTTTTTTGAGTCGAGACCTTTTTAACTTAAAAATGTGTAATCATTTAATGCTCATGTTGATAGTAGTCAAAACCTATCTGCCTTGTGCTTTAAGTTCATTAAAGAAGCTATCATGTTTCCTTGCAGAATAAAGGCCGCGCTCACTCTAGGGGAGAGTACAATGTTTACAGTACCTTTCAGAGTCATGAGCCAGAGTTTGACTATTTGAAAAGTCTAGAAATTGAAGAAAAAATTAATAAAATCAGGTGGTTACCGCAACAGAATGCTGCTCATTTTCTACTCTCTACAAATGGTGAGAATTGTAAATGACTATTTGATTTATTTTTAATTTTAGTTTGATGGATTCTTATTTTAAAATAACTAGAGGTTGTTTCTGCTTTAAACTTTAGAGAAGGTGAATTGTCAGCTAGAGTGAAAACAATAGCTAGAAAATTCAAATTCTGCATAGAAAACCAGTATTACTTTATATCTGTTTACATCTTTAGTTTTTGTATGTGTGTATATGGTGTATATGCATATATGTAGTGAATACTTAACGTACGCATGCTTCTGAAGGCCAGAGGAAGCCATTGGATGTCCTCTACCATCAGTCTCTTATTCCTTTGAATAACCCCAGACAGCACTGAGGTTTTAGGGACATGGCTAGGGATGTGAACATGGAGTCTCATGCTTGTTAAGCAACTGCGCTTACCCAGTGAGCCACCTCCCCAGCCTCCTAAGCTTAGACACCAACTTAGGCAGGCAGTAGTTTCCTAGAATGGCTAAGTAATAGTGATACATGTTATTTATGATTTTTTTCTTTTAATATAAAGAATAAGGTTTTTATTTTCAGATAAAACTATTAAATTATGGAAAATAAGTGAACGGGATAAAAGAGCAGAAGGTTATAACTTGAAAGATGAAGATGGACGACTTCGAGACCCATTTAGAATTACGGCACTACGGGTATATGCTGCATTTTCTTTAACCCTTCCAGCACTTTTCAGAAATAATCGAGAACAGTTCTATCAGCTGTTGAGAATACTGTAACAGGCTTTACCTTCCTAACTCATGTATAATGATAGTAGTGACCTTAGTTGCTGTGTACTTGTTGAAAATGGGATTCTTCACTGTCACCAAGGTCATAAGATGGTGCTGAGGGAAAAGCTCACTTTTGGTTTCCTGGTAGAGCTTTTGTTGAGAAGTGCCCAGGCCAGTTGAGCTTTTGTGGTAGAATCCAGAGTATTTGCTGGTATAGTAACACAGTGTAGGTAGGATGACTGGTAAACTGGTGAGACGCTAGCAATGGACCCGGTGAGGATTCCCCTTGAGTACATTTCTTCTTAAGCACACTAATGTCTTTTTTAATTCTTCACCTGTTGGATTGATCATTGATACTTTCAGTGGTGGGCTCAGTGCAAACAAAAGCACCTGGGTAGGAACAGAGCACAGCTGTGTTTTGAGAAGTGGCTAACAGGTTTTTCAGTGAAATATAACCCTTTGTTACACTGTTAACCAAGTGAAGATGTGGTATTGTTATTCAAAAATAGCCTTCTCTGGTGCTGCTGAAGTGTGGCAGCCTTTTTGATATGCCTTCTTTAGGATGTCTCAGGCCCAGCAGTTGGAGTATGTATAGTCTGACCCATTCTCTTGAAAAAGCTAGATAGTGGTGACAGCCAAGTCTTTGTAAAGACAGTGGGCAGAGTTGGGCTAACGATCCAAAGGCAGCCTTCCTCCTCCACCACTTCTTACTGGGCCCAGGGAAGAGATGCTGCTTGTTCATGCCTGAGTCATAGGAACTCAGATGTTCTCTTCCATACCATAGGTCAGTTCTGGCATAGTTAGTGACTTTGATTGCATCTGTGATTTAGTGTGAACACATTTTAAAATCTCCCATGTTGTAAGGTGTTGTTGCCAAGTTCTCTGAAACCTCCTACTTACCTCTGCTGCCACCAACTTCATCCTACTTGCACACACAACCTTCCCAGACACTGAGACTCTCTCATTCAGACCCCTGCATATACCATAAGCTCATGTGCTTATTTGGGAAAACTTAGGTCTTACCAGGCCTCGTTGACAGAATTAACCGGAATAAAACCAACCTGTATGGTGGCCAGAGTGAAGCAAGTGAGAGAGGTGGTTAGTGTGTTGGCATAGAGTAAGGACAGAATCACTGGCCACCAATCTGATATTCTAAGTCCAAACTGGAGTCTCTGCTTCTTTTAAGGATTGTTTTTTCTGTTATTTTAATTCTATGAAAAGGGATGTAATTAAAAGGGCTCTTTCAGTTAGGATTGCTACCTTGGTTAGCTGGAAACAGTAGAGGGTCATGGCAGGTGTGTATCTTAGACCTGCATATTGTGGAACTGGCATTTCTGGTCTATGAAACCCCAGGGTATAGTCAGCACCTACACCTAGGCTAAAATAAGAACAGCATCACTACACATTTACCCAGGTACACTTTTACAGAATTTGGCTAGAGAAGACTCATTTGAAAAATTCTTCTAAACCTTCAGTTCCTTGGTGTCTAATTACAGCAATAAAATTTACTGTACTATTTAGCTTTCTCTAGAACCTTGGGCTTCCCTTCTCTGAATAATAGAGAGATGGGGAGCCTTTTCCTCTTCTGTCTCATGGTGTTGCTCCTTTAGACTGACTCTAATGCCTGTGTCAGGCACAGGTGCTCTGTCCAGGTCCTTCTCCCTGTCTGTTTCTGTTTCTCCTTCCCTCCCTCCCTCCTTTCCTTCCTCCCTCCTTCCCTCCATCCCTCCCCACACTTTCTCCACACCTAGCAACTGATACCCCAGAAGCCTGTGGGACTGTAGCACCAAGGCCTGTACACCATCCAGGTTACTAGGTGCACTTCAGTTCAGACTGTATAGCCAGCTCTGCATCTCAGATCTCAGCAGATGCTCTGAGAATTAACCTACAGCATTTAAGAATCACAGATAAATGCTTCAGTAAATGCTTCTCAGCCCAAAGGACACTCTGCATTACTGTCTGTTGATCCCTTCATGTGCATATACCCCACCACCAGTTGGTGGCCCACAAGTTGACGCTATGAATCAAATCAGTGCTATGAGAGCAGAGATTTGTGAACTCAGCTACAAAGACAAGGAGTTACTGTCTAATCTCAACTGTAGCCACCAGAGAACACCCAAGAGCATGATGCTTTGGTGACCTAGAGAACATTAGTTAGAGCAGTTTACCTTCTTTTTTCCAACAAGAAGACCATAGTACTTCTGTAATGGCATCAAGGAGGAATAGCTGGGAACAGACAGCTTTCCACTCTGTACTCTGTGACAGCTCTCCTTTGGTTTGAGGTATTGCAGCTATAGAAAACCTATCCCTTTTCTTGTTTAAATACCGGACGCTTATGCTATTATGATCTTTGTTTTAAATTCCTTTCTCATTCCATTTTTAGGTTCCAATATTGAAGCCCATGGACCTTATGGTAGAAGCAAGTCCACGACGAATTTTTGCAAATGCTCATACATATCACATAAATTCCATTTCAGTAAATAGTGATCATGAAACATATCTCTCTGCAGATGATCTGAGAATTAACCTATGGCATTTAGAAATCACAGATAGAAGCTTCAGTATCCTTTACCAAGTGCTGTCTCTGCTTGTTTCTTTGGTTACTATGTAATTACTTCTCATGAGCAGCTTTACCCTGGTCCCTCAGACACTGACCTTTTGAATGCAGTATTTTCTAGAGTAGTGGCAACAGAAGTTCTTTGCGATTGAGTGTCCCTAAAGATACAAACCTCTGCCTGAAAGTTCCTGTGAGAAACCTCGAGTCTCCTTGGATCAGTCACTGCCTTACCTCTAGCTCCTAATACTGCCATATGTTCCCACCTCTTGCCCTCCAGTGAACTATTCATTTCCTACCTGACTGGAACTCTAGGTACTGTGGTTCTTGTCACCATATAGGTCACAGTACTTGTTCTTGCCCCCAGGCTACCTTGCTGTCCTTGTGTTCAGTTGTCACCTACTTCTGTGAGGTCTCAGCCTTGGCTCCACTATTTCTGTGATGATTTACCCTGTAACCCCAGCAGCTTTCATCTACTTAACCTGAGGGTATGAGAGTTAGGCTGGGTTCCCTCTCTACTGCACCCTGGCACTGATTGGGCAGCTTAAGACTCATGCTGGCTCTAGTTCCGATGGGTCCCTGTTCCTCCATTGTGGCATCCAGTGATGAGATATACAACTCATATGTTGTATAGTTGTTTTTTTTTCTTAGTTGTTTCTCTTGATAGATAATCTGTCTGTTGACTTTCTACAATGTCCCTTCCTTTTGTTTCCACTGGCTGATTAATGGTTGACTTCCTGCTGTGGATGTATTATTCTAGCAACCCAAGCTCTGAAAGTCAAATCATTAGGAAGGCAGAATAATTTTATAATTTGATACTGTCCGTGTTTTTTTAAACAGATATATAGATAGAAGTATGTGTAGGTGGTACTTCTTGGCTTCATTGTCGATGTTATTCTGTGTGTTCTATCTTACCCGCTGTCCTGCATCTACCTGAAGCCCCTCGCTATGGGCTCCTCTCTGGCAATGTGTATGGTCAGTCTCCTGCAGCTCCTCCCTTATGCCTCACTGCACAGTTTTCTATCAAATTTCCCTTGGACAGCTAAGCACTGTGCCTTAACATCATGCTCCAGACATTGTGGACATCAAGCCAGCTAATATGGAGGAGCTGACAGAAGTCATCACTGCCGCAGAGTTCCACCCACATCAGTGCAATGTATTTGTCTACAGCAGCAGCAAGGGGACTATCAGGCTGTGCGACATGCGTTCCTCTGCCCTATGTGACAGGCATGCCAAGTGTAAGTCTTCTGGGAATACCCTTGATTTCCTGTTCGTATGGATAGAGGCCCTCCATGTCCTCTGCAGGCTTGGAGCATGGGAGGCTCCCCATGGGCTATACTAATAAAGAAGTCTGAGATACAGCAGCTTTCTTCTACCCTGAGCTGAGATCTGGGTCCATCCAGTGGAGCACTGTCATCGTAGCCTTTTGTGTGGTAGGACCTGGGCCATAGCCATCAGAGTGCAGTCCACGTTTGTTGTCTGTATCAAACAGAAACAGTGCTATGTGCCTGGAGTCAAGCTACTCGGGAAACTGAGGCAAGACCATATGAGGGCCAGAAGGAGACTTCATCTTAAAAAGAGGTTGGGGATAAAAGGTTGGAGGGAGATGGTTCAACTGCTGTAAGTGTGTACTGCTCTTGCAGAGGACCTGAGTTTGGTTTCCACTACCCATTTCATGTGGCTTCAAACTGTCTATAATGCCAACTTTATGGCAAAAACAAGCAAAACCACTCCCTTAATCCTAGTGCTCTGGAAACAGAGGCAGGCAGATTTCTAGGCAAACTGTCTTTATAGTGACATTCAGCCAGGGCTACATAGTGAGTGAGATACTGCTTCAACAGCAAAAAACTCTCCAGTTCCAGGAGATTCCCCCTTCCACATACAAGTGCACACCTAAAATTATAAAAATAAACTTTTAGGGCCAATGAGATGGCCCAGCCAGTAAAGGTAGTCTCTACCAAGACAGGTGACCTGAGTTTGTTTGATCCCCAGGACCTACATGGTGGAAGAAAACTGACTCTTGAAAATTGTCCTCTGACTTTGACATGCAAGCTCTCTCCCTAAACCAAATAAACAAATGCATTTTTCAAAGGGGGTGGAGAAATGGCTCAGTGGTTAAGAGACTGACTGCTCTTCCAGAGGTCCCGGGTTCAATTCCCAGCAACCACATGGTGGCTCACAAACATCTGTAATGGAATCCAATGCCCTCTTCTGATGTCTGAAGACAGCAACAGTGTACTCACATACATAAAATAAATGTTTGTTAAAAAAAATGGGGGACCCAACTTCAAAGCATACCATGGTCTATGTTGTCCTGGTAATCATCTTAGAAAGCTACCATGTGCAACTGTCTAGGAGAGCTTCAACTGGAAAATGCTCCTCCTAAGGCCAAAGCGTGTCATAGAATAATGTTCTGTTATAGTTTCTGCAATGAAGTGCTGTCATGTTATGTAGCTGTGTCTTCCAGATAGTGTTCCTCAGTAAACAACATTAGGTTTCAAGAGGAGCTGTCCTTAGCACTAATTTAATTGAGTAAATGCTTCATATTGGCTCTAGCTTGCTTATAGTCTGTCCCATGTAAGCCAACAACCATCACAAGCTCCTACACAGAGGAGAATTTTAGAAACCCTAGAGAAGATTTAAGAAAAGGAAATGTATCTCCCAGCCTAAAGCATGATAGGACGTGGGCATGGCTCTGAGCTGGGGGATCCAATGTCCTTGGGTGGAGCCCTCCCTCTGCCCTGGATCCCGGATGAAGGGAGGGGGCTGAGCTGTTAAGCTGCAGACAGCTAGTTCTGTGGAAGAAGCAGTGACACTCTGTCACTCAAGTCATTGAGCAACATGACATGACCACTCACTACAAAAGGCAAACTTCTTTGCTGCCTGGTCTTGTCCAGTAGTCCCATTGTGTAACTGGCCACTGTATTGTTAGCAGTCTAGTAGTCCTGTAAACTTTGTGCCTACCGATGAGCAGGCTCTTCCCTAGGTGCCCAAAGCACTGTGCTCCTGTGCCACATATACTGCAATGTGGACAAATAGGTAGCACATCATGTTCCCAACCCAGTGTCTTGAGGGTACAAGCGGTTGCAGTCGTGTTCCCATGCATCCTAAGGTACTGGGTGCCCCCACATGGTTCAAAGTCTGCATGGATACTGATGGTAGAAGAAGACAACCAGAAAGCTAAGGAAGTGAGGGTGACACTGAGCCCTTTGAGGTCTCTGAAAGAGAAGCCCCTGCTGATTTTAGGATGGTGGTCTTCTGATTTAGCACAGTAGCTGAAAGTGCTCACTTTGTTTTTCAGTTTTTGAAGAGCCAGAAGATCCCAGCAGTAGATCCTTTTTCTCAGAAATAATCTCATCTATATCTGATGTCAAGTTCAGTCACAGTGGTCGATACATGATGACCAGAGACTATCTGTCGGTGAAAGTATGGGACCTCAACATGGAGGGCAGGCCTGTTGAGACCCACCAGGTACATGAGTACCTACGAAGCAAGCTCTGCTCCTTGTATGAGAATGACTGCATCTTCGACAAGTTTGAGTGCTGCTGGAATGGCTCAGACAGGTGAGGCTGTTGGTGTCACCGCATCGTGGCATCCAGAAGTGCTGGTTCCCTTAGGATCTCCAGCAGGTCCCTCAGACTGGGAGGGATCTCAGTCAGTTGCAAGATGCAGACAGGGCTGTGTTTTCCAGGCCTTTTATTTGTCCCATGAGGTATCTCAGAGAAAACCAGGTATCTGAGCATACCTTTCCTCACTAACAGTGCACTGTGCTTCATGATACATATGGAGTACTCAGAGAGTGATAACACGGATGAGTGAAAGAAAAGGAAGCAGCAAGTCATTTACTAGTCCAAAAGGTTACCATTCGGTTTGCCTCTGTGTTTAGAGAGGTTTAAGGCACGCACAGGATACAGCCTTCCCACAGGCTGCATCATTATCTCCTGTACAGATCACATTGGTTTTTTTAGTGGTGCTGAGATTCTTTGAAATCTTCCCATAAGAAGACATGTTTCAGATGATATAAACAAATTCTCTTAGATCATCTTTTTGTAGAATTTCTGTTGAGAATTTAAGTGACTAGACACTGTCAAACACTTAAATATAAATAGCTAGGGATATGGTAGCACACACAGTTTTAACCACAGCATTTGGGTGATAAGGCAAGAGAACCACCAGGTGAGATCTAGCTCGGGCTGTATAGCATGACCCTGTCTCAGAACTACCTAAAAACTACATTAGCTTCTTTAAGTAATAGTTGAGCACAAACTAAAATTGCTGCCTCAGTCTCAAATGCTCATTCCTACAGTGTGTCTGTTTCAATGCTTGCAGAACTTTGAGGTCTGTCCTAGCTGCATGATGTGAGAAACCTCACAGTGAAGAGCTAAATGCTTCCTCTCAGAGATAAAGCTGAGCACCCTTAGATAAACCTTTCATGTTTTTCATTGAGTTTTAAAAGATCCATGAATGCTTTCTACCTGGGAACCTTTAGAAGGTATGGAATATAGGCTGCCTACTATAAAAGCAGAGGATCCTCCAGTCTCAGGATAAGTTGGCAGTGATGCCAGACTCATTGCCTCAAGGTTTATGGCAAGCCCACAAGTCCCTCAGAGCTACTGCCAGCCTGAAGCCCTTGATTCTCACTGCAGCCCAAGCACAGCAGTGTTTGTCCTGAAAGTCTAAACTGGCATGCTAGTTAAACATGCAAGACTGCCTCAATCACCATTTCCCCTCCCCAGCTCTCAGCTCTCTTCAGTGTGAAATCAGTTAAGATGCTCACAAAAGGAATTTATCGTGTATATTCAGGAAAATACTTTCACGAGCAATAGTAACAATCACATTTCTAAGAATCTTTTTGTTTATTTTTACTTGGGTTGCCAGAGTCTGGTATATCCCAGGCTAGCCTCAAAGTCAAGATTTAGTTGAGGGTGGCTTTGAACACCTAAACCCCTGCCTAAACTTTCCATGTGCTAAGATTATTGATGTGTTACTTCATCCAATTTATGTGGTACAGGGAATCCAGCCCAGGATTTCATGCATTCTAGGAAAACATTTTACCAACAGAGTTCTATATCCTTAGCCCCTTTTATTTTTGGCAGATTCTTGGTTTTGTAGCTTGGGAAGGACTTGAACTCAAAATCCTTTTACCTCAGCTTCTTGAGTGCTGGGATTAGAGGTGTGCACTACCACACCTGGCATAACATCTTAAAAGTTCAGATGTAGTAAGAGTAAGTACGGATTATAAAACAAGAATATGTGGAATAGTTACAAATTAAAGAACAGACCAAAAAGCTGAGCAGAGAACCATAAGACTGATGCAATGCTGTAAGAAATCCTAGCACAAACAACTTTAGAAATGAAAGAAACAGCAGCTCCAAGTCTTACTAGGAATTAATGAACTGCAAGGAAGATGAGACATTACCCAGAATACAGCCTAAAGAGCTGGGGAACATGAAAGTCAAGAAATATGGAGGCATGCTGGCATATGTTTGTAACACCAACGGTGGGCTCTGAGACCTGAGCTACACACCAAGAGACTGTCCTTAAAATGACAACAGTGTACTGAGTCTGAAGCAATAGTTAAGAGCCACTGGCTGCTTGCTCTTCCAGAGGATCCCAGTTCCATTCCCAGGCAGTTCACAACCATCTGAACTAGTTCTAGGAGATCAAAGACCGGTCTTGTGGCTTTCTTGAGCCATAGGCAAGTACATAGCGCATATACATACATGCAAGCAGAAAGAACATCCCTAGCACATAAATTAATTTTTTAAATTTAAAGAAGAAAACAATCTAAAGTACAGAGAAGATACAGCCAAGTAGAGAGGAGTCCCCAAAAATCTAGGACTGTGGAAAGGTTGTATTAAACTTATGTTAAATATTCCACTATGTGGTTAGTACATCCTAATTCAAACATGTGATGGCCAGATGTTTTCAGCAGCTTATCCAGGAAGCACAGAACTCCACAGCAAAATAAGTACAAAGGTAACCTGTCCACATCATCATAAAATTACAGAACATCAAAAAATAGATCTTAAAAGTGGTCAGTAAAAGAAAACATATTCTCTGCAGAGTGGGTGTTGAGGCTGAGAGTATATTTCTCCACAAGAACTGCCTGACTGTTCTGTGTAACACCAGAATCCTAGAGGCTGGTGATTTTATAAAGAAAAGGTTTATTCTCTGGTTTGGGTCACAGTTTTAGAGACTGGAAGGCCTAGATGAGGTAGCTTTATCTATTCAGCCTCTTTATCTATGAGCTGATATGACAGATGTCAGAGAGATCACATAGCAAGAGGAAAGAGAAAGCAAGCAAAGCCAGGCTTATTCCTGCTCCCACAGAACTAATGCATGCCAAGGGCTAGGAAACCCTAGTCCACCTAGTGAAAGCTTTGAAGTAAGAGCTGAAGAAAGTCACCCTGGGATGCCATGCAGCAGGACAGGGGTCTAGGTAAGCGCATGGCTGCCAAGTACAGGTAAAGCTGATGCCTGTCACCCCATAGACAAAACTTAACTTGTCCTAGGCAGGCAAAAAAAAAAAAAAAAAACAGTCCTCCCCACACTGCAGTAAATAATGGGGAAAATCCAGGGGAGCACCTTTGCAATGTCTGGAGATGGAAGAGCTTCTGACACAAGGCCTCAGAAACCAGGAAGAACATTGCAGAACTTAACTACATTAAAAATAATAGTGGTGAGACTGGAAAAATAGTTCAGCAAGCAGGTAAGAGCACTCAGCATTCCTGCACAAGGGTCCGGTTCACTTCCCATCCCCCACTGAGAGCTAATGCTCTCCTTAGGCTCCTGCTTGTGTATGGTGTGCAGGCACGCCCACACACAAAATAATAAAACACTTTTAGAATAAAAAGAATAGCTCTCCCACACATGTTTAGTCCCAGTACCGAGGAGGCGGAGGGACAGCCAGGGCTACATAGAGAAACCCTGACTCTGAAGAGAATAGGAAAAAACATGCTGTGGAGATAGCACAGTAAAGTGCTTTCCATGCAAGCATGAGACCTAAGTTTGTAGCCCCAGCATCCACCTAAAAGCCAGGCTTGGCAGTGCACAGCTGTAATCCCAACACTGGGAAGATTACTAGTCTTCATTGGCTTCCTGCAGGCCCAGCCACATTAATGAGAGACCCTGCCTGAGGGGAAAGAAATATAAGGTGGAGGAACTGGAGGAATTACACAGCAGTTAAAAACACTTTGTTTTTCCAGAAGAACGAGGTTTGATTCTAGGGAGAGCTGAATGAAGCCCTCCTTTGGCCTAAGTTGGTGCACAGGTGTACTCAAAAGGCAAAACACCCCCACGTGTGATAGATTTTTTTAATGGAGTGATTGAGAAAAGGATGAGATCAACTAGTGACACATGTACCAACACACAAGTGTATATATACATACAACAGTAGTGGCCATGGAGATAATATATATATGGCCCATAATATATGAATTACAAGTTTAAGAGAGAATGGCTACCAGGTGTGTGCATACTTTAAATCTTACCAATTAAGAGACAAAGAAGGAGGGTCTCTCGAGTTCAAGGTCACCCTGGTGTACAAGGTGAGCTCCTGTTCTGTTAGACTTACACACAATAAGAACCTGCCTCAGGAAAGAAGACAAATGATGACAACTGCTAGTTCACTTTTAAAAGGACAAAGACCACAAGTGGGAATGAACAATGGGAAATACAGTGACAGGAGCAGTGAGGCCAGTGCTACTGCCCGGCCTCCTATGGCACTCTGATAACATCAGTATATTGGGAAGATCTTGCACATAAAGATAAGAAAACAGAAAACTGAAACATCAACCAACCTGCTTATTGGCCACTGGGGAGCGCACAGCTAAATTGTTTATGTGTGTAATAGAAGGCTCTGGGTGTCAGTGAACTAAACCAGCAGGATCACAGGATTAGTAACAGGACTGAGGGAAAGCTAAGTGATAAAGCATCAACTAAACCAGTAAAGGTCTTGACATTGAAATCCCAGCAACACAAAAAAAGATCTTACTATTCAAAATACAGCTGCATAGAGGCTACATCCATCTGCTGTGATAAGAGATTGCCTTTTTGGGAACAGTGGGAGTTGTCTTTCTAGAAGGTACTTTGTAGAATATAACGAATGTAACCTCAAGAGGTGACTTATAGCTAATGGTCTTTATTGTATCTGAAATACTGCAGCATATCCCCAAGAATATGTAAAGTTCTCCTAGGAATGTTTGCTACGTCCATTCATTTCCTGCAGTCCTTTCCTCCGTCTTCTTGCCCATAAGCTTCTCCCTTATGTGCCAGTGAAGTAGAATATCATCTTTGGTGCAATCTCTGTCAATGCCAGGTAGCCTGCTGTTATGAAGCTCTGCGTATAAGTGTTCTCCTTTTTTTTTTTTTTTTTTTTTTTTTAGCAAAAAATAACAGCACCTGCTCCATGTTTTGTTCTGTCCCTGGGAGGATGAGGCAGACCTGACCGGTGCTACCGTGATTCTCTTGCTGCGCTCATGTGCTGGGTAGCTGAGGAGATACCCATCTCAGTGCAGGCACCTGCTGTTATTGTTACAGTGCACCAGTAGTTCACACCCATGCTGATGGCACAACACTTGTTCCTGAGAAACGGTTTTTTGTCACTGCTTTCCATTCTTGATGCATTTGCTATTGGCTCCATCCCCGCCCCCATAGGCATTGCATTCCATATGGAGATAAATCAGACAGAGAGGACTGTAACAGTGAGTCCTCTCCTGCAAGCAGGGTTCTGCATACTCATTCTAGGTGCTATCTCTAGAGTGTACCAAACCATGGTTCTCATCTCCACTCTCCCTAGAGCCACTTGTTTAAACAGATTTGAATGAACAAGAATAGCTGTAACAGGGTTTTTCTAAGTTTTATTTGGTATGGAGTTTGAGGTAGGGTTAACCAGATGCTAAAATATTTACAGGCAGCTACCTAGTAAAGTAGTAGCTTGAAGGACTTAGGTAGTGTAAAGACCACTAGCCATGCAGCTATAAGACAACAAGACCATGAAGGTCAGGATAGGAGCAGGAAAGGGTGAGGGTTTCCAAGGAGAGGACAGAAGAGGTTGGTTGGTCTTTACTTGCCAGAGAAGTCAAAGGACCACATATACTGTCCTTTGTATTGTTTCTGTTTGTTTTTGAAACAGCATTGTGTATTTTGTAAACCAAGCTGACCTGTAACTTGCTGTATAAATAGGCATGTTGACACACAACTGTGTTCCCTGTACTTATAGGAAAATCAGGAGTTTGGGGTCATCCTCTGGTATATAAGCTTGAGGCCAGCCTATGTTATAGAAATCTTGTTCCTAAACACAAAACAGAATGGGGCAGGGATCCTCAGTTTATGGCAGATGCCTGTAATCCCAATTTTAGGATCAACTTGCAAACCACATACACATCCCAAAATATAGAAAATAAAAATGACCCCTTCCAAAGTCATGGATCAAATTATGATAGCCTCCTGCCTCAGATGTCTTGATGTTGGAATTACAGATATGCACCTCCACCATACCTAACTTTGAAAGAAACTTAGAAATTAAATTAATCACATCATTTAATAACTGACTTAACCTCCATTGGGAAATGTGACTAGAATATTAACCAGTTTTGACTTAATTGTTAATGAGGTAGGGCTTATGGTAAACTCTCAGTTTATGACTAAGGGTTTTTTTGGGGGGGTGTATTTTTGAAACAAGATCTCTATTACATAGACCTGGATGTCTTGGAATTCACTATGTAGATCAGGCTGGCCTCAAACTCGCAGAGATCTGCCTACCTCTGCCTCCCAAGTGTTAGACTAAAAGTGACTTGGACAGAGTTTTCTTCATTCTTCCTCGTCCCTCCTTTCTTCCCCCTACCCTGCTTCTACTTTCTACTTCTCCATCCCTGTCAGCCTCTACTTTCTCTCTCTTCCTTCGTCTATAACGCCCATGTCAGACAGCTCACTATCACCTGTAAGTCACATTGCAGGAGATCCGACATGCCCTCTAGCCTTGATGAGCAAGTATGTAAATTATGGAGTCATGACTTTCCTTTCTCAGACAGTGAAAGTTCACTGGAGTAAGTGAAGTTGACTGGAGAATCTGTACTACATTTCTTTCCTGATACTATAGGAATTGGGGCCTGTAGAGGGTCCAAACTTCATGCCATTGCCACAGTTCTGCTGAGTACTCAATGTCCCCTCTTTTTTCTCCTGAACAGTGCCATTATGACGGGGTCCTACAACAACTTCTTTAGAATGTTTGATAGAAACACTCGGAGGGATGTTACACTGGAAGCCTCAAGAGAGAACAGCAAACCCCGAGCCAGCTTGAAGCCCCGGAAAGTATGTACAGGGGGTAAGAGAAAGAAAGATGAGATTAGCGTGGACAGTTTGGACTTCAATAAGAAGATTCTTCACACAGCCTGGCACCCCATGGAGAGCATTATTGCTGTAGCTGCCACCAATAACTTGTATATATTCCAGGACAAAATTAATTAAGGAAACTGACTGGAGGACCAAGTGTTGTCTTGCAAACGTAAGCCGGTTGTTTTCCTGTCAAAAAAAAAAAAGGCATTGTCCTCTCCATTGAGAAACGTGACGCACTTCTACTTCCCTCATAGACACAGGAGAAGAAGGGTCTCAGCTGGAGTCTTAGGAGAGATCAGTGCCTGCTGAAGGGAAAGCTACTTGGAGCTGAATTGGTGGACTCTGCTCAATAAAGGCCATTACTCAAATGTATTTATTTAAGTCTGAGCCTTCCTTTCCAGTTTATAGACCAAACAATCTTAACATCTGAGAAACAAAAATCTCATCAAATCTCTCTCCAGCTCTTCCTTCTGTCTCTGCCATCCATCCCTGGGCCTTATCCTGGACGTGGTGTGGCCACCACCCACGTTCCTCTCTGGTCCTGGAGCCCCAGTGGGCTGTATCTCCCACTGCTGATGGATGCATGGTGCGTGGATATGCCCGAGCAGGCTCAGGCAGCTCTATTCACCCACTGCATCACACCCTCTGTGGAGCTACTTAATAAACACAACACACTGTCAAGTGTTTTTAAACCCAAATGCCACTGCGGTCTTTATTTGTTTCAGTTGCACATAATGAAATTATTCAGGATGTTTATACTTTGGAATAAATTAAAATTTTTTTTTCCTTTAGCAGAATAGTCTAGTTTGTACAGAACTTAAGATTCTAAATGTAATTATCCCAAATCACCACTTGGTTTCTGTAGAAACTCCATCTGGAAAAGCCGAAATTGAGTCCACCTCTGAAAAAGAAAAGTACATGAAAGAGCAGCAGAAGTGCCGCTCTCAGATTGATGCCTAGCTTACAGCAGGCCCAGGGTTGCCACAACTAAGGTGTACGCACTTCCTTTTTTAAAAATACTTTTAAAATTCTGCTAAAGTTATATGTGTGCTGGATTTTATACTGTACCTCAATCAAGAGAACTCAAATCACTGTACTTGGGCTAGATGATACCACCTGTACCTATGGCTGAGTTTAAAACACTTTGGATATCAGGGATCAAGATTTAAGAAATATGAAAATTTAAAAAGAGAAAGGAAAAAAGGTGAAAGTACCAACACTTGGTTGAGCCTTAGTAGGCAGATGGATCTGTGACTTTGAGGCCAGCCTGGGCTACACAGAGAAACTGGCTCAAAAAAAAAAAGTACCAGCACTTAATGTTTCCATGGGATTCAGCTAATGAGCTGCTGCAGGGCCTGTGTCTGCTGAAATGGGAAGGTGCACTGATGACTGCCAAGGCATCTGCAAGGGCAGCATGCCTCACCAACACAGGAACTAACTGAGGCCACCCACCTCGGCTCACGCTGATTAGAAACGGAGGACGTGCACTCTGCCAGGCATGGCTGCACATGCCCCTAATCCTAACAGGCAGGAGGCAAGAGCAGACACATCTTTGTGGTTTCCAGGCCAGCCAAGGTTACAAAGTGAGATTCTGCTAAAAAGAAAAGTAGCTTTTAATCCCATGCCTTTAATACCAGCACTAGGGAAGCTAAGGCAGACGGATCTCTTGAGTTTGAGACCAGCCTGGTCACAGTTCGAGGACAGTCAGGACTACATAGTCAAAAAAAAAAATGTCTTGGCTCTTGTTTGTGGCAGCTTATAGTGTCAGAGATGAAGCCAAGTTATACAAGCATCAGCTCTGATACCTAATGCAGCAGGACTGGTCCTGTGCATCTGTTCTGCCCAAAAAGTTCAATACGTTTATATGTTTAACTGACTTTACGTTATTTAGACAACTTTTTCCATCTTCACATTTTTTTCCCAACAAAGCCTGCAGGAGAGGAGGGGAGCATGTAGGTTTGTCCTGTGAGCTCAGCTGCCCCCTTGGATCACAGCATCACTGTCTCCATCACAGGACTGAGCCTGCAGGGTCTTGTCAGAGCCGGCTGTGCATTGCTGCGGTGTACATAACAGGTGCTTCTCATGGCAGTCACCAGTGTTGGCTAAAAAGGCTTGCTTCTGACAAGACACTCTGAAGGCTGGCTTCATAGCCCAGGCTGGCACCTTCTTCACAGGCACATGCCACCATGTTTAGCGTAAGGTAAGAATCCTACAGTTGTGAATTTTAGATTGGTCTTGTTTTTTATATTCAAACTTAGAATTGGTAGCATTTCTTTCTCCAGAATGTTCCATTTAAGATACCAGTTTCTGTCACATGTTTTATATTGCTCTGCTTCTGGGCTGAGAACCTAGACAAAAAAGCGTGTGAATTTTGTTCTGGAGTGGAAGACGGGTCTTAACTGTGGCACTGGCCTAGAGCTCATTACTGTGGAGAGGCTAACGTCAACTACAGCAATCTTAACTGTTCCCGCCTCCCAAGTGCACCACTGAGTTTGGAATACATGTGGCATTTTTTATTTTGATACAGGGTCTCACTAGGCCTAGCCCTAGCTAGCTTGGCATTCTATTTAGTCTAGGTCGGCCTCAAACCCGGATTCTCCTGCCTCTACCTCCAGAGTACTGGGATCAAAGGTGTGTGTCACCACAACTACCTTATACATTAGAACTTAAACATGTATTTTTGCCTGATTACATGCAGTTCACATACTTGGGAGGAGAAGTACTAGCTTTCCCACAAGTTTAGCCAACTTTGGCTACTTGAGACCCTGTGGTTTGGGGGACCTAAGCCTGGTGACACCTTTGGTCCCGGCACAAAAGAGGCAGAGACTGCTGGATCACCTGAGTTCCAGTCAGGACTACAAAGTGAGACCCTGTCTCAGGTTTTATTAATTAAAAAATTAGAAGAAGGGCTGAAGTCATGAGTCAGCAGTTAAGAGCACCTCTCGCAGAGGACCCTGATTTACCTGTCAGAACCCACGTGTGGCTCACAGCCTGCTGTAACTCCCAGTTCCAGGGAATTCAGTGCCCTGCATGTACTAGGCATACATATACACATACATAAACTCAAGCTAATCATACATAAGAAATGTCTTTACAAAGGTTTTTAATTACATTTTTTCTGCCCAGTGGTGTCACACCCCTTTAATCCCAGCACTTGGAAGGCAGAGAGGTAAGTAATTGAATCTCTGGATGAGGCCAGCCAGGGAAACCCTGTCTTGAAAAAAAAATTAAAGTTGTGCTTCTGCCGCAGTTATGCATCAGTCTGCCATTTGACAAGCCATTGAGAGTTGTGTTCATCAGTTGCAGTAAAACAGATGCCAAGTGGAAATGATCCCTATGGTCCTGGGACAGTCGTCCCTGCTGTTCAAAGTGGTGGGAAGATGGGTACTTGAGGCTGTTCTCTGCTGTTCTTGGGTCCTGGCCCAGCTGCCATACTTGGAAAGTCTTCCTGTGCAGAGCTGAGTGTAACAACTGCCTTTTAGCCAGAAGTCACACACTGCTCTTAGCTGAGGGCCTCAGGTGGGAGCCCTGCCCACAGTGTGACCCACTGGACGAATGGTACATACGTACCTGCTATGTGCCTGACGCCCATTTTAGGCCAGTACTGTTAGACCCTGGCCCAGCCGCCATGCTTTTAAATCTAAAGAGTCAAAGTTCTTATGCAGGCTAATGTGACCAGTAGCTGTCCTTGAACATGGCAGATGGAGAATACCAAGGGTGCTGCACTGCAGCTGTTCTCTGCATGTAGCACCACAGGGTGCTGGCAAGGGAAGCAGAAGGGCAAGTTCCATTCTAGGGGTGAGGGAGGCCGTCTGCCAGGCCACGCTGGGACATGGTTAGTGTAGGTAGCTGCAGTTCTAGGGGTTCGGCAGCATTTGTATGGACTGGCGTGCAGGCAGTTAAGAGGCCAACTAGGTCTACATAGCAAGTTCTAAGACAGCCTGGACTACATAGAGACTATCTCAAAAACAAAAAAAATACTCCTGACATTCCTACCCAGTCTGCCTGCTCCCGGCCTGTCATCAAGACCCACATTTTCTGAGTAAACTCAGGTGTCACTCAGAAGACCCAGAGAAAGATTTTGAGACAAAGCAGCAAGGAAATGGTTAAAAGGGTGGTGATCTCTCCAGGGAAGAGTCAATGTGGTCTGGAGTTCTCCCCAAAGTGGTTTTGTACAATGATTTATTTTTAAAGATGTATTTATTATATGTAAGTACACTGTATCTGTCTTCAGATACACCAGAAGGCTTCAGATCTCATTACAGATAGTTGTGAGCCACCATGTGGTTGCTGGAATTTGAACTAAGGACCTTTGGAAGAGCAGTCAGTGCTCTTAACCACTGAGCCATCTCTCCAACTCCTACGCAATGATTTTATGTAAATTTTAAGTAAAAAACTAACACTTCAAAAATGGAAACTAGTACCTAAATTTGCCCACAGCAGACAGGAGCCTGCACTATCAGACTGATGGGATACAACTCTTAATAGTGGTGTCATGTAATGAAAAGTGTTATGTGAAAAATCGAAGTCTTGGTGTACAGGGGCATTATTCTTAAGAAAGCTTCTTAACTCTTCAGTTTTGTGGCTGTTTTGATATGCTAAATAAGTGATTGAAACTTTGGTAGCAATCCTGAGCTGATGAGTGACTGAAGGCAGCTTGTTCAGTTTACACATACTTTCTCAAAGTTTTTGATTTTGCAAAGCTTATATTCTGACTTTGAGTCTTATGTATTTCAGGTGCAAAGGTGTGTAGGCACAGAACTCTGTCCTACCACTCAGACCTCAGGACATGACTTGAGGAACATAACTCCTGGCTCTTGTGACTGGAGGGCACCATACAATGGGCCTACACCAGATGCCACCCTGGGAGGAACACAACCAGGACTGAGGGGTAGTGGCATTGATATAGACCAGATGTTCCATCATTTGACCCAATTCTACTATTACTATGGTGCTTATTTTCAGGTATTGGCTGAATTGAGTATTGTAATACATGCTCTACTTGTAGGCTGAGGCAAGAGGATCACAGTTTGAGGTTTTTTTTTCCCCCCTTTGGTTTTTTGGATTTGTTTTTTTTTTTTTTTTTTTTTTTCAAGACAGGGTTTCTCTGTGTAGCCCTGGCTGTCCTGGAACTCACTCTGTAGACCAGGCTGGCCTCGAACTCAGAGAGGATCAGTTTGTTTGATCCTCTACAATAAAAGCTTGTCTCAAAAAATGGAGGGTGGGGGAATAGGAAGGCTGGACATTGTGACACAGACCTTTAATCCCAACGATCCTGATGCAAGCAGATCTCTGAATTTGAGGTTAGCCTTGTCTACATGGTAAGTTCCAAGACAGCCAGGGCTATAGGGAGTCCCTGTCTCAAGCCCTTTTACAGTCTCTTTATCCTAGGCCAGCCTCAAACTATGTAAAACAAGCATGACTCTGAACCTCTTGAGTGTGAACGAACACATGGTTTATGCAATGCTGGGAATCTAAGGCAGGGCTTTGTGACTGTACAATCTGCTAGCCAAGCCACACGCCCAGACCTTGGTGTGTTTCCCACAGCTGGCTTCAACTTGCAATCCTGCTACCTAGACATTCCAAGTACTGGGATTACAGGCAGGTGCCACTACAGCTGGCAAAGATGTGCTTTTTGCTTGGTTAGTTGGTTGTTGTTTGGGTGGGGGGTCAGGAGGGGAAGTTTGTTTGAGACAGGGTTCTCTGTATAACTCTTACTGTATTAGAACTGTGTAGACCAGCCTGCCCCTGCCTCCTAGGTAGGTGTTGGGATTAAAGGTGTCAGTCACTACCACCTGACAGTTTTTATATTTTAAACTGGCAGTAAATACTGTACAGACTTTGGAGGTCTTCAAAGGAGTTTGGTAAGATCTTGTCCTACTTCTGACCCATGTAATTGTTTCTTAAATGTGCTTTGGATTTTTTAAGACAACCTAGTTTTATGTAGAAAGTAGCTCTCTACCCATCACTTCATAGAGCTTCTCCACTCTCCATAGCAGCTCAGGACACAGCTCAGGCCAGAGCATACACCAGATCCTACATTTCCAGAAATGTCCCTGGCAGTTCTGCTGCTGCTGAACATCCCAGGACCACTGAGAGTAAAAGGCTTCGTTTACTTTGTCTTAAACAGGCGTCAGAGGACATTCAGCTTCCATGGTGTCAGTGGAACACTGTCTCACTCAAACCACAGCTTTTGGCCTTACTGGTTCTTATGTCCTGTGTCTAGAAGCACACTGCATTCTCTCCTCTTGTTTGCCAGTCTGTCCCTCATGAGCTTGACAACTTTGAAGACTATGGACAACTGCTGTTTTTTTTTTTTTTTGAAGATTTATTTTTTATTTTGTATGTAAATGAGTATATTGTAGCTGTCTTCAGACACCCCAGAAGAGGGCATCAGATCTCATTACAAATGGTTTTGAGCTACCATGTGGTTGCTGGGATTTGAACTCAGGACCTTCAGAAGATCAGTCAGTGCTCTTAACCTACCTGAGCCATCTCTCCAGCCCTGGACAACTGTTTAATAGACAATTTAGCCCTGTCTAATTTTGTTTAATGATTAAATTACAATTATGCATGTTGGGGCAAAAAACATTAAAACAAAAAACAAAAACCTGAGGTGGCCTCAGCATCACATCAATCTGTTAGTCGACATACCTACCAAGTTTCTTTAGGATACAGCTATTTCTGACTGAGCATTTGATGGGGAAAAAATGAGAACATCTATTTTTTTTACTCATCAGAGTACAATACTAAGTGTGGAATCTAGTGTTTAGTGTCTGTGTCTGGGCTGCCTGGAGCACAGCTAGCTGCATTAATTTCATCACCTACTTTTTTGTTTTTTTTGTTTGTTTGTTTGTTTTTTGTTTTTTAGAGACAGGGTTTCTCTGTATAGTCCTGGCTGTCCTGGAACTCACTCTGTAGACCAGGCTGGCCTCGAAGTCAGAAATCCGCCTGCCTCTGTCTCCCAAGTGCTGGGATTAAAAGCATGCGCCACCACTGCCCGGTTATCACCTACTTTCAAACATGCAGTTTCCACCATTAAGCTTCAAGCAGCCTACTCCAGACTGACTTTGAATATCAGGTAAAGGACTGGGCTTTTAGTACCCTTAACTTGCTTTATTGATCAGTATCAATATATGTAACTTAATTTCAAAGGGCATTCCTTTACAAAAAACACTTTACTGAAGCAAGAAAACACCCGTTTTTCACTATTACATCTTGTAGGATCTTGCTCCAAATGAAAAGGATATACACTATATCCAGTAATCACGTAAATATAAACAAAAGACTGTTAAAATGTTACTTTTATTTTAGCACACCTGAGTTAAGTGTGGGACAGTGAAACAAATACAACAGAATATATACAGCATTTCAAGGAGGCAGGCTTTAAAACCATGCTATAGAAGAGAAGACTGGGATGACGCCTGATTTAACAGAAGCTTTGGATACTGATTAATGCATACGCAAATACAGTATTCTTCAAAGGGTTTGGCAAAGATTTTGTTTTTCATTTCCAGTCTTTTAAAGTAGACAGATTTGCTTACAATACAGCTGATTTTAAAAGCACAAAAAATTTAAGTACAAACAGTGGAATTTAATCCAACAGAGTGACAAAGGTGCCTGCAACAAAACCGACTGCCCACAGTAATGGTGGACAGCAAGGCTAGAACCTTCATCCTGCAAAGCAGGAAGAGGGGACTGCAAAGTGGGGTTTGTGGGTAACCTTAGCTTCTACTTGCTACTTAATTCACAAAGTTAGAGGCCATTACAGATAACCCACACCCTTTAATTTTCTACTATCTAATAGATTTATAAGGCCACAATTTTCCTTTGGGGAAAACCCTTTAATGATTTTAATATCACTTATTCTTTTGAAGTGTATAGTGTCTTAACTGGATTACAATTACAGATCATTCATCTTTAAATACACCATTGCTACTATATTCAAATTATTTATACTATTTATATCTAATCAAAGAAATTTACTAGTAGTAAATGCTACAATAGGCATCAGTCTGACATGCTTATTAATTGATCCCATAGGTATAATTATAGGTCATGATAAGAGTCTATTCTGTCTCACTAAATCGGGAACACCACATTTACAGAACAAATAAACACACATAGTGCAAACACCCAAGGATCATGCTAGCTCTTCAGTTAATTATCACAGCGCAGACATGAATCCTCACTGTGAGAACAGTCAGATCCAAATCTTCATCAGAAGGTGCTAGTGGAAGTTGTCAGACGCCTTCCAATGTAGATCCTAGACAGAAAAGGAATGGCAGTCAGTCAGGTCTCTCAGTTCTCAGGTGACTTTACACAGCTCCAAAAGGCCAGACCACCATGGCTTCAGCTTTTGGAGGGGAACTAGCCACCTTTATACTTGATGAAGTATGACTGTAATGTTCTATTTTCTTTATGATTTTATTATTTTTATGTCCATTGGTGGTTTGCCTATATGTATGTCTGTGTGAGGGTGTCAGATCCTCTTGAACTGGAGTTACACAGTTGTAAGCTACGTCTATGTGCTGGGAATTAAACCCAAGTCCTCCAGAAGAGCAAGCAGTGTTCCTAACCACTGAGCCATCTTTCCAGCCTGACTGACTGCAATCTTTATCAAGTATTCTTAGTGATCTAATATGTATTTCATATTGGTCTAATTTTTCTTACTTAAAATTTAATTCTAATTGTTTCAATTATCCTAATGGTGCAAGAAACTGAATGTGTTAAGAAGAAAGAAAGAAAGAAAGAAAGAAACTAATATATTAATTAACAACAGGAGTTGAAATTCAATTATGGAGTACCTGTCTGCCATGTGCAAGGTCCCAGGTTCAAATCTAAGTACAAACCAAACCCACGTTCTATCACTATACAATTTTGCATTGCCTTCTGTGTATCAAATGAGCCACAGCTGCAGGATAGATTGGCTTCATATCCAGTTAGTCCATTACCACTAAACTCAAAAGTCCAAACAACGAATAAGTAATGAAGCCTCCCTTCTCTGCAATCAGTTAAGGTGGGAAATGACAATCTCTAGGAAAGGAAACAGGAAAGTCTATCTGGCCAGGTCTGTGTGGACTAGGAAGGAATAAGCCTGGGCAGTGAGCTATCTGAAGTAAAATACTGTTCATGAAAGAAGGGAAGTTGCCAAGAGATCTTAGGTGGGATGGCATTATCAAGTTCTAAGCCTGGGAAGAATCTAACATGAAACAGACTGGGGATCAACCACATGAACAGCTACCCAACTAACATAGTCCAGAAGCCCACAGTGGCAGCCATTCCAATCATTCCAACAGACTGCAGCCACACAACACTGTCTTCATATGGAGGGTCTTCATATAGCTGGTGCTCTCACCCAAACGTGGACAGGGAGTATGGATAGGCATAGAGAAGAGTAAGGGATGTAGCTCAGCTGGCAGAGTGCTTGACCATGTATCTCTGGGTGGGCAGACATCTGTATTCTCAGCACTCGGGAGGTAGACACAGGAAGCTCTGAAACACAGCCTCATCCCTGTGAGGCCAGCACAGAATAGGACATGAGTCCTAGTCCCTAGTGTCCCTTTGGTGACCTGCTCTTTAGCCCTGGTCCCATCTAGAGAATGCACAGCTGTACTCCCTGGTCTGTTTTAGTCTAAACTAGATACAAAAGCAGAAACCTGAAGGCCTTAATTATTCCATTACTGCCAAGACACAGGATCACCCACCCACTGTAGAGGTGGCACAAAGAGGCCCGGCATTAGAACCCCTATGCACGCATTAAGGCACACGATTTTTACTTGACCCAACAGTGACTTGTGAATTAGTTTGTTAAAATGCACCAACCTAAAATCATCTCTCTTTCCATAAACAATGTAGAAATAAATTGCTGGGGCCTAGAATCACCAAGGTCCACCCTGTCATAGGGTGTCCATACTCATAGAAACATCACTTACCCCAAGCCAATGGCCAGCAGATGAGACAGTAACAGAGATGGAAGGAAAACCTTCAGAAAGTCGGCTGAGAAAATGCCCCCTTTCTTCATAACGCTTGTGTTTCTCATACTGAGGGTAGCTGTGCGCTTTGGGTGTTTAAAAAGGAACTCCCTAGGGTAGAAAGAAACTGCCAATCAGTGTCCCCTTGTCAAAGGAAAAACCTTGACCGAGAATATTAAAAAACACACTTACTTGGGGGGAATATTTTCTGGCCGACTTGACCAATCCCATATCCAATCTGAGTTTTTCTTCAAAATACTTTCAACTTCTCTTCTTCTCTCAATATAATCTTCCTCAGACTATGGAAAAGTAATATTAACTAAAGTAGGTGAGCTTTCCACATCCACACTAGAGATAAGGTCAGTAAGCTCAACAGAGAACCCCAGCTGACATGGTATTAACTATCCCACAACTAACTGTAAATGCATTATAAATGAAGACATTTAGGTGGTAATGCTTCTTCAGATATTCTTTTAATATCTCAAACTAAGATATGATAACCATTAATATTCTCTTAACTGACAGTCCATTACATGATAAACTGGGTAAAGGAAACATAAATCTGTATAAACACATTTTTAACAAATGCAACAGAAACACTTAACAATTACAATCCTCATTTGTACAACTGGTCACATGACCCTAGTAGCTAATATTTATAACTACCTCCATCTACTACCCATTTTGTATATATTTCCTCCACTTTCAGCAAGCACTTCAGTAGGTCTTAGTTCCTTTCCTGAGGGAAGTGACCCATACCTTCATTCCTGAACAATCTTTGCCCTTTGTCATCCTACCTAGATTAGATTGTTGGAGTTTTCCACCGACTTTAATCACAGGACATGGTAACACCAAGATCTCCTGATCACTAAAGGATCTCCTGGACCCCAGACATAATCTTTCTTACCTCCATTGTGGAAAAATCAACCCAATTTCCCCTTGGTAATGTTTCCCCTTGGTAATCTGGATCAATCACCCTCTTAAAACTGTCATTCCTTTCTTGGCCTGTTCACTTAAGGCAGAAACTGAGCTTCCATTTCCAATGGATGGTTGTTTTGTCTCTTGGCATCATCTGACCCCCCCCAAAAACAAACACTCACTCTCTCTCTCTCTCTCTCTCTCTCTCTCTCTCTCTCTCTCTCTCTCTCTCTCTCTCTCTCGCACACGCACACGCACATATAGAGCAGAAAAGGTCTTAGGAACAAGAAGCAAATAATTTCCTAGTGGGTGACTAAGGGTGATCGGGAGAACTATTGTTTTCTCTACCCCTTGATTCTACACCTATGGATCCTGGTTATGAGAGAAACTGTACCATATATTGGATGCTGATTTAAAGAGTATACCATTTTTAGGGAACCTTGTACCAGCCCTCCAGCTACTGATGCCTAATTGGCACTGTGTCTTCAAAAGTTTATTCCATCTTTTTGTTGGCTGCTTCCTGATGGTTGGAAACATGGTAACACATGTTCATGGATCTACTGTCACACTTGTCACTTGTCTGGCTGTGAAGTGAGTTTCATAATCAGAAACAATACTATGTAGAATACAATGGATAAGGAAGTCCATAAGTCCATAGATGGTGATTTTGGCAGAAGCGTTATGTGCAATTAAGACAAATCAACAATTAGAATAAATATCTACTCCACTAAGAACAAAGCATTGTCCTTTCCATGGAGAAAGTGGTTCAGTATAGTCAACCTGCCACTAGGTCACTGAATGGCCACCCCAGAGAACAGTTCTGATATCTGGGGGCTCAGTGTTAGTCTCTGCTGTTGGAAGATCTGGAATCCAGCAGCAGGTGTAGCCAGATCAGCCTTGATGAATAGAATTCATGTTGCTGAGTTCACACATAACTCCTATCTCTTCTGCCATGGTCATTTTGTTCATGGCCCCAGTGGGCAATGACACAGATGGCTGAGAAAAGAGGCTGACTCTTCACAAAATGAGTCATCCTATCCACTATACTCCTCAGTAGAAATAACCTTTTGGTATTTACATGGCACAAGTATCTTTGTATCCTTTGTCCATTTGGAGAGATCAATACACATAGTTCTTCCCCAGATTTCTTTCTCAACAGTCTTCAAGTCATGATTTCCAAATCCCTGACTATCCAGACAATCTATTAGCTACGACTCATGAATCTGTGAACAATCCCACATTCTCTGACCATTTTTCCTTCAAAACAAAATGTTATGACCGCATGTACTGCCCAAAGTTCTGCTCACTATGAAGATTTTTCTTCATTGGTGTGTCTTTCAGGTTTGTCTCAGAAAGTGGATATAATGCCACAGCTGTCCACTTCTGGATAGTGCCTGTATAATGTGTAGAACCATCGGGAAACCAGGGCCTACTCTTCCTCCATCAACCAATCATAATGATCACCCCATGAGGCTATAGGTGCATACTTGACAGCAGATGGTATTGTAATAGGAGTAGAAACCATGGGCATTTGGCAGCTTCTTCATGTAATTTGCTTGTGCCTTCAGGACCTACGTGGAACTGATCACATATATAGAGAGTACTTTCATTTAATAGTGGATTGTTGCTGTGCACAATCACTAGGTGGGTCAGATAACCCCCAGCTCATGGTAGGCAGCTCGGGTCACATGGTAACTTGGTGGCCCATTGTTAAATGTTCAGTTTCCACTAAGGCCCAATAACAGACTCTATTTGAAGAGATCTTGATCATCTATCTCTTCTACAAAATAGCACACTGACTCCCTATATTGATGGCGTTCTACTGACTGAAGTGAGCAGGAGGTAGTAACTAACTACTTTAGACATGTAACATGTATGTGTACAGAGAATGGGAAACAAATCTAAAATTCAAGAGCTTTCTACTTAAGCCGGGCAATGGTGCCACACGCCTTTAATCCCAGCACTTGGGAGGCAGAGGCAGCGGCAGGTGGATTTCTGAGTTCGAGGCCAGCCTGGTCTACAGAGTGAGTTATAGGACAACCAGGGCTACACAGAGAAACCCTGTCTCAAAAAACCTAAATAAATAAATAAATAAATAGCCAGCCTGGTCTACAGAGTGAGTTATAGGTCAACCAGGGCTACACAGAGAAACCCTGTCTCAAAAAACCTAAATAAATAAATAAATAAATAAATAAATAAATAAATAAATAAATAAATAAATAAATAGCTTTCTGCCTCAGTGAAGTATAAGTCCAGTGGTATGAGGCATTTGAAATATTCCTTCTCAGATGAAACCGCACCAAGAACACAATGTTTAGCAGCAAGCCTATTAGAATTCTGGAAATAGCACATTCCTCCCTTGGTTACCCAGGCCCAGCTTTGAGTGAAGGCTGCAGCAGGAGAAAGCTCTTCAAAAGAGCAGGCTGCTCTACCATTTGGACAATATGATCCAGAAGACTGATGGTACTTGCGGTATCAGTGGCAGATAGGGATGCTGTTTGGAGCCCTTGGCAGGTCCCTATAGATAAATCACAGAATGGCAGCCATAGACTTAACCATCTCGATGCTTAGTCACCTAGGAATGCTACTACTTAGGAGGGATTAATTAGGAGGTGTGGCCTTGTTGGAGGAGTGTCTCAGTGCATATATATAGGCTTAGAGGTTTCAAAAGCATAAACCAAGCTTTCCCTCTTCCTGCTGCCTACAAATTCAGACGTAGGACTTTTATCTACATCCCCAGTATCATTTCTGTTTCTTACCATGATTAGAATGGATTAAACCTCTGAAACTATATAAACAAGTTCCAGTTAAATATTTTCTTTAAGAGTTACTATGGTCATGGTATCTCTTCACAGCAATAGAACACTGACTAAAGCAGGCTCTTATCTCACAACAATGCTAAAGGTGCTCTTTAGTTTCTACTGAGTTAATATTAGAAAAGTGAGCTCATAGACTGGGGTATAAGCTCAGTTTACAGAATACTTGCCCAACCCCACGCTCACTATAAGCCAGATATAGCTGTACATATTTGTAACCACCTTAGCACTAGCAAAGTAGATTCCTCAGTGAATTAATGTCTACAAGTTTGTTTTTTTGTTTAATGACCTGTCTGGGGCTGGAGAGATGGACCAGGGATTAAGAGTACTTGCTGCTCTTTCAGAGGACTCAGATTAGTTCTCAGAACCCAGACCTGTTGGTGGACTGCTACCCAAAATTCTAGTTCCAGGGGACCCAATGCCTTTGGCTTCTGGACACCTGGACTCATGTGCACACAGCATACAGACACACAAATTAAATTTTTAAAAATTCTATTAAAAAGGGAAAGTGGTGGGTAGGAAGATGGCTCAGTAAATAAAGTGCTTGCTGCACAAGCATTAGTATCCCAACACCAGTGGACAAGTTGGCACACATCTTTAATCACGGTACTCAGGGGGCAGAGGCAGGTGGCTTTCTGTGAGTTCAAGACCAGTCTGTATAAAGTTCCAGGCTAGACAGGGTGAATAGGAATTCCCCGTCTAAATAAAATACAAAAAATGGGGTTTAAAATGCCTCCATACATATGGCATTCTCTCAAACAAACACACACACACATAAACATAAATAAAAACTTATAAAACACACAGATCCAACTCTCATATAAAATGCCAGGCACAGTGGGTCACTTCTGTAATCCCAGGCCTGGAAGAAAGGTAGGAGGATCATTGGAGCTCACTAGCCAGTTATCTATCCAAATTGGTAAGCTACATGTTTAATGAGACACCCTTCCTCAGAAACTAAGAACAATGACTCACATATGTTGCAAGTATGAGTCAGTTACCAGACTCATGATGTACTGAACCTCATAGCATGTTCCTATCTATGGCTTACCAGAGTGCTGTTTTTCTCGCCAAAGCTGTGGGTGTCTAGTTCAGCTCTGTTGGTATCTTGTGGTGTCTGGGAGCGAGGTGGGCTTGATTAAGAAACGGATAAAATGGAGCAGCATGTCAATTGTGTCACAAGAAGCATAAATTCCAAGCAGGGGCTCTTACCTTATTAAGGGGAGAGAACTCTTCAAAGCATGTCTCTTCCCTTTTGCCTATCACTAGATCAGTGCCAAACAATTCCTCCTTTTGAGCTGAGCACTTAGGAGCCAGCTAGACAGTTCCCTAGGGAAGTCCCACCCTCCTGCATGACTGGCAGCACAGCCCTTGGAAGCATCTGACCTTTGACTACTGACTCTCAGCCACACACCTTGGATTCTCTCCCTAGTAGTGCTGCCTAGGAACAGAAGCATGAACAGGGGCATGAACAAAACTACTCAGACTTGGTGTTCACAGTGAACAGTTTCAAAAGGGGGACGACTTTGTTATTTGTCTCTAAGTTTAATATAGTCGCTCCAGACTTGAACCCTAGATCACTTCCTCCTGGCAGACTCCAGGGTTCCTTGTATAATGGAGTTACTCCCAATTGTGGTCTCACCTCAGACTTGGAAACCCACCCACAAAAACATGCACACTGTGACTATTCATCTATTAGGAACATCGACACTGTTAAGAGATACCCAGAAAACCTACCTGTCACAGTGAGAACTCTTGGAGCTACTTCGCCCAGATTCATGCTGGGCATCCAACAGTATTTTTTCCATGTCACCATTATAAATAGAGACGGAGGCTGGAATGCTGCTCCCATTCCCATTGCTGAAGTGCAGTTCTACCCAGGAACCTGAAGAGAACAAAAAGGGCAGGCAGTTAGAAATCTGTCCACTCATAGGGCTTGATCACTTAATCCCAGTACTGAGTTCAAGGCTAGCCAGAACTACACAGTAAGTACTTATACCAATCAATAAACAAAGATAGATAGATAGACAGACAGACAGACCTGCCCACTCACATTCCCAGGAAACACCAAACATGGCATATGAGCCATCGCTCTAGGCCCTACTTTAATGCCACTTCAAACACCTGCATTTCTGGTCTGCTAGTGTCTTTTAGGTCCCATAGGCAAGGTTCCTGAGGCCGAAAACACTACAGTATCTCTTGCTCTTTATTCCATCCATGCAGGTATTCTATAAGCCTGTGATTACCAGAGCCCAAAACTGGAGGCCCAATCCCTGCCTCAGCCTTCTGGGTGCTACAGTCATGGGCTAATATGCCTCCCTAAAGATTTAAACTCAAGCTCTTCCCACATTTAGGATCGCATGGCCCTGGGATTCTGTAAAATTCACATTTCTGATTACTGCTCTGCATTTATACCAGAAACCAGATTAGCAAATTTTGAAAACAAAATAGTTAATTTCTGGTTACATTTCATTCTCTAAAGGGATCTACCTTTCAAGTACTCACACAAATCTTTATGCTATAGAAGTACAGCATTAACACACATTAAAAATGAACTCTCAGAGTACACTTGTGGTTCTCCAACACCACAAAAATAAATTAACTCTTTGTACTGTTACATCTGTGGCTTGCTTTTAGTTTGGTCTATCAAAATATTTAAGGGCTTGTGCTATAGCTCAGTGAAAGTGTGCTTGCCTTATAAAATCATAAAGCTCTAGGTTCAATCCCCAATACTGCCAAATGTTTGTATGTATACATGTGTATTTTTCAGCAGGGCATGGTAGTACACACCCATAATCCCAGTTATTTAGGAGGCTGAGGCAGGAGGACAAGTTGAAGGTCAGTTTGTGCTACAAAGTAAGAACCATGCAGACAGACTGCAAGTAACCCCAACATGAGTTTGTTCTAACTGTGCCAACCCTCAATTATTAGTCTGACTTTTTCACTCTCCTGGATCTAATTTGAATGCCATTACTGCAGACTGCCTCTGCTTCCTACCCCGTGGTGCTTACTTGCTTTCTATTTATCCAATGTTTGTGTGGGCACCTATGCACACACAGTATACATATGGAAGTCAGAACAATTTGCAATAGTTGGGTTCTTCCTATCATTTGGGCCCTGGGGATTGATCTCAAGTTGCCAGGCTTGGCAGCAAGCCCCTCCCATCTCACTGGCCCATGGTGCTTTCTTTGGCAGAGTAAGAGAGTGTGTATGGGCCTCATTCTTGGCTCAAGATCACTTCTCTATTTTGACTTACAGGTCCATTTGCCTATAGAAAATCCTTTTGAAGCCAGGCAGTGGTGGCGCAAGCCTGTAATCCCAGCACTTGGGAGGCAGAGGCAGAGGCAGGCGGATTTCTGAGTTCCAGGCCAGCCTGGTCTACAGAGTGAGTTCTAGGACAGCCAAGGCTATACAGAGAAACCCTGTCTCAAAAAAACCAAAAAAAGGAAGAGAAGAGAAGAGAAGAGAAGAGAAAAGAAAAGAAAAGAAAAAAGAAAAAAGAAAAGAAAAAAGAAGAAAAGAAAAGAAAAGAAAAAAGAAGAAAAGAAAAGAAAAAGAAAAAGAAAAAAATCCTTTTGAGTTAACCTGTTCTATACAAATCGGAGGGCAGCCAGGACTAAGAAAAAAATGAAATAATTGATAGTACACAGAACAGAAAGAGGGTGAAGATGACAAATGACTGGAAAGAACATGCCAGAGAAGCTGAAGAAACAAATCTTGTAGCCACTATAATTTTACTAAGTACAGTAATAATTACTGAGTTGTTCTGTATTCCAGCTAACACGGTACTATTTGATGATGCAACTAAGGAAGAAATGGAATCACTTATGATCTTCATTCAGAGTTGAAGTAGAGTATAAGAGGGCCCAGTTCCAATCTCCAGATTGTTTCAAGTTCAAGGCCAGTTGGGCTACACTTAATCTCTATTTATAAACTACCTCACACGCATATCCCAAAAAAGAAAAAGGAGCTGTGCATGGTGGTACATACCTATAATCTAGTAGAGGCGGGAGTTCAGGGCCACCTTCAGCTACAGTTCCAGAAAGCCTGCACTCTGTTCTATGTGCTATGTGCAACTTCTCTAAAACCAACAATACCCACTTTGAAAAGCCAGGTATGATGGGGCATACCTGCAATCCCAGAATTCAGTAGGCAGAAACAGAACTGTTGCCAAGTTTGAGAGGCCAGCCTCAGATAGAGTTCCTGGTCAGCCAAAGTTACACAGTGAGTCTCAAAAGCAAAATAACACACACATATTCTCTAGAAGCAAAAGCAGCTATACAGCTTTCCAGAGCACTACAAATAAGCCTGTCCTCAACTATGTACTCAATGCAGAATGTGCACATTAATCAGACAAAAAAGGCCCAGAAATTAATCATGGATTTATAGTTTATGCCGCCAACAACCTCTCACTAAGCTAGCAAGCATGATTATACAACACAAACTTTGAAATAAACATGATTTTCCTCATTAGCCTCTAAGACTACCTCACAGAGAAACAGGCCTAGCCCACAGGAAGCAAACCACCGACTCAGAAGGTAGGGCAGAGCCCAGGGCCCCTCTGTTCTGCACACCAGCCCCAGTACCCTCTGGGATCTGCAAATCCTGCACCCATTTCAGTTCCAGCCTAATGTCTTTTGCTGCACCTCCCTTCACTGTCTGATGATACCCAGAAGCCAGGGATAATGGCTCTCACCTAGAATCCCTATCGTTCCAAGTCACTAAGGCAGGAATGATGTGAGTTCAAGACAAGCCTGGGCAACAGTGTGAGCTCCTAAACCTAGCCTACTAAAGAGTATAGGCCCAGCTATGGCAGTCCCCTTTGTCTAGGCCAATCTTGTGTTCAGATTTGAGTCTATGAAGAAGCTTAATGTTACCCATATCTTTTCTGGTGTCTTACACAGTTTGAGGTCATGTCGTCTTCTTCCCAGTACTGAGTCCTAATACCAAGTGTAGAGTTTTTCCTACACTAACTACCAATTTTCCAAACTCAAATCAGGGGAGTCCAAGAATTCAATATTCCCACAATATCTCCTAAGGTTAGTACCAAATCCCATAAATTCAAGGCCAAACCCACAAGGATGCTGCACCCCACACACCAGCCACAAGCAGAGTACACAGGCTATCCAAGTCTGCTCCATTTCAAACTTAAACAGAAACAAGAAAGGCAAGTTCAAGTCTCTGCAGCCCCTCTGATTTAATACTTTGCTAGAGTTCAGAACTCAAGAAAACATGCGTCTTAGTTTCTAAAACAGTTCAGAAGCTGCCACACGAAAGCATACACACCACCTTCCTGTTGCCAACTCCAAAACTCCATGGATGTTCTGGTCAAAGCTGGGCTATGGTGACATTTTCTTATATTCTAATAGCCCAACCTCCAAATCCCTCCCCTCCCTGGTGCCTTAAGTTTCTAACCTCTGACAACTTACTAGTTACCAAACTCTAGTCTGAGGCTATTCTGGGTCTCAAGTAAGTCATCTCATTCTTGGGGGCTCCTTAAGGATAAAATGGACCTCAGTAACAGGATAAAACTCCTAGCTAAGAGATATGTTTCACTTATACATACATACACCCCATCAGTTCTAGCACTTGGGAGTACCAGGATTTCAGACACAATAGTATATTAAAGTAAGACATTAATTAATTAATAAAAGACACTCAGGAAATCCCAAGTTTGGGAGCTTGTATAAGAAACTAAGCCAACAGGCAGTGTGTCTGTACTTACTGTACAAGGGGCAACCAAAAATGAAGGGAGCTTACTATCTGTCCTGATCTATACCGCTGTAACAGTAAGCCACGGGCTGGGTAATTTATAGAGAAGTTATTTCTCGAACTTGTGGAAGCTGACAAATCCAAACTCTATGCTGTGTGTAAAGGGGCCAGTTCCCCTCACCAGACCCTTCACCTGGGCTAACAGTACAGCAGGGTCCTGACTGCTTTTCTCACACTGGCAGCATTGTTGAAGAGACGCATTCATGTCATAGCAGTGCTTTCAAAAATCATCAGGGGATCCTGGCAGTGGTGGCACACACTCAGGAGGCAGAGTTACGCAGATCTGTGATTTTGAGGCCAGCCTAATCTACAGAGTAAGTTCCAGGACAACAAAAGCTACAGAGAAACTCTTATCTTTGGGGGAGTAGAGGGCACAGATTTGCAGCAAAATCTGCAAAAGGCCCAAGCACCTTAGAGAAAAACAATCTCATTCAGAATGATCTGGTGCAAAAACCTTGAGTCCAAAAGCTCCAGGAATGATTTACTAGGGAACAAGCTTTATCATTAACCAGTGTCTGAATAGGAACTGTAAGTTCTAGAAAACAGAGAAGACTCTATTCATTTACATACATCCTGCAGTTACTTAGTAGAAGCTTCCATCTTTTTAAACGAGCAAGAATGGTGGGAGCATGAACCTACAATGCTAATAGAATATTTAGAAGTCGAAGGCAACTTTAAGGCCAGCCTGGGCTACATGAGTGTACCCTTGTCTCAAAAAAAAATTTTTTTTTAAATGTTTTTAATGTTTTTAAAAGAACAACAAAGCCGGGCGGTGGTAGTGCACGCCTGTAATCCCAGCACTCTGGGAGGCAGAGGCAGGCAGATTTCTGAGTTCGAGGCCAGCCTGGTCTAGAGTGTGTTCCAGGACAGCCAGGGCTATACAGAGAAACCCTGTCTTGAAAAAACCAAAAACCAAAAAATAAAAAAAATTAAAAAAAAAAAAGAACAAAAAAACTTAACATCAAAGAATTTCCTCAGTCAACTTATTCATGTAATTTAATACATTTAGGCCTCAAGACAACAAGCAGTGCTGCTGGCCCCCAAAGCTCTCATTTCTGTTTTCCAGCCCACTCTCCCACTTCTGAGTTATACCAACAAGATACAAATCAAGTCTCCCTGAGTGTAGAGCGGCTAGAAACTCAGGTTCCCTCAGAAGCAGAACTCACTCTTATTTTATGTGCATAAGTGTTTTCCCAGCATATGTTTGTGTACCATGTATGTACGTAGTACCCATGTTAGACAGAAGACTATCAGCTCCCCTAGAAATGAAGTTACAGACAGTTGTGAACAAGTATTCTTAACTGTTGAGTTATCTCTAATCCTTCATTTGGTTTTGGAGACAAAATCTCATGCCATAAATCAGGTTGGTAATTGTGCTACTTGATTTTGTCAACTTAATACAACTTAGAAACAACTGAGAAAAGAGGGCTTTTTGAAGTATTTGATTTGAAGTTGCAAAACTGGTTCTCTCCTTCTACCATGTTGATATCTAGGGACCAAGCTCAGATCAACAGGTTCAGCAGCAAGAACCTTTGCCTGCTTAGCTATCTTGCCAAGCCTATAGGAAGTGAGTCTTCTCCAGGCAGTGGTGGCACGCCTTTAATCCCAGCACTTGGGAGGCAGAGGCAGGTGGATTTCTGAGTTCAAGGCCAGCCAGGTCTACAAAGAGTGAGTTCCAGGACAGTTAGGCTACACAGAACCCTGTATTGAAAAACCAAGAGACCAGGTGGTGGTAGAGCACTCCTTTAATCCCAGCACTTGGGAGGCAGAGGCAGGCGGATTTCTGAATTCCAGACCAGCCTAGTCTACAGAGTGAGTTCCAGGACAGCCAGGGCTACACAGAGAAACCCCATCTCCAAAAAACCAAAAATAAAACCAAAAAAGAAAAAGAAAAAAAAGGGAAGTGAGTCTTACAGAGGAATGATTTAGATGAGGTTGGCCTATGGGTTTATCCATAGGAGCATATCTTGATTGTTAACTGATATTGGAAGATCCAACCTCTTAAAGGAAGTACCATTCCCTAGTCAAGGTGTTCTAAATAGTTTAAAAATCAGATAATGCAGTCAGGTGACACACTCCTTTAATCCCAGCACTTGACAGGCAGAGGCAGGTGAAATTTGTTCCAGACCAGCCTGCTCTACAGAGTTGAGTTCCAGGACAGCCAGGATTACACAGAGAAACCCCATCTCAAAAAACCAAAAATTGAAAAAAATAAAATAAAATCAGATACTGTTAAACAGAAAACTAGTAAGCAGGCAACATGGGTGCACTCAGCTCTCTCTGCTCTTGATTGTGGATGTGATGTACCTAACTTCAATGAATTGGTCCCTCAACTTCCTCTCAATGACAAGTGTAAGCCTAACCCTTCCTCTCATAAACTGTTGTTGGTCAGAAGTGAAACTAGGACATCCATCCAAGTTGGATCTTTGGGGCTGAGTGTAGTTCAGTTGATTAGGGAGTTCGGATAGCATGCTAATTTATGGCTTAGGTTTATGGAACCACATAAATGGTGTGATGGTGCATGCCTGTAATTCTAGTGCTCTAGATGTTGAGAATAAAAGTTTAACATCATCCTTGGCTACTTACTAGGTTATAGTCCAGCCTAGGATATATAAGACCACCTCAAAAAATTGTTTTAATTAAAAAGAGGTTATTTTTACCTCAGCCAGACTCTGGAGTACAGAGATTGGAGGATTGCTCTACCAGCCTGCTTTCCAAACTGCTGATATAAAGACATCCTTGGGGGTGAGTCCCTTCTCTGTATCACCCTCTATATCCCAAGGCAAACTTGTAGATTGTCAATGCCTAACAATAACTACACCCAAAAGAAAGAACCCCATGCAGAGGAAACACAGGGTCCTTATTCTCAAGACCACATCTCAATCATGGCTGTGGAAGGAGAATCACCTTCTTAGAGGGTCAAGCAATTATGCTGATAAGCTCAAGCAGGGACAGCATCCAGCAAGAGCTACAGTCCTCAGAAAGGAGCAGGCACCCACACAACCTCCAAACAGGAACATAATGTCACAGAGAATGATGCACTTGCTGCAACAGTCCAAGAAAGCCAAGCAAAGGGGCACCAAGTCTGAGGGAAGCACTGCCCCAAACCACACAGGCCTTCTCCAGAAGCAGCCTTTGCTGCGGCAACACCTAAAAGGCCTCTTGGGTTAACTTAGGAGAACAAGAGATTTGGTTGGCAAATGGTTCTCAATAGAATCTGCCTGGCACATAACCCAGACTACTGGCTTCCTTTTCAGTCACACACATGTGCATTTTATTGACAGTGTCTCATGTAGCCAGGCTGGTGTTAAACTCCTGATCTCCCTGCCTCCATCTCCCAAACACAGAGATTACAGGCTTGCATCATCTTGGTACCTGATGGATTCTACAACTAGTGAACTTGTCTCTGCCTATTACCAGGCTGTGCCTAATACATCCTCAGTCAGGTGGTTCCAGGTATCCCTCTGGTACTGAGCAATCTGTGGCATGTCCTTAACTGAAGTAGTCATTCTTATTTCCACTCAACCTCTGGATCTCACAGACTATTTGCAGTGTATCAATGTTTTCTCTTCATGTAAGTCTGTCCTTGACAGTTTGCCTATACCAAAAGAATCACTCATCAGAACCAGTTGCAGACAGGACAGCTAGCTGAGTGAAGACTTCCCTGATTCTATACAGTGGAGCTCTCGGGTAAGGGCAGCAACTAAGGCTTCCACAGAAGTATCACAGCACATATCTCTCCCCCTGCATGCCAGAAGCCACATAAGAAGAAAGCCAGCCCTGCTCCTAAACACCTTTCAATAAGATGGATCAGAGGTAAAAGGGAAACAGAACCAATCAGTTCTGTGGGTAACACCTTCAGGAAAACTGGTCCCAGAGGTTGCTATGGGGAGTATTTGCCACCCCACCTACCAACAAGGCTTCCACAGCTCTCTGCCTCAGAAGTAAACAAGAAGCGGCAAACAGAGAAGCTGCCTCAGCTCGGACTCCAAGCTGGGATTCACATTTCATAGGGCAGCTGAGATACCCCATGTGACTCAAGTGACCCCTCCTACCCTGAGCTAGACAGTGAGCCAGTGCCGAGCTGCACGTACACCCCAAACAATGGCCCAAATCCTTAGCCTGAGTTTCCACACTGTAACCATCTTTTTATAGAATAAGCAAAACAGAAGAACACAAATCTTAACCCTTGAAACGTCAAACGACAACCTCATTTTGCCAGTGACTCAGCAGTCTGGTGTGCATGTCAACTGACTGTATGTTAACTGAGACCTCTCAGGAATACTCAGAAACTTCCATAGATGAAATCTTAATAACAATGTCAGAAATAAAATCTCAACTAGCTTTTACAAAAGTGACTTTACAGAAAACATCACTTGATCTCTTAAGAGAAAAGACCAAAAAAACTTATCAAGAAAAAATTCCAACTGTTTGACATTTGACATTAGGGAGAAAAACCTGAATTACAAGATTTCTTTTTTTTTTTAATGTGGCTGTAGTTTGAAAATACAGATTCTGTAATGTGTTAGGCTTATTAAATTCTGCCTACTAAAATCTTGTTTAGGGTAATAAATGCAGCTCACTCAGTGCATCTTAATATAAGCTTTCTGAAAACTGTTAACACAACAAACAATGCTCTGTGTTACACCAGTCTAGCACTCCAGGACACAGAGGCAGGCGAACCTCATTACTGTCTGGACATCCTAGTCTACACAAGTTCTAGGACAGCCAGAGCTATACAGAAAAACCACGACCACGTCGCAAAAATCTAAAAACAAATCTTCATACTAAAGTGGGTACTGTGGCCCACTAGCACTAGGAGGCAGAGGCAAGCAGATCTCTGGGAGTTCACTGAGAGTGAGACCCTGCCTCAGGGGGAAATAAAAAATAACACTAAAGCATTCGCTTTAAAGGTTTAGAAAGCCTCTCATGTTTACTACATGCTAGTATAACTTAATTAACTCTTGCTTCAGAGAATCCAAAGGTCAACAGGACCCCCTGCAGTTCTAGGCTCCTTAGGATTAGGACTCACTCAGACACACCAGGTGGCTCTCAGAAATGTGCAATGGCACCTGGCACCCAGGGTGGCCTTGCAAAACTAGCAGATGTCTACTCAGTGCTAATGGTCTGTGAAGGCTGGTGCGGGGAGAGCCTTTTGTTATTTGTGAGACAGGGTCTGGCTACAGAGCCCCTAACTAGCCTGGTGGTGTTGTGTAGTCCAGGCTAACCTGGAATGTGTGAGACTCAGCTTCCCCCACCCTAAGATAGGATTTTAGGTGTGTCACCACACCCAGCCACACTTCCATTTTAACCTACAATCACTTCACTGCTTGTAGTGAGCCTACTGAACTGAATTATAAGCATTTTACCCTCCTTTTGAAGGTTTGTAGCTCTCTTCCACACTGAGCTGCACCACCAGCCCCACCCCCTTTGTTTTTCTCTTTGTAGACTTGGCTGCAATTCACTCTGTAGACCAGGTCGGCCTCGAATTTACAGAAATCCACCTGCCTCTGCCTCCTGATTGCCAGGATTAAAGGCTTGTGCCACCAGTGCGTGGCTATCCCATCTTTTAACTCTAAGACTTGGCAGAGGTCTGAAGCCCCCTATCCTCCTCTTCCATCAAGAAGTGGTGACAAAGCAAGCCAGGGGTAAAGATTGGAGGCAGGGAGTGCGGCGGCAAAGTTAATTCCAAATTCCAGCTACTCTAGAAACTGAACCAGAAGGATCCCAAGTTCAAAGCCAGTATGTCTTAAAGCATAAAATGAAAACGGATAGTGTCGCTCAGGAAATGAGCACTTACCCAGCACGTTCAGGTCTGGTTCTGTCCCCAGTACCAAGTGGGAAAAGTGAGAGACACTACAGTTATAAATACTAATAACTTCAATCAAAGCACTGTAAATCCAACCTGCAACCTCTAGCTCACTTAAGCAACTCTGACCAAAGCGTGGGGAAAGCCAAAGGCCTGAAACCTGAGCTACTCGGGAAGCTGAGGAAGGAGGAACGCAGAGTTCGAGGCTTCCCTGACCTACAGAGGCTGTGAGACTACAAAACTACGACAGTGTGAACAACAGAGCACGAAAGAAAGACCCGGCCTGCCTGTGAAGGGACTTGTCTATAAGATGCACCGAGGCTCGCCGCCCAGCCCCGGCCGGCCGCACCGAACTGTACACAGGCCTCCACTCACCGCACCCCAGCCCGCGACCCTGCCGCCTCCGCGGCCCCTCTCGGCCCACAGCCTCACCCTGCAGGTTCTCCTCCCCGCTCTGCGACATGGTGGCTCGGCAAAGGAGTCCAAGCCCAACTGCGACAGGCCTGCGAGACTGTCACTGAGAGGTAGCAAGGCAGCCTGCGCCGCTCAGCTCTGAAGCCAGGCGACACGGGACTGGGTACTGAGGGACAAGGGGCGGGGCGGGGCGGGACGCACGCGGCGGCGGAGCCTATTGGTTGGGGGGCGGGGCTTGCAGGTGGGGGAGGAACGCGGGGCGCGTGTGGCACGTGCGGCGCGTGCGCGGGGCAGGGGCGTGGCCTGAGGCTGGAGTGCACGCGAGGGTGGCTGTTTTTAAGGTCTAGTGTAGAGGCGGACCGTGGTCTGTGCCTGAGGCTGGAGTAGCTAGGACCTAGGTGGAGAGGGAAGAGGCTGGAGGCCGGGCTCGAAGTCGGAGCCTTGGGAATCTGAGGAGGGCGCAATGTGGAGGCCGAGGGGCGGGTCTTGAAGCCCGGCTGAGGTGGGCCGACGTGGGCGGGCTCTGAGGTGGGCGTGGCGTGAGGACGTGCAGCAAGGTTCTCCTGGCGTCTGGCTTTGGGCGTGGAGCTTGCCCCTCCTGCTCTCTGTTGACCCTTACAGTATCCCGATCCCTTCTGGAACCTGCGAGCGCCAGCGACGGGAGCACGCACGGTCTCACTGTCTCTACGCACGCTTACAGATAGTTTTTTTTTTTTTTTTTTGGTTGCATCTTTAAGAAAAATTCAGTCCGAGAGTGCTTATGTATAACTCTAGTCCCAGCCCTGCTTCGTGGCCCCGCTGGGCTGCACGGTATAAAACTGTTTAAAAAAAAAAATCAAAGCAAAAAATTTGCCAGCATTCCACTGCAGCACCAATGGCGAGTTGGGGAGTCCTATGGTAGGCTGCATGTGAGGAAGGATGTGGCATTTTTGGACAGGAACGGAACTGGAGAGACCTTTGGAGGGCCAGTGTTGAGGATTGTGCCTACTCCCTGTCCTACCCATTAGCTCCTCTGTACTTGGAGATTGGAATTCCCTCTTAATACATTTCTGGGATAGAGAAGGGCGTGTGAACCTCAAAAGAAGCTATCTTAGCAGCAGTGGGTCAGGTCAATTTCATTTGGTGTTTTGTTAGTTCCCAGACTGTCATAACCTAGGCTGGCCTAGAAGTGGCTGTGTAGCAAAAGCTAGCCTTGATTATAGCTGTGCAGCCTTGATTTCCGTTTTGTTTTGTTTGGAGTGCTGAGGTTCTATCAGGGCCTTGTACATGCTGGGCAAGTTCACTGCCACTGAGCCATGTCACCAGACCGAATCGGACGTCTTTTTTAGACAGATTCACTTTGTAGCCTACTCTGGTCTTTTCATTTTCCTGCCACAGCTTCCTAGTGGTTCTATCACTTTTTTTTTTCATGTTTTTTTTTCTTTTGGGGGGAGATAGAGTGGGGGCAGGGGGGTGGGTAGTTGGTTTTCCGAGACAAGGTTTCTCTGTGTAGCCCTGGCTGTCCTGGAACTCACTCTGTAGACCAGGCTGGCCTTGAACTCAGAAATCTGCCTGCCTCTGCCTCCCAAGTGCTGGGATTAAAGGTGTGCACCTCCACTTTTTGTTTGTTTGTTTTTGTCCCCCCCCCCCCCCCAGACAGGGTTTCTCTGTATAGCCCTGGCTGTCCAGGAACTCACTCTGTAGACCAGGCTGGCCTCGAACTCAGAAATCTGCCTGCCTCTGCCTCCCAAGTGCTGGGATTAAGGCATGCTCCACCACCGCCCAGCTTTTGCTGTGTGTTTTTGTTTTTGTTTTTGTTTTGCACCATCACTCTTAACTGAAAGCTTGCTTTCTTACAGTGCTCAGAGATTAGCCTAGGGCCTTGAGAGTAGTAAACAGATTCTTTGCTACAGAGCTACAGCACTAAACCTTTACCCCACCTCCCCCAGGTGCTGCAATTACAGGGATACTACCACACTTAGCAAGAAGGAAACAAGCTGTGATCCTCCTTGGTGATAGAGTCCTTGTCCTGGGTTCAAAACCCAGCATATGTGCCTGAATGACAAAGGGAAAGAAAATGGTCTGGAAATTCTCTACTCCTGTCTACTAAGAAAAGGAAAAAAAGCTGCTGGGCATTGGGTTGGTGGTGCATGCCTTTAATCCCTAGCCCTTGGGAGGCAGAGGTAGGAGGATCTCTGAGTTCAAGGCCAGCCTGGTCTACAGAGTGAGTTCCAGGACAGCCAGGGCTACACAGAGAAACCCTGTTCCAAACAACCAAAAAAAAAAAAAAAAAAAAAAAAAAAAAAAAAAAAAAGAGGAAAGAAAGAAAGAGAAAGAAAAGAGAAAAGGAAAAAGAAAGATGTGGATTTGAAGGGGTTAGGAATGTTATAGGTAGAGAATTGTATTTATCCTTTTTTCTATGTATGTATGTATGAGGCTATTTATTTATTTATTTATTTATTTATTGGGGGTTTTTTGGAGACAGGGTCTCTCTGTATAGCCCTGGCTGTCCACCTGCCTCTGTCTCCAAAGTGCTGGGATCAAAGGCATGTCCCACCACTGCCTGGTTTAGACTATTTGTTCATGTAGCTCTAGGAGTCATGGAACTCACCATGTAGACCAGGCTGGCATGGAACTCACAGAGTTCACCCTGCGGCTGCCTCCTGGGTGCTGTAGATACTTGTTTTTTAAAGAAAAAACGCTGTCCACCTCTTTAGATCATTCAATGAAAAATAGTCAAGCGAGTCAGTTGTTTGTAGTGGAGCACGCCTTTAATCCCAGCCCTCTGGAGGCAGAGGCAGGTGGGTCTCTGAATTAGAGGCCAACCTGGTCCACATGGTGAGATGCATGCCAACTGAGTTACAGGGCAGAAAAAATAAAAGGAATGGGAGGTGGTGGCACAAGCCTTTAATCTCAGCATTTGGGAGGCAGAGGCAGGTGGATTTCTGAGTTTGAGGTCTGCCTGGTCTTTGGAAAGCAGTCTGGAAAAAAAATTAAGGTTCCCGAGTGACTTTCCCAACTTACCCGCAACCCCATTGAAAGTCTCAATGAATCTGCCCCTCAACTGCTGCAATACCTCAGACACATTCCATTCATGAGTAAGCAAATAATGCCAAATAATCTATTAACTTCTAGCCAGGCACACGTGGGATGTAGAACCAGAAGCATCAGTTCTAGGCTGAGACATACCCACATAGTGAGTTTGAGGCTAGCCTGGACTACATGAAACCCTGTTTCAATAAATTACATAAGTAAAACGGGCCTTAACAGAGATGGCTCAGCAGGTAAAGGTGCTTGTCACTAAGTCTGACAACCTAAACTCAGTCCCCATGGTAAAAGGAAAGAACGAGCTCCCATGAGCTGTCATCCTCTGACCTTCTCTGTACCAAGGGCATGCGCATAGAGACATTAATAGAATGCTTAAAAAATTCAGAAAATGTTGCGATTGATCGATTGAGATAGGATTCACACTAAAGCCCTGGCTGCCCTAGAACTCAGTATGTAGACTTGAACTCGGAGATATGCATGGTTCACATCGGGCTAGTAATATGTTCTTTTGGTTTAGTTTTTGAAACAGCGTTCCTCTGTTAGCCCTGACTGTCCTGGAACACACACAAACTCACTCTCTCTCTCTCTCTCTCTCTCTCTTTCCCCCTTCTCCCCCTCTCTTCCCTCTCTCCTCTCCTCCTCTCTCTCCTCTCCCTCCTTCCCTAACAGCAGACTGGCCTCAGACTCAGAGATCTCCCTGCCTCTTGAGTGCTGGGACTAAAGATATGTGTCATCACTCTGCTAGTAATTTATTCTTTAAAAAAATAATTAACTGGGGCTGGAGAGATGACTCAGCGGTTAAGAGCACTGACTGCTCTTCCAGAGGTCGAGTTCAATTCCCAGCAACCACATGGTGGCTCACAAACATCTGTAATGGGATCTGATGCCCTCTTATGGAGTGCATGAATACTCATATACATTAAATAAACAAACAAATAAATAAATGAATGAATGAATAAATGAATAAATAAATAACATCCCCACACACACACAGGGTTTCTCTATAGCTGTGGCTGTCCTGGAATTCACTCTGTAGACCAGGCTGGCCTCAAACTCAGAAATCCACCTGCCTCTGCCTCCCAGAGTGCTGTGATTACAGGCTTGCACCACCACCACCCTGCTTAATAACATCTTTAAAAAGTTAACTGGATGTGGCAACTCCACCTATAATCCTAACACTCTAGAGGTCAGGACAGGATCATCATTTCATTAAAATGTATTTATCTATTACACATGTTCAGGAATATTCATGTCATGCTCATTGATTGAGATTGGAGGGTGACTTAAAGGAGTTGATTCCTTTCACAATGTGAGTCATTACTGACAGGTGCTTTTACCTGAGGAGCCATCTTGAGTACCCGAGCCGCTCAGTAGGTTTGAGAATAGGACAGAATACAGAAGTTAGTGAGGCTTTGTGTCAAAAAGTAAAAGGAGGGTTAGGGGGCTCAGAATGTAGATGCTTGGCCAGCATGCAGGAAGCCCTGAATAAAGAAATGTCATGGCTCATACATGTAATAAAAAAAATGAAGTGCCGTGGCTCACGCATGTAATACAAAAAATGAAGTGTCATGGCTCAAGCACGTAATTGAAGCGTGATGTGAAAAAGCAGAGGCAGGACAATCCACTGTTCAAGTCTGAGTTACATGAGACTTAAAAAAAAAAAAGACTAAGGATGCGGCTCAGTGTGGATGTCTTCCCTTAATGTGTCAGGATCTGGGTTCAATCTCTAACATTGGAAAAACCCAAAGAGAGCAGAGCATTAACAGCCCAAAACCAAGAACTGAGTTATCCTAAATGACATTCTCCACAAATTAAGAGTTTATTAATGAATTATGTTTTTGAAGCAAGGTTTCTATATGGACTCCTAACTCATGGGTGACCCTGCTGCTGGACTCCTAACTCATGGGTGACTTCCATGACACTGGGTCATGGCTTTACTGGCTCTATGGTGCCCAGATAAAGCAAGGTTACCAGAACTTTGACAGTCACCAAAAAGAAAGAAAAAAATAAATAAATGTGTTTACAAAAGACAAGGGTGGAGAGTAAGGTGTGAGGGGGTTGGGCTAAAATCTCTGAGCCTGAGGGTAGGGAGGCTAGGCAGCCAAGGTGATCTATACATTCCTATTCTATATACTATAGAGTTTTATCTTTAATTAGGAGGATGTTAGGACAGATCTTGAGGTGGTTAGTAAATGTCTGTTAGAAGGAGCTAAAGATAGCCCGAGGTCATTTTGGCTCTGACCCACAGCTTTCCATCTCTAAAGTGTTCTCAACCAAGGCTAGGCACTACCAGGACCTTTAATGTAGGTTCTGCTTCCCTAGGACCTCAGCTCACAAGGCATTATCCTAGGAATACACGTGTAAAAATAGTTAAAGGACTGGAGAGAGGCTCTCTGCTCCTCCCTGTTCCAGAGACAGCCACATCTTCTTGTGCAGTGCCAGCCTCATCCTGTAGACGAGATGGTGATGGTCAGTGTGAACAGATTTAGACATATTGGGCACCTGGTTACCAGGGCTTCCTTCTGCCCTGCATTTGGCAAAGTAGAGATTGTTGCTATCAATAGCCCTTTCATTGACCTCAACTACATGGTCTACATGTTCCACTATGACTCCACCCATGGCAAATTCAACAGCAGAGTCAAGGCTGAGGATGGGAAGCTTGTCATCAACGGGAAGCCCATCACCATCTTCCAGGAGCGAGATCCCACTAACATCAAATGGGGTGATGTTGGTGCTGAGTATGTCGTGGAGTCTACTGGTATCTTCACCACCACAGAGAAGACCCGGGGCCCATTTGAAGGGTGGGGCCAAAAGGGTCATCATCTCCGCACCCCTTCTGCCGATGCCCCCATGTTTGTGATGGGTGTGAACCATGAGAAATATGACAACTCACTCAAGATTGTAAACAATGCATCCTGCACCACCAACTGCTTAGCCTCTCTGGCCAAGGTCATTCATGATAACTTTGGCATCCATCATGGAAGGGCTCATGACCACCGTTTATGTCATCACTGCTACTCAGAAGACTGTGGATGTCCCCTCTGGGAAGCTGTGGTGTGACGGCAGTGGGGCTGCCCAGATCATCATCCCTGTATCCACTAGTGTTGCCAAAGTTGTGGACAAGGTCATCCCAGAACTGAATGGTTAGCTTACTGGCATGGCCTTCCATATTCCTACCACCAGTGTATCCATTGTAGATCTAACATGCTTCTTGGAGAAACTTGCCAAGTATGATGACATCAAGAAGGTGGTGAAGCAGGCATCCAAAGGCCCACTAAAGGGCATCCTGGGCTACACTAAGGATCAGGTTGTCTCCTGCAACTTCAACAGCCACTCCCACTCTTCTACCTTTGATGCTGTGGCTGGCATTGCTCTCAATGACAACTTTGTAAAGTTTATTTCCTGATATGACAATGAATATGGCTACAGCAACAGGGTGGTGGACCTAAAGGCCTACATGGCCTCCAAGGAGTAAGAAACCCTGGACTTCCCACCCCAGCAAGGTCACTGAGAGCAAGAGAGAGGCCCTCGGTTGCCGAGGAGTCCTTGTCCCAACTTTGCCCTCAACACTGAACATCTCCCTCACAATTTTCATCCCAGACCCCCCATAATAGGAGGGGCCTAGGGAGCCCTCTCTACTCTCTTGAATACTATCAGTAAAAGTTTGCTGCACCCAAAGGGGGGGATCTGGCGAGATAGATAGATCTGGAGCATCCACTGGAGCAGTGGATGCTCTTGCAAAGAAGCCAGATTCAATTTCCAGAAGCACACAGAGCAGTGGTTTTCCATCTTCCTAATGCTGTGATACTTTAATACTGTTCCTCATCTTGTGGTGACCCCCAACCATAAAATGTTTGCTTCTTCATAACTGTGATTTTGCTAGTTATGAATCATGTAAATACTGATATGTAAGATATCTGATATGTAACCCCTGTGAAAGAGTCTTTCAAACCCCCAAAGAGGTCATGACCCACAAGTCAAGAACCACTGACATAGACCCATCACAGGAACTCCAGGTTCATGAATCTGACACCCTCTTCTTGTCCCCCTGGGCACCAGGCAAGCACATGATGCAAAAACATAGGTGTAGGCAAAACCAAACTCAGCTAAAAATTTTTACCAGCTGGATCATCTCTCTGGCCCCTGGGAACTTTTCTCTTCTCTACATTACAGGGAAAGTAGCTGACATGTTCAGTCTTGTTTCTTCTGCTTCCTTTAGCCCCTTTTTAAAGTCAACTCTTCAGCCCAACAAGTATTAACATACTTGTTCTATGTTATCGTGAAGTGTTGCCTTACTCTAGAATCAAAAATAACAATGCCAGTTAAGATCTATAAACTAGGTGGGTGGTAGTGCTGCATGCCTTTAATCCCAGCAGTAGGGGGGCAGAGACCATGAGTTCAAAGCCAGCCTGGTCTACAGAGTAAATCCAGGCCACCTAGGCTTACAGAGAGAAACTGTCTTGAAAAACAAACAGAGCCGGGCGGTGGTGGCACATACCTGTAATCCCAGCACTCTGGGAGGCAGAGGCAGGCGGATTTCAGAGTTCGAGGCCAGCCTGGTCTACAAAGTGAGTTCCAGGACAGTCAGGGCTACACAGAGAAACCCTGACTCAAAAATAAATAAATAAATAAACAAAAAGAAAGAAAGAAAGAAAGAAAGAAAGAAAGAAAGAAAGAAAGAAAGAAAGAAAGAAAGAAAGAAAGAAAGAAAGAAAGCCTGCAGAGATGGCTCAATGGGTAAGAGCATTGACTGCTCTTCTAAAGGTCCCTAGTTCAAATCCCACCACCCACATGGTGGCTTACAACCCTCTGTAATGGGATCTGATGCTTTCTTCTGGTGTGTCTGAAGACAGCTACAGAGTACTTACATTAAATAAATAAACATTTAAAAAAACAAACAAAAAGCATTTGAAAGAAATGGTTTATTTTACCTCATAATTTCAGGTTATGGTCTATCATTGCCAGGGAGTCAAAGCATGAGCTTCTGGCATCTAGTCAGACCATCTCATGAGGAGAGAGCAATGGATGTGTGAGGCTAACACTCAGCTTGATTTCTCTATTCATATGTAATGCTCCAAACCAAGAAATTGTGCTTTGCACCTTCAGGCTGGGGCTTCCCATACCAACTAAGGCAATTAAGACCATCCCTCACAGACATTCCCACAAGCCAAGCCCCACCTCGAAAATTCTTCATTGAGACTCTGGTCTCAGATGATTATAGGCTGTGTCAAGTTGACAATTAAGATTAACCATTGTGGCTAGAGAGGTGACTCAGGAGTTAAGAACACTAGACTATCTTCGAGGATCTGGGTTCAGTACCCAGGGACAGCTCACGGCCATCTGTAACTCCAGTTCCAAAAGATCCAATGCCTTCTTCTGGACTCCATAAGTATAGCAGAATTCCCACCTCCCATTAATGTAAATATTAATGCAACCAGAAGCCTGTGATTGGGCATTGGAAAAGGAAGGTGGGCAAGGATTTTTAGAGATGGAAGAGAGAGGACAGAGAGGAGAAGGAAGGAAGATGGAGGAGGAGGAGGAGGAGGATTCAGATTCCGCGTGGCTTTAAATAACCACAGGGAGCTATGAATATCATAAAAGGATAGAATGATCAGGGTAACTTGTCTAATCTAGGTGGGCAGCTGTATCATCATCAACTGGCTCTGAAATTATTGTGTGGGCATCTTGTGAATTGAAAACGTACTGATATATAAATATGACTGATTAATTATAAGCTTCTAGAGTTTTGATTTACTGGGTTAAGGGGCCTTGTGACTACTAGCCACTGGGGGTAGATGGCTAAGAAGGTACAAGAGGCTCTGAGGCAGGCTGGGAAGACCACTGCCTGGGGCTAGCCTAGAGGCGGCAAGCCCTCCAGGCAGAGAGGAGCTGAGTATATTATGGGATGGTACCGTTTTTTTTTTTTCATTATTTCCTGAAACACTGTATGTGATGTGCATACATAGATACATACAGGCAAAACACCCATACACACATAAAATAAAAAAATTTAAGGGAGGGGGTCTGGGAGAAATGGCTCAACAGTTTAGAAAACTTGCTGCTCTTCCTGGAGACTCCAGTTTGGTTCCCAGAACCACATCAGATAGATCATAAACCACCTCCAACTCTAATTCAAAAGGACCCAAAGTTACCTGCACCCCCATGGCAGACTCATACGTAGACATATATACACAAAAAAGTAATTTAAAAATAGATTAAAAAAAAAACAAAACAAAACTTTAACCACCACAGTAGCCGTCTCTGATAAACAGTGCAGTTTTCCTGAGCACAGAGCCAGAATAATATTGAGGGTTTGGATGGCCACACTGGCTGTGGCATAGTAATTTCCATAGTGAGGGACCAAAGCAAGAAGAAGATATGGTGTGTGAGCCAATGTTGGCAGGAGTGACAGATGTGGCTTTTACCCAGCTGGGAGAAGTCACAGGGCATTGGGGGAAAGGGGTTATAAAGAAGATGTGCTTCTCCACAGTGAAACATCAGAGGTGAGAAACCGAAATGACTGCAGCCCCTGCTGGCTGCTAGCAGAAGTCCTGCCCCTGACATGGAGGTAGGAAGGGCAGTTCCTTTCCAAGGAGCCTTCTGAGAGAGGCTTCTGCCTTTCAGGCAGGAGCCTTCTGCGTCTGTACTGACCACTCTGTTCTGCCTCCTTCCCTCCTCCAGGAAAACACCCACTTTTCCAGGAATTCACAGTGACGCCTATGCCACACAAAGTTATTTTTAGAAACCGGCGTGATGAAATATTCAGAATTGTAAACAACATGCACACCGCTTTAGGTCCCAAGCGTACTTATGCAGTGTACCACTTGGCTGCAAAGTGAGGTCCCTGGGGAAGGAAAGGGTGCTCTTTGATAAAACCTGGACTACACTTGCCAGAAAATATTCAAAACAGGAAGCGGCTCCGAGAGTCAGGCACAGCCGAGCTGAGGTTGGACAGTATCCCCAAGGACCTGTCATGGTGTGCTGGGCAGTGGCCGCTGCTGTTTATTTGTCCTTGGTCAGTGAGGCAATAGCTTCAGGCCGGCTTCACGGAGATTGCAGAAGTGGAGTAACAGGTCAGGTGGCCTGAGACCAACATGCCAACAACTGTCTCAGGACGAAACGTGCCTGACAGCACTCTGTCATGTAGTCTCTCAGGGCTCACACCCATATTCGAATCGCCACTTGGTAGTCTTGGGGTGGGGAAATGGGAGGACACTATCTTAAGAAAGAAAGAGCTTAGCCGGGCGGTGGTGGCGCAAGCCTTTAATCCCAGCACTCTGGGAGGCAGAGGCAGGTGGATTTCTGAGTTCGAGGCCAGCCTGGTCTACAGAGTGAGTTCCAGGACAGCCAGGACTACACAGAGAAGCCCTGTCTCGAAAAAACCAAATCCAAGAAAGAAAAGAAAGAAAGAAAGGAAAGGAAGAAAGAAAGAAAGAAAGAAAGAAAGAAAGAAGGAAGGAAGGAAGGAAGGAAGGAAGGAAGGAAGGAAGGAAGGAAGGAAGGAAGGAAGGAAAGAAAGAAAGGAAGGAAGAAAGAAAGAAAGAAAGAAGGAAGGAAGGAAGGAAAGAAAGAAAGAAAGAAAGAAGGAAAGAAAGAAAGGGCTTTTATAGTGAGGAAGGGTAGAAGCAAGGTGGCTGTGAGCCAGGAGTCTCCAGCCCCAGTGAAGGTGGGTGCTGAAGGTGAAGGTGGTGAAGATCAATTGACCTTGATCTCTTGAGGCAAATTCTGTCGTTCTTTTTTACACTTATTGTTGGCTTGCTTGATTTTTTTTTGTTTCACTTTTTTGTTTGTTTGTGGCAGTATTGATATATAATCCAGTGGATCTTGACCCTGCAATCAGTCTTCTTGCTTCCTCTCCCAGAGTGCCAGGATCACAGTCATGTCTCACCATGCCTGGCTCAGTAATATTTGCCCGTTTGTTTGTTTGTTTGTTTGTTTGTCTGTTTGTCTTTAATGAGGCAGGAGCTCTTGTATCCCAAGCTGGCCCTAGCCATGAATTCACAACATAGTGGAGGATGGCTTTGAACTTCTGATGCCCTTACCTCTACCTCTTGAGTACTGGGACTAGGGGTATGAGCACTCCTGGTGTATGTGGTGCTAGGGGTTCAAAGCAGGGCTTTGTGGATGCTGGGTTACTAGCACTCTACCACATTCCTAGCCCAGTCATAGGCTTAGTTTACAAAAACAAACCTTTCAGTCTCACAGAAAAACTAAGCATCAAGTAGAAAGATTTCCCAAATGCTCCCCACCCCTAGTACACCACACACACACACACACACACAAGTCCCTCTATCAGGATTGGCACTAGAGCGGTATCTTTGTTAAACCACAAACCTATGGAGTCACCATTGGACCCATGGCCAGCCCACAGCCTATGTTGCTTTCGGTGCCTAGTGTCTGGACCTGACACATGCAGAATGGCCTGGAAGACCATTTTAAGACCCTGCCCTCTCTCTCAACATCCATCCCCTGACAACATCACCTGTTTTTTTTCCTTCTGTCTCCACAGACTTAGCTTTTCCAGAATGCCATGGATAGGAGCCTACAGCATAACATTTTCAGTCTGGCTGCTCTCAGTATTTGTTTTGTTTGTTTGTTTGTTTATGTTAGAAAGGGTCTCACTATATAGCCCTCCCTGCCTGGCTTACAACTCATTATGTAGATCAGGTTGGCCTTGAACTCACAAAGACTGGCCTGTCTCTGTGCTAGAATTAAAGGTGTGTGCCGTTGTGCTCTGCCTAGAAATGTATTCATCCTTTTATTTTCAGGATTTTTTTTCATGTGTATGGGTAGGTGTTATGCCTGCATGTATGTCCATCTGTACCTCAGATGCATGAAGTGGGCATGGAAGAGGAAGCCAGAAGAAGACACCAGATCCCCTGGAGCTGAAGTTATAGAAAGTTGTGAGCTGACATGTGGGTACTCGGAATAGAACTCTGGTGCTTTCCAGTAATGTGTTTCCTATGTCTTTTCCTGACTCAGTAGCTCATTATTGAACACCCTTCCATTGTCTGGATGGAACAGAATGTATACTTCACCACCTACTGAAGGATACCTCAGTGCTTCCGAGCTTTGGCTGTTACCATCATGGCCTCCATGAGGTTCTGCCTCATGGAGATGCAGCCTCTGGTCTTCCTCACCCGACCTTCCTCTGAGCTCTCCCATGTCTATCCTGCTCAGCTACCACCTAGTCTTGCCCCAGTCTCCTGACAGGACTCTCCCTGCCCAGGCCACAGACTGGCCCTTTGCCCCAGACAGCAGTAAGCATTGTCTCCTGACTCCTTGGCACTGTTTCCTTGTTAACTGTATTTCTGACCGTGTGTTATCTTAAGAAGATGGAGTCTTCACAGGACAGATGTCTTCAAATCTCAGGCCAAAAAAATCTTAAAAACACAAGTAATGGTTTCTGATGTTTAGGTATTACAGGAGGGGTTTAGTTGTTATTTTGAAACAGGATGTCTCTGTGTAGCCCTGGCTGTCCTAGAACTCACTCTTTAGACCAGGCTGGCCTTGAACTCAGAGATCTGTCTGCCTCTGCCTCCTCAGTGCTGAGATTAGAGGTGTGCACCACCATACCCCACATTGTTTTTGTTTTGCTTTTAATAACAGCAGCTGTGACTGATGAAGAGAACTCCACAGGGTTTCCCCAGCTCATACCCGCCACATCCTCTCACCCTGGGCATTGGGGCTGCTGTCCAGCTGAGAGGAAGAAGCTGCCAGTGTTGGTGTTCCCACTGGATTTAGGGTGGGTAGGGAGGCTGCACCGCGGAAGATCTGCCAGATCTCAGATGGAAAGCAGCACAGCACAGCACAGCACAGCACAGCACAGTACACCATAGCACAGCACAGCACAGCACAGCACAGCACAGCACAGTACACCATAGCACAGCACAGCACAGCACAGCACAGCACAGCACAGCACAGCACAGCACAGTACACCATAGCACAGCACAGCACAGCACAGCACAGCACAACACAGCACACGATAGCACAGCACAGCACAGCACAGCATAGCACAGTACACCATAGCACAGCACAGCACAGCATAGCACAGTACACCATAGCACAGCACAGCACAGCACAGCACAGTACAGCACAGCACAGCACAGCACAGCACAGTATAGCATAGCACAGCACAGTACAGCACAGCACAGCACAGCACAGCACAGTACAGTACAGCACAGCACAGCACAGCATAGCACAGTACAGCACAGCACAGCACAGGCCCTTGCTCAAGGGTGGAGAGAGCACGGAAGGAAGTGCTCTGCTGTGCACTCCTGCAGGAACACAGTAGGTAGAAGGGACAGTGGGGGAGGGGGTCAGAACAAATGGCAGTTGTGTCCCTAGCTCTGATGTTTTTGTCTCTGCTTCATTTCCCCAGACCACCTCTCAGCCTAGATGCAGCTCCCCAGAATACATCAGTCAGGATGATCTCCTGACTATTTCTGTGGGAACCACCTGAATCCCCAGTCTTGAAGACACCTTTAGGGAGCCCCTAACACAAGGACCAGGCACACAGAACAGCTGCTTCCAAGCTTGGCTGCACAGCACCCCCTTCTGGTGAACATGTTCAAATGGCAAATCCCCAGGTCTCCTAGATTCAGAAGTCTTCTGGAGTCTAGACTCTGAGGTTGGGATGATTCTGGAGGCCACAGGCTGTGCTCCACTCCTGCTGTCAAACCCACTGGCTCCAGGTCTTCTTCTCTGCAGCTGAAGTCATCTTTTTTTTTTTTTGAAGCCATCTTAATAGCTTCTTAGTCTCTGGCATCAGGAGTGGCAGGACACAAAGCCCCGAAGAAGATCTGATGTAAGAAACACCCGAGCAACCCAAACAAACCCAGGCCTTTCATCTGAGTAATCCCAGTATAGCATAGTTGAAAACTCCAGAGGGGTGCATGGGCAGCCTCTATAAGTAAGGGAGGTGCTCACTGGCACAGAGCTACACAGAGCCCAGCTGGACAATGTGCTGCTCTGGGACCTGAGGACTTCACAGGTATCCACTTGTCTGTTCTCATGTCCTGGCTGATTGGGGGTGGGTCCTTCCAACCAAGGACAAAACACTTCATGCACAGTCACTGGTAATTATTACCCACCACCAGCTAGTCTTTCTGTAAGCACTTTCTGTGATCCTGGAAAGTAAATGGTTCACTGCCCTCTTGTGCCAGAAACAACACACAATTATGCAAATCAAGAGGTCAGCTCCTCTTATTCTCTTTAAAAATAACCATGGAGCTACCCAAGCCATCAAGGGTCCACACATCAGAAAAGTCATGATGTCTCCGAAGGTGATACTTTGTAGGGTGTGCCATTCTGGAAGTGTAACAGTAGTGTGAGTAGGTGTACCCAGGCCAAACACTGGAGATAGACTCGATCATTGGGAAAAAAAATTTTTGGCTGCATATGCTTAAAAATACAAAGGGTAGCCAGGTATGGTGGTTCATGTCTTTAGTCCCAGCATTCCAGAGGAGCAGAGGCAGGGTGATGTCCATGAGTTCAAGGCCAACCTGTTCTACATAGCAAATTCCAGGCAAGCCAGGGCTACCTAAGGAGACTCTGTCTCAAGAGGAAAAGAAAAATCCAAGAGTAATGTGGACCTTCGGGTTTAGGCATAGATTATTCTCTGATTGTTAGACACAGCCAGGTGGGCAAAGCACTTGAGAATCCAGAGGCCTGCATAGAGAACTCATGCATCTACCCACGTGAGCGCTCTCCTGCTGCACAGACTCATGACAAAAGGAAGGGCAGCCTGAAGAAACAAAGCTCAGAGAGGGATTCAGTATAAGTGCAAATGAAAGATAAAGAAAACGGCCAAGTATCCAGCAATGGTAACTGTGAGCGTTCAGTTGTCAATGGTCATTTCTTTATATCAACCTCCCCACATCCAGGCCTCGGGGAACATCTCAAAAGTGGGGTCAGAAAAATAAAAGTGCAGTGCTGGAGAATGCAGAGAAGAGCTATGACATGTCATGGCTTTTGCACACATGGACCCACAGCAGCTGTGATTACCCGTGTAAGATCCACCAGCTCAACATCCCAGCATAGGATGAGCAGGGGTGGCGCTCCTGAGGACCCACCCTGAACTGAGGAGCTATTGGCTTGTTGGATGCTGAGTGAGCTTCAGTGAGCTTAAAGGTAGCACTACTAAACTCAGTGGGTGAGAGATAGGGGTGAGGAAGTTGGGGGAGGGGAGGGATGACACACATGACATTACCGACATGAAGTTGGGAGGAGGCATGATGAGGGTAAGGGGTTGTTTGGAGGAGTTGGATCAGGAAGTGTAGGTGGATATAATCAAAATATGTTCTATATATGTATGGAAGTTTCTTTTTTATTTTATTTTATATATATATATATGTATTATATATATATATATATTATATATTATATAAATATATATATAATATATATTTGGTTTTTTGGATTTGGTTTTTTCGAGACAGGGTTTCTCTGTGTAGCCCTAGCTGTCCTGGCTGTCCTGGAACTCACTCTATAGACCAGGCTGGCCTCGAATTCAGAAATCTGCCCGCCTCTGCCTCCCAGAGTGCTGGGATTACAGGCGTGCGCCACCACCGCCCGGCTGGAATTTTCAAAGAATAAATTAAGCCAGGCATGGTAGTGCATGCCTTTAATCCCAGCACTGTGGAGGCAAAGGCAAGTGTATCTTTGAGTTTGAAGCCAGCTTGGTCTATGGAGTGAGTTCCAGGACAGCCAGTGCTACACAGAGAAACCCTGTCTCAAAAAACTAAAACCAAAAAAAAAAAAAAAAAAAAAAAAAAAAAAACCAAAAACAACAATAACAAAAAAGAACATTACTTAAAAATTTTATAGTTGTCAAAAATGCCTTCATATTTGTGTAGTTAATTCTTCCTAAGTTTCAGAACTGAGAAGATGTTGGACCACTGATACCTGCTTCCTCCTGGGAAAATCTGAGCCCTGAGCTCTCTGGGTGACTATTTGTTGGCTCACTGCCACCCCCTGCTGTCCAAGATGCAGAAACCTGAAAATAACACAAGAAAAGTGCCCAGGAAGCTGTGTGCAAAAATGTCCATTGCATTTTATTCAGAGCAGACACAAATTAGGGGGTTTCTTGGTGTCCCTACAAAGGAAAATAGGCAAACAAAAGAGGCACATCTAGTGCCTCAGGGCTTTCCATCACTTTAACAAAATATCAGAGAAGGGGGAGTTATTTTGTCTCCTGAACATCCTGCTCCAACACTTTGGCCTTGAAGAGAGGGACAGCATCAAAGCGTGTGGTGGGCAAAGATGCCCATCACAAGTGGGTCAGGAGGAAAGGCAGAGCAGAGAGATCTAGAACCACACAGACCCTTTGTGGTCCCAGTGACCTACTTCCTCACGAGCCCCTCCTACTGTGGACTGCTGGATTGCTCAGCTGGTGAACTTACAGCCCTCTGACCACCTGGGACCAAGCTCCACCGAGGACACGAGCCTTTGGAGACAGTTTATGTCCAACCCACAATTCCCAGTCATAAATAAGAACAAACCACAGACACAGGCAGTCATTTGACATGTTCATGATCACATCAGCTCTCCACATCTGCTGCTTCTGCATCCACGGATTCAGTCAACCACAGAATCAAGTCCCAGAGGTAGAGAGCTTACCCAGTGGGTGTAAGGCCTGGCTCCAGTCCCTAGTTCTGGGGGTGAAAAATCAATCACAAATTGAAAATTTATGTTTTGTTTTGTTTAAGATGGTGTGATGATTAATGTAGTTAACTTGGCAGGCTCTAGAATCATCTAGAAGACAAGTCTCTGGGTATGCCTGTGATATAGGTTAGTTAAGCTGAGATGAGAAGATTTACTATAATTGTGAACAATATCCTTCCATAGACTGGGGTCCAGGACTGATAAGGAGAAACAGATGTCTGAGCTCTTTTCTGAGCTGAGCACAGATTTCCAACAGCCCCTGTCTGCTGATATGGGCACATCGCAGCCAATAGCTTCATCTTACTGCTTCAGTGCCTTCCTCCCTCCCTCAGCAGGATGGACTTCCCTCTGAGCAGCGAGCCAAAACCCATCTTCCCTCCCTTAAGTTGCTTTGGTCAGATTTTGTGTCAAAGCAACAAGGGAAGTAGCAATACACAGGATCCTGTTTGATCTCTCAGGCTGCCTTGGCCCAGGTGGGCTGTCCTCAATTCTCCTGCCTCAGGCTCTTCAGTGTTGGGATTGAAAGTGTGTGTCACCACTCCTGATATACTGCAGACATTAAAAACATGTACTGCTCTTACAGAAGACCAGAGTCCAATCCTATCACCCACCTTAAGTGGCTCACAGCTCCAGCTCTGGAGGAATCCAGCGCTTCTGGCCTTTGTAGGCACTTGTGCTCAATGCGTGCACGTGTGCTCCCTCTTGCGTGTACACACACACACACACACACACACACACACACAATTAAAACAAATGAACGGGCTGGAGAGATTGCTCAGTGTTTATGAACACTGTCTGTTCTTCTAGAGATTCTGAATTCAATTCCCAGGAAGCATGATGGTGGCTCACAACCATCTGTAATGGGATCTGATGCCCTCCCTCTTCTGGACACTCACTAACAATAAATAAATAAATCTAAAAATGTAAAACAAACAAACAAACAAACAAAAATAAGGGGCTAGAGAGATTGCTCAGCAGTTAAAAGCATTGGTTGCTCTTCCAGAGGATTTAGGCAATTCTAGCATAACTATCTGTAAGTCTCCTAGGATCCCTCTCTTCTGGCCTCCACCAGCACCAGGCACACATGTCATACATGCAGGCAAAATACCCATGCACACAAAATCAATTAAAAAATTTAAATAAATCTTTCAAAAACTTTCTATTTGCTTATTTTTTTAGTGTCGTACTGAAGTCAAGGCCTCACACATACTCGGAAGTTCTGGAACACTGACCTACACCCCCAGTGTCTTATTTTATTTTTCTGCTTCTTCCATAAAATACCATGATAAAAGCAAATCAAGGGGAAAGTCATGATAGAAATGGAGGGGATGATGGAAAGAGGAATGGAAGGATGAAGGATGGAGGGATGAAGGATGGAGAGATGGAGGATGGAAGGATGGAGAGATGGAGGATGAAGAGATGGAGGATGGAAGGATGGAAGGATGAGGGGATGGAGGAATGAAGGAGGGAGAGATGAAGGATGGAGGATGGAAGGATGGAGGATGGAAGGATGGAAGGATGGGGGGATGGAGGGATGAAGGATGGAGGATGAAGGAGGGAGGGATGGAGGGATGAAGGATGGAGGGATGAAGGATGAAGGATAGAGGATGGAGGGATGGAGGGATTAAGGATGGAGGGATTAAGGATGGAGGGATGAAGGATGGAGGATGAAGGAGGGAGGGATGGAGGGATGAAGGATGGAGGGATGAAGGATGGAGGGATGAAGGATGAAGGATAGAGGATGGAGGGATGGGGGGATTAAGGATGGAGGGATTAAGGATGGAGGGATGAAGGATGGAGGATGAAGGAGGGAGGGATGGAGGGATGAAGGATGGAGGGATGAAGGATGAAGGATGAAGGATAGAGGATGGAGGGATGGAGGGATAAAGGATGGAGGGATTAAGGATGGAGGGATGAAGGATGGAGGGATGAAGGATGGGGGATGAAGGATGGGGGATGAAGGATGGAGGGATGAAGGATGGGGGGATGAAGGATGGAGGGATGAAGGATGGAGGGATGAAGGATGGAGGGATTAAGGATGGGGGGATGAAGGATGGGGGGATGAAGGATGGGGGGATGAAGGATGGAGGGATGAAGGATGGGGGGATGAAGGATGGGGGGATGAAGGATGGGGGGATGAAGGATGGAGGGATGAAGGATGGGGGATGAAGGATGGAGGGATGAAGGATGGGGGGATGAAGGATGGAGGGATGGAGGATGGGGGGATGAAGGATGGAGGGATGAAGGATGGAGGGATTAAGGATGGAGGGATGAAGGATGGGGGGATGAAGGATGGGGGGATGAAGGATGGAGGGATAAAGGATGGAGGGATGAAGGATGGAGGGATGAAGGATGGAGGGATGAAGGATGGAGGGATAAAGGATGGGGGGATGAAGGATGGGGGGATGAAGGATGGAGGGATGAAGGATGGAGGGATGAAGGATGGAGGGATGAAGGAAGGAGGGATGGAGGGATGAAGGATGGAGGGATGAAGGATGGAGGGATGAAGGATGAAGGATAGAGGATGGAGGGATGGAGGGATAAAGGATGGAGGGATTAAGGATGGAGGGATGAAGGATGGAGGGATGAAGGATGGGGGATGAAGGATGGGGGATGAAGGATGGGGGGATGAAGGATGGGGGGATGAAGGATGGAGGGATGAAGGATGGAGGGATGAAGGATGGAGGGATTAAGGATGGAGGGATGAAGGATGGGGGGATGAAGGATGGAGGGATGGGGGATGGAGGGATGAAGGATGGAGGGATGAAGGATGGAGGGATGAAGGATGAAGGATAGAGGATGGAGGGATGGAGGGATAAAGGATGGAGGGATGAAGGATGGAGGGATGAAGGATGGAGGGATGAAGGATGAAGGATAGAGGATGGAGGGATGGAGGGATAAAGGATGGAGGGATTAAGGATGGAGGGATGAAGGATGGAGGGATGAAGGATGGGGGATGAAGGATGGAGGGATGAAGGATGAAGGATAGAGGATGGAGGGATGGAGGGATAAAGGATGGAGGGATGAAGGATGGAGGGATGAAGGATGGAGGGATGAAGGATGAAGGATAGAGGATGGAGGGATGGAGGGATAAAGGATGGAGGGATTAAGGATGGAGGGATGAAGGATGGAGGGATGAAGGATGGGGGATGAAGGATGGGGGATGAAGGATGGAGGGATGAAGGATGGGGGATGAAGGATGGAGGGATGAAGGATGGGGGGATGAAGGATGGAGGGATGAAGGATGGTGGGATGAAGGATGGGGGGATGAAGGATGGAGGGATTAAGGATGGAGGGATTAAGGATGGAGGGATGAAGGATGGGGGGATGAAGGATGGGGGGATGAAGGATGGAGGGATGGGGGATGGAGGGATGAAGGATGGAGGGATGAAGGATGGAGGGATGAAGGATGGGGGGATGAAGGATGGAGGGATGGGGGATGGAGGGATGAAGGATGGAGGGATGAAGGATGGGGGGATGAAGGATGGAAGGATGGAGGATGGAGGGATGAAGGATGGGGGGATGAAGGATGGAGGGATGGGGGATGGAGGGATGGAAGGGATTTTGAGAGATGAAAAGATTAACAGGATGTAGGGATGGAGGGGAGAGAGGGAAGAAGGAGGGGGTGGAGAGGTGGAGGGATGGGTGACAGGTAAACAGCAAACAAAGCTGTTCTTAAGTGCACTGAGTTCTGTAGCAAATTTAAGCAGCAAGTAGAATAGGTTGGAGAGAGACACATTAGAAACCAGAGGACCAGAAATATTCCCAGGGGAAAATAAATGCTGGGGCATCTCAGTGACAGTGTACTTGCTACAACAACAACAACAACAACTACAACCCCAAACAAACCTAAAGGGAGATGATTCTCCAAGGACTTCAGTCACCCACATAAATGTCACACCATCCACACAGTCCTGTTCATAGATTCACAAGCACACCAGTCAGCTTTAGCAAGCTCAGCTTTGGACTGGTTCAGGCTGTGGGTGCCTTAGTTTCCACATCTGCTCTCAGCTGTGGGTGTGACTAGCCACTCAAGTTCCTGCCTTGGCGTCCCAATAATGGTGAACCATAACTTGGAGCTGAATAAATCCTTTCTCCCTCAAAATTGTTTCTGACAGGGTATTTGATCCAGAAACAAAACTGGGACACAAGGTCTCCAGTATCCCAGGCTGGCCTCAAGCTCTATACATAGCCTTTACCTCCTCAGTGCTAGAAGTATAGTCACACTACCACATCCAACGTATGCTAAGGTCTTGTAGGCTAGGCAGGCACTCAGCCTTTTTCTGTTGCTTTCTCATGTTTCTCATGTACTCTTTTTATCCAGTCATGGTTGTACCACGTCATAGTTCTTCTCTTTAGATAGCTTTATTTTTTTGGTTTTTGGTTTTTTGTTTTTTGTTTTTTGGATTTGGTTTTTATATAGCCCTGGCTGTCCTGGAGCTGACTCTGTAGACCAGGCTGGCCTTGAACTCAGAAATCCACCTGCCTCTGCCTCCCAGAGTGCTGGGATCATAGGCATGTGCTACCACTGCCCCGCTTTTAGATAGCTTCTTAAAGATAGTTTCGAATATGATCTGTTTTATATTTATAATTGTATACATTGTTTCCAAGAATACTTAAAATCTTCACTGTTCGTGTTATCATTCTTTTAATTCTTTGTTTGTTTGTTTGTTTTTTCAAGACAGGATTCCTCTGCTTAGTCCTGACTGTCCTAGAACTCACTCTGAAGACCAGGCTGGCTTCTAACTCGGAGATTTACCTGTCTCTGCCTCCCCGGTGGGAGCGCTGGGATTAAAAGGCACGGCCACTGCCACCTGGGCAGATGTTCATGTTATTCTCTGTTTTGGTTGTTTCAATTTTTTGTTTGGCTTGGTTTTGGTTAGTTAGGTTTTGTTACTGTTGTTGTTTTTGTTTCTGTTTTGAGGGAACGTGTATAGCCTCATTCCACTTTCAGTTTCCTGTGCTTCCTGTGTGAGGTTAAGATGTGATCTCTCAGCTCCCTGCTTCTGCCACCATGTCTGCCTGTTACAGACTCAGGTCCTCAGAAACCATAAACCAAAACCAATTCTTCTTTAAATTGCTTTTCTTTTGTAATAGTATTCTATCACAGCAACAGAAAAATGACTGATAAAAGGCCCCATGACATTTTAATAATTTTACACACACAACCTAGAAAAGTACTATTTGTGCTTCATATATGTGCTGTGTAGATCTGAGTTGTACTTTAGAGAGCAGATTCATTCCAAAGATGCTTGTTACACAGATCATGCAAGTGGTGATCTCTGACTTTCAAAGTATCAGTCACATGTTTCATATAACCCTAGCCCTTGGCTTAACATTTTTACTGCCCGCATTGTCTAGGAGCCCCTGAAGGGTTGTGTAATGCCTTTTGATATTGTTATGTGCTTTGACACTAGTAAACATTTTGTATTCAATAAGTTCTGAACTGGAAATGGTAGCATACGTTCAAAATCCTAGTATTCAGGAAGCAGAAGCAGTAAAATTTAGGTCAGCCTAAGCTACAGAGAAGAGAGACTCGCTCTCCAAAACATTAAAAAACGTTCCCCCCGCCCCAAAAACAAAACTCAAACCCACACAGATTTTCATCTTCGCCCCTGCACATCGGGTTGGTAGAAGCTGCCAATGAGGCCATCTGTGCTTAGAATTTTATTTGGGGGAAAGATTTTTTTTAAAAAATCCATTGATTCAATATCTTTAAAATCTTTTTCAAAGCTAATTTTGTTATATTTCCAGAGTTTTTCATTATGGCTTTAATATTCAAATTTATTGGCACAGAATTTACAAAGCCTCTCATTTTAAAATATCTGATACATTTTAATAAATGTGCCTGAAATTTGTGAATTGAAAGGTATTGTGTGTGTGTGTGTGTGTGTGTGTGTGTGTTTGTGTGTTATATGCATGCATTGGATTGGAGCATTCACTTGCCCATGTGTGTGGTGTGTCCCCTTGTGTGTATACCCACACGCAGAGGCCAGAGGTCTAAAGTGGATGTCTTTCTCTACTGCCGATTTGAGATAGGGCCTCCCAGTGATCCTGGAGCTTGCTGGATTTGCTTGCTAGGCTAAAAAGCCAGGGAGCCTCCTCTCTGCACTCTCAAGCACTGGGTTACAGATTTACAGTGAGGATTTGAGTTCAAGTCCTCACTGTGGCACTGCAAGCTCTACTTCCCCTCTGAGCCATCCCTCCAGTCCCTCTATGGGTTTTCAAGACCTGACTGCTTCTTTGTTGCTCTTAAGAATTCTTATTTCTGACTGGATTTACAAGTCGAGGCTCTAAACTAGGACCGCCTGTGTCGCTTGGCAATCTGTTCCTGGCAGTTTTCCTTGGCCTCCTTTACTCTCTTGGACAAAATCGTAGTGTATAATGCAGCCTCCATCTTGTTTTTCTTAGTGAGTTGTTCCTTCAGAGAAATACGTTGGTGTTTGTCAGCGTCACAGGACGCTGGAGTAATAGGACCCTGAGCTTTGAAGGGCTTTATTACAACGTATGGGCAGATCTCATCTTGAGAGAGATTGAAGGCTTTCAGAGTCCACTAGCTAGCTTTTTCCAGCCCCAGCTGCCAAGGCACAGTCCAGGAGTGGTCCCCTGCCACCCCGTGCCCTCTGACCCCACTAACCATAATGCAAACACTCAGACTAACACCGTCAATGTATCAACCACATAGACTTGCTCTTTCTCTGGCTACTTCTCCTGGCTCTATAATGAGACTGCCCCTTACTCGACGGCACGCACACTTGTTCACTTCAGTGACTTTCTGATAGCTGGCGGCTGGGAAGGATTTACAGGAAGGATATACGCAGTTTTATGACTGCCACAAAACCAACCAACCAACCAAACAAACAAAAAACCCAGAGCCTCTAAGGGTATGTTTAAATACCTTTATAGACTCTGGCTTAGTTTTTTTTTTTTTTTGTTTTTTTTTTCTGTTGTACTTTTCCTCCAATTTCATGAATTTTTGTCTTACAGTTATTAACTCCTTTCACTATATTTGAATTTGTTTGTTATTATTCTAATTTCCTAAAACAGATAGAAAAAAACATCCGAGCACTTAGGAAGCAGAGACAGGGAAGCTCTTAGTGAGTTCCAGACCAAGCTGTGTAGACATCTTGTCTCAAAAAAAAAAAAAAAAAAAAAGGTTTTATCCCATCAGCACACACTCATTGACTCATTGTACATGGTGCTGTGCTACAGAAGGACATTTTTCTTTTTTTCTTTTTTCCTTTTCTTTTCTTTCTTTCTTTCTTTCTTTCTTTCTTTCTTTCTTTCTTTCTTTCTTTCTTTTTTTTTTTTTTTTTGAGACAGGGTTTCTCTGTGTAACCCTGGCTGTCCTGGAACTCTGTAGGCCAGGATGGCCTCAAACTCAGAAATCCGCCTGCCTCTGCCTCCCAAGTGCTGGGATTAAAGGTGTGCACTACCACCACCCGGCTTCCCCCCCCCCTTTTATTTATTTTATTCATATGAGTATACTGTAGCTGTCTTTAGACACACCAGAAGAAGGCATCTGATCCTATTACAGATGGTCATGAGCCACCATGTGGTTACAGGGAATTGAACTCAGGACCTCTAAAAGAGCAGTCAGTGCTCTAACAACTGAACCATCTCTCCAGCCCAGGATGTTTTAATATAGATGTGTAATGCTCTTTGAGCACACTCTCCAGAGTCCTCCCCCCCCCCCTTTCTCACCTCTCTGGAGTCCTCCTATTAGTTTACTCTGATCCCCTAGACAGACATCAGACAGACAGACAGACAGGCAGGCAGACACACACACACACACACACACACACACACACACACACACACATGGTAAGTGTCAGGGGTGAGTGGAGAGAGATGACTTAGAAGTTAAGAGTGCACTCTGCTTTTTCAGAGAACCAGAGCTCAGTTCCCAGCACCCAAATTGGGCAGTTCCCAGCTCCAGGGTGTCTGGCCCTCTTCTGGCCTCCTTGGGCACTGCACTCACATGTACAATCCCACATTTATATACACATGTATACATATGAATAAAAATTTAAAACCTAGGAACCACAAGTAAATGAAGACATTTGATATTTATCTTTCTGAATTGACCTAATTCACTTAACATGATTGTCTCCATTCAGACCTATTTGCCTAAATGACATAATTTCATTTTTGTTTTTGTTGTTTTGTTTTTTGGAGACAGGGTTTCTCTGTGTAGCCTTTGCTGTCCTAGAAATTTCTTTGTAGACAGGACTTCCCTTGAACTCACAGAGATCGATCTACCTCTGCCTCCCAAGTGCTAGGATTAAAAGCCTGTGCTACGATCATCTGGCCACAATTCCATCCTTATGGCTGAAAACCCCCATTGTGTACATATAGCGTGTCTTTCTTCTCTGTTCCTCTATGGCTGGATACCTCGATCAGTTTCATAACTCAGCCATTGTGAAAGGAGCTGAGGCAGACCCTCGTGTACAGGTCCAGTCTGTGAGGTGCTGATGTGGCATCCTTCGGCAGTGAACACCTAAGCTTGGCACAGCTGGGTCATAAGGTAGATAGATCTGCTAGTTTAGAATTTGGGGGAATTTCCATAATGTCAGCACTTGTTGTAGCCCCACCCCCAGTGTGTGCAGAGATCCCCTTTGTCTACAACCTCAGCAATATTTGTTGTCATTACTTTTCATTTAAAATTATTTTTCAGTCGGGTGGTGGTGGCGCATGCCTGTAATCCCAGCACTCTGGGAGGCAGAGGCAGTTGGATTTCTGAGTTCGAGGCCAGCCTGGTCTACAGAGTGAGTTCCAGGACAACCAGGGCTATACAGAGAAACCCTGTCTCGAAAAAACCAAATCAAAAAAACAAAACAAAACAAAAAACAAAACAAATAAAATTAATTTTCTAAAATTTTATAAGCATGAGTGTTTTGCCTGCATGCATGTTTGTACAGTATTTGCATGTCTGGTATCCTTGGAGACCAGAAGAAGGTGTTAGATCCTTGGAACTAGAGTCACAGATGATTGTGAGTCATCATGTAGGTGCTGGGAATTGAACCTGGAACCTCTAGAAGAGCATCCAGGGCTCTTATCAGCTGAACCATCTCTACAGTACTGGCATTTGGTTTCTTTTTAATTCCTTCCTTTCCCCCCCCTCTCTCTCTTCTCTCTCTCTCGCTCTCTGTGTCTCTTTCTCTCCTCCCTCCCTTCCTTCTTTCTTTCTCTTTCTTTTTATTTTGTTGTTGTTGTTATTACAGAGTTTCACTCAGAGATCCACTAGCCTTTGCCTCCTGGGTGCTAAGATTAAAGGTGCCTGGACAACATTAATTTTTTAATCTCTATCATTCTGATAGGGTCTCATGTAGGTCAAAGAAGCTGAAAGCAATATGATGTACAGATGGTTGTGAGCCATCTTATGGTTGCTGGGAATTGAACTCAGGACCTCTGCTCACTCCACTCCCCCTGCTCCATTCCTGCTTGCTCTGGCCCAAAGACTTATTTATTTATTTATTTATTTATTGATTGATTGATTGTGATATGTAAGTACACTGTAGCTGTCTTCAGACACACCAGAAAAGGGTGTCAGATCTCATTACGGATGGTTGTGAACCACCATGTGGTTGCTGTGATTTGAACTCAGGGCCTTCGGAAGAGCAGTCAGTGCTCTTAGCAGCTGAGCCATTCTCTAGCCCCAGTAATATGGATTTTAAATGTGGACACATACAATAGCAGCTGACCTTGGCTGTGTAGCCCCTTTCTTACCGTTAGATACATCGACCTGATGTTTGTGTTTCCACCTGTGGAATGCTGAGGGTGGGCTCACAGCATCTCACCTCGATAACTACTGTTTCCATCCTGGCAGGTTTAAAAGTCTTTTCTAACGCATCATGTTTATTCTCTGACAAAAATGTGTTATTCAAAGTGTGGTTTTTATTTTCAGGCATATGGCCACACTCTGGTTATCTTGTTACTGATTTCTAGCTTAATTGCATTATGGTCAGACAATATGCTCTATGTGATTTTGTGATTTTTAATTCTTGGATTTTTTTTTTGAAACTTGTCTAGAATATGTGTGGCATTTAGAAATTCTGCTTGTGTTTAAAAACATTATATCACTGACAAGCTTTCTAGATGAGCCTATCAGGTCAAGTTTTTAAACTCTATTCACAATTTATGTGTGGTTAGGGTCCACTTATTTGTCCATCTGACTTATTTTCGTTTCATTTTATTCTGTGTATATGAATGTGTTGCCTGTACATTTATTTGTGCACCATCTATGTGCCTGGTGGCTGAGAAGGCCAGAAGAGGGCTTTGATCTCCTGGGACTGGAATTACATGTAGTTATGAGTGCTGGAAATGAGACCTGGGTCCTTTGGAAGAGCAGCCAGTGCTCTTAGCCACTGAGCTATATCTCCACCCCCTTATAATGTTTTCTCTTAAAGATGGGATCTCAGTATGCTGATCAGGGTGCTCTGCAATTCTTGAGCTCAAATGATCCTCCTGTCTCAGCCTCCTAAGTGCCATCATACTTAACTTCTTTAAAAAAAATTATTTAATGTATGAGTGCTCTGATGCATATACATCCACCTGCCTCTAGAGGGCACCATATCCCCCTATAGATGCTGTGAGCCACCATGTGTTTGCTGGGAATTGAACTCATGACCTCTGCCTATCTTCTAATAATTATTGAAACAGGGGCATCGGTTTCTCTCATGATCATTATAGAGTGCTGCTTTGTTCTTAATATGTCTGTCAAATTTTGCTTTCTATGTTTTAACTTGTGTCATTGTGTATATATGCATGAAAAACTCATGTCTTCCTAATGAGTAGATTTCCTTCTTCGGAGTGGCCCCCTGGAAATGAATCTTGCCTTCAGTCTATTTTGTTGGATGGAAAGAGAGAGACAGCAGCTGCCTTGGGCTGGGCTGTTAGAATTTATCCAGTCTGCTTTCTCTGTTTCACTCACTTTTACTTTCAAGTTGCTTTTAGATTTTTAGAGGTTGGAGAGTGCTGGAGAGATGGGTCAGTAGTTAAGAGCACTGAATGCTTTTCTGGAGAACCCCAGTGTGATTCCCAGCATCCATATGGGTGGCTAACAACCATCTGTAACCTCAGTTCCAGGGGATCTGATGCCCTCTTCTGACCTCTGTGGGCACTGCACACGCGTGGCATACATTTACACAGATACACAGATATCCACAAATAAAAATAATAAAATAGATCTTTAAAAAATAAGTTCTAGGCCAGACGGTGATGGCACACATTTTTAGTCCTAGCACTTTTAAGGCAGAGGCAGAAGGATCTCTGACTGACTTTGAGGCCATCCTGGTCTACAGGGTGAACTCTAGGATAGCCAGGGCTATACACACACAAAAAAACCCTGTCTCAAAAACAAAACAAAATACCCACCCCCACAAAGCCCACTGAACAAACAAACAAATAAATACATTTTATAATGTGCCTTTGTTCTTTGTTTTGTTTTGTTTATTTGTTTGTTTGTTTTGGAGACAAGGTTTCTCTGTGTAGCCCTGGCTGTCCTGGAACTCACTCTGTAGACCAGGCTGGCCTCGAACTCAGAAATCCGCCTGCCTCTGCCTCCCAAGTGCTGGAATTAAAGGTGTGCGCCACCACCGCCCGGCATGTGCCTTTGTTCTCGAGGACCCTTTTCCTATTCATTGGTTTGTTAGTTTTTCTTTTCTTTTTTTTCTTTTTCTTTTTTTTCATTTTTTGGGTTTTTTTCGAGACAGGGTTTCTCTGTGTAGCCCTGGCTGTTCTGGAACTCACTCTGTAGACCAGGCTGTCCTCGAACTCAGAAATCTGCCTACCTCTGCCTCCCAAGTGCTGGGATTAAAGGCGAGTGCCACTACCACCCGGCTTGTTTGTGTCTACAAGACAGGTTTCTCTGTGTAGAGTCTGGCTATCCTGGAATTTGCTCTGTAGACCAGGCTGACCTCAAACTCAGAGAGATCTGCATGCCTCTACCTCCAGAGTGCTGAGATTAAAGACATCACTACACCTCACTAAAAATGTCTTGCTTCACTTCTTTTCCTGAAAGGTATATTTTCTGGACATACATTTCTGACAACTCTCCCCGGTCCCTTCTTTTCCTTCTTCCACATAGGCCAGGATGCCCTTGAACTCAAGAAACCCTCCTTCCTTACTCTCTTAAGCGCTGAATTGCAGGCATCTGGCCCAAGAATTCTTTTTCTTTTTAAAATGCAGTACCATTCACAAGTCTTCCTCACACAGGGACCAATTTTGGTATTAATGAAAGTGCTGCTATTGTGAACACTGACTTCCGGTATTTGGGAATTCTAAGAAGATTATGTCCCTTCTGTCTTCCATGTGTTTTGCTTAATGAGTTGTTGGTTTCCTAGCACACTCTTTGTTTTCTTCTCTACATACTTTCCTTCTTTTTTTGGGGGGGGGTGGTTTTTTGTTTTTGTTTTTTTGGATTTGGTTTTTCCGAGACAGGGTTTCTCTTTATAGTCCTGGTTGTCCTGGAACTCACTCTGTAGACCAGGCTGGCCTCGAACTCAGAAATCCGCCTGCCTCTGCCTCTCAAGTGCTGAGATTACAGGCGTGCCCGACCACCGCCCGGCTCTCTACATACTTTCAAAAAGAAAAGAGAGAAGGAGAAAGAAAGGAAATTAATTACTTGCACAAGGTGATTTGTGCTTGTAATCCCAGCACCGAGGAGATGCAGGTAGCCTGGGCTACATGAGATTGTATCTAAAATACATAAAATAATAAATAAAATGCAGGTCCCTTTCTCACGGTTGAAATGCCTCACCCTTGGTATGTCCTCTAAGGACTGGACTGCACTTGTTTTGAATCCAGGATTGGGTATTTGTCCCTCTGCTCTGAAAGCAAACACTGTTTTTGCAGCTACCTGAATGAGGTGGTAAAATTTCCTTTTCACCTCCTGTCACAGTATAACAGACTGAACCTGCACTCACTGTGGGCAGCACTGTGTATTTGGATCTGAGGTCTACAGGTTCCTGGGTTAGAACACCTGTCTCCAGTAGGGGCAGGATACTTTAGGAGCTTGGGGAACCTTTTGGCAATGGAGCCTAGCAGGCAGATGCAAATTTCTAGGGGTGGGCCCTGAAGGTAACAGTCACCTCTGGTTCTGACCAAAGTTCTTTGCTTTCCAATCCCCGAAGATTGTAAAAAGCCATTCCTGAAGTTTCTGACTCGACAAAAACAGGAGCCTCTTCAGTCACCATGGTTTCTCCACCAGTGGGACTGTCTCCCTCAGAACTGTGAACCAAAATCCCTTAAGTTGCTCTGTCAGGCATTCTGTGACATCAACCAGTCAAGTAACTAGTGCAGCATCTCCTCAAGGGCTTGATTTAACAGCTTTCCAACTCTGCTGACTCTGCTCTTTGTTATAATCCAGTCCAGAGGGATCCAGGTCAGTGACACTGAGTCCCACTGGCCATATATATTAGAAACAGCTCACAGGACTGAGAGATGGCTCAGCGGTTAAGAACACTGACTGCTTTTCCAGAGGTCCTGAGTTCAATTCCCAGCAACTACATGGTGGCTCACAACTATCTGTAATGGGATCTGATGCCCTCTTCTGGTGTGTCTGAAGATAGCTACAGTGCAGTCAGATACATAAAATTAATAAATAAATAAAATAAATCTTAAAAACAAACAAGCAAACAAACCAACAAACAAAAACAAAAAACCCAGCTTGTCTGCAGGTTCCACAGGCAAGAATCAGCAGCTACTGAGACACCTGGTTGAAGACACGGGCATGTCAGGGTGAGAGACCAAGAGCCTACAGCACTTGTTCCTGGGGGCACAAGGGACTGGGGTAATGGTGCAAAGTGAGAGGAGACAGCATATTGCAACTTAACATCTTTCACCATAAAAGGTGAACTTTGGGGATGATATGTACCAAATTTGGGCATGCATTTGTTTGCCAAGTAGATTTGAGTGGGGATGAGAGAGGGGAAGTGCTGAGGAGGCTGCAAGGCAGCATGCTTCCAGTTGGCCTTGTTACAGGGAAGCTGTCATGTTCCAAATGCCTGTGGGACATAAGAGCCTTGTGTTACAGACCTTGAGAGGATGATCGCAGTCATGCATGTGTGTGTGTGTTGTGTGTGTGTGTGTTGTGTGTGTGTGTGTTGTATGTGTGTGTGTTGTGTGTGTGTTGTGTGTGTGTGTGTGTGTTGTGTGTGTGTATTCTTCACTTATGTCTTCCACATGGAATCTCAGAACTGTCCCACCATAGTTCATACATCACTAAGACCATACAATAGAAATTTCCAATCATTACTAGGTATTATTGGATCCAATAAACTTTGAAGACAGATATGTAACACAAAATGCCACTGTCAAAAGGGAAAGGTATTGATTGAGACTTGTTATGGGCTGAATTATCTCCTGTAAGCCATTAGCAATCCATATGTTGAATCCTCACCTTCAATTCAATTATTTGAAGATAGGTCCTTAAGACACCAGGATGCCAGGATGTGCCAGGTGATGGTGACGCTGCCCTCAGTCCCAGCACTTGGGAGACAGAAGCAAGTCTATCTCTGAGTTTGAGGATAGCTTGGTTTACAGAGTGAGTTCCAGAGTAGCCATGCCTACAAAGAGAAACCAAAAATTCCTATTTGAGGACATAGCAAGAAGATGGCCACATGTGAGCTGAAGAAAGAGGCCTCAAGAGAAGTGAATCTCATCAGCATTTGACCTTGGACTTTCAGTCTCCAGAGCTATGGATGACGACTCCCTGTTGACTGTCTGTGCTGTGTTATTAAGAGAGGTGTGAATTTATCTATAATGTGAGGAATGTGCTGAGCTTATTCTGCTTTCTAAAGCGACAGCCTTGACCTGAGTTAGTTCATTTTGAATATAAATTCCAAGGAAGACTGACTCTGTACATCTTGCTTACCTGAGAGACAGCCACCATCTGTCAGCAATGCAGATGACACAGACTGGTAAATAACCTTGATGCCAATCAATAATGATACCTGAAAGTGTACCACATTATGTCAGAAATTCGAGACACCCAAGCTTATCAACCACAACAAATGAAAGCCTGTTATCCGGACTATAAAAGAAGAAGCACCCCAATACCAAGATGCAGAAGGAAAGATTGATCGGTTTCATGAGCCTTGCCCAGGAAAACTGTCAGAGGAAAAGATCCTGCCTCCATCCTCAGGCTCCAGCTCAAGTGTGTCTCCTGACAAGCAGCCTGTGCTAATCCAACTGTACCTTGAAAAATTGTCACCAGAGCTGCACCTGACACCGCTGTACCTGAATAGCTCTGTGCCCACAGGTTAGTGAGGCCTCCTCCTCCTCCTCCTCTTCTCCTTCTCCTCCTTCTCCTCCTCCTCCTCCTTCTCTTCTTCTCCTTCTTCCCCTTCTCCTCCTCTTCTTGTCCTCCTCCTCCTTCTCCTCCTCCTCTTCCTCCTCCTCCTCTTCTTCCTCCTCCTCTTCCTCCTCCTCCTCTTCCTCCTCCTCTTTCTCCTCCTCCCTCTCCTCCTCCCACTTCTCCTCCTCCTCCTCCTCCTTCTTCCCAGCAGCCTTTGAAGCAGCTGCTTTCTGGGCTGGGGTCTTTTGACCCTTCTGACTTTTAGCAGGAGGCGCTGCCTTCTGGTCTGCAGCCTTCTGAGCAGCCTTCTGGCCTGTTGCAGCCTTCTTGCCTAGTCCTGCCACTTTCTTGGCTGGGACTTTAGCTTTAGCTGCCACTGCCGCCACCACTGCAATGGCAGCTTTAGCAACAGCTGCTTTTTTTTTTAGGAGAAGCTTTCAGGATAGCAGCTCTTTGAAGTTTCTTTACTTCAGTCTTGATTATTCTGTTCCTCATTTTCTTTGCCTTCAAGACTTTGAATCTGTCATCTTGGCTTTCCTTTCTCTGGCATCAATTTTCTTGGCCCATCTTGTGGCTGCCCATGTCATATTGATATCTACCTTCTCCTGGGCTTTCCATACATACTTCTGGAGGGCACTGTGTTGGGAAGTTGAGGATGAAGTCAGTGAGCTGCGTGCACTTGAAAGGCGTGGCCTGCCTCCTCACCCGAGTACAGGGTCCATCCACTAAAGCCCTGTTCTGATCAATAACATCTACAATTGTGACCAGCTTTCCAACATAGGGCCCAAAGGAATGGGTTCATAATGCCTGAACACTATGTTGATGGCGCTCAGTGAGAAGAGAGTGAAGTTTTTTATCTGGACTATACCTACGGTTCCCTGTGCCTGAGCCTATATTGCTGCTTCTCCTCATCACCCCACCACTGTGTGAAGTGCAATGTGTAATCTGGAGAGTAATATTAGTAATTAAAGTAGGAATGTAAGGGGCTGGAGAGCCACTCAGTAGTTATGAGACCCTGGGGCTGCTCTTTCAGAAGACCTGAGTTTGATCCCCAGGGCTCACATCACACAGCTTACAAACACCCGTAACTCCAGCTGCAGTATGTTCTAGCTTCTGCATATTAGCATACACACAAGTAAACAAGTAAATAATAAAATAAACCTTTAAGACAAGATTGGCAGGAACCTGTGATAGGCAGTGGCCGGCTGGCAAACAAAGTCAGTTTTGGTCAGTTGCAGCCAGTGAAACTGAGATAGCTTGTGGTTTCTCAAATGTATCTATGATTTTGGTATAATTCAAACAGCCTAATAAACTAGGTGAGTACAAGATTGTTTCCACTTCGATGTGCTTGTTCAATCCCAGGGCTTGGGAGGTAGAGGGAGGAGGATCAGGATTTCCAGGTTAGCTTCAGTTATCTATCTAGCAAGTTCAAGGTCAGCCTGGGCTACATGGAAATCTGTCTCACATAAAAAAATTTAAAAAAGAATAAAGGAGCTTGGGATGGCAGCTGGTGGCTTTGCTTTTTAATCTCAGCACCACTTGAGAGGTGAAGGCAGGGAGATCAGCACCATCCTCAGCTACCTGGGGCCAGTTTGGCTATACTAGACCCTGTCATAAACAGAAGGTTTCTCTCAGGCACGTCCTCGTCTGGTGGCACAGGCAGTGTCCCTCTGAGTGTTATGTGCTCTCCTGTTCCCCTCCTGGTCCTCCCACCTGTAGTAATAGTTTCATGGAAAGGTCCCTAAAAATAAGTTGGCTGAGGCATGCAAAGTAGAGCCAGAGTAGAGACGATTCTGCCTGGGAGGTTGGTACAGGCTCAAAGACACATGGCAGCACCGGAGCTCTACACCTGGTCTGCGACATGACCCCAACCTGTATCTCATGGAGCCAGCAGTAAGCTGTCTTCACTGGGGCAGACAGACCCTTATTCTGGATATGATTTTCATTTTCATCCTTTCCCTGCATCTACCTGTCCTGTCATCCAACTCTCCAGCCGCTCAGAACTCACTCTGTCGGGTGAAGGCCCAGGCAGAATATTTAGGTGTTTTGTGAAGTTTCTTGTTCTATTTTGAGATAGACTCTTACTCTGTAACTCATGCTTGTCTGATATTTACTATGTATCCCAGGCTGACATCCAACAATCTTCCTGCCTCAGGCTTCTGGACTGGGATTATGTCTCCAAACCTAGACACATTTAGAAGTGGGAAAGAAACCGAACATGGAGGCACAGGCCTTAATCTCAGCTACTCAGACGACTGAGATGAGAATATTGCAAATTCAAGAGCTGCCTGGCTACATAACCAGAGGAAGATAGTGAAACCTGTCACAGGATTAAAGAAGAAGGAGGAAGAGGAGGAAGAAGAGGAGGAGAAGGCAGGAGAGGAGAAAAAGAAGGAGGAGGAAGGGGAGGAGGAGGAAGAGGAGGAAGAAGAGGAGGAGAAGGAGAAGGAGAAGGAGGAGAAGGAGGAGAAGGAAGGAGAAGGAGAAGGAGAAGGAGAAGGAGAAGGAGAAGGAGAAGGAAGGAGAAGGAGAAGGAGAAGGAGAAGGAGAAGGAGAAGGAGAAGGAGAAGGAGAAGGAGAAGGAGAAGGAGAAGGAGAAGGAGAAGGAGAAGGAGAAGGGGAAGAAGAAGAAGAAGAAGAAGAAGAAGAAGAAGAAGAAGAAGAAGAAGAAGAAGAAGAAGAAGAAGAAGAAGAAGAAGAAGAAGAAGAAGAAGCCACAGTTGTTGCATGCCCATAATTCTAGCATTTTGGAGGCAGAAGCAGGCAGGGACTCATAAGTTGAGGCCAGCCTGGTCAATATACAGTAAGTTACAGAACACCCAAGGACTCTATGCAATGATTAGGTTTGTTTGTTTGTTTGTTTGCAGGGTTTTATTATGTAGCCCTGGCATCCATGGAACTCACTATGTAGCATGTAAACCAGGCTGGCCTTGAACTCAGAGAGTTCTGCCTGTGCTTAGCCTCTTAAGTGCTGGGATTCAGAGGCATGCATCGCAGTGTCTGGATGTGATGGCTACCTTTAATGGTCTTTGGCACAACCTAGATAGAGTCACCTGGGAAAAGAGTCTCACTGGGAGATTGTCTACAGGGGTAGACTTGTGAGCATTTCTGTGAGGATGTAATGAATTGATGTGAGAAGACCCAGCCCCATGTGGGGTGGCACAATTCCCTATGAAGGGGGATCCACATCTCTGAAGTGAAGAAATGAAGCTGAACACAAGCAAGTAGGCAAGTGAGAGCTCTTTTCTCTCAGCTCTTGACTGCAGATACATGCAACTAGCTCATTAAACTAGTCCCTGCCTTGACTCTCCACAATGACAGACTGTAACCCGGAATCGCCGCTGAAATATACTTGTTCCCCAAGTTGCTTTACACCAGGGACTTTAATACAGCAGCAGAAATGAAACAAGAACACACGATCACAGGACAAAACAAACAAAAAATGTGAGGGAACAGAGGGCTGAGACACAGCTCATAGGCAGAGAGCACTTGGTCCTAGGTTCTAAGTCCAATATAGGAAGGGGCAGGGGCAAAGAGAAGCGGGGCGGACAGAATTATGAGGCATCAGGGATAACATTTGTTTGCTGAAGCCTGAAAAACAGTTTCTCTCCCTACAGAGCCCTGAAAAGCAGTTTTTGGAGCCGGGAAGCAAAGGGTTAAGGGTTGGGACACCCACGTGCAACTCGCGGGCACTGCTCATGGCTGCTCACATCCAGCAATGAGGGGTGAGTGATTCCTACCACGGAGAGTCCCCTCGTAGGCGCGTGGCCCTGGGCGACCCGCAGGCACATTTAACCTGGCTGGTTTTTAGATCCCCACCCAGCACAACGGGGTCCTCTAAATCACTAGAGCCATCTTTGGCAATGTCATTTCTCACTTTAACGGACCCAAGACTTATTTCTTAAAGGAATAAGCTCGGCGATCTGGGGAAGCCAAAGGGAGTGCTACGCTGGGCCGGCGCCGGCTGGAGAGCCCGCAGGGGCGGGCCGGGGTTCGGGGCGCTGCCCGTGGTGACGCGCGGCCCCCGCCCGCCGCAGCGCCACTGCGATGGCTGAGCCCGGCCGTCGGACGCCTGATCGAGGGGAATCTTGGTGAGCAGCGGTGAGATCCTCAGGATCCCACGCACCCCATAGCTGACCTGGGAGGGGATGAGGAACGCGCTCTGCAGGGCTCTTTACGTGACACCGGCTCCTGGCACTGAGTATTCGGGGCCAGCAGATGCCCTGCGCTGCGGGCTGGAGGTGGCTTGGGGGTGCCGGCGTTGACACCGGAATGGAGCGAGGTGGTGACGCCCAGGGTGGCGGAGATGGCACCGGAATAGAAAAGGGTGGCGACGCCCAGGGTGTATGGGATGGCGCAGGGTAGCGACTCTAGGGGTGGCGCCGGGATGGAGCGGGATGACACCGGGATGGAGCAGGGTGGCGGGGCTTGCTCGACTCTCCCTGGTGATCCGGAGTCCGGAGGCCTTGCCCGGGTTGGGGTCTTTGCCTCTCTGGGAGATTTCTTGCGTTCCACTGGCCATTTATTTCACCGCACCGATTTCCCGCGGTGTGCGGGAGCAGGGCCAGCCCAGCGCAGGCCTAGGGAGCTGCCGGTGACGCTGCGCTGGGTGTGGACGCGCAGGTGCGCCGCCGCCGCCGCCGCCGCCGCCGCTGGGGACTTGTCTTCACAGTACCTCCTCCAGGATGGTGCTGCCGGGCCTTTTTAGATTTTTATTTTTTGGCAGATGGTTTAAATGTTTCCCATGTTCCTGGTTCTGGGATGAACGCACAGCAGTGGGACCCATGCTGAGGATATACAAGGCCACCAAATTACCATTTGCTTGCTTTTGGGAGTTGGTGAGAGGACGCTGGTCTGGGCAGTTTTCTTAGGAAAAGGATCTGCCTATCCATTTTGACCTTGCCTATTTTAAAAAATTGTTTGTTTGTTTGTTTGTTTTTTAACAAAAAAACCAAAAAAACCCTAAAACCCTTTGCTTCCCGGCTAGATTCAGGCTTTCTCCACAAGGTGGTGAACCGCGCAAAACCCGTTTTGCAGACTGCCTGCAAATACAGTAAGCTGGTGGTGAGGCCGTAGTGACTCGGATCTGGGTGCTCTCTGGGAGAACAGCAGGACACCAGAAAAGGCTTTGGCCTTGGTTGTGGGGCCCAAGCTAGAGAGTGGCGTTGCAGGAGGGAATACTTTTAGCTTGCCTGTGGGTGGATGGAAGGAGACCAGGGTCCTTTTTCCACCAAGGTAACCCAGTTAATACTCTGAGAGCAAGGCCTTCTTGGCCTTCTTTTCTCAGGAAGCCAACGTGTGGTTGTGAATTTAAACCCTTATAGCAATCGCCTACACTGGTGGGGTGAGGAGTCTGGATTGCCTTCTTGTAGCCAAGCTTTGAGGCTCACAAACATGGAAGACGTTAGAGTGTTTTCTGCAGGAAGAGCCTTGGCCAAGCCCACATGGTTCCATGTGGTTTCTGTGCCTGCTTACCTGTGTCCCCTTCCTGGGGCTCACCCTGGCAGGACTAAGTTCTGTGGCTATAAGGAAATGCCACAGCCACTGGTCTGACCCTAGTGTAAAAGAGACTCATCAGTCATGTGTAAGCCACCACAGCTAGTTAAAAAAACTTCCTGTGGTAAGTAATGTTGTGATTTAGAGAGGAGGAGGTGGATACCAGCTGAGTCCTGGTGGATGAAAACCTGTTACTAGTGATATTTGCTGCCCTGCCTCTACCTTTCTCATAAGAATCGTCCACCCACAATCTGACCCTAGTGGCAGCTGATGGCAGCCAGCCAACCAGTCCAAGGTCTGAGGTCTGGGTACCAAAGTTTGTACTCTTGGTGATTTCAAAATCCAGGAGAATGAAAAAAAATGCTATAATAATTTAAAAAGTATTGCTGGATGCAGTAGCTCACGCCCCCTGGGGTTTGAGGCAGGAGGATTGCTTTGAGTTCAGGCTGGACTATATAGTATGTTCTGGACCTACATGGTATCCAGAATATGACTGTGTCTCAATACTAAATGTGTCTTGGGCTACAGAATAGCACCTTGTCTCCATATTGAAATCAGGAAAACTTGTTATTATGTGAAATGAAAAGATGAAAAGGAACCCTGTCGTTAGTAGCACTGTAGGCACCGCCCTGGTTCCCTTATGGGAGGAGGTTTCATATGAATCTTTCGCCACTACCTTGTCTGGGTCTCTAATGAGAACAGCACGGCCTTCTCCATCAGAACAACCAGATGGGCTCTTTTCTATTTTTGCTTTTATTGTGGCAGGTGAGAGCACTTTTTCAGGATGTCTGTCCTCTTAACAGATTCTAAGTATAAATGGTTTCGGTGTGAAACATCTCCCACAGGCTCCTGTGTGAACATCTTGTCCTCAGAGCCCCAGCCGCCATGCCACCCCACCCCACCTTTGCTGTGAAACTGTGGGCTACAATAAAATCACTCCTCCCTTAAGTTCCCATTGGCTTGGCATTGGGTGGCGGCAATGAGAAATTCCACACACAAAGCTCATAATACTTCCATTGTCAATCATGGCCGATTCCCAGCTGTAGCCACAGTGTCCTACGGTAGACACCCAGAGCTCATGCTTGCTTCTACTGCCCGCCATTGCAATCTGGCTTGACCACGTTGGGTCTCTTGTAAGTGGAGCCATCTGGCTCTTGTCTGTCTGGGATTGGCTTGTTTGACTTTGCATAACGTCCTTAGCATGGCGCCATTTCCTTCTTGGTAAGGTACTGTCTCACCGTGGGCACCCCACATTTTTCAACCCCTTCTTGATGAACATTCTTGGCCCACTCTGTGTCTGTGCATTTGCTGTGGGTCACCTACCACAGCATGGGTGTGTTCTAGGGAGTCGGCAGTTGGCTGGGAAGGAAGTGCGTTCAGAGGGCTGTGTGTGCTCCCTTGGGCTCACCCTGTATTAGTGTGTGTGGTTGCCCAAGGGAACCAGGAATGGTGCTGGGGAAGAGGACAGCACCAAGGGCTGAGTTCCTGGAGCTGTTGACCTAGCTTGGATACAGGTGCAACAGCCTGGAGTAGGGGCCGGCATGCAGGTGTCATGCTGTTAGCTGGAGACTTGGTTGGGTGTAGCCCACACTGGTTGGCCTAGGCCAGAAAGACTACTAGATATAGTCTAGTGGATACACTGGGACTCTGCACACCCTGTATTATAGACTATGGTTGGTGGTTGTCCAAATAGAATTGAACGGAGGCTGTTGCCTGGCATGGCTGGTGCAGTAAAGAGCACAACTGAGCTGTAGAGGAGCTTAAACTGTTTCCAGCAGTAAGTGGAAGTCAAGGCCAGGGTCTATTGCGCTGTCCACAAGGCCCTTCCTCCTGGTCTGCCCTGTAGAGGCCTGGGCTCCCTTTTCAGGTTGTGTGTCTTCATTCCCCTCCTTAGTGAGCCAGGTTGGATTACCTAGTGTTCCTTGTCCCTACTGGGACTGAAGGATCAGGGGGCAGTCACTCCAGCATTGTCAACAATGACAACAGTCCTTTAACCGCTGGGGCCTTGATGGCATCACAGTCATGCTACCATACTCTGGGTCTCTCTGCAGCTCTGATTCCACACAGCCTGATGCTGAAACTGGGACAACACAGCCCAAAAGGGTGGCCGTCCCGATCACCTTTCAGATATCAGTAGTAGACTGGGCTCTTAGAAAGCCACTTCTGAGTCAGTACCCAATAGTGCCATGACACCCGTCCTAGTGGTTTATTTGCCTTCTTTCTCCCTTTCTTTTTTTCTCTGTGTATGTATGTAGTGTGTGTGTGTGTGTAGGCATATGCATGTGGATGCACCCATCATATACATATATGGAGGTCAGAGTAACATATCAATCTTTAACTTCTATCTTGAGCCAGGGTCTCTTGTTGTTAGCTACTGCACATGTCAGGTTAGCTGTCTCCAGAGCTTCTGGGATTCTTCTCTCTCCATCTCCCACCTAACAGCAGGGTGTTAGGACCTCAGACTTATCACCCAGGCCTGGCTTTTTCTCATGGGCCCTGGGGACTCAAACTCAGGTTTTTTTATACTTTCATAGGGTGGTAAAGATCTACTGATGACTCTTCCTAGCCCTCCCTCTTTTTCTTTTCTGTCTTTTCCTTTTTGATTTCATTTTTCTTTTGTTGTTTTGGGACAAGAGTGTCACTGTGCAACCCGGGCTGCCTCGGGTTGAATTCACTATGCTGCCCAGCCTGGCGTATCTCCTGTCCTAACCTCCCATGTGTCAGGAGAAATGACATCAGGATTGTGTCGCTCCAGTGCTCACCTTTGATCGGAGGCTGGCAGGTGCTTGGTCTTTGCCATGTCCAGGGGGCATTGGTGAAGCCTGTGCCCTTAGCAGTTCAGGGTGACATGTTGAAGAGTCACTAGGAAGCCGGAGTTAGGGGAGCCTTCTCCGGTCACTGCTGCTGCCTCTGTCACCACCACCAGGAACAGCTGAAACTCCAGGGTGTGGGATCCTGTGGGCTCTAAGGCTAAAGAGCTTCTGTTCTTTGTTTTTATTTTGTTTTGATTTGTTTTCTGTAGCATTTGAATTAAAACCCTGAGAGGAGAAGAACAGGTTGGATGTAAGCCAGGAAGCAAACCCAAGTGGAAGTGAGATTCAAGATTCACCCTTCTGCACTCCTGCCTACCTTTATCCCAGTGTGAGCCCTACCTCTCTATCTGAGGGCAGGGACAAGGCAGGGCCAGTCCAGGGCAAGGTCAGTAAGGCCTTTCATGAGTCAGTGGAAGCTGCTATCTCCCACTCTCCCCAGGGATTCCATTGCATGACAGGTTTAAAGAGGGGTGGAGGTGACTTTGTAAACTGAGTGTATTTTAACTGTGGCAAAATATGCACATTATAAGATTCAACACCTGGGCCTCTTGAGCAGGGTACAGCTCTGTAGTATTAAGCACATTTACACTTTTAGAAAACCCTTCACAGTCTCATCACCCACCTCTAGGTCTATTTTTGTCTTGCAAGCATAAAGTTCAGGGGCTGAAGAGTCAGCTACGCAGTTAAGAGCCCTTTCTGCTCTTCCAAGCGTTAGAAACAAAGAATAATCCTGATGTCGCACAAAGGGATAAGGTGATTTCTTTTTGATAAAAGGGTGTGCCACCACCCAAAAGGGGCTAGCAAGCACACAGGGGAGGAGCAGGGATTGGTTTCTATTCCACAGCAGGTGGTGGTTGTATTCACAGGCCCTTTGTGTAAACAAACATTCTACCAGGTGGGGGAGGCTTGTAGAATATTGCCCATTGACAGGCTGGCAACCTCTGATAGAATAAAACCTCCTTTCTCACAAGGGGGCCGGAGTACAGTTCCCAGCACCTATGCTTGGGCTTCTTGTAGTGCCTGTAACTCCAGCTCCAGGAGATAGGACGCTGGCTTCTGGCTTCAGTAGAAACCTGCATGTGCAGGCACACAAACACATAAATTAAGAAGTAGCAGAAATCTTAAACAAACAAACAAACACTCTGAAACTTCATCCTCCTTAGATGCCAGCCCTCCACTGACCTCCCAGGCTCCCATCATTTCTAATCTGCTCATTCCGGGGACATCAGAAGTGAGGTCCTAATGTGGACCTTCTTGTGACCAGCTTATCTCACCAAGCATCATTTCTTCAAGACTCATCCACGCTGCACTGTGAGGTGCTGGCATCATTCTGTCGTCTTCTTCTTCTTCTTCTTCTTCTTCTTCTTCTTCTTCTTCTTCGTTTTTTTTCGATTTGGGTTTTTTCAAAACAGGATTTCTCTATTTAACCCTGGCTGTCCTGGAACTCACTCTGTAGACCAGGCTGGCCTCAAACTCGAACGAATTACATAAGTGCTGAGATTACAGGTGTATGCCGCCACCACCACCCGGCCTTCTTTTTAATAAAAAAAAAAATGTTTTTTTATTCATGTGCATGTCTCTGGTGTCAGAAGAGGGCATCAGCTTCCCCAGAGCGTGGGTTGCAGGCAGTTGTGAGCTGCCTGACATGGGTGCTGGGATTTGAACTTATATCCTCTGGAAGAACAAGTGCTCTTAACCAATAAGGCATCTCTCCAGCCTTTAAGGCTGAGAAGGACCATAATCTGTTTGCATTTACCTTCAGCTCATGTGTATGTCTCTCTACATTTTAGCTTGTGTACAGTGTCACTGTGGATGCTGCTATGGGAATAGCTAAGACTGTTTTGATACTGTCTATATTCAGAGTCTACTATAAACATAGTTGCATGACTATATGTATCTATATATCTATCTATGTGTCTATATATGTCTGTCTGTGTCTATCTATCTATCTATCTATCTATTCGTTTTGAAACAGAGTATCACTATGTAGCCCTGGTTAGCCTGGAACTGACTATGGCCTCAAACTCACAGAGAGCTGCCTGCCTCTGCTTCCCAAGTGCTGGGATTACAGGCATGCACCATCACACCCAGCCCTGAGACCTTCTTAAAAAACAAAAACTAAAACAAAATTAACCCCCAAACCAAAACCACTGCATCCTCCCAGAGTGTAGCTGGCCTTCTGTTTGATGTACTGCCATGCCATTCCCATGGTGACTGCCTCAGTTTCCATTCCCACCAGTGGTTGCAGTTTCCATGAAGACTTGCTTTCTGTTTATTCTGTGGGCACCTGGCATCCTGGGGTGTCTCACTGGTTTCGATTGGCTTGTTCCTAGTGGTCACTGACAGAAAGCACCCACTCCTATGCTTTCTGCCATCCCTACACTGGTGTTTCTCTTCTTGACATCTTTTGGGGACACACATCTATCTGCCTCTTCCGGTGGATTTTAAGCTCTTTGAGAAGATCGTACTTGACTGTCCCCTACCCACCCCAGGTGCAGGTAAGGAAGGCTGCAGTTGTCATCCAGGCCTTCTGCATCTTCCAGCAGTTAGAGGAGCTTGGAAGGCAGTGATCAAAGTCAGAGAGAAAGTTAATGCACTTACAGTGCTTTATTAAACCAAGCCTTATTTTTAGGTTTTTTTTGGGGGGAGGCAATAAAATTTACACAGTGGCATCTCTTGGTAGCAACCACCTTTCCTTTTGGGGTTGTGCAAACATGAGGATACAGACCCCAGCCCTGGCACATGCCAAAGAATCCCTATCCCCAAAGCCTTTCCCAGCTCTGTTGCCCGGACAGAAAGAGTCATCTCTCTTTTCTCGGCACATTAGCTCAACCTCTGCACTTCACAAGAACAGACCCACCAGGCTGTGCCTTTGTGTCTGGGCTTTCATGAGCGCCATGTTACTGGGCTGGCCCACTGTGATCTGTGGCAATAATTCTTTCCTCGTTGCTGAATAGCGTTTGTTCCATTGTAGTTATGTCCCCCTTTTAGCCATTCACCTGCCGAGGGACAAGGGCAGCTGCCAGGCTCTGACTCTCATTAAAAAAAAAGTTCTTTCTTGATGTTCTTCCTCCTTCTTCTCCTTCCTCTGTCTAACTGGGATTAAAAGCATATAGCACTCTGCATGGCTTGATATGCTTTTTATAAAAAATTTTGTTTCAGTTTGTTTTTAAACATTTATTTGTGTGCATGTGGGTATGCGTTTGTGCATGTGAGTTTGTGTGTGTGCTTGTGTGTGTGTTTGCGTGAGCACATGCGTATGTGTATGTGTGTGTGCATTTGTGTGTGTATGCATTTGTGTGTGCATGTGTACACATTCGTATGTGTGTGTGTGTGTACGTTTGTGCATTTGTGTGTGCATGTGTGTTTGGGTGTATGTATATGAGCATGTGCTTGTGTGCATGTGTTCGTGTATGTGTATGTGTGTGTGTGTATGTGTGTGTGTGTGCGTTTCTGTGTGTAAGCTGAAGGACAGTTTGCAGGAGTCAGTTATCTTCTCCCATCATGTAGGTTGTAGTAACTGAACTCAGGTCATTAGACTTGGTTGGCAGCAGGTGCCTTTCTTTACCCACTGAGTAATCTTGCTGATCCTAATTGTTTATTTTTCAATCAAATATTTTAGATTAGCATACAAAGAAATGAGTTATACCATGGCTTCTTCATATAGATGTTAAAAGTATACTTTAGTTTTGGTTAGCCTACAAAGAAATGGGTTTCACTGTGTCATTTCCAGACACAGAAACCATGTTTCATTCTTATTTGCCCCTCCCCCCTCCCCTGTCCCCTCCCTCTCAGGTCCACCCCTTCTGCTTCTGTGTCTGGCTTGCTCTCTTACTGGTCCCTCTCCCCACCTTCCTTCCCTTTAGACCTCCCCCTCTCCTCTCACAGTCCCTGTCTACATTCATGACTCAATTTTAGATTTACAGAAAACTACAAAACTTGTCTGAGTTCTGTTCCACTGACCCTCACCTGGTTCCCTGTGGACAGCATCTTGTGTGAACAATCCACACCTATCAGAAGCATGGCATTAAAACGGAACTACCAGCCTGGCCATGTCCTAGCACTCAGGAGGCAGAGGCAAGATTTCTGTGAGTTTGAAGCCAGCATGGCCTACTTACTGAGTTCCAATAGAATCATAGTGAGACTATTATTATTATTAAATTAACAAATAAATATGGACTATCAACCTATCCTTATTCTTTGACCCAGAGTCCCATCCCAGTCCCCTTGTTGTGCCAACAGTATGTCCCCTGACTTGACTCAGCCTTCCTGTTTTCCACGGTCTTGAGGTTTGGAAAGCCATTGACATTATTTGGAGATGTTGTTTGTCAGTGGTGTCATTATCTGAAGGAGGCTGTGAGGGAGGTAGCAGGCCCCATCAGGGACACTGGATCCAAGGTGTTGGTCATCCTGCAGTCCCCGGCAGCTATGCCCCTACCCTGTGTGAGGTGCTCTGTAAGGGGGCAGCTTTTCCTTGCTAATTGTCCAGTGTCACACTGAGCCAGTGCAATCATTGCAACTTCTGCTGACCGGAAAGGTCTACACTTGCATCTCGTGGGTTCTGGCGGGGCGCTCCCAAGGCCACAAGCTCCTTCTTCCCATTTGCAGCCACTAAGTGGAGTTTCGTGGTGAGGAGAGGTGGTTCCCACTCCTTGGAGATGGACCCAGGCAGTTACTTTATGCCAAGGCTAAATTCCAGAGACAACAGCCTTTATTTAGCTCTGCAAATGTCTCTAGCTTCAGCTTTCAGAGACAAGGAAGCCCCTGCAAGCTTTCCACGAGCCTGAGTGTGGTGGTTTGAATAGTATGACCCTCATATTCTCGTGTGTTTGAATGCTTGGCCCATAGGGAGTGGCACTATTCAGAGGTGTGGTCTTGTGGAGTAGGTGTGGCTTTGTTGGAGGAAATGTGTTGCTAGGGCGTGGACTTGGAGGTCACCAAGCGCAAAATTAGGCCTAGTGGCTCACAATTCCTTTTCTGATGCCTGCTGATCCAGGCGTGGAACTTTGTTTGAGTTACCTCTCCAGCACCATGTCTGCCTGCATGCCACCATGTATCCTACCATGACAATAATGAACTAAACCTCTGAACTATAAGCCAGTCCTAGTTGAATCTTTTCCTTTATAAGAGTTGCTGTGTTCTTTAATCCCAGCACTTGGGAGGCAGAGGCAGGTGGATTTCTGATTTCGAGGCCAGCCTGGTCTACAGAGTGAGTTTCAGGACAGGACAGCCAGGACTACACAGAGAAACCCTGTCTCGGAAAAAAAAAAACCAAATCAAAAAAACCAAAAAAAAAAAAGAAAAAAAGAAAAAAGAAAGAAAAAAAAGAAAGAAAAAAAGAAAGAAAGAAAGAAAGAAAGAAAGAAAGAAAAAAAGAAAGAAACAAAGAAACAAAGAAGAAAAAAACCCAAAAGTTGGGTCATGGTGTCTTTTTACAATAAAACCCTAACTAAGTCACTGGGTCAGAAGAGAGGGTCTCACTCAGTAGCCCAGGCTGGCCTTGAGCTAAGCCTTAGCCTCCCATAGTGCTGGGTGGCAGACAAGCACTCACTGTCTTAGCTCTGTGTTCGTGTTCCAAGCCTGATGCCTATCTGCTCTTACTTCTGGAACTTTACTGATCTTTTCTGCCTGAAAGCCTGTGGATTTTTTCTTTAGCTTTGATGTCTCATAGTTTTACTAGATATGTGTTGAAGTCAATAAACTGGATTTAGTTAGAGACCCGGTGAGTCCTTTGAAACTCAGGTGGTTGTTAAAAATCTACGTGGGAAGCTTTCTTGTTATAGCTTTACATTTTATTTATTTATTGTTTGGCTGGTTGGTGAGGTTTTTATTTGTTCAGGTATTTTTGCTGTATATGTGTCAGTGTAGCATGTGGCCAAGGAGGCCAGAAGAGGATGTTGGATCCCCTGGAACTGGAGTTAAAGAAAGTTATGACTCTCCATGTGGGTGCTGTAATAACCTGTGTCCTCTGGAAGAGCAACCAGTGCTCTAAACCTCTGAGACCATTGCCAGTCTTCCCAGTTATAGCTTTAAATATGATCTTTGTTTTACTATTCCGTTTTTATCTGCTCTTTGGCCCCTTTGTTTGTGCCTCTGTCTGGTCTCTGTTTCATCTCCTCTCCTCTTCTATTTTTTCTTTCTTGAGACACGGTCTCATTCTGTAGCCCCGGGTGGCTTGGAATTCACTGTGTGTCCCACCCTGACCTTGAACTCATCATGGATTCTGCACAGTCCACTCTGGTGGCTGAAGATTAAAGACATGAGCCATGTGCTACTTCCTTTTTTTTTTTTTTTTACAATTTCTTTACTGTCTTTTGTTGTTGTCTCTCTTTTCTCCTTTCCTTTCCTTTCCTCTCCTCTCCTCTCCTCTCCACTCCTCTCTACTCCTCTCCCCTCTTTTCTTTTCTCTTGTCTTCTCTTGTCTTCTCTTCTCTTGTCTTCTCTTGTCTTCTCTTCTCTTTTCTTCTCTTCTCTTCTTCTTTTCTTTCCTTTCCTTTCCTTTTCTTTCCTTTCCTTTCCTTTTCTTTTCTTTTCTTTTTTCTCTTCTTTTCTTTTCTCTTCTCTTCTCTTCTCTTCTCTTCTCTTCTCTTCTCTTCTCTTCTCTTTTCTTTTCTTTTCTTTTCTTTTGTCAAGGCCTCTATATGCAGCCCTGACTAGCCTGGAGCTTACTATATGGACCAGGCCTGCTCTGAAGTCAGAGAAATCCTCCTGCCTCTACTTTCCAGATGCTGAGATTAGAAACACATACTACTACACTTGGGCCTTTTACTGTTTTCTTTATGCCATTCTATGTTTTAAGATTCCCTGGCTTATTGATTCTTCAATTCTTCTTATTAAATTTTCATTCAAGTCTATTCTCCCATGAGCATTTCAATAATAATTTTAATTTTAAGATATTTTTTGATATTTCTTCTTCTTCCTCTTCCTCCTCTGTCTCCTCCTCCTCCCTGCCCATCCCCCTACCCCCCCAACCCCCTGTACATTTTGCTTTGTGGTATTTCTTGTTTTACTTTTTGTGGCAATAGCTCATTTAGTCCAAGTTGGCCTTGAATTAACTCATTGTGTAGCTGAGGCTGGCCTTGAACTACTGACCCTCCTGCCTCCACCTCTAGAGAGCTTGGATTATAGATGTGTACCCCCATTCTCAGTTTAACTTTTGAACCGTGGGATTGGGTTTTTGTTTGTTTTGTATGTTTTGTTTTGTTTTTGTTGTTGTCGGTTTTCTTGGCTTTCCTGTACAAGATTGCTGAGTGGCACATTCTGTCAGGTTGATGGAATCCAGGCACTTGAATGATAGCTTTCTACTTATTTTCTCTCTCCTTCTTCCCTAGATCATCCCTTTCCCCTTCCTCTTCCCCTTCCCCCTTCTCTCCCTGTGTAGCCCAAGCTGACCTTGAGCTTGCCTGTTCTCTGAGCTCAGCCTTCTCAGTGTCAGGACTACAACTGCAGATACTATGCCCAGCGACCCTTGCCTCTATAGGCAAATGCTACGGCACTGAGAGACCATCCCAGACCTTGGATTTTTATGGGTGGCTCTGAGGATTGAACCCAGGCTTCAAAAAGGCCACATAAGCTCTCTGCTGCTGAGCTACATCCCCACCCCCACCCTTACCTGTCTTTGAGCCATAAAGTCTGCTTGTCTGCTCTTTTCCCAGGAAGTGGCCTTCTGTGTTCTTTGAGATCCCCGCTCTGACCTCCTCAGCAGCTCACTAGATTCCACTAGCTGGTGGTTCTCACCTGCCTGGGCTGTGTGCTAACGCCTTCCTCTCCTGTCTGTTTCTGGACTGTGTTCTGGGCCTGCTTTTGCATGCCTGGACGGCCCAGGGCTGGAGTGGGCCAGCAGCAGGGATGATGGGGGCTGGGGGCTGCTCCCTTGCCTTTTCCCTCTCATTTGCTTGGCAGCGTTGCTATTTTCTGTCTTTAAGTGTTGATCTGGCTGGGGGTGGGATGGGGTGGCGCACGCCTGTAATCCCAGCACTCTGGAAGGCAGAGACAAGCGGATTTCTGAGTTCGAGGATAGCCTGGTCTACGGAGTGAGTTCCAGGATAGCCAGGGCTATACAGAGAAACCCTGTCTCGAAAAAACCAAATCCAAAAAATCAAAAAAAAAAAGTGTAGCTCTGAGAAGACTTTTTAAGGAGGTGAAGTTACTTGAGTGGTTTAGGGAGTTGGTTAGGGAAGTTAGATCTTTCATGATGAACATTCTCTGTTTGTTTTGTTTGTAACTTTTTATTGATTCTTTATGAATTTTACATCATGCATCTCAATCCCACCCATCTTCCCGTCCCTTGCAACCCTCTCTCCACAAAAGAAAAACTCTTATGGAAGTTGCAGTGCAGCATGGGCCAGGGCCTCACCATAGCCTTAGGTGGCATCGCTGGCCACTCACATCAGGCTGTTCCCCACTACCCTCGAGTCTCCAGTTCTGCCTCTCTTCATTGTGTACACATTCTTCTGCCTCTCTTTCTCCTTCATCTCTCCACCACTTGCTTGCTCATCTTAGTAGAATCCAAGAGTGGTCTCAGGAGTGCTGTGCTCAGTCCATGCCATGTGGCACTGAGGAGGGCTTCTCTCAGGCTTTCTCCCCATCCAGGCACCATGGTGTCGGACCAGGGGTGTCATCTCTCCACCTGGGCCCCTGGCACTAGCCGTGGAGGTTGCCTTCAGACTTGCTTCCTGCCTGGGCCTTGTGTGTGTATGTGGGAGTCTGTTTCAGAGATGATCTGACCATTCTTGTATAAGTCTATGTGCACTTAAGTATTTTTGGGGCAATTCCTCAGTGTAGAACTACTGGACCACAGGATAGGTGTGTGTTTGTGTGTGTGTTTGTGTGTGTGTGTGTGTGTGTGTTGGCTCACCCTTTTAATCCCAACACTCAGGCAGATGGAGGTGGATCTCTGAGTTTGAGGCCAGCCTGGTCTACCAAGTGAGTTCCAAGACAGGCAAGGCTACACAAAGAAACCCCATCTTGAGAAAAAAAAAATAAACTTTTTGTGGAAGGATCTCTGGATCTCACTGATTTTACTAAATTGGTTGACCAGCAAGCCTTGGGATCCTTGTTTTCCTACATCCCAGCCGACTGTTCTAGGGCTAGCCACTGGCACTCGGGCTGTTCCTTCTGCCTCCCCATATGCTCTTCAACAGCTGTGAATGCTGTGTTCTTACCCAGGAAATAGAGAGCAGGACTTTCACAAGAGTCCTTTGGTTTTTTGTTTTGATTTTGTTTTTTGAGACAGCGTTTCACTATGTAGTCTTGGCTATCCTGGAACTCTCTTTGTAGACCAGGCTGGCCTCAAACTCACAGAGATCCACCTGCCTCTGCCTCTCAAGTGCTGGGATTAAAGGCATGTGCCACCAGGTCCAGCTGAGTCTTTTGGTTCTTGGTTAGCAGAGAAACCAGCTCACCACCAAAGGACTCTCGACTCTTCTCAGCATCCTCACAGACAGCCCCCAAGAGGCTGGAACAGGAGTGAAGTGAGCTGTCCCAGTACCTATGATGAATGTCCTCCCCTGGTGACATGCGGAGCACACACGAGGTGGTGCCTTGTGTGGAAAGAGCATCAGCAGCATTTAGGAAGTGATGTGAGGAAATGCAACCTTCCTCCCCCAGTAGTAGAGGGTGCTGGATGCCAGTCATTTTTCCCAGAATGCCTGGCGACTGCAATGGAACCAAAAGGAGGAAGAGATGGTGACAAAGCACAGCCATGGTCCATGTGCCAGCAGAGGCAGCTGGCAGGGTCTGGGCATGGAAGCCGCCTCAAACCTCAGCTTTAATTAATGCCTGCCCGCATGTGTCCTGTCCCTGCCTTACCTTTCTGTTTCTTTCTGATTGACATATTTATTTTAAAGATTTATTTATTGACTGATTGATTGATTTAATGTATATGAGTACATTGTCTCTGTCTTCAGACACAGACAGAAGAGGGCATCAGGTTCTGTTACGGATGGTTGTGAGGCACCATGTGGCTGCTGGGAATTGAATTCAAGACTTAGGGAAGAGCAGTCCGTGCTCTTAACCACTGAGCTATCATCTCTCCAGCCCTCTGATTGACATCTTAAACCTTTTGTTGGAACTTGGGGACGTTGTCAGCAGGAGCCTGGCATTGGTTTTGACTCCTCTCCCACCAAAGGTTGTTTGGCTTCAGTCCAATAATCAGCCTTCCCTCCATGGGAACTATGGGTATCAAACCCCAATTTACTTATCTGGTTCAAAGCCTCAGGAGAAATTTTAGCCTCACCTATACATTGGTATTTGACAGGGAACAATGTCATTCCAAATGAATTTTCAAGGTATTGACGACTCTGGTCTACTTGGCTACTGGTGCAGCCCTTGTCTGTCTGTCTATCTGTCTGTCTGTCTGTTGGTCTGCTCTTACCAGCATTGGCTACAAACTTGCCATATGTTTGGGTGAGGTATCTGTTCCCATGCTATTCAGCTTACAAAGAAGAAAGGTTTATTTTGGTTCAGGGTTGTAGAGGCCATGACTAACTTGTGTGTGTATGTGGGAGGCTAGAGGGCTGTTTCAGATATGGTCTGACCATTCTTGTATAAGTCTGTGTGCACTTAAGTAATTTTGGGGCAATTCCTCAGTGTAGAACTACTGGACCATAGGATAGGTGTGTGTGTGTGTGGTCACTGAGTCAAAGATGGCATTGCATATTATAGCACAGGAGGCTGCTCATCTAGTGGTGGTCAGGAAGGCACTGCAGTCCCAGTGTCCCCTTGAAAGCACACCCTGTAACCGAGCACCCTCTGCTAGGACTTACCTCTTAAAGGTTCTACCACTTTCCAGACTTTCAAACTCATCTTTGGAGAATACTCATTCAAGACAGCAGTGGTGCACACAGCTCAAAGTCTGGCTCCACAGACTAAAATCTGGGCACAGCCTGGCCTTGTTCTCAGTGGGTAGTGGTTTTTGGGCACCTCCTCTTGTCTTGCCGAGTCCTGCCTCCTCAGACACCTTGACCTTCTCCCTGGCTCAGCCTGTGAGGCTTGGATAAGGAAGGTGCTCAGAGCCAGGTGCCCGGAAGTGGTAGATACTGCGTGTCTCTAATGTGCTTGCAGCTTACAGCTTACAAGTTGTCCATGAGCAGGATAAGAGCCTTTGAAATGCACCTCTCTAAAAACCTTGGCATTGAGGGAAGTCCCAGAGGGTGAGTCTGACTGTGGAGAAGGGGTATCTGGCTCTAGAAGGATGTGGGAGGTATGAATCTTCCTGCCCCTGCCATGGGCTTTCAGTGCTTGGAAACATCCTTTCTCCTGAGTGTAAAGGTACAGAAACTGCCTGCCTTGCCTGGCCTGTGTGCTCTGTTCTCACAGTAATGACTGGGCTGAAAAATCTTTGAAAAGAACAAAGCGGTTTTTCCTTAGACTCAACACATAAAACCTCAACTCAGTCTCTGTCTGCTGCTATCTGGGTTGCTAGGTGTCTTGGGTAAACGGCTCGTCAGAGTGGACTGCTGTGCTAAGCAGGACTCACAGGATAGTTTACCAACACAAAATGTGAGAGTAGACTTTTTTTTCCTTGTTGCCCCGAAGGCAAGCTGCCTCTTCAGGGCGTGCAGTGTCTCCTATAGTTCCTGTGACATGGACAAATGTTTCTCATGCCTGCATCATCCACACTGGATTTAGCACACAAGGAGGGTTAATGGAGGTTCAGGAACTTGGTCACAACACGCCTGTAGAGTCAATAGCAGATGAGTGTCCCCAGGTGGTGTGTAGCAGGTGGACATAGGTAGCAGACAGACCCTCTGAGTGTCCCTAGCTGGTGTGTAGCAGGTTGACATAGGTAGCAGACAGACCCTCTGAGTGTCCCCAGCTGGTGTGTAGCAGGTGGACATAGGTAGCAGACAGACCCTCTGAGTGTCCCCAGCTGGTGTGTAGCAGGTGGACATAGGTAGCAAATGGGGAGATCACAAAGCATGTGGAAGCAGAGGCTGAGAGAGCAGAGGGCCTTCTGTCCAGGGGCTGGGCGTGGACTAGGTTAGAGTTAGGTGGCTGGATCAGGGGTGGACCTTCCCACAGGACTGGTTTAAGGTTGGGGGATTAGTACAGGGCAGAGTTTCCCACAGGGTAGGCAGGGGCGAATGCCCTATTTCCATTGCAGTTTTGGAGTGTGCTTCCTACATTCCTAAGTATCTTTGTATAAAAGCAACCAAAGTTCAAGCATGCAGCATATATTCACAAGGTTTTTTCTTTTTCTTTTTCTTTTTTCTTTTTTGGTTTTTCGAGACAGGGTTTCTCTGGGTAGCCCTGGCTGTCATGGAACTCACTCTGTAGACCAGGCTGGCCTTGAACTCAGAAATCCACCTGCCTCTGCCTCCCAAGTGCTGGGATTAAAGGCGTGTGCCACTACTACCCGGCACTCACAAGGTTTCCTTAATGAGAGTTCATTGGTCCCATAGCTTACAGCAGGTTGAGGACACAGTCCCTGGCCTTGAGTCCTTAGGCTATTTTCCTGCAACACACGATTTTGTTTTCTTCTTAAACATTTAAAATTAGGGGCTGGAGAGATAGCCCGGTGATTAAAAGCACTGTCTGCTCTTTCAAAGGACCTGGGTTCAATTCCCAGCACCAACATGGCAGCTTACAACTATCTATAACTCCAGTTCGAGGGAATCGGTTACCTTCACACCAATGTACATGACGTTCAATAAATCATTGAAAATATTTAAAATTATATTTGTTTATTTTTGTGTGGAGTACAGCATATGTGCAGAGGTTAGAGGTCACGTGGGAGTCAGTTCTCTCTAATGTCTAATACTCTAATGTCCCAGGATTGGATTCAGATTTGTATGTTTGGTAGTAGGTACTGTTGCCCCCAGAACTTGTTTTTCTTCATCATTCTTTCAACTATGGTGCCTCTTACATGTATTCTCCTGTCAACTATGCCCTTGGTGGCCTCTAGTTCCACTATAAGTAGATGTTGGATACCAGAGACAGGTGCATCCCAGGCCCAGCATCAGCAGCGTACTCAAACAAGTAGTCTTTAAGAATTCTACTCAGAATGCCCAAATCTGCTCTAAGTCCAGACTCCCACCCTGGCTTCCAGCTCTTTGTTCTGGGTTCTAGGCTCCTTCTGTGGGTTCCAGAGTCCCACCAGGGGTTCCAGGGGTTCCAAACTACCCTCCCATGTTCCAATCATCCACCTTGAAATCCAGACTCTTTGTCCTGGGTTCCATATTCCCACTGTGGGTCCCAGATTCTCACCCAGGGTTCTAGACTCCTAAACTGTGGTTTCCAGCATCCCATTCTGGGTTCCAGACACTTTGTCCTGGGTTCCAGTTTCCCGTTGTGGATTCCAGATTCTCCTCCTTGGGTTCTAGATTCCCATCTAGACTCCCAACTCTTTCTTTCAGATTCCTTCTTTAGTTTCTAGAATCATATTTTTTGGAATTCTATCACCAGTCCCTGACCACAGGCAAAGGCTGTCAGCCTGTATTCCACCAGATTTCTTTCCTCCTCCTTACAAGGATTTGAGACCAGGCTTGTAGTATTTTTGGAAGGGATCCCAGGGATCAGGGATAAGGACTACCGCTTCAGGGAGGGAGGGTAGGCCACCCAAAGGGCATGTGGTGGGGGTACTGTTATTTGGCTCCTACTATTGGATGCATTTCGGATATAATCACCTAGCAACAAAAGCATGTAGAATAAAGCTCACAGTTAACAGCCCCAGAAAGGGGAGGGGAGTGGGGAATGCCCCCTCCTGACCTTACTAGCAGGACATTGCCTATGTATGCCCCATGAAGGAAGCTATTTCTAGAGTGCTGAGCAGGTCCTGGGCCACACCATGGTGGCAGCAAAGCTAGAACCTGGAGTGTGCAGGAATACAGGGCCAAGTGCTCTGCTGTCAGGCCAGGCTTGGACAGAGGATGCCCAGAACATACACAGTCTTTCAGCTGGTACCAGGACTGCTGGCTGAGACCCAGTGCAGAGCACACAGGTGAACTCAGCATTCAGCCAAAGCCAGGGGAGCAGCAGTTACAATATGGCAGCTACTGCTTGTGCATTTTTACTTTGCCTTTCTACAGCCCCACATAAGGTTTCCTCCTCCCTTCCAGTGTGGCAGGAATGTGGGGCCCTCAGTGCTGGGCACTCTGGCTGAAGGCAGCAGCTGTGCCCCATATTAACCCACGTGGAAGTGGCACCATCCTCTCCTCTGCTCCGCCAGCATGAATGCTGTGCATTCTCTGCTATGGTTTGCACGGCATACGCCAATTAGCAGCGAGCATAATGGTGTTGTGTTCACTTTGCATACTGAGTACAAGTCAGAGAGAGGACCTGCAACCAACCCTTCTCTGGGCCAGATCAGTGTTTTGTGGGATCCTTAGTTCTCTTTCCTATGAGTGTGTGCTAGCCCACATCTCTCCTGGGCACTGCTCAGGTCTAGAGGCTCCTGGAGATGAGTATGTGTGCTCTATTGGTATGACTCTGTGTGTGTGTGTGTGTGTGTGTGTGTATTTTAGGTTTCAGAGTCCCAATTGTGAGTCACTGGCCCCTGCTTCCAGACTTGCAGTATCCATTCCTCAGCACAGCACCCAAGGTTCAGAGGGCCTTCAGAGCTGGGCATGGCAGAGGACCAGTGCTGGGCTATCATATCCCAATGCTTTGGGTAGTCCTGATGGATGGTGGCTTTTGACTGGGCAATCAGTCACAGTGTTGACAAAGTAGTGTCAGCTACACACCCATACTGGAACCTTCTTTGGGGTTTGCATATGTGAAAAAAAAGCCTTTCTCCCTTTTAAACTTTGCTTCTTCTCTGGGAGGCCCTGTGCCAGCCCCTCTGTTGCCAGTGCCTGGCGGGCATGGTGGGGACATCACTATGGTGCAAATAGCAGCACTGGCTGTCATCACTTTGTTCTTTAGCTGAGGATAGTTTTGTTTGTATAGAAGCCAAGCTTTGCTGTGTTTCTGTGGATGTGGGAAGGGACTCTGACATGCCAGCCTATACCTATTTCTACATACAGTATTTAACACTGTGACCATGGCCACAGTGAGGGGGCAACCCGGATCATGTATGAAAGCAGAAGTCAGGACTGGAACTCCTACTCCTGCCTTCCAAATTCCACTTCCACAATAACAGGTGATATTGAGCCAGCTCGAGGATGCCCCAGCCTCAAGTCCCACGTTGAAGCCATTAGTTGCATTATGCAGGGCTCCCAAGTGCCCTCAGGAGAATCTAGCAACTGTTAGTTTACACGATTTATAGACTGTTGCAGAGGCCCTTTCCACTCACAGTGGAGGTGGGGGACAGAGTGGTGGCCCAAGCTACCCAGACTGCACGGCCACCCACCACTATCATGAGCTGCAGTGACTCTGGGTAGTCGGGCAGCCAGAGAAAGGGCTTATTTGAACCTTGAGGGATGCTGGGAGGTTACCCTTGTCTTAACCTTTTGGGGTCAGAGTACAGATGCTACTCTAAAAAGTCAATAGAACTGCTCAACCCCTGCTACCTGCTCCTTCACCAGCTCTTATGGTGCTGGGCTTAAATGCCACTGGAATTGGCTCCACCCCAGGGTTCCAGGAGGGAGGGGAGGAAATGGAGGGATAGACAAGGAAGAGAGAAAGGGAGGGGCCAGTTTAGACCTCAGAAATAGGAACCCTGGACTAAAAGCCCAAGAACCACAGGTGCAGCTGCTGGGACCAGTAGCACGTCTCCTTTTCCATCCCAAGTTATTTTCTTACCATTCATAGGCAGGAGTGAGAGGCAAACTCTACTGTAGGAAGCTGTAACTTAGACCAAGCTCAGTGCTCAACCATAGCTGCCCCCCACGCCCCACCAGCCACTTGATAGGAGATCGGATTAAAAACTTTCACTAAGCCCCAAGAGAAACTTACCTGTCACCACCAGCTCTGTGCAGAAGCATTTCAGGGAGATCATGAAGCGCCAGGCCTTTCCTTCCTCACCCTTGAGGTTTGGCTTGAAACTTTCCAATGTGGAGGCAATGGTGAGATGCATCTGGGTGGTACCTTGGTCAGGAGGGACAGTGAGCCACAGGCATGAGGTACCCCAGGTGGGGCATGCAGGAAACAGCATAAAGGTTCTAATAGATATGCAGATGGTAGCATCCATTCATGATGACAAAACACAAACTTTTAGCAAATTCAGAAAGCAGATGGGCTCTTGAACTCAAGGAAAGGAGCCCAGTGGCTCCTGCAGTCAACATGGGAGACCACTGGGAATTTCTCAAGTCAGAGCAGTAAGAGATTCCCTTACTGTTCTCAAGTATTATTGGTACTTCTCCAAGACGACAAAACCTTTACCAACACAGGTAGGAAAATCAAAAGTGGAACTGGGAAGGAAAAAAAAAACCCTGATATCATCTATATGTGATGTCATCTATGCAGAAGACAGGAGTATGGAACAAACTTTCAGAACTTCTTATTACTTTATCAACTTTCGAGTTCAAGGTCAATATCATAAGGATCATTGGCATTCTAGTGAGGGTTCTCTAGAATAGAGCTGATGGAATGTGTGCATGTGCATGTGTGTGTATGTGTGTGTGTATAAATGTATATATGTGTATATGTATATATGTATTTAATGTATATATTTAGAGTTTATTAATTCAGCTTTAAAATGATAATAACAGCTAAATCACACCTGTGTTGCTGCAGTTACTTACTCCTTGAAGCTGAATGCCTCAACAGTCACACAATAGCTGTCTCTCACTGGGGCAACAACTGTTAGACACTCAGTCTACAAGGCAGGTTCCTTGTTCCAGTCTGGTGCCAGGAGCCTGAAAGGTTCCTGAAGATCAACTGACTCCTAATCCATGACGGAAGCTTGGAAACACTGGCTTTGTCCTCAGGGAAGGGCCTGGTGGCAGCAGTAACAGGGAAAATCCACTCAGGAGCAAGAGGGGGGCCAAGGTAACAACAGGGAGGGTGACCCTTCTTTTGACACATTTTTCAACTGGGTTGCTACCAGAGGTGCCACCCACAATCAGGCTGGGTTTTCTCACCCCAATCCAGGCAATTGGGACGGTTCTTCAGGTCAGATTCCCTACTCAGGTGATTCTAATTCGCAGCAAGCTGACATTTAAACCAGCCACAATAGCTGACATTCTCTGCACCATCTTCTTGCTACTTGAAACAGTACATGCCTTCCATATGGTTCTCAAATGTTAGGCATCTGGTTACTTGCATCTGAAGTCAGGTACAACTTTTGGATAGAATTATACAACTTCACTAATATGCTGGTTAGTGTTAATTGTCAGTATGACAGAATCCCAGCATCACTCAGAGGTTGGGCCTCTGGGCATGCATGTGGATAGTTTACACCCATTGAAGTGGGAAGATCTGCCCAATGTGAGCATTGCTTGGGTGGAGATCCTGGACTGAATGAAGAGCAGAGAGGGAGCCATGCATTCATTTATTGATCTCTGTGCCAGATGGTGGATGTGATATGGCTAAGTCTGCCAAGCTCCTGCCACCCTGACCCTTCATGCTGACAAGCTACACCCTTGAACTGTGAGCCAGAATGGACCCTTTCTCCCTTAAGTTACTTTCGTCAGATTTTTAATCACAGCTACATGAAAAGAAACTAAGGCAACACAAGCAGTGTGTGTGTGTGTGTGGGGTGTGTGTGTGTGTGTGTGTGTGTGTGTGTGTTGCTAGGGATCAAACTCAGGGCCTTGTGCAATCTAGAGAGGCACTCTACCACCAAATCACATCCCAACACAACTTTACTGAAAGACATTTAAAAAACCTCCAAATGGAAGGTGAGTGATACTATGATGACGTACAGGAAGACAATGTCACTGAGACATCAGGTTCTTTCCAGTGACCCTTTAACCTCTGGACAGTCCCAAAGTCCAAACAGGATTTCACTGGATATGGCAAGTTGGCTCAGAGACATTAAGTCTGAATAAGAAGGTAGACGATATGAGCTTACCAGACTCCAGGCCTTTGTCCAGCATTAGAGAGGTAATTCTGGTGGCTGTGCAGGTGACAGAGGCCAGCACGCTGTGAGGTGGCTGTAGCCGAGTGAGAGTCACTGGGCTAGCAGACATGGGAAAACCACAGGTGGAATCAAAACTAAAAGTCCTTCCAACGAATTCCTAGAGCACAGGCCATGGAAGTACAGGCCTTTAATCTCAGAAGGCAGAGGCAGGCAGATCTCTGTGAGTTCAAGGCCAGCCTGGTCTACAGAGTGAGCAGAGTGAGGTCCATGACAGCCTCAGTCCATAACAGAGACACACAGAGAAACCTTGTCTCAGAAAACCAAGAAAACAAAACAAAACAAACAAGCAAAAAACCTGACCTCCTAAAGAAGACTTTTTACTTTACAAAGTAAAGATTTCTTAAGCAACAAATATAATAAACATAATGAAACATAGAAGAAAGGGTGAAAAAATGATTAAGGTCTTTGTAGAGAGACTGAGAGAAAAGTTAATGACAATTTCATCAGCAAGAGTTAATAGCCAAGAAAGCCTCATTCAAGGCATCGGAGGAGTGTAACTCCCACAGAGACAGAGGGTGCAGGAGGGACCCTGTGAGCCATGCACACTGAGGCCCGAGCAGCCAGCCAGCAGCTAATGTGGCTCTCACTGCTGGTTAGGGAAAGCAAATCATATTGAGTCAGTGCAGCCAGTGTGGAGCACAGCCAGGCGTGGCTAGGAGGCAGGTTACCACAACTGTACACCTCTTTGGAGACTCCCATGTTTAGCAAAGTCAAGATTCCTGTTCCCCTTTGATAGCCACCCCTCTCTCCAACCTGCACACCTGCTTCAAAGACATCTGAGCAGGTGGGTGTGCGGTCCCTACCAGAGTTTCATGGTAGCACCATTTATAAAAATATGAAAATGGAAACCTCCCAACTCATCGGTAGAGAGGAGGTGGAAAATTCAATGACACATTTTTTTTTTAATCTGTGGGAATACAGTGGAGACAAGGAATATCTACACACCCCAGTGTGGATACACATCACTAGCACAATGCTGGGTGAAAGGCTCTGTGGCGTATGAGATCGCTTCTGCTGCATTTCACAACTCACGAAGCAGTAGCAGGATGGTCATGAATACAGACTTGTGAAGGAAAGCAGAAAGTCACCCATGGGAGAATGGAAGTAGGTCACATGAGTGTAAGGTGTGACCAGGGATGGTACACCAGAGTGGCTGTGAGATGCCGGAGAGGCAGGGGCTAGGAGTCCACTCAGTGATTAGTGGATAGGGAATCAGGAGCTGAAACAGAAGGAAGAGTGGACTTGGGGAGAGGACACATCATGTGGACTGTATGGGTCTGAGATACACTGAGAGGCGGGGGTGGGTGGGAGGGTATAACTGGGCTGCCAGCAGCAGGTAGCAGGTGGCAGGTGGCAGGTGGCTGGTGTAGGAGTCATTGAGTAACTCAAGTTCTAAGGAAAATAGGTAACGGTGACCCCTATAGGGAAGGGAGGACAAGGGCTGCCTGGCAGAGGTCAGTCCAGGGCCACCGAGTGACCAGAGAGATGACACAAGATTCTCTAGGGGGTCACATTTGTCCAGGTGCTGTGACTTAAGTGGCCCTGTTATTTAAAGTTCCAGTCCTGTCTGTTGAGACCACCCTGGGGACTGGGCAACCCTAGGGGCTGAACCACCCTGGGGGCTGAGCCCTGGATCTGACAGCTGGAAAGGCTTCTACAGGAGGTCCAGAAAGGATTGCTAAGGCTGTTTGTTTATTTGTTTTTATTATTTACTGCTTTATTTTCCAAATTCTCTACAATGAGTAGATTTATTTCTTTTTAATTATGTGTGTGCGCATGCACATGAATGTAATTGTAAGCTGCCCAGCATGGGGTACTAGAAACAGAAAACAGGTTCTCTGCACAGTACATGCTTTTGAATGCTGAGCCATCTCCCTAGCCCACAAAGAATTATCTTTTTCAGTTAGGCTGTCACTGTTCAGCCCTGGCTGGCCTTACTTTGTAGTCTGGGCTGATCTCAAACTCTTGGCGATCCATCTGTCTCTGCCTCCTCTTTGAGCAATGAATACATTTTATTTTTATAGTTAGGAAACATATTCTTTAAATCAGCTAGTTGTTACTGACAGGTTATGCCTTAGTGTGGTAGACCCTATGCCTTCTACTCCCACTTAACCTGGGGATTCCAGAAGGATGCTGTCCATTTCTGAGGCCCAGGTAAGGACAGCCTTTGGGGAACATATTTGTCACAGTGACAAATGAATACATCTACTTAACACATTTGTATATGTTGGTTTTAAGATAAAAACAGACTTTTCTGACTAATAATACATATTCATTGTCTTTAAAATGCATGCAATTCAGAAATACAGAATTCAGAATGTCAATTCTTCTATCACTTAGAGGTAAAGCCTCTAAATATATGCGTGTTCAGACTTAAAAGATGTGGGTCCCAGGGATCAGACTCAGGTTTAGGGCTTATTCTGAGCTGTGTCCACAGGCTCTAATTTTTATTTGTCTGTGAATGTTATGTAACTGATGTGAGGAGCCTGTGCAAAGGTATTCATGTACTTATGCAAGCACACATGGGCAAACATGCACACACACACATACACACACATACACGCACACACACGTACACACACTGTGCTTGGTTTTTTTTTCTTTCTTTCTCATCATACTTGGACTCGAGCCTGGGGCACTTCATGTGGTGGATATGTGTATTTATCTAGAGCCCTTTAAAAAAACTTAGCAGCATTATAGGCTGTTTCTGTCTTACCCACTGGCAGACATAGGCACTTGTCAATGGTACCATTTACACATTAGTGTTCCTCACCTTTTGCTGTTGGGGTGGATTCTTTCTCTGCTGTTGGACCTTTAGGTTGCTTTCAGTTTCATGCTTTTGTATTATTGGAAACACTGCTATAATTTTCTTCAAATGAGTCATATGTAGTTCTTAGAGCACTGCATGGCTCAGGTTGTAACTGAGTAGATTGTAAAATTAAACAAAACCTGTGGCTATTCTAATAGTTGCCAGCCCCTGACAAGGAGGGAAGAAGCCATCTCCTGCATGGGTGCTGGGGCTCAGGATGGTCCCTCTCTGTTGGTACTCTGGCTTTATTGTCCATTTTGTGCTATAGCACAGGGGGTGGTTGATATCCTGACCTCAGTCTCCCCATCCTGGTAACACACTGGTTGGTTGTGACGTTGAGGGCAGGTGGCTCAACCTAAGTTCCCTCAGCTGTGGAAGGGCAATGACAGCAGTGATCAGCTGTGGGGCTGCGGTGCCTGGTGGGTGACATGGGACAAGAAGGAGCAGCATCTGCTCAGAGCATTACTGTTGTTGCCACAAACTGGTCATTTATTCCAATGGATCATAACCCCCAGATCCATGCAGACAGCAGATATTAGGCCTCCTGCCTTAGTATGCTACATTCTACTATTATCAGTCTTCTCTGTGGAGTGTGATGCCTGCTGTTTTAAGGACATGACGTTGGGGCCTGACTAGAAGAGGCTAGTGGGAAGAAAGAATGGAACAGGCTAGGGCCCCGAGGGTGGGCCAAGACTGGTGGGAGCAAAGTGGGGATGCAGGGTCTCCGGGTTAGCTCCAAAGAGCCAGGCCTGGATGCCCATATCTAAACTGGATCCAGACTCGGCTATAGACACAGTTTTTTTCCTGGTGGTTAAATCCTGGCAGGGCGGCCAGGGTTACTTTAATTGTTTCTTCCCCAGTTCAACCAAACCAGATGGAGCCAGAGTGCCCTCCTGCTGTTGGGGGATCTCAGGAGACCTCCCCACCCCCCACACTTTCTAAGGAGTGGAGAGTCACTCAGACCACGGTCCTGAGCTTGAGGACACCCGTCCACTTTCGTTATTCAGTGTTCTACCTGTGTGCCCTTCAGAATGAAAATACCCTTCTTAGTGGAAACACATTTGGCTAGTGATCTTACGGTGACATAAAATCCCTATGTGGATTTGGTGTCCCAGAGGAAAGGAGGACAGAATGTGTACAGAAGCAGCTTCTGACAGGAACTGCTGGCGTAGGAGCTGTCCAGCTCTGCCCTCCATGCCTTACCCTGCCGTTATGTGAGGACCTGTCTAGATCCTCTCACAGCGTTTTTCCCTTGGCTGTGTAGCTCAGAGCAGTCAGGATCCCCAGGGGCAGGACCGTGCCAGAGCCTCCCCAGTTGTAATCGTCCTGAACTCTGGGCCTCCACATCCAGCGAGTGAGGCCAGGACACCGAGAGAAGCCTCTGCATCCGGGGAGAGCTCCAGCCATGCTGGCTGCAGGGCTCCACTTAGAAACGGCTGAAGAAATGGTTCCTCCCCCTGGATGGAGTCAGAGCGTGGTAAATTCCATCTGAAAAATAAAAGCAGAGTTCTTTGCTGAGTCATAGAAGCTTCAGAGCTGATTTGCAGAAGCCGGGCAAACAGAGCGAGCCATAGCATCTAAATGAGAGCCGGGCACAGAGCGGAACCCAAGGCTTGAGAATGTAAGTATGTGTTCCGAGTACAGCAAAGGCTTTGTTATTTTCCCACCCGGGCTAGAGCTTGCCTCTCCAGGTTTATTCTGTTTGGATTCTCTGCTGTATTTAGCATGCACACATATGTGCTAAAAGTGAGCAGTGTGGTACCCTGAGTGTGCAGTGAACATGTAAAGGAGGATGCTCCAGTTCTGCTTTTCTATGTACACCCATGTATGTACGTTGGGGGGCGGGGGCTGGGCCTGCTTCTCACATAATGCTCCTTTAAAACATGGCTGTCCATTTGATTGACTGTGCAAATGGAGCCACGTCCCTGGCAGCTGGGATGGGATGGAGGATCTGGGTGATAACTTCGTTTGGTTCCATGGTGACAAAAATCTCATGAGCAGAGCCTCTGGAAACTCTGGGCACAGTGTGGGAGCCTCCACTGCCTTCCCTTTCCCCGGTGAATGGGGTGATGGATTGGGCTTGCCTCTTGTTTCTTTGAGTGGTTTTTGGTTCCAGTCATCACCTTCTGTCTGCCCTCTGATTGGAGGGTGTCTTCTCTTAAGGCTTAGTTAGAAATGTCCCTCAAAGGAGGAATGGATACAGAAAATGTGGTATATTTGCACAATGGAATACTACTCAGCAATTAGAAACAATGAATTCACAAAATTTTTAGGCAAATGGTTTGATCTGGAAAATATCATCCTAAGCAAGGTAACCCAATCACAAAAGAATACACATGGAATGCAATCTCTGATAAGTGGATATTAATTAGCCCAGAAGCCCTGAATACCCAAGGCACAAATCGCATAACAAATGACTCCATGAAGAAGTATGGAGAGGGTCCTGATCCTGGAAAGGATTGATCTAGCATTGAAAGGGAATATAAGGACAGAGGAAAAGGAGGGAGGTGATTGGAGAATGGATGGAGAGAAGAAGGTTTATGGGACATATGGGGAGGGGGGATCTGGGAAAGGGGAAATCATTTGGAATGTAAACAAAGAATATAGAAAATAAAAATATTTTTAAAAAAGACCTAAAAAAAACAAAAACAAAAACAAAACAACAACAACAACAACAACAAAAAGAAATTACTTCCAAGCAGGATACTAGAAGCAGCAGCAGCTTGTATCAAGAGATGTCCTTCTGTTATCCTAAAAAGGAGCCATCATCATTACAGGGTGCCTTAGTCTCTCCAGCTGCTCAGAGAAAACCCAGCATCGGCTGGGACTGTCAGGGCCACAGCGGAAAGATTTGCAAGTAACTGGCAATAACTAAGTTATCCTACTGATACCACGAGGGCATCTGAGCAGCTGTGGACCTACATGAACCGGCTACTTTTACAGGCCATCATGTGTCATTTTGATGTTGGTTTGCTAATGGAGAAGATGTTGCAAACAGGACAGTCTTCCTTATTTGAATCCTAGATCAGAGTTGGAGGTGCAAAACTTCCTGGATTGCAGCCTTTGGTAGAGGAGCACCAGTACACTGTCCTCATCCCCTAGATAGCAGAAAAAGGCTGAGCATCAGGTGATGTGAGGAGCACAGACTGAATCCTCCACCCACACCCCAGCATCCAGCGCTGCTTGCCCTGCCTTGGAAGGATACCTTATCAAACACTTGACCAGATCAAAGGTGGTGGTCTGCTTGCTCTGCACTGGGGTTCCCCTGGAAGACACCAGGAGCTATACCAGGACGGCTACACAGTGCGACAGCTTGAGAACTGTCCTCAAGGCTATCTGCGCTATCGTTCTGCTGGTGTCTTAGGATGTGGGAGCCACGGGGATCATGTCAGCAACACAGAGATCTGGGCAGGCTAGCCTCAGAGGGGCTCAATTCTGTGCCTGGTGGTTCAGGCCAGCTTTGTAAGAATGGGTTCATTGAAGAAGAGGCACTAATCTCTGTTGATATGGGGTAACTTCTGCTTCAGCTGGGCAGATGGGATATTTAACCCAATAAAGGAGAAATCCTGCCCAAGGTTATGTTTTTCCTAGGTTGTGAAATTATTAAAATTCTCTTGGGGCTCAGTGGTTAAGAGCACTGGTTGCTTTTGTAGAGATCCTGAGTTCAATTCACAGAATCCACATGACGTCTCATAACCATCTATGATGTCTGGTGCCCTCTTATGGCATGCAGGTGTACATGCAGATAGAGCACTCATATACATAAAATAAATAAAAATAAATCTTAAAAACAATTTCTCTGGGGCCCAGATATGATGGTGCATCCCTTTAATTTCAGCACTCAGGAGGTAGAGGCAGGTGGATCTCTGAGTTCGAGGCCAGTCTGGTACTTTGAAAGTTATATAGAAAGTTCTGAGCTACCCAGGGCTACACTGTGAGACCCTGTTTGGTATTTTTGTTTGTTTACAAGTTTAAATGCTTTCTGAGCCAAGAGTGGAGATGGGAATATCTTAGTTACTTTTTCTGTTGTTGTAACATTACCCCAACAAAAACATCTATGGGAAGAAAGGTTTACTTTGTCTCACAGTTCAAAGGTCCACTACAGTGGGGAAGTCCCAGCAGTGGGAGCTTCCGGCCCCTGGTCATAATGTGCCTGCAGTAAAGAGGCAGAGGATGGTGAAGGCTTGGGCTCAGCTTGCTGGCTCTGGTTTTTTGTTTTGTTTTTGCTTATTTGTTTGTATGTTTTTACTACAGTATGGGATCCCCTGTCTAGGGGACCATCCTGCTCCACTTAGGTTGGATCTTTCCATTTAAGTTGGCACAAGCAAAAATACTTCCCTTCAAGCAGGCTCAGAGGTTTGTCTCCCAGGTGATTTTCAAGTCTGTCAGGCTGACAATTAACATTAAACCAGCACAGCACACCTGTAACTCTAGCTCTCAGGCGACAAAGGCAAGAGGATGGTTGACAGTTTCCGGCCAGTCTACAAAATGAGAGTGTCTCAAAACAAACATCATCAACCACAAAACCAAATTTCTTATGAGTTTCAGTGAGAGAGTTAAAAATGTAATTTCTTATGCTTATATGTGTGCATGTGCATGTGCACACATGTGTGTGTGGGGGTGTGTGTCCACAGCATAAGTGTGCATTTGGAAGTCAGAGGACACCTTTGAGGAGTAGGTTGCTTCCATCTTTAGGTGGGATTCAGGGATCCAGGTTTGTACAGCAAGTATCTTTACCCACTGAACCATCCTACCAGCCCTGAATCTCTTCTCTTATCAACTTGCCTTCTGGTTGTATCTGGCTTTGACCCCTAGGAATTCTAGGGTTTGAAGTCTCCACTAGAAATCTGTGTGAACACACAACCATGGAACAGCCAAGCCAACAGGGTCTGTGCTGAGAAGGAGCCTGGTGCCCATGTGATGCTCACACTCAGGTCCACACCATCATCTACTCTGCATTAAGCTGAAATCTAGTGTCACCTTGGTTATGGGAGGAGAGTCAGAGGTGGACAGGCCTTCGTGTGCTTCCCTCCCCTCACAGAGCCCCCAATGACCTTCAAGGACCCTTGATGAATTCTCACTGAAAAGAGCTAAGACTGGGACAGTTCCTGAAGTTCAAGGGCGTGTTTAAAGTGGCTTCCCATGATTGCACAGTACTAACCCTGAGTGCTAACCTTAGGTTTCTGTGGTTGGCTTCCGGCAGTGCCAGCTGGCAAATCACACTACAGTTTATTAAAAAGTACTCTTGGCAGTGGCATGGATTTGGTTGCTTTCTCTATGTCTTTGACCTCAGAGCAGGAAGGAAATGACGCCAAGGACAGAGGCCCTATCTGAGATATTAAAGACAGGAGAGCTGGGTTGGAGAGCCAGTCACTGGAACGTTCCCAGGCCATCTCTCCTGTTCATACATCAGCAAGGGTCTTCTCCTGTCTTCCAACCCCCTCCTTCCCGCCTCTCTCCTCGTCTCCCTTCGCCTCCCTCTCTCCGCACACCATTCATAGAGCCTTGCTAAGCAGTCCAGGAGGTTTTGAAACTTGTCATCTCCCTGCCTCTGCTTCCTGAGTGCTGGGATTACAGCATTAATCCAATTTAGATTCCCACAGTATTTTTGTCCTAACTAATATTTTCCTGGTCCAGCATTCTGTAGATGTGACCTGTTTTCATCTTCACATTTACGTTCATCCAGGTAGTCTCTAATAGTCATGCAACGGTGTGTGCATTGTCCTGAAGATGTATACGGTCCCAGCATGATGAAAAGGCTCTGTTTTTGTTAAATCTATAGTAGTTACTCATTTTTATGACAAAGTACCTGGCTAAAGCAGTTAAGGAAAGAAAATGGGTTCGTTTTAGCTTGCGGTTTAAAGAGAGGGTCCGGTCCATCACGGCAGGGAAAGCATAGCAGCATGAGAGGGAGAACCTGGTCATGCTGCATTTGGCCAAGCAGAGAGACAATGGTGGCGAACAGCTGGCGTCTCCTCTTTCCCTTTTTGGATTTGTTTTTTTGGATTTGGTTTTTTCGAGACAGGGTTTCTCTGTATAGCCCTGGCTGTCCTGGAACTCACTCTGTAGACCAGGCTGGCCTCAAACTCAGAAATCCGCCTGCCTCTGCCTCCTAAGTGCTGGGATTACAGGCGTGCGCCACCACTGCCCGGCTTAGTCAGGGTTTCTATTCCTGCATAAACACCATGACCAAGAAGCAAGCTGGGGAGGAAAGGCTTTATTGAGCTTACACTTCTGCATTGCTGTTCACCACCAAAGGAGGTCAGGACTGGAACTCAAGCAGGTCAGGAAGCAGGACCTGATGCAGAGGCCATGGAGGGACGTTTCTTACTGCTTGCTTCTCCTGACTTGCTCAGCTTGTTTTCTTATAGAACCTATAACTACCAGCCCAGGGATGGCACCACCTACAAGGGGCCCTCGTTCCTTGATCACTAATTGAAAAAATGCCTTACAGCTGGTTCTCCTGGAGGTATTTCCTCACCTGAAAGCTTATTTCTCAGTGATAACTCCAGCCTGTGTCAAGTCTACACACAAAACCAGACAGTACACCAACCATCAGAGGTTTTTTTAAGCCTTTCATCATATATCAATGACAACATAGTATGAGGACATTTCTCCTTCCTTCCTTCCTTCCTTCCTTCCTTCCTTCCTTCCTTCCTTCCTTCCTTCCTCCCTCCCTCCCTCCCTCCCTCCCTCCCTCCCTCCCCCTCCCTTCCTTCCTTCCTTCCTTCCTTCCTTCCTTCCTTCTCTTCTCTCTCTTTCTCCCTCTTCCTCTCCCTCCCCCTTTCTCCATCTGTACACCAGTCCTTATGCAAAGCCATACTTCCATGGTTGCTATAGCTTTATTGTAAATTTGAAATCAGGTAGAAAATTTCTAAGCCTAAATTGGCCCTTTGTTTTCCAGAAGTGCTTGGGTAATTTACATGCCTCTTTTCCTACATTTTTATTTAGAAGCAGGTTGTTTCGGACTTTCACCAGGATTCTTCTCAAATCTATATTGTATTTTGGAAAACAATAGCTTAGCCTCATCAAGTTCCTCAGTCCATGAACATGGCTTGTTTCTCTGTGTACTTCAGGGTTCTTTAATTTCCTCTCATGAATGTCTTCCTAGCTCCAAGTACACAAACATTGTAACTGCTTAGTTATATTTATACCTAAGCATTTAATTTTATTTTGGTGCTAAAGTATATGGAATTGTCTTGAGGTAAAATTGTTACTGTAATATAGAAACATAATGGTAAACCAAGTTGATAAACATATTTTATTTTTCTCTTTGACCTTTTATCATTGAAACTTTCCAAACTCACATTTGTGCTCCTGGTAGACTCTTTAGTCTTATGTGTAGATGATCACACCCTGGGAATTACCCAGGAGTCTTTATGTCCATTTAGCATGGCCTTTAGCATTGCCTCCTCCCCCCATGCGACTGGGCAGAAGGAGTAAAAGGGAGCCTTTTGCACTGCTTTCTGTTCTAGAGAAGAGAAAATGGCTCTTCGAATGGGCTGTTAGCTGCAGTCTTTACTACACTTTATTTATTTACTCATTGAGGGGACATGCACACATGCCAAGGTGCACATGAGGAAGGAAGAAGGTAACTCGGCGCTGGGTCTCTCTTCCTGCCATGTGGGTCCCTGAGCTGGAAGTTGGGGAGTGAGGCTTGGGGGCAGGCGCCTTCACCCACCGAGCCACCTTGAAGCACAGCTACAGTTATTAAGTACCCGCCATTTTTCAAGCCGAGGATGGTCTCTTTCATTCTTCATTTGCTGGAATTTATTTTTTGTGGATGTATTTAGAATGTTTTCAGAGACTTCTGCATCTTTTGAGGTGCTTATCTTTTTCAGCATATTAATATAGTGATAAGTGGAATGGATTCATTAGAAAATATTTAGCCAATTCTCCTTATCTTTAGTATGTCTCCATATGATCAAATGATGAAGTTGAATAGCTGGTTTTGTTAAGAGGTTTTTCATCAGTCCTCACGAGGGATATTCTTTTTTCTGGAATATCTTAGCTCTGTGTGTCACGCATGTGCACGCGTGTGTCTTTGTGCATGGATACCTGCAATCACCCTCAGATGGCATTCTTTAGGAGTCACCCACTTTATCTTTTGAGACAAGGTCTTTTGCTGGCCTTGAGCTCACCAGTTAAGTTATATTGTCTGGACAACAAATCTGAGGGATCTGTTGGTCTCTCCCTCCTTCCCCGACACTGAGATTACAACTACACAGCACCATGCCTGGATATTTACATGGGTTCTAGGGATTGAACTCCACATGCCCATGACTGAACCATCCCCTCAGCCTATTGTGGTGTCTGGATATGCTGGTCTTCTGAGATGACTTGGGAAGTGCTCTCTCTCTCTCTCTCTCTCTCTCTCTCTTTTCTGAAGCTGCTAATACAGACTTGATACCACTGCCCTTTGAACCATGGACACATTTCGCCAGCAGATGCCTCTGTGTTGAGGGGTTTCTTTAACACACGAAAAGCTGCTCCAGTTGCCAGTGAGCAGCCTCTTCTGGGGGATTTTAAGGGATTGGTCCTGATGCCCTTGCAATGTCACAGGGCATGGGGAAACATCCCCCTTTCCTCCTAATATTGGTATTGTGTTTCCTTTTTTATTTTTTTAAAGATTTAGTTCTTATTTATATGAGTACACTGTAACTGTCTTCAGACACACACCAGAATAGTGCTTCAGAACCCATTACAGATGGTTGTGAGCCACCATGTGGTTGCTGGTAATTGAACTCAGGACCTCTGGACAAGCAGTCAGTGCTCTAACCACTGAGCAATCTCTCCAGCCCATGTTTCCTCTTTTTATGTCATCCGTTTTAGTAGATGTTTATCAATGTTATTGTATTCTTAAAAAATATTTTGGTTTTATTTTCCTGTTTCCAGATATACTGATTTCTGCCCATGTCTTCCTACATTATTTACTCTTCTTTTTTCTATATTCTTAACAGAGGATATGAGCATGATTAGAGATCTTTTTGTGTTTGTTTCAACATAAGCATTTTTAAAAAGGATTTCTTCTTATTTTATTTAAACTTTGTATGACATGGATTGACTGACTGACTGACCGACTGACTGATTTGTATGTTTGTGTGTGAGTGCAAACAGGCCACATGCCACATGTCACAGTATGCATGTGGAAGTCAGAGGACAACTTGCGGAGACAGTTGTTTCCTTCCACTCTTTGTGTCCCAAAAATTGAATTCAGGTCGCTAGGTTTGGTGGCAAGTTCTTTTACTAACTAAGCCATCTTATCAGCCTTCCAACATAAGAATTTATTTAACTAAAACTGTACAATTAATAAGTAATTTATTGTCACAATGTTTCCTCTTTATTTCTACCCTTTACCCCCCAAAAGACAGGGTTTCTCTGTGTAGCCCTGGCTGTCCTGGAACTCACTCTGTAGACTAGGATGGCCTCGAACTCAGAAATCGACCTGCCTCTGCCTCCCAAATGCTGGGATTAAAGGCGTGCGCCACTACTGCCCAGTTATTTCTACCTTTAATGTGTCCCATAAGACTTGGTAAATTGTGCTTATATTTTTTACTCCGTTCAAAAATATTTTCCAATTTCTTCATTGGTAATCTTTTCGTCTATGAGTTACTTAAAAGTTGTAGTTGTTGTTGTTTAAATTTTAAGCTGATTAACTGGTTGAGGTGGCACACATCTGTAATCCCAGAACATAGGAGGTAGAAGCAGGAAGATCAGGAGCTCAAGGACATCCTTGTCTCTAGAGTGACTTTGGGACCAGCTTGGGCTACATGAGAACTTGTCTCAAACATGTACGCAGCTGATATTTTATACCTTCCTAGTACATATCCCCAATTCAGTTTCTTTTTGGCAGATAATATGCATTGGATCATTTCATTAATTTAATTAATATTTATGTTTGCTTCTTACCCAGCACACTACAGTTTGTAGGTAACTAACAATGCCAGGCCGCGTTGGTTGATAACGTTGGGGTCGTCCACATCCTGACTCATGTTTGTGTACTTATTTCATCTCACTGAGGTTAACTGTGCCACTGTCAGTGTGGATGCAGCTGTTCCTACTGTTTCTGTTAGCCTTTGTCCTAGGTAGTTTTGAAGCTTTGTAGTCTGGAGAATACACAGAATGATTGTATCTCCTTGAAGTGGTTGCTTTATTGTCATAGAGTGCCCTTCCTGGTCTCTGGTCCCCTCCTTGCTCTCAAACCAACCCTTGTCTAACAGGAAAGGAGCTGCTTCAGGGTCTCGCTTGGCTGCATTACTAAGCCTGTTCTTTTCACCAGTCTGTGGCTTAGAGTTGAAATGGGTGTTTTGTTTTGTTTTGGAGTTTTGGGGTTTTTTTTTAAGGATTTATTTTATTTTTACTTGTGTTTGTGTGCCCACATGCACATGTGCTTTTGGGTGTCCTCAGAGTTCAGAGGAGGGTGTTAGATCCCCTGGAGCTGGAGTTACAGGTGATTGTGAGCTGCTCCGCATAGGTACTGGGAATTGAACCTGGGTCCTCTCTGCAAGAACTGTGTGCACTCTTTTTTTTTTTTTTCTTTTTGGTTTGGTTTTTCGAGACAGAGTTTCTCTGTGTAGACCTGGCTGTCCTGGAACGCACTCTGTAGACCAGGCTGGTCTTGAACTCAGAAATCCGCCTGCCTCTGCCTCTCGAGTGCTGGGATTAAAGGTGTGAGCCACCACTGCCCGGCCTGCAGTGTACACTCTTAACCATGGAGCCTTCTCTCAGCTTCTGGTTCTGGTGGCTTTGAGTCTGAGCTACAGCCAAGGAAACCCTTGAACTTTTGACCCTCCTCTTAATCTTTGTTTTGAAGTGAGTTTATTATATATGGCATGAAGCAGATTCTTGCCTTTAAAAAGGTATAGTCTGAAAGTATCTTATGTAGTTATCTTATTTTCTATAAGATTTGGTGATATGCATTGGATTTAACTGTTTCCCTCTTTCTATTTTCTGTCTTTTATTTTGGTTAATTTTTTTATTGGTTATTTTGTTTATTTACATTTTAAATGTTATCCCCCTTCTGGGTCTCTCCTCTAAGACCCCCTTTCCCACACCCTTTCCCCCTGCTTCTATGATGGCGCTCCTCCACCCACCCACCCACTCCTGCCTCACCACCCTAGCATACCCCTACACTGGGGTATCAAGCCTTCACAGGACCAAGGGCCTCTCCTCCTATTGATGCCCAACAAGGCCATCCTCTGCTACATATGTAGCTGGAGCCATGGATCCCTCCATGTGTACACTTTGATTGGTGGTTTAGTTCCTGGGAGCTCTGGGGGGGGGGGGTCTGGCTGGTTGATATTGTTGTTCTTCCTATGTGTCTCCCCCCTCCCCCTAGTATTTTTTAGGATATCGTTCTGACTTTCGGCAGCCATGTCAATCATACCTTTCTCGTTTAGTTTTTAGTGCTTGCCTTAGAGTTTTAAAATCACTGGCTCGCCACAGTCTTTCCTGAACGGCCCCCTTCCTTCGGCTGTTTCATCGTGTGTTTTATGTGTGTCATCATTTCTGCAGTGCCCTGTGGCTGGCTCTACTCTGAGTGACCTGTTCTTTCAAGGGTGAGAAGTTGGAGCAGAGCCTCCCGTGACACCCACCCTCATGCTTGCTATCCTGGGCCGTGTTGGAGATCTGGTCTCTGCTCACCCATTCCTGCCTTCATGGCTTCCTTCAGCATTGCTCGGGTGCAGCTGTGGTGGATGCAGAAAGCCCTTTCGATGTGTGCTTGCCTGGGGGAGTCTCAGTCTCTCCTTTTCACTTTTAGGAACCACTTTAATAATGTACAATGCATGCACCATGCAGTTTTTTAAAAAATGTAAATACAACTCATGAGACTTAACATCTATAAATTAAGAACATTTCCATCAACTCTGACCTCTGAACCCTTTGGCAGTCACACATCACCTCTGCCTGCCCAGTCACAGTGACCACCATTCCATGTCCTGCCCCCATGGCTTCACCCATTCTGGACCGTTCATGTAAATAGAAGCTTAACTGTTGTGCTTCGTGCCTGACTTCTGTCATTGAGAACAGTGTTCCCAAGGCATGCATTGGTTCCCTATTCTTATCTACAAAACCCCATCTGGCCCCCAGCTCCCTGAAGAGCTTAAAGGATCTCAGGGAGCTGAATCCCAGTGACAAATGGAGAGCCTGGACACAAGGCCTTCAGAGCACGGGAGAAAGATCTGAGTAAGAAGAATCCAGATGGAATGCCAGCAACCAGATACGGCTAGCACATGGAGGTCCAGGCCATTGTATGTTATCATTTGTGGAACAATAGCCCATTGTGTGGCTAGACACCATTTTGCTTCTTAGCTAATGATTTGGTGAAGTTCTGGAGTTCCCACCTTTGGACTAAAATGAACAACACTGCTGTGGATGCTCATGTGCAGGCTTTTGATGGACAAGTTTTTCACTCCTTTTAGGTAAATTGAGGCATGGCATTGCTGTTTCTGAAGCAGCTGCAATGCTTCTGTATCTCTACCTGCTGTGTATGAGTCTTTCTACACGCCCTGGCAGCGGCCAGCTCTACCTGCTTGACAAAGGACTCTGTTTTAGGATTTCCATTGCTGTGAAGAGACACCATGACCAAGTCAACCCTTATAAAGGACAACATTTAATTGGGACTGGCTTACAGGTTCTAAGGTTCAGTCCGTTATTATCATGGTGGGAAGCATGGCAGCGTCCAGGTAGGCATGGTGCTGGAAGAGCTGAGAGTTGTGTATCTTGTTCCAAAGGCTAACAGAAGACTGGCTTCCAGACATCTAGGAGAAGGGTCTCAAAGCCCACCTCCACAGAGATACACCTCCTCCAACAAGGTCACACGTATTCCAGCAAGGCCACACCTAATAGTGCCACTCCCTGGGCCAAGCATATTCAACCTACCACAGACTCTGTCTGAAGGATTTCCTTTGTCTAGCCAGTGTTTATTGTTGCCTTCTCCTCCACTGTCTGGTTCCCGGAGCAGTAAGGAACTGACTTTCATACCCTCAGTGGCCCAGGACCCTCCTTCCAGGAGCTTAGGGCTTTTGCAATGTAGGATGTCCAAGGGACAGGCCCTGGGAGGTGAGAAGGGCTTCCTGCTGTCCCCAGCGGCGGCTGGCCTTGCTGTGCATTCCAGCTCTTCTAGTGTCTGAGCTCTGCCTCTCTGGTGGGTGCGTGGATGAACCTCTTAAGAGGAACATGGTCTGGGCACCCAGTGTGCTACCCATATCATTGGCATTTCATCCGGATTCTTCTTACTCAGGTCTTTGTGCTCCGAAGGTCTTGTGTCCATGTTCTCTATTTCTCACTGGGAGTCACCTCCTCCCGCAGAGATCCTTTAAGCTCTTCAGTGGGCTAGAGGATGGATGGGATTTTGTAGATTATGTGCCCTTTCAGGAAGCTATTATTTCGTGATTTCCTAAATCTTAAGCAGAAGCCGTTATTCTCATGATTAATTCAATTCAATTCTCTGTTTCTGTCTCTCTGTCTCTTCTTCTTCTTCTTCTTCTTCTTCTTCTTCTTCTTCTTCTTCTTCTTCTTCTTCTTCTTCTTCTGTCTGTCTGTCTCTGTCTCTCTGTCTCTGTGTGTCTCTCTCCCCCCTCTCTCTGTCTCTCTGTCTCTCTGTCTTTCTCTGTCTCTGTCTCTGTCTCTGTCTCTGTCTCTCTCTCTCTCTCTCTCTCTCTCTCTCTCTCTCAGCTGGAATTGGAACCTATCACCTTATGCGTATTATGTGTATTAAACAAATGATCTACCACTGAACTATATACTCATTTCAATTAGATATTTTTGACACGGAGTTTTGCTATGTTGCTCAGGCTTGCTATGCTCTTGTCTCAGCTCCCCTCTTGAGTTCTGGGGGCGGAAGTGTGCACCATCACACCCAGCTCCCATATAGATGTATATATTTGAAGCAGCATTTCATGTTGACCAGGATGGCCTTGAACTTCTGATCCTTCTGACTCTGTCTTCCAAACATTGGAATTAAAGGTCCATATCAGACTTATGTGGTGCTTGTGTATGCTAAACAATCACTCTACCAACTGTCTTTCTTTTACTGTTTGTTTGGTTTTCTTTGTCTGTTTGTTTATATTTTTACTTATTTTTGTATTAGGGTCTTTCTATGTATCCCTGGCTATTCTAGAACTTGCTCTATAGACCAGGCAGATCACAGATCAAGGGTGTGCACCACCCCTGCCACCACCGCCTGGCTTGTTTATTTTATTTATGTGCAAGCAAGCGTCTGTGTGGGTGAATGTCATACATCTGCGGGTGCCTATAGGGGCCGAAAGAAGAGAGCGTGGAATCCCCTGGATCCTGGTGAACTTCCTCGAATGGGTGTTTGGAACCAAACTCCAGCCCTCTGAAAGCAGCAAATGCTCTTCCCACTGACCCATCTCTCTAGCTGCCTTATCACGATTTTTACATTCAATTTTACTTCTCTTTTCTGTAAACTGTCCCATCTGGAAGTGTGTCTAGTAAGGTGGGGTTCCCCTCCCCCCACTGCTTGTTAACATACTGCAGATACTTCCCAGTGCATTCCTGCAAGCCTGGTCCCCACTGTTAACTGCCTCCTAATTACACTGCTCATCTATAATAACGATACAGAGTGTGGAGACTATTGATCTTTCCTGTGTGAAGCCCTTTCATCTTGTTTCAGCCTGGGAAGGTTCTTCTCTCCAGAGCTTTGATGAATTCTCACTCTCACTCGGTCCTAATAGCGTTCCTGCTTTGATATCTTCCTCCACACTCAGTTCTCTTTAACTCACTTGGAGTTTTGCAATAGGAAAATAATATCAGTGGGGTTATTTTCCTCTCCCATCAGCCAGCCAGCCCTCTCCATTTTATGGACAATGTTCCTTATTTGCCAGTTGTCTAGTGTCTCAGTTAGATTACTTTTGCTGTGATGAAACACCATGACCAAAAGCAACTTAGGAGGAAAGGGTTTATTTCACTCACAGTTCCATAGAACAGTTCATCAGTGACAACAGGAACTCAAGCAGGGCAGGAACCTGGAGGCAGGAGCTGATGCCGAGGCCATGGGTGCTGCTTACTATGTTGCTTATCATGGCTTGCTCAGCCTGCCTTCTTATAGAACCCAGGACTGGCCCAGGGATTTTACCACTCCAGTGGACTGGGCCTTCCCACATCAATCACTAATTAAGAAGATGCCCTACAGCCAGATTTTAGAGAGGCATTTTCTCAGTCAAAGTTCCCTCCTTTCAGACAACTTTAGCTTATGTCAAGTTGACATAAAACTAGCCAACACGGCTAGCATATCTTATGCTTACATAGAAGGTAGGGACTGTTCCAGGACCCTGTGCTCTTTTTCAATTATCTGGGCATTGATGAGTTTCCCCTAACCCCTGAGGTAGCAAATTTGCATTAGTTAGAGTAAATTAATTACCTTTTCTCCTGTTAGAAACCATTGTTTCCTTTATAGGTCTATAGAACCTCCAAAGAGATTGTTTTCTGTTGCTAACCTACATGTTGTGGTTCACGAGCCCCTCCCTGAATCTGAGTATTAACTACAGCAAGCCAAGTTGCCCTTGGCACGATGGCATATGTTCAGCAGGCTGCAGAGTTGGGCAAGCACAGGGCCGGGATAGACCTGAAGGAGTAAGTGCAGGCTTGCATGCAGAAATGACCCAAATGCTGGTCCCAGCCTGCTCTGTTACCTTCCCACCAACCCCTGCATCTTTACACTGGTGGCCTGCTGCCAGAGGGACTGGAAATTGGGGGTGATTTGCAGATGGCTCTGTACAATGCATGATACCACCTACAAGGGACAGTTTGTAGCATCACACACCCCTGCTTCTGCCACTAATGCCTGCACTCATTTTCTATTGCTGTTGTGAACAGTTGCATGTGCTTACAGTTTAAAGCAAGGCAGTGTTAGAGCCCAAAGCTAGCAGATCAGGGTCATCCACGGTGCTAGAGAGCTGCTGTCCTGGAGGTACTGCATCTCTTTCCTCGCTCATTGAGTTAGTACCTGTGGTTTCCGGACTGTTGTTCACATATTTGTCCTGGAACAGTCCCTGCTTTCTGTGTAAGCATAGAATATGCTAACTGTGCTAGCTAGTTTTATATCAGTGTGACAACTGTGGTTTTAGGTCTGAAAGATGTTCATTTAAGCACACATGCCAATAGTTAACTGTGTGCTTCCCATGACAGAATCTGAACTGGCAGATTTGACTATTTATGTACAAATGAGAGTAAAGATGGTATTGTGGGACACTCATAAATGCCACTGATTAAGCTTTTAATTGTCAAGATGCATGTAAGATGGAATTTATCACCACAAATCATAATCATATGAGTCAGTGTATTTACTAGATCCATTTTTCTGTGTTGCTAATCTCCAGGGACTTTTCATCTTGAAAAACTGAAATGTCTCCTGGCCAGTTCTGCAATGCCTTCTCACTCTCTGTCCCTGTGAGGCTGATACTCCAGTACCTCCTGTGAGTGAATTCCCATGCACAATATCTTTTTATGGTGGCTTATTTCACTCAGCATATCTCCAAGCCCATCCATGTTGTGACACGTGCTATCATTTTCCCCTTCTAAGGTTGGGTAACTGTTGTAGTTCATATGAAAACTGTGCTTTATAGGTTCGTTCACATGTTTGAACACTGGGCCCCAGCTGGTAGCTATGATTTGGAAGACTGTGGAAGTAACATAAAGTAGAAGCTTGCTGGAGTCAGTGGGTCAATGGGTCAGTGGGTCAGCAGGAGCAGGCTTTGAGACTTTATTGTTCAGCCATACTCCCTGTCCTCTTTGTGACCATGTACCAGTCACTTCACATGTCTGTGAGGAGACCTTCGCTGCCCAGTATCTCTTCTTAAACATAAATCAGAAGAAACACATTTTTAAGTTGTTTTTGTCACAACACCAAGAAAAGTGACTAATACAGTGACATTCCTGCTCACCTGTTTACCACAATGGCTCATTTGTAGATGGGTTCTCTGATGGCATCCACCTTTGCACTGTTATGAGTAATGTCAATATACATTAGGGTGTGCAAATATCTCTTTGAGATCTTATCTTCAATCCTTCTGAGTGAGTGCCCAGAAGTGGAGTTTCCGGGGTCCATGGCAATTCTATTTTTAATTTTGTAGGAGCTGCCAGACTGCACTCTAAAGCAGTCAGACCATTTACATTGGCATCAGTAATGCACAAGGTGCCAATTCCCCATGTCCTTCCCTGCACTAATTTATTTTTGACAGCAGTCATCCTAATTAGTGGCATCAGGTGACATCTCTTGGTGGTTTTATTTCCAGAGATAATTAGTGACTCTGAGCATCTTCCATGTGCTTGATAACTGTTGACTATCGTCTTTAGAGGAGTATCTGTTCAAATTCTTTACCCACTTAAGTAAGATATGTGTCTTCTCATTGTGCTATGGAAACCACCCACACGCTGTGAATATCAACCTCATGAGGTCTATGACCTGCCAGTATTCTCTCTCCTCCTGTGGGCCTTTTCACTCTTTGATGCATGGAAGGTTTTGGTTCAGTTTAATTTGTCTCATTTTCTCTGCCTTAGTGTCAGAGAACTAATCACTAACTCTAAATGTCATGAAGCTTTCGCCCTGCATTGTCTTTTAAAACAGTGGATTCTCAACCTCCCTAATGCTGCAACCCTTTAATATCATTCCTCATGTTGTGGCAACCCCTCTCCCAACCATGAAATTATTTTGGTTGCTACTTTGTAAGTGTATTTTTGCTACTGTTATGAATCTTAATGTAAATACCTGTGTTTTCTGATGGTGACGCCATGAAAGGGTCATTTGACATCCAAACGGGATCATGACCCACAGTTTAAGAACCCACTGGTCTAGGAGTTTTGTGGGTTTACCTTGAAGACTCAATCTGCTTTAGTTAGTTGTATATGGTGGAGCTAGGGTCCAGACAAATGTACTGTGTTGCACCCGGGTCTGCAGGTACCTTAGTACTGTGAGTTGGGAAGGCTGTCCAGCCTTTGCTGAGTGACGAAGGCACCCTTGTCAAAATACTTTGCTTACGTGCTGCCTGCAGAGACACTAGTGCACAATCAGTGACTGTTTAAAAGCCCACATGCTGGGAGGGTTCCATTTTGTCACATGTATATTGAATCCTATACTACTTAGTTCTTCGTTTAAAGAGTGTATATGTGAGTGTGAGTGAATGTGTGTGTGTGTGTGTGTGTGAATACACATGCATTTATGGAAGCCAGAGGACAACTTTTGGGGTGTGTGTGTGCTCAGTTCTTCCCTTCCACTTTGCCTTGACGCAGAGTCTCTCCTGTTTCTGTTACCATACCATACATTTCAGATTAGCTGCCTGTGATTCTCCTGTATCTGTCCCCCCATGCCCCCCATCTCACCCTGGGATTAGAAACACAGGCAGCTAAATCTAGACTTTGTCATGGGTTCTAGGGATCAAACTGAGGTTTTCAGGCTTGGGTAGCTAGCATCTTTACCAGCTGAGCCATTTCCTGGGACCTGCCACCCAGTGTTTATTATAAGGCTTGGTCATAAGTTTGAAGGGCTTCCTCCTTTGCTCTATGTAACCTAGAGGCATGTGGCAGTACTTGGTTGGGGTCACCTTCTCAGGGACAGCAAGTTTCTGTTTATTTGGTTTTTGTTTTTGAGACAGGGTTTCTCTGGATAGCCCTGCCTGTCCTGGAACTTGCTCTGTAGTCCATGCTGGCCTCCACCTCACTGAGCTCTGCCTGCTTCTGCCTCATGAGAGCTAGGATTAAAGGTGTACCCTACCACTACCTGGCCAGCAAGTCCCATCTGCCTGACTCCTGTGTGGAAGATGCCCACTCTTTGGTATATATGTGGCTAGATGGGGCCACTTGATATCCGGGTCCTTAATCATCTGTGTGGTACTGCTGTGTGATGTAATGCAGTCACAGTCTTCTTCAGAACTGTGGGCAATATTGAGACATCATTATTCTACCCAGCATATATAACATCCCTGTATTTGGACACTATGGCTGAGTGTCCAAACCTAGCCATTTACTCTTTGCCTTAAACTAGTGGGGTTTCTTCTGCTGCAAGAACTGTGTGCCTATGAAATGTTATATTGAAGAAAAAAAAGCTTTATCCAAAATGAGACTATTCCTTGCCTTCCTTGCTGATAAAATACCTGGCTCATGTATTGTAAAGGAAGGATTTATTTTGGCTCAAGGTTTGAGGAAATGCAATTTCATGGTGGGAATGTGTGATGGAGGGAGTCACTCACGTGGCTGTCATTTAGCCTGCCCCCCTCTGACCTGCTGACCAGGAAGAGCAGGGACTTCAGGTCACACCAAGGCAGCTATAACCCTCTGGTCCTGCCCCTGTGATTGCCCCAAGTCCATCAGCTAGACCCACTATACAAAATGTTCCACACCCTAAACAGTACCCACAACTGGGAACTAAGTGTTTAAACACATGAGTTCATGTGGGATATTTCACACTCAGACCAACTCATTGGAGTGCAGATGCACGCCTGGAATCCCAGCACTCCGGAGACTGAAGCAGGCGGATGCCAAGTTCAAAGCCAACCTGGGCTACATAGTGAGTTCTGGGTCAGCCAAGGGTACATGGCAGAACCCCATCTCAAGGGAAACAGAACTAAACATATCTAAAACAAATTGTTCCTGTAGATAAAAAGGCAGGGAACTATGGGAAATGTTTCTATAGGTAAAAAGGCAGAGGTTTTGATTGATAATAACAATGATACTTTCATAGAAAAACTCACTGATACAGGTGTTCTATAACTCTAAGTAGGTTTTTATTGACAACTAAATGAAATGTACTAGTTAATGAAAATAGGCAAAATCAAACTTGAGTGATGAACTTTGCAAGCCCAAGCCCACACTAATAAAGGAAGTGCAGGGTCTTCTAGGGAACCACAGGTCATTTTATTCCTGCCAGAGGCCGGCAGCAGCACTCCCAAGCCAATGGACCCAACCCTGACGCAGTAAATCCTTTTAGATTTATCAGGAATTAGTCTTTGGTGGTTAGTTATTAGGGAATTGTCATCAGAACCAGTGGCAGCCTGCATGGTGTCTATACCCATACATCCTCAACCAAACAGACACGCCAAATACAGGTTCAAAGACTCCCTGTGTGAGGAAGTATCCTTGGCTGTGTGTTTAGAGGCACACTAAGCAAGTCTCCCCTTTTTTATCTGTTAGAAAGCAATTTCAAAGATAAAAGTTTGAGATTCAGGGGCTGGAGAGGTGACCCAGTGGTTAAGAGGCCTCAAGTTTGGTTTCCAGCATCCATGTGAGGTAGTTCTCAATCACCTGAAACTGGTGTTTCAGAGACTGCAGTACCCTCATCTCCCCTCTGTGGGCACCTGCGCACACACTGCACACACACACACACACACACACACACACACACACACACACACACGGCAGGCACACACACACTTAAGAGTATTTTGTTGTTGTTTTTTTTGTTTTTAACTTTGAGATCAGGGTCACACTGTGTCCTCAGCTCTCCTGTCCCAGTTGGGAGCAGCCCTGAGGCTGTTAGCTCCTGGCTTTTTTATCCCCAAGTTCCCATCCCAGTTGTGCTTTATAAATGAGCATTGTTCTTAAAGGATACACATATCCTTTCTAGCTACTTTTAACAAAAAAATAAATACAGAGAACCAACAATCACATTTTCTTCTACATTATATAGGCAAAATACCAATAACAAAAGGGTTTTGTAAAAAGAGGCCTTTCTGGGGTTGTCTTGTGGTTGTGATAAAACAACTGTTCTCAGCTTCATTCAAGACTTTCAAATTGGTCACCACAGGGACACTGCACCCACTTCCTCTGCCTCTAGTCCGGGATGGTGCAGAGCTCTGAAGCTGGGACAGGCAACCCAGGCTGTGAGCTCAGCTGGCACCCAGCCTCTGACTGCTGCTGGTTGCTGCAGCCCACACTGAGCCAGACTGCAGGGACTGAAGAAGATCTAGGGATGAGAATATTTGGGGTCAAAGGAGGCTTGCTGAGCCTGGCCAGGAGTTCACCAGGCCTCTCAGAGCTGTCCTGATGCACTGACAGTCTCTGGCCTCCATCCCTAATTTGGAAGGCACTCCGGCCCTTTCCTGCCCAGCATGAGGAACTCTTTCTGTTTTCTGATTATCTGACAGCCCCCAGACCCACCCTGTGCTCATGGCATGCACAGGCTCTCTGGGAAATGCCTGTCTTGTCCATGTCTTTTCCTATGTGTTGTCCGGCTTTTCCTTATTACTTGTAAGAAGTCTTACATGTATTTTGAACACAGTCATTTGCGTTCTGAGTGTTTTCTTTGACTCAGGCTTTTTCATGATTTGTCTCCAGTTCTTCATTTAGCCTCCCCATTAGGTACCACCTTTCCATGCAGCAGGGGGTACAGGACACAGGGCATCACATGCATCCTAAGAAAGATGGGACAGTGCAAGTCAATACACACGCCCAATGCTTATTTTTTGGTAAAACATAAACTCTCCCTTGAATGGGCAGATCCTCATCTAAACCCAGTAGAACTTCAGGAGAGGTAGGAAGAATTGTCATAACTTCAGATGGGGTCTTCATGAAGGAGGAGGTGTAGGCCTACCTTTATCCATCAGTCTGTCCATTCCTGTCTGTCTGCCAACCCAGCTGCTCACGTCATCGCCATGTTTCCCTATGCTCAGACAGGCTGCTGCTTGTTATGCACAGCCTGGGTGTGAGAAGAAAGGCCCTGAGCTCCCCAGTTTGCCCAGGCACTTTCCTAACTTAGGACCGGGGTGTTCAGGTTCATAATGGCTGTGGTACTCAGTCTTGATTGTGAACTCTGGGATTGGAGTCCCCTGCTTACCCAAGGCCTTCTGCGTCCGTGTGCCATGGCACATGAAGGGGGGGGGGTCACAGGAAGACTAGTGAGAGTTGATTATCTCCTTCTACCAACTGGGTCTCTAGGATCAAACCTGGGTCATAAGGCTTTGTGATAAAAATCTTTACTTACTAATACATGGTTTACATTTATTTACTTATTGTGATGTGTGTAGGCCCACATATGTGTAGCAATCAAAGGGCAACTTGTAGGAGCTGGTTCTCTCCTTCTGCCATGTAGGTCCCAAGGATTAAGTTCAACTTGTCAGGCTCAACAGCAAGCCTTTTCTTTTCTTCTCTTTTCTTCTCTTCTCTTTTCTTTTCTTTCCTTTCCTTTCCATTTCTTTCTTTTCTTCCTTCTTTCCTTTCTTTCTCTCTCTTTCTTTCTTTCTTTTTTCTTTCTTTCTTTCTTCTTTCTTTCTTTCTTTCTTTCTTTCTTTCTTTCTTTCTTTCTTTCTTTCTTTCTTTCTTTCTTTCTTTCTTTCTTTCTTCCTTTCTCTTCCTCCTCCTTCTTCTTCTTCACATTTATTATCCAGACTTCTACAGGATAGTAGTTATCACAGTTGTCTTGCATTTAATTTCTTTGTGTGCATGTGAAGGTCAGAGGATAGCTTGTAGAGTTGGGATTTTCTTCTACCAGGTGAGTTCTACTTGCTATAAAGCAAGTAACTTTATATGTCATCTTTCCAGCTCAGTCAATGCTCATTCTTATGTCTCAAATAAACTAGCCAGGCCAGTTGGATCCACACAGCTCAAGGCTTTGCAACACATCCTGAAGATATCTATTCCCTGGGGTCCAAGAGGTACTCTTTCTTCACACTGGGTGTTGGGCTCTGTGATCATTAATATAACATCTACCTTCCACCTTGAGAAAAACACTGGAGAATTTTAAATCACACTTATTGTGTGCATAAAGTAATGGTTAACTGCAAGCCCACGATTTCTTCTTTGAAAAAGAAGCTACAGCAAGACTGTGTGTCTAGGAAGATGTGGACAATGTGTGTGTTTTCCTTTCTGTTAGTGTGGTCTTTGTACTGTAAAACCAATATAAGAAACACTGGAGAGGAATAGAGGTAACTGACTAGGGGCTTGGTGTCCCAGGAACTCATAGGAGAGAACTCCAGATTCTCCTTTTGCCTCACATATCTCAGATGGTGAGTTGAAGTAACCATCAACTACCAATGGATAGGAAGTACAGCTGAGGGAACAGCCAGATCCCTCCCTCTACCAAGGGGCCAAGGCACAGAACGCTATAGCAGGTGCCTCATGGGTATGCTTGTGGCAACTAAGCTGTACAAACACACCTGGGTTGCTATGGAAGTACAACTTCAATGCAGCATATCCTTCTGAAATGCCGAAAGGAAAGAAAGGAAGGAAGGACGGAAGGAAGGAAGGACGGACGGAAGGAAAGAAGGAAGGAAGGAAGGAAGGAAGGAAGGAAGGAAGGAAGGAAGAACAATGACAATATCAATTTCTCAATTGAGGTTCCCTCTTCTCAGATGTCTCTTCCTTGTGTCAAGTTGACAAAAACTAGCCAGCACAAAAATGGGCTTAAACTAAAAACCTTCCCCAGCTCCTGTCAATCATAACCTTACAGTGGGCGTGACTTTTCTAGCAGGGCTGTGATTGACTCACGTAGACCTTAGATAGAAGCTAAAGCTTTTTCTTATTAGAAGGCTTCCTTTCCTTCTTTCCCTCACTTCCCACAGAATTCAGCCACTTTGTTTTCTGCAAACCTTATTTCTCCTAGGGGGTTATAAATGATCAATATAAGTGATTTTTTTTTGAAATGTGGTTGGAAATGAGGCCATAGCCCAGTCTGGATAATTCTATCTTTCAGCTAACACATGACAGCTGCTATACCTCTTTCCAAGGGCTGCTGTCAGCTCGTCATGCTAAGCACTTCTTCACACGTTCCATCGCACCTGCCGCAAGCTGTCTCATTGAATGTCATAACTGAAGGACAACATGTCAGAAGTCTATCAACCTGGTGACTTTGACAGTACCCAAATAGAATATTTTGTTTTTCTTGTCAAGTTGGCAATATGCTACTTCCTGAAATTTTCTGGAAAAGCAAGACAGTACAGTAAATATTCTTGAAGTTGAATGTGGGACAGAAGGGACAAGGATGTTCCTCGGAAGAATAGTGACTTGGTGCCCAAATCTTGAAGGCTAGAGGAAGGTTCCTTAATTATCCATGAGCCTACCTAATGGCAGCTACAGCAGGTACCTAGATGTGTTCACTCTGTTCTGGGATTCCCAGGGAAGTTAAAGCCATACCACTTAGAGTCAGTGACTTTGGAGATAAGCATCACTTTGGCGGCTGGTTTCCTTTCAGTGCCAAGAAGCCAATACTGAGTTCCTACGAGGAGAGGCCTTCTGCCCAGTTATGCAGAAATGTGCACCACTCTCATTCCAAACATAGGACAAAAGACAGGTATGAGCATTGAGAGGCTTGAGCTGAAGCCTTGTGCTAGGTCTGGCTGGGGCCAGGTGGGGTGGCCCGTTGGAAATGCAGTGGTTGGCATGCTGCCCCGGGGCCACTTCTGTACCTGGTCAGCCCAGGGAGCTGCCACCGTCATCACATGAATCTGCTTCCACTCAGGACCTCTGTTTCTAGCTCCTAGAAAACACAAATGCAGTCAGACTTTGCCTAGACATCCTTCCACGTAGTTCCTGCTCCATGTGTGATGGTGTAGCCCACACCATCACGACTTCTGTGAGGTTCTCTCTAGAGTTGGTGATGTTGCAGCTGCAGAGTTGGGGGTAACTCTGAACTCTGGGATTCAGCATATCTAGTCAGACCTCAGCCCTGCTCTGCTTTGCTCTGCTCTGCTCTGCTCTGCTCTGCTCTGCTCTGCTCTGCTCTGCTCTGCTCTGCTCTGCTCTAAGGTGCTGTGTACCCTCCATTGCCTTCCACCAGAATCCTCTTCCCACAGCATCCAGCTTCCCAGCAGCACCAAGTCCAGTGGTCCAGAGACCCACCTCTTGCATCCATCCATCATGCTGGCTGACTGGCCTCTACTCTGCAAACTCCCTGTTCCACCTGTGGAGGGTGCTTCTTCCTCTGGCTTCCAGGTTGTAGCCTGCTCTTTGGTCACCAGCAGTTGCAATCACACACCAATGGCCAATTGATTTGCTCTCACCCCTCCAAACCCTGAGTGGCAGTTCTGTTTACAGGAAACTAGCTGCAGTAGAGGTGCATCTATTTGACTACCATGGGGCCTTACCTGCTTTGCATTCCTGGAAAGAACTCAGGTGTGGAGTCTGCTGCCATGACCATGGCCCTCTATGGGCAGCAGGGCCGGCTGGATCCCTGCGTGGCTCCCGCTGAATGAAGGAATGCTGGGGGTTTCCTGGAGCTTTCTCTCTCCCCCTAGGTTATCCTCTCAGACCCTAGATTTGGGGGACATGTCACCTGCCTCTCCTCACTTTAGGCTTTCATAGAAATGAATTGTCAGAGTGATAACCTCTTTTCCATAAATAAGGTGACCAGAAAGAACCTGGGTCATTTAAAGACTGCAAGGCTGCCTGTGACAATCCAGATAGACCATGAATTATGAGGCAGGCCAAGGAAGGGACAGTGCTCCAAAGGTCATTGGATGTTGGGGACTTACTCTAACCTCTCCATGTCTTTTAGGTCACACGGTGACATCAGAACACACATCAGGGCTGGATATTAAACAAACCCAAGGGCCAACAGGGACAGAGTAGGGAAGGTAGCCTTCCCCAGATGGGCCTCCAGTGAGCACACTGAGGTTTATTGTGGTTATTAACCCTCATCAGGGGGCACATTTATCAACCATAAACCTCTGTCTGTCTGCTGTATCTCCTCATAGAGAGATTGGCAGAGGTCACCCTAACCCTTCTACCATGGTCCTGGGAAGAAAATTTATTACTTCCTTGGAGGCCCCAAAACAGACCATGGTGGATGGAACTATTAATTTAATGACTTCACCAAAGCAAGCATGAAAAATTCAGTTCTGCTGTGCACTGATGACAGCAAAGCCATGCTTGCCTGGGAGCTGAGGAGCCCTGGGGTAGATGTTAGGCTTTTCCTCAGAATGTCTGTAGCTCCTCTTTATTTACTAATGTTCGAACACACTTTAATGGCCATTTAAGATGCCTAGCATTTAAAAAAAAAGATTTGTTTTATTGTATATGAGTGGATATTTTGGCTGCAAGTATGTCTATGTACCATATCATGCATGATGCCTGCAGAGGTCAGAAGAGGGCGTTGGAGCCCCTGGAATGATTACAGACGATTGTGAGCTACCATATCAGTGTTGGGACTCGAACCTGGCTCCTCTTGAAAAGCTACCAGTGCTCTTAACCTCCAACGTCACCTCTCTAGCTCAATAACCGACACTTTTGTCCACTTTCTTATACATACAAAGCAACTTGCAGATGCTTAGCCAGAGTCACTTAAAGTGGCTGTCCCTTGGCTGTGCATATCTCAGGAGTGCCTAGCTCCCTTCTCTCCTCTTAATCCTCTTTGCTTTTGTGTCTGGGGCTGAACTGATGCAAAGCCAAGGACATCCTTAGTCTCCAGGGCTTTGCATCTCTGGGTTCCGCCTTACAGGAGCTCTGATCATATCGAGGCTGCTATTGCATCCTTGCCCTGCTGCAGCCTGCTGCTGCCTTCTGCCCCCAGTGGTACTTCAGGCAGGCTCTGCCCAATGGTGGCTCTGGATGGCCCTTTTCAGAGCACATGGGCCTACACTGTCTCATCCACATAGCAACTTGGGCTGTGAGCCCTGAGCTTCTGGAAACTTCCCTTGACACACACACCTTGACATTGGTTACCTCTGTGTGGGGCTGGTAACATGGTTTTATCAAGGCAAGACCTACAGGTTCTTTTTCTTTTGTTTTTGTTTGAGAAGGGGGTCACATTTCATAGTCTTGGCTGTCTAATGCTTTGATATCTCAAACTCATAGAAATCCATCTCCTGAATGCTGGGATTAAAGATGTGTGATAATGCACCCAGAAGAGTTTTATTTTAAAATAAATTAAAACAAAAACAACAAAACCTACTGAAGACACTGGGTAAATGTTGGTGTCTTGGAGTGGCCATGGGGGTCCCACAGGGGCCCTGAACCTTGATGTCGGCTGATGAAGCTATGGGAGGTGTGTGTGTGTGTGTGTGTGTGTGTGTGTGTGTGTGTGTATTAAAGCAGGAATCTTATGTAGATGGTTTTGGGCTGTGTCTGATACTATTGGCTGGAAACGGGTACAGAATTGCCATGGTGGGAGGTGGGCAGGAGGGCAGCAGGCTTAGTTGGGCAGGGTATGGAGACCAAGAAGCTGGAGAAAAGACTAGGCCTTGGTCACAGAGGTTGGTGAAGCTACACTAGGGCCTATGCTGTGTCCCCAGCATCCAGGGTAGCTCCCCGTCCCAAGGCCATCAGGGCACTTGAATGCAATCAACCATTTTGCTCAGTCATTTTTGTAAAGATACTGGTGTTTCTAGCCAATAGTATAAGCAGAGTAAAATAAACCCATTTAAGAGACCAGCCAAGGTGGCTCCCAAGCCCTAGATACAGGTGAAGGGCAGACACCTGGGAAGTGTCACAGCAAGTTGCATAGCAGCAGAGAACTCACATTTAAGGCTTCCATTCCCAGGAGGGAAGGGCAGCAGGTAGCTGCCCAGGGTTAAGCCGGGATCTAGCCCTCCAGGGAGTCCTGCCAGGGTTTGTGGGTTTTCCTTGGTGAGCTGGTACCCCACTTCTATGTGAGAGTACAAACAGCTCCTTGAGACCTGTGTGCTCACTTCCCCCCTTCCCTCTGTTCCCCTCCTTTCTCTTTCCCTTCCCCCCTCCTCCCCATCTCTTCACTCCTCCCCTCCCCTACCCCCTGAGGTTCCTGGATGAAGTTTGTGAATCCCTGGATTGACCCTGGGTTGTAGCCTCTATTCCACCAACTTTTCTTAGCTCATGGTCTACACTTACTGTTGCTGCCATGGGTCTCACACCCACATTTGAAACTCTAGGCTTAGAGTTGCACAGCACATTCTTTGTAAAGGAACAAAGGATTAGCATGTCCAGTGCACGGAGTCCCTGTCTGAGGATGGCTGCACAGTGGGAGATGCCTCTGTGACCAGACTTGGTTCTCAGCAAATATAGTCAGGACAGCATCTTGGATGAGAGTGGACAAGGAGTCAGCTATGCCCCTGTCCCAACACCAAGGCCCTGACCTCTAGGCTGAAGTCCCATGGCTGAGGGGCCACTGTGGCATCTGGCCATGTACAGTCTGTTCACCATGGGTGTGCTTTTTCTTCAGGTGACTGAGAAAATGTAGCGGAGGCCGCCTGTCAAGAGCTCGGTGTGGATACCCTGGCCCAGACGGAGCAGCTGCCCCTGGGTGTCTTCTTGGCCATCCAGCCTCACCATGTCAAAGAAGGGTGCAGGCAGCCGGGCCAAGGGGGACAAAGCAGAGACACTCGCTGCGTTACAGGCTGCCAACGAGGAGCTGCGAGCCAAGCTCACGGACATCCAGATCGAGCTGCAGCAGGAGAAGAGCAAGGTGGGCGCTTAAGCCTCTACCCCTGGTCCCTTGCCCTGAACTCCTGCCCCAGGACCCCTTCCCCAGGCTCCCTGCCCCAGGTCCCCCATCATAGACCCCCATCCCAGGTCTCCTGCCGTAAGATCCTTCTCCAAGCCTCTTGCCCAAAGCTCCTGCCCCTGGAGCCAAATGATCCTATCGAAAGGAGGATGTGACCAGGTCTCTGCAGAGGTCCTTTATCCCAGCAGGTATCTCTGGGGAAGAGAATGTCAGGTGGAGAGACTTGGGAGTTCGAAATCCACTGGGAGTGAACACAGGGACACCTGACCAATGGGGCATCCCTCCCACAGAGGGTGAATGACATGGGTCCTTGTCAAACAGCACAGTCCTGGGGCCAATGCTGAGTTTGCCTTGAGGTGTTCCTAGTGGACTTGAACTGAACAGAATAAGTTGGTGTGAGCACATATAAATTCAGGGTTCAACAACTGCTTTGTGAGGCCAGCACTGGCTGTGCATTGAAAACTAAACTACCCTCTGTAGGTGTGCTGAGAGCCCCTTACTGTGGCAGGACTGCATCTGTGACCACACTCATAGCCCTGGGAATTTTGCTTGTCCTCAAAGCATTTCAAAGATAGGGTGAGTGACTTGTTAGGGACCCAGCAGTAGCAATGCCTTCTGTTCTCCTGTAACAACATAAATCTCTTTCATATAAAGAATGCTATGCCGTGGAGATCAGCAAACAGAACATTTCTGTCACATCCTCAGACACTCCATCACCAAGCCCACTGCAGCCGTACCACGTGTGTTTTATGTGCAGTTTGTTAAAGCACAGTCATCTCACAACATCCTGAGGGTACCTTCACCTGCTTATAGAAAGCATTTCAGCTGCTGCCGAGCTCCAGCAGTTCGGTCACTCATCTGGAACCATGTGTACCAGGAATTTCAAAGATCATGTACTTACAAGATTGACAGCAATAAGAAGGTACCCCTGGTTGTGTGGACACAGAGTCCACTGCAGGGTCAGGTAGCTGCAGAAGGAGATCCCAGAAGCCAGATGTGCTCAGAGTCCTCAAATGCTGACTAGTGGGAACATGTGACATGGGGACTCGCATTCCTGGCATCTTGTCTGGCTCCTTTTCCAGGTCTCACTTGGGCTTTGCCTCTTCCCTTTACAACCCACTCACTAAATGAAGACACGCATCAGAGGTAACCTTCAAGTCTCCCTGAAATGTAGCTTCTCTCAGCAACTAGAAACTAGACTGTAGGCGGCTGTCAGGAATCCATGTGGTTCTCACGGCCCTCCTACTTACCACTCAGCTGAGGACGATTTGCCTAAATCACCATATTAGTTATTTTCCCTGTTGCTGTCACAAATACCTGACAAGAACAACTAGAGGAAGGAAGTGCTTTTGGCTCACAGTTTGAAGGCGCAGTCCATCATGGTGGGGAAGGCATGGCGGCAGGAGCTTGAGGCAGCTGCTCCCACTGCGTCCATGGTCAGAGAGCAGAGTGATGACTGCTGACTCGCAACTCACTTTTTTTCTTATTCATGCCAGGACCCCAACACAAAATAATGCCACCTGATTTTAGGATGGATCTTCTGACTTTAACTAACTCAGTCTAGAAACTCTTTCACAAGGTTTGTCTCTTATGGGAGTCTAGATCTTGCCAAGTTAACAATGTTAACACCACAGTCGTGGTCAACTAGGAAGTAAACTATGAAATTGAGGATTAAAGTCATTAACAGTTTCAGTTCTTAGTCTTTCTGGAGTCTGTCCTCTGGAGGTGTCAAAATAAGATCATAATTCCAACTACAAAACAGAACTAGTTATAGAATTGGTAGCCATGTCTAGTTTTCAAGAGATTCTAGATATTTCTGAAGCTTCTGGTGGATAAGGAACACTAATAGTTGGCCAGGGGACTCTTCCTGGATAGATAAACTTGTCATACACATCCAAGTGTGTCTGGAAGTAACACATAGCCCCTTGAGCCACCTCTAATCCCGCTGGGTCAGGTGGTCTCCATCCTTCACTGGTGATCAGGGCAGCTAGATCTGTGTTCTGTGTTGGGACTCACACTGGAAAAGGTACTGACTACTCCCTGGCAGAGCCTGGCCTTTACCACCCTAAGGGAAGACCCAGATTCAGGCCCACTGACAAAAGGGCACAGGTATTCGTTCCATTGAATAATGCAATCTCGATTTGGACCTAGCAACCAAATCTGCAGCTTCCGAGTATCTCAGCTATGGTCCTGGCCTAGTGCCTGGTGCAGGCTCCTTTCTCTGTCTGCAGAGTCTTAGTGCTCTGATGCTCTGCAACAGCAATTTCTAACTCTGCAATGCCCAGGGTCAAGTGTGGAAGGAAGCCAGCAACTGCAGCAGCTAGAAGCTAAGCACCTCAACTCCATGAGCAGCTGACTTCTTGAGGACTGAGTGTATTAAGGCTTGTCTGTGGAGGGCACCAATCAAACAGGAATCTTCTCCAGCTCCCACAGTGGGGCTGGGTAGTTCAATGATGGTCGTTTGCTGTCTGCACACTGGGGAAGTCGAGAACCTGAAGGGGTATTAAGCCAGGTCCCTCCCTCGGCAGTCCTAATGCTGCACGGAAAGCCCGAAGTTCCTTGGGATGCCACTGGCATTTAGACTATGTAGGAAGGTCCAAGTAGCTGGTTGCTGAGGTCACTAGAGATTGGCAGCCACAGGGATAAACACGCTCACTCAGAAGGGAAGGAAAGCAGGCAGACAGCACTGCTTTGCCTCAGCCCTCTCTGTATTTGGACTGTGTAGTGGTTTGAGCCCTCAGAGGTTCATAGATTTAAATGCTTGGTCGCATGGGAGTGGCACTATTTGAAAGGATTAAGAGGTGGGTCCTTGTTGGAGGAAGTGTGTCACTAGAGATGAGCTTTGAGGTTCCAAGGGCCCAAGATAGGCCCAGTGGCTCTGCTCATCCTGCTGCCTGCGGATGCAGATGTAGATCATGGAGATCAGCTCCTTCTCCAGCACCATGTCTGTCTGCACACCACTGTGCTCCCTGCCCTGTTGACAATGGGCTCTGAAAGTGTAAGCAAGCCCAAATTGAATGCTTTTCTTTTAGATATGAGTTGCTAAGGTCATGGTGTCTCTTTGCACCAATAGAACACTGGGTAAAACAGATTGCCTGATGAGATGTGCCACATTGTCTGTTTGTTTATTTGTTTGTTTGTTTTAAAGGCATAGTTTCATTATATAGACTAGGCTGGTGGCTGCCTATGCTTTCCAAATGCTGGGATTAAGGGGGTGAGCCACCACACCAGGCCACCACTGTTTTTTATTGTTTTTGTTTTTGTTTTTGAAACAGAGTATCTCTGTGTAACAGCCCTGGCTGTCCTGAAATTTGCTTTGAAGATCAGGCTAGCTTCAAACTCACAGAGATCTGCCTGCCTCTGCATCCCAAATGTTGCGCTTAAAGGAATGTACCACCTCTTCCAGGTTTGAATAGTAGTTTTTAAAATTAAATCTTCTAATGTACTACAGTCCAACAATATAGTCATTTGATACTTACATGCTGAGAGATGATGTAGGAACATATTATCTTAGTTAGGGCTTCCACTTCTGTGAACAGACACTGTGACCAAGACAACTTTTATAAAGGACAACATTTAATTGGGGCTGGCTTACAGGTACAGAGAGCTTCAGTCCATTATCATCAAGGTAGGAGGCATGGCAGCATCCAAGCAGACATGATGCTGGAGGAGCTGAGAGTTTTAAATCTTGTTCCAAAGACAAACAGGAGAAGGCTGGCTTCCAGGCAGCTAGAAGGAAGGTCTCTCAAAGCCAACTCCCACAGTGAGATACTTCCTCCAACAAGGTCGCACCTTCTAATAGTAGCATTCCCTGGGCCAAGCATATTCAAACCATCACACGTATTAAAAGTCTTTTCCCCCATAATGAAGTCATTATGTGTCTACATGAGCAGAAACTATGTACAATAAAAACTCTGTAACCTACAATATGTTTGCCTTCTAGCTAAGCCCCAGTGTTTTAGGCATTGTTGTCTGAAAATGGCTGGTGTACTATTATTCCTTAGGAAAAATCTGCTTCTATTCATGACAGATGCAACTTACATTTTTTAACATTTCCTATAATCTAAGATACAGAGGGCAGAATGCACACTGTCAGATAGTACAAAACACCAGGGGGATACTATGGAGGCTGGGGAAGCAGAGGGAGCAGTTGGGAGGGTAGAGAGGATGGCAGCCAGTTCTTTGTGCCCTGGCTGGACGGACCATCTTAGAGCTGTGTGTATCCTGGTGAGCATGCAGGCAGGGCAGTCCCCAGGTTTTGGCCTAAGTTGGTGAGAGAAATCTGGGTGAGGAGTTTGTAGGGGGATCCAGAGCTGTGGTTTGGCAGGTACCCGAGAGACTTGCCAAGATAGCCAAGTGGAGGCTCTTGGCTGGGCAGCTGAGCACCCTTCGGGGAGCACTGGCCTTGAGTGGGTGTGGGACTCACCAGATATTAGGGAATTTCAACTTGAGAATATATAGGAATAAAGAGACCCAGTGCCAAATGTGGAGCCTCCAGGCGGTTGGCAGTGAAGGAAGATAAACAGGAAGGAAGCCCTGTGGCACTGGCCTAGTGCTGGAACTTTCTCCTGGTCTTCGTTATTAAGTTATATGACTGATAAGCACATAAATCGAGCCTTTCCTCTGCTGATTGTGCACAGTCATGGGTGATCTGTGTTTTTGTCTGCACAGTCCCAGGTGGCTGTATTTTCCCAGCACTTGATGCCAATGTCTTGAACTTAAATAGAGGGAACGTGCTAGTGTTTCCCTGGGGGCACCATGACCATACTATTCTGGGTATTAATGGTTCTACGCTCATGGAATGGGAAAAATATTCCCATAAGGAGCTTTGGAGGTAGCTGCGGCTCAAAGAATAGGATTCTCCTTATTGCCCATAGCCACGGCTCTTTTCTGATGGAGCAAGCAGGGCAGCCTTGTTCTGCACATGTATTAGACAAGCCCACACCCTCACCTATCTGGGTCTAATCCCCTCTGTTCTTCATCACCTGACTCTCTCTACAGCCCTGACTGGTTTTCTCATCTCCCCCAGTCCGCATGATAAAACAGCCGAGAGAGAGAGAGAGAGAGAGAGAGAGAGAGAGAGAGAGAGAGAGAGAGAGAGAGAGAAAGAGAGAGAGAGAGAGAGAGAGAGAGAGAGAGAGAGAGAGAGAGAATTCTTTGGGTCTCTAAATTAGATGCTACATTGTAGCTAGGTTTTTTTTCTTGTAATAAAAAAAACTTATGTAAAATGGGTGTTTGGTCCATATGTATGTCTGTATCACATGCATAAGTAGTGCTCTTAGAAGTCATGGAGGAATCGATGGATGTGAGCTGCCATGTGGGTTCTGGGAACTGAACTCCAGTCCTCTGGAAGAGTGACCTGTGCTCTTAACCGCTGAGCCATTGCTCCAGCCACATGACTAGGTTTTGAGGCTGTGACATTCACACCTTTTTGTGTGTTGTCATTAGCATGACCTAAAGTAAGAAATGTGCCTAGCTTGTGATCTCAACGCCACATGCCACACACACCTAGTCTCAAAGCACTTGTCACCTAAATTCATTGTCCATCACTGGTCTTGACCTGATTCCAGAAAACCACTAATCCAGCCCAGAGGATGGTAGACAATGACCAGACGCTCCAGAGAGCTTTTTCCAAGGAACACAAATGAAAGCAAATGTTTATATGCCACATTGTTTTAATGTGTCACTAGTGCTCAGGTTCCCTGGGTGGGTGGTTGGGGTTGACACCCTTTGAAGCTGCTGAAGGCAGTGGAGCAGGTCCCCTGCTCTGCAAGTGACTCCCTAGCAGTACCAGAACGGGAAGGATGCGGCTGCGGTTTCCTTACAGTACTTCCTGGGAGTGTAGGAGAAGAGTCAGAGATGAACGTAAATGTGTAGGATACTTACTTAGCTCATGAGAGTGAAACAGTACACAGCCGCCTCATTATCCAGGCCTGGGGAACAGCTAAGGAGAGCAGGGTACGTGTACACGGTGTGCTGCTTTAGGGCTCGGGAACCTCACGGGGAAAGAATGGTTGCTGACGAGGAACCAGTTACTGTATGGTTGCCTAGGAAGCACAGACAGGATGGCTGTGCAGATTTCTCATGAACCTGTTTGTTGAGAAGAACCCTTACCTGTGCCAAGGTCATGGAGACACTTTCCCATGCCTCCTCCTACAAGTTCAGTTTTGATTGTGTGTATATGTGCTGTACATGCATGTGTGCGTGTGTAGGGGCACGTATGTGGGTGTATGTATGTATACCTGTTCACATGTATGTGCAGGACCAAGGTTGACACCACGTATCTTTCCCAATCACCCTCTGCCTTAGCTATTGAGACTCTCTCTTGAACCCAGAGTTCACCGATGAGGTTAATCTAGGTATCAAGCCTGATCCTTGCTTTGGGGAATCCCAAGCATCGAGGGTGGCTTGCCATGGCTGCCCTACATGTTTGTGGCTTCTGGGTATCCAGCCTCTGGTCCTCTGGTTTTTGTAGCAAGTTCTAAACTGACTGAGTGATCTCTCTGGCCTCTTTTCTAGAAATCCTCTATTTTGCCGCTGACATTTTCAAAGCTCTCCTAGAGTTGAGTTTTGTGCCTCACGCAAGTAGTGAGTCTTCCATTTGTGTGTGGATAAGACATACTACCATATTTTTGTTAGGGGTATTTCGAGACAAGGTTTCTCTGTATAATCATCTTGACTGTGCTGAAACTCACTTTGTACATTAGGCTGGCCTTGAACTCACAGAAATCTGCCTGCCTCTGACTCCTGAGGACTGGGATTAAAGGCATGCACAGCTTCATATTTACTTATTTTTTAAAAAAGTTATTTATTTTACTTTGAGTGTGTTATAACTACATAATCCTCCTTTCTTTTAATATAATATATACTATTTATTTATATAATAAAATACAATATATAATATATAACATTAAATTATAATTATAAAACTCACTACCCACATATTTAATTTTCAAAGGCTGTAACACAGAGCATGGAGGGCACCCATATATGATCTCAGCACTCGGGATGGGGAAGCAGGAAGATAGCAAGTCCTAGGCCAGCCTACAACACCTAGCAAGATCCTGATTATAAGGAAATGGCCTTCTACCCTGCACTGTAGCAATGTTTATAACCCGCAGACAGCACTGGTGTGTGAGTATTTACAGGGGCAACAGTGTGGACTGCATCTTTTGCCTTCCACGTCCCGTGACTCTGCAGTCCAACTTTGCTTTGACAACACAGTAGTGACCTAGGCTTGTGTCTGGGCCTCTGTTTTGTTTTTTCTGCTTATCCTCTTGCCTCTGACATCACTCCAGGGAAGATCATCTAGACTTAGCTACTACTCTCAGGAGAAGCTCCACTCAGCCATTAGCTGGACCAGCCCGTCATTGCAGCCAGGGGTCTGTTCACCCTGTGTCTGCCCGAGGCCAGTTCTGTTCCTAACTCCTCCAAGACTGGACTTGATTCTATAGTGGGTATGTTATTTTATTTTGTTCTTTCTTTTAAAAGCTGCTTTAAGTCTTCTTGGGTCTTTGTATTTCCATACAAATTGTAGAACCTACTTGTTAATTTCTGTTTTCATAAGAACCCCGTGGGTTGAGTTGCATTGAATTTATCAGTCAGTCTGGGGAAAGCTGGCTTGTTTATAATATCGAGTGTTTGGGTTTATGAACAGAACTGATTCTGGTTTTCCCCCTTTTAAATTTCTAACAGGCTGTAGTTTTCAATGCAGAGGTCCTAAGGGTCATTCTTAGCATGTGTTCGCAAACATTTGCCCTCCCGATAAATGGTACAGTCTAGCACTTTCTTCCCTAATGACATAGAAATCGAGCTGATTTGTTCACATTTGAACTTCTTGTCCCTCTTAGCATTCATTCAACTGATCTTTAAAAGCACACACTTTGTCAGGATGTGGGGGAGCCACAAGTGAGGGAGACGCTCCTAGTGGGAAGACATGCCCCTGCCAGGCAGATGTGTGACGTTAGCAGTGGTGCTCCAACCCAACAGGCAGTTCTTACATACACCACATGCCAATCTGTCCAAATAAGAGCCATCAACTAATCACAGAACCCTGCTCTGAATCATCCCAAAGCCTGGCTGGGGATGCTCTGGGACTGCTGTAATGAGCAAGGGTCACCTAAGGACAACACACACACACACACACACACACACCAGGGTGACCAGAGAGACAACTGAACTCCAAAACTAATAGCCAGACAAAGGCCTCAGCAAAACCCACCTGTCCAGGGCAAAGCTTTGCATGACAGCTCTTTTTATTATCTTCCAACCATCTCTGGTTAAATTAAAATAGATGGGCCATGGGTGCGGACGTGGCAGATGGGCTCAGTTGTGTGTGTTCTGTTTGGTGTCTGCTCTTACAAAGGAATTAGTTCTTGGAGAATTGGCTTGGAGAGATGACCTTGATTCTTGAACACTCATAATTGAAGGCTAGCAGACTATTTTCATAAAAAATATTCAGAGAACGTGTTCTTTTCCAGCAAAAAGTGACTAGTTAAGCATCACCTTGAGTTAAGGGGTAGGGATGCACCCTGTTATCTGTCTAATTTAAAACCTCAAAACCTTCAAGCTGTCTGCAGGGTGCAGCATTATTGTTTAATATTATTTGAGAGCTATAAATGCTTTTGTCACAAGGATGTTGATGGCTGTTGCATCTATAAACAACTGAGATGTGGATTCCTGGGGGAGCAGGACTGTTGCATCTATAAACAACTGAGATGTGGACTCCTGGGGGAGCAGGACTGTTGCATCTATAAACAACTGAGATGTGGACTCCTGGGGAGGGGGGCGGCACCTCCCTCAGATGGGAAGTGGTCATCTTTATTTTATTTTATTTTATTTTATTTTATTTTATTTTATTTTATTTACATTGCAAATGATTTCCCCTTTTCTGGGTCCCCACTCCCCGCAAGTCCCATAAGCCCTCTTCCGTCCCCCTATTCTTCCATCCACCCCTTCCCACTTCCCTGTTCTGGAATTCCCCTATACTCTTGCACTGAGTCTTTCCAGAACCAGGAGCCACTCCTCCATTCTTTTTGGACATCATTTAATTTGTGGATTATGTCCTGGGTATTCAAAGTTTCTAGACTAATATCCACTTATCAGTGAGTGCATACCATGATTGATCTTTTGAGACTGGGTTACCTCACTTAGTATGATGTTCTCCAACTCCATCCATTTGTCTAAGAATTTCATGAATTCATTGTTTCTAATGGCTGAATAGTACTCCATTGTGTAAACATACCACATTTTTTGTATCCATTCCTCCGTTGAAGGACACCTAGGTTCTTTCCAGCTTCTGGCTACTACAAATAGGGCTACTATGAACGTAGTTGAGCATGTGTCCTTATTGCATGCTGAAGAATCCTCTGGATATACGCCCAGTAGTGGTATAACAGGGTCCTCAGGAAGTGACTTGCCCAGTTTTCTGAGGAACCGCCAGACAGAACCCAGAGAGCCAAATAACCCCATTAAAAAGTGGTGTATGGAGCTAAACAAAGAATTTTCACATGAAGAACTTCAGAGAACTGAGAAACACCCTAAGAAATGTTCAACACCATTAATCATTAGGGAAATGCAAATCAAAACAACCCTGAGATTTCACCTCACACCAGTCAGAATGGCTAAGGTCAAAAACTCAGGAGACAGCAGGTGTTAGCGAGGATGTGGAGAAAGAGGAACACTCCTCCACTGCTGGTGGGATTGCAAGATGGTGCAACCACTTTGGAAATCAGTCTGGGAAGTGGTCTTCTTAAGTGAGTCCCAGCACCGTGTCTGACACAAGACCTCTGCAGCCTGCACTGCACTTTTGGTTCAGTAATCCATTGTTCTGAGTAGCATCTGGTCCAGCCTTCCAGTATGCTGCCTCTCAAGATAGCTGTTTGTTACTTGAACCACATACTGCTTAGGAGACATTTTTTTTAGACTTATTTTTATGTGCACGAGTGTTTTGCCTGCATACACGTATGTACACCTTGTGCATGTAGTGCCCATGGATATCAATAAGATGTCAGATACCCTGGAACTAAAGTTATAGATAGTTGTGAGCCACCATATAAGTACTGGGAACCTGGATCCTCTGGAAAAATAACCAGTGCTCTTAACCACTGAGCAATCTCTCCACCCCTTAAGGAGACCTTTCTTAGGTGAGCAAGCTTCAGCCTCCACTTCAAGTAAAAGGAAGCATAAGGTATATCAGTCCACAGTATGAGGCAGAGGCTGAGGCTGATAGCTGATCAATCCTAAGGGCACCAGCCTGGACTTTTGTTCTGAAAAGTACTTGGTTGGTTATTTCCTACCTTTAAGTGAGGCGGGATTCTCCCAAGGCTGTAAGTTTCAGGGAGACAAATGGAACCACTGCTGTACTGTCCTTGAATTTACCTGAAAGGAAGTGTGTAAGAATTGGTAGGAAATGGGCAAACTGGACAGTAGGTAGAATTATTTCAAATAGATACGAGCACACACTATGAAGTTATCAGATAAAATAGATGATTGGATTGGATTAGAAAGACCAGAAACTGACCTGAGTTCCATCAAGGAGCTGATTTTGTAACCAGGAAATGATAGGAGAGGTGAAGTGTGGTGGCCATGTTTGGTGCATAATCTCAGGAAAGGTTTGGCTTCTGTTACTGGCTGAGGCTCACCCACTTGGCTACAAGGGACAACTCACGGTATATTGCAGTCTGATGGACCACCAAGCCAGGTCAAAGCAACTATACACAGAGGTCCCTTTGGACCAAATTTTCTGTTTAAGTGTTCTGTGGCAATTGTGTTATTCCTGGGCTTGTACTGCCACAGCCTTCAGTATCTGTAAACAGAAGAAGACTGTGGATGGGCTGGAAAGATGCTCAGTGGTTAAGAGCACTTACTGCTCTTGCAGAGGAGTTCGGTTTCCACCACCCATGTCAGGTGGCTCACAGAAATCCAGTGTCTTCTTTTGGAATCTGCAAATACTCACACACAGATACATACATGCATGCACGCACACGTACATAAATAATGTTTTTAAGTAAAAAGATAGTCTAGGTGTTCAACAGTAAGAGAACAAGCTAGTAAACATATGATGGAACCTTAGGACATTGTTTCGATTTCTAAAATGAAAGCATTTTTCATGTGAGTTTTCTATAGCTGTTTATAGTGATTGGAGGGAGGAAAGGGACTCACACAGCAAACTATCACCAAGTTTATTCCCGAGAAGGGCAATTTAGGACCGTCTATTACCAGATAGGGTGGGACTTGATCTTCATGGCAAAGCCTGTGTCCCTGGGCTTCCTGACACTCCCTCAGCTGCCACCAAGTCACTGAGGGGCTTGTAGACTCCAAGTCTCTGCATCCTCTGCAGTTTATACCCCAGGAAGGAAGAGGTGAGGCTCATGGTTGTGGTCTACCTGGTGATGAGCCAGCTTCCTAGCTAGGAATGCTGGGATGCTGAGCTGACCTGAGCCTGGACCTACAGGCCCACAAGGATGAGAAAACCAGCAACAACAGATGCATGGGGAGAGGTGGTCCTACATGTAGCATGGAAATAGGTTGTTATACATGTAAAGCACCAAGGGAGCCTGACAGGCAAGAGGCTCTGCTGTGGGAGCCAAGCATCTTTTAGAAGGGAATTTTTTTTTTCGAGTACATATGGTGGTAACTGTCTGTAATACTGGCACTCAGGAAGCTGAGGCAGGGGGCTAGCCTAGTCTATATGTACATACAAACACACATATGTAAAATATAAAAAAACAAAAGGGCACCAGGAATACCTCCAGTTTTCCAGCTTACTCCAGGGAGCCACGAAGACAAACCCCTGAAATCACAGGTGAGAAGCTCAGCTCTGTGGCATTGGTCATTTGGAAAATTTCCAGTGAGCTCTTGCCTCACTCCCTGGAGTGTAGTGAGGAGGTAGTTGCATGGCTTGTAGCTACTGGCTCATTGTGGAGAAGTGAGAAGGAAGAAAATTCAGAGCACTCAGTGGTGTGGGACACAACTCTCCAGGGGGAAATGCCGGGATGAGGTGGGAGTGCAGATGTCACATGACCATTGGAGAATCTCAGATCATATCCAGATGCAATAGAGAGAGGAAGGGAAGAAGAAGTCCTTACAAATAGTGAAAACACGTCACAGAACTCAAACTGACTCTCACGCAGAAGGGACCGTGAAGGTTATTTACAACGGACTTGAAAGACATCAAGAAAGCTGTCCAAGACAGGACATAAATCCAGGTTAGAAAAACATGTAATTGATGTGGCAAGACTCATGAATTAGAAACAAAACTTTAGAAGTATAGATATAGAAGGAGCATGAACGTATGAGCCCAACAAATAATACTTTGTGTGAAATGGAAGGAGAGACAGAGAAAAAAAAAAGAAACAAAATGGGTGAACACCGAAGATGAGCAGTTACCCTAACACAAGGACATTAGGGGTCCTTGCAGATGAAGGAGACACAATTCAGAGTACAGAAACATGCCACTTAGGACGCTTTAAAAGGAAGCTAGGGACTGCTGAGGTGGCTCAGAGGTAAGGGCATGTGTCCCCTGCCCAAAGCTAACTAACTAACTAGCTAACTAACTAACTAATGCAATTTTAAATTAAGTATAAATTTTGGTATGTGCATGTTTATATGTATATGAGTTTATATGTACCGCATATGAACAAGAGCCAGTGGAGCCAGTGGGAGACCAGAGAGGGTATTGGAGCCTCCTGGAACTGGAGTTGCAGGCAGTTAGTTATGAGCCTCAATATGGGTGCTAGGACTCTAGCCTGGGGCCTCTGCAAGAGTACTGAGTTCATTTATCTTTTGAGACACAAAAAAGGTTTTAAAAAGGAAACTGTTTATTGAAAGAGTGTTCTGAACCCAAGACCCAGAGCAGCAACCCCGGAGAGTACACTAGCAACATGAGAGAAATCGCGGTGCCAACGTACTCTGTGCGCAGGGGAGAGGAGACAGAAGTGTGATCGTGGGTCAGCTGAGAGCAACTGTGAACAGAGAGGAGGATGGGCAGCAAGCATAAGGTCAAGGGTCAGTGTCTGGTAAAGCCTGCATCCAGCTGCAGAGTGGACATCATGCAGGAATTCAGGTGGCATCGTTCCTACAGCTGCCCATAAGGACAGTGATACTTCCCTAAGGAAGTAGACAGAGACACCAACCAGTCCATGAACACGGGACCCAGAGCCTCTCAGTGAGTTAGACCCACATTGAAGGTGAAGGCATAGAAGCCACACACGACCTGTGCTTAGGGCAACCTGCCAGGCTCAATCTGTATAGATCCATTGGGAATTATGAAGTATTTTGAGATTTAGAAAATCCTTTGAGATTCCTTACCAGGGGGTTGGGGGAGGGGCGGCAACAAATGAAAGTATGAAAGGACAGCAGGTTAGAATGGCTGCGGAACTGTCCAGGCAGTTAGGATGCAACCACACGGTGGGGGTAGGGGCATATGGAGAGTGCAAGGCCACCATCCACTCATGGTTATCACACTCAGCGGGTCAGTACCAAAACCACTGTGTCCCGGAGCCATTGACTGTTTAATGTGAGTGCGGGGAATGGGTGATGACATCACCTCCTGATTGCTTGAGAACAAAAAATGCTCTGTGAAAGAACAGAGATTCGGCTGTGGGCGGGGCACCAGACAGAAGCTTTGTGGTCCGCATTTTGAATTTAATGTTGATGTGAACTTGCAAGATGTATGTGCATGTAATAATACATTTTACATCTATAGCTATATCTATCATCTTATCTATATCATCTATATCTATTTACATACATATGTATACACATAGGCTATGACTTGTACCTGGAAAATACCCTTCTAACAGTGACCTATCCAGAAGGAATGAAGAGTCCTAGGCCACGGCTGAGAACTTGAAATATTCTCTGACCATGAAAAGCAATCAGAGCATCTAGAGATACATGGAACAATCTTGGACTACACCACACCCCGTACCCTGAGCAGCTACGAGGGTCTCAACAAGAGGATTCAAGAGCCTCCTGAAGAGGAGTTTGCTGGCCTTAAATGTGAACGACACTCCAAGTCTCAATGAGGATGCGATTTGCAAAGAAATGGAGCCCATCAAGTATGCTCGAATCCACACGCTTCTCAGGAAACAGTTAGCTGGTACCCTAAGGTTGGCAGGGAGCCAGTTTATTATCTCACAACTGAGTAATTAGAGGAATGAATCAATTATTTATTTAGCTTTCCACCACAACCAAACAGCAGCTAAAGGAAGGACCCCCAACTTCTAGTGAAGAAACCCCCCTCCCATTGCACTGTTCAGATCTTGCTGGAAGGCCAGAAGCATCAGCAAGAAAACAAAACCCATGCATGAGAATCCAGGGGCAGCCCCTGCCCCTCTGGCCCTGGCCGGCTTCTGTGGCTGCTCTGTGTCTGAGAAGGCTTTAGCATTTCTTACAGCAGCTGTCATCCCTGTGCCATCTCAGCCGCTCAGAGGCCTCTGTGAGAGTCAAGTGGCTCTGACAGACTTGGCTATACTGAGAGACACCTGCATCACTAAAGCACACCTCTGCGCATGTCTGGGAGGGTATCCAGAGCCAGGTGGCATGAGGATCACCAGCTAAGAAATAAAGAACCATTCTCAATGTGGATAGCACTGCCCGCTAGTCTTTGGGGGCCAGAGGAGCAAAAGTGGGAGGCAGAAGGTGGCCAGTGTCGGCTCCTGGCCACCGTGAGGTCATTCACTTTGCTCTCCCTCCTGTCTCTTCCCAGATACGATGCTCTTCCTCCCCACACACAGGCCCAGAAGCAGTGGAGCCGAGTGACCATGGACTAAACCCCTGACACTGTGAGCTAAGATAATCCTTCCTCCCCAGCATGTCTGTCTTTAGCCAGCCTCCCAAAATTCCAAGAGAGCTAGCTACCTCATGTTGAGCCTTGAGTCTGCCTAGCAGCATTTCTCCAGGGCACAGAAGAGTCTCCCAGGATCCTCCAGGATCTAACTCTTGCCGAACATCCAAGACTGACCCTGGATGTATCCCATTCTGCCACAGGCTTTGTTGGAAGCTAGTGGCCCAGCCTGGGGGCACTGTGTGTACTTTGGGAGGGGCAGAGAGGAACAATCTTCTGGTGGTTGGCTGGACTTTAGCCAATCCTTCCACACTTGGGGGACAGGTAGAGTCTTTGGTCCATGACCAAGTCTCAGGCCCTGGGCAGGAGTAGCTGGAGGCAGGGGTATCTTGTCTCCACCAGCCTAAAGGTGGGATGCAGTCTTGCCAAACCTCAGGCTGTTGGGCCCACACTGTTCTCGACCCCCAATAATCTGCTCTGCGACACAGGATGTGCTCATTTTCCTTTTGGTCATTCCCATTTGGAAAGTCTTCATAAGGTCTGAGTATTTATCTGCTGAGAGAACAGAGCCCGGCTCTATGTCCATAAGTACTGGTGTTGGTTCCGGTGTACCATGTCCCACTTGGGACTCAATGTACCCCTCAGGGTCTAACCCACAGGGAGACTAGCTATCCCTACACACACACACACACACACACACACACACACACACACACACTATTCTTCACTCCTTCCTTCGAACATATAGAGTGTTCTCTGTTTCACATGTGACTCACAGAGGAAGAGAAAGACTTTCTTCAATTAATTCAGAAACACTTTGTGGTTGCTCATGCCTGTAATCTTACCACATTTGGGAGGTTGAAGCAGAAAGATTTCTGTGAGTTCAAGACTTGTTTGGAACACAATGTGAGCTCTGGGCCAATTTCAGCTACAAAGTGAGACCCTATTCCCCAAAACTGAAACCACACAGACCCTGTTTTATTTATTTATTTTTTCTTTTTCCGTATCTGGGACGCCATTAAGACTGGAAGCAGAGGCGAGTCACATTAAGTTGAGTTGGCAGCTGCCTGTTTCCTCTACTTTCCAGTAATGCTCTGTTCATCAGTCAGGATTCCAAACTGTTGTCCTGTGTGTACAAGGGATAGTCAGGGACCTGCTGGACTTTAAGAGGACAATAGGCCCGCCCCGCCAGCCCTGGGGGCCAGCTGTGAGAGTCAGCGTCACATGTCTGTCTATGGGGAAGCATCAGCAAACAGGCCCTAAAAGTTGCTTCTGTTGGGGAAGGGTGGAAGGGAGGGAAGGGCAGCCAGAGGCAAATAAATCAGGAACAGTTTGGATTTTAAATGTGCTCCCAAACCATGAGTTAAAGGATTTGTTCCAAGATTATAGCACTAGTTAAGTATAGAGGAGCCTTTAGGAAGTAGACTTGGACTGGGGAGACAGCTGGGTAGGTAAATGCTTGCTAGATGTACTTGGGGGCAGAGTGGGTAGCTTCGCTGATGATTTGGTGGTGGTGGTAAGGAAAGTGAAGATGGCTCCAGCAAGATTCTCCCCCAAGAATATAAGGAGAAGAAATGGAAGCCGAGGGGCATGCAAGGATTAAGCAGATATCCAGCCCAGGAAGGAGTCACTACGGTTGGCTGCTATAGAAAAGTGGCATATGGAGTATATCAGTTATATCACAGCTGATGGCCCCACTGTGGGAAGGAGACACTTGAAGGCAATCAGGACCTGGAAAGTTCAGCAGAGGGGGAGGACTGTCTCAGGGACCTGGCAGCAAGCCCGTGGCTCCCCAGAGCGTCTCTGAGACTCATAGAGGCACTGTCTTCCAGAAGCAGGTATGAGGAATACGCATCCCCACTGTGAGCAGGAAGTCGATCCGAACACCAGCAGCCTGGGAGAGGGGATGTTCTTCCACAGGAGCAGGCTGCTCCTTCACCAGGCAGTGGGACACATGAGGCTGCGACGCCATTCCTGTATCCTGCTGGGGCACTATTTACTGCTCCTCGAGAAGGGCTTAGAAAGTCAGGAGAGCCATCCAGCCCAAGGCAGGCTGCAGGTCCCTCTGGGGTGCAGATGGTGGGTATACCTCTTAGTGTCACCAAGGAAACTAGGCCTTGGAGATCTCAGTGTCAGGACCAGAAAGAAAGTGTGCTTGGGGATCAGTGTATGTGGGTGCCTGGAGTCCGGGGAAGTAACAGGAAAGGAAAGGGGTGGGTGCCCTCCACAGTGAGTGGTCAGAGAGGTGTAGGCTATAGAGCTGGGGCAGTCTCTGGTGTGGAAGCAGCTCAGCAGGACCTGTGGGGCTCACGGAGGGATGCACACTCAAATGCTACCAGGAGGGCAGACCTTTGTGAGCATAATTGCTCTGTGGACCACAGGCGAGTTCTTGGGTTCTCCATCACAGACAGGCAGGGCATGTGGAAATTTTAGTAGTGGGGTGACTACTTGGACAGAGCCCCAAACATTTGGGGTGAACGGGAAGCGTGTGGACCCAGTATTTCCAAAACCTAGATACTAGGTGTCATCTAGACAGCCAGCCTGGCTGCTAAGAGACGTCTTTATTTGCAAAGGATGCCATAGAAGGTAAGTGCAGCAGGTTGTGTGTGGAAACGGGACCTGGAGGGAACACAAAACTCTTTACAGGCACAGAGCTGCCAGTGCCCCTCCACCATCCATCGGGAAGCCTCTCTTGCTGTCCTGCTGAGCTTCTACCTAGAGGGGCCAGGAGCAGATTCCCGTGGGCAGGGAATGTCCACGCCCCCTCTTCTGCTATAGTGAGTGCCGGGCCGTGTATGCTGCAGATCACCGTGCATATCCATGTCCTCCACCAAGTAGGATCACTTATTTTAATTGACAGTTAAAATAACGCCTAAGTTTGCAGGAAAGCAATTCTTTAAGTGCGCAGGCGTATTTCAGCCGGTGCAGGCGTGTTCCAGCCGGCGCAGGTAGTTCCGGTCTCCGACAACCTCAATCTCGCCTGTCTTTCAGGTCAGCAAAGTCGAGCGGGAGAAGAGCCAGGAGCTGAAGCAGGTGCGTGAGCACGAGCAGCGCAAGCACGCCGTCCTGGTCACGGAGCTCAAGACCAAGCTGCACGAGGAGAAGATGAAGGAGCTGCAGGCCGTGCGGGAGGCACTGCTGCGGCAGCACGAGGCCGAGCTGCTGAGGGTCATCAAGATTAAGGACAACGAGAACCAGCGGCTGCAGGCCCTGCTCAACACCCTGCGGGATGGCGCGCCCGACAAAGTGAAGACCGTGCTCCTGTGTGAGGCCAAGGAGGAGGCCAAGAAGGGCTTCGAGGTGGAGAAGGTCAAGATGCAGCAAGAGATCTCAGAGCTCAAGGGGGCCAAGAAGCAGGTGGAGGAGGCACTGACCATGGTCATCCAGGCCGACAAGATCAAAGCGGCGGAGATCAGGAGTGTCTACCATCTGCACCAGGAAGAAATCACCCGGATCAAGAAGGAGTGTGAGCGCGAGATTCGCAGGCTGGTACGTGGCTGGGGAGCCGGCGGGAGGGTGGGCGGCAGGGCGCAACTCACACCCGCCATATTAGTTCTGAAGATTCCAGTGGTGCAGGGATGCAGAGCCAGGTACCCACAGGTAGGTAAGATCCCACCTACCCCTCGATCATAGCTAGCAGTGCTCCTGGATCTCTGCTTAGAACACAACAAATTTTCAAGTCAGAATTCCTGTCTTTCCCCAAGAGGCTGTGGAGGTAGCGGGTGGTAGGCCCGGGGCAGCAGCTGGGAGCTTACATTTCAAGCCACATGCAAGAAACTGGAAGAGGGCACTGGGGGCTGTGGGAGTGGAGGCTTTAGGAACCTCAAACCCGCCCCCAGTGACAAACCTCCTCCAACAAGGCCACACCTCCTTAAAGATTTATTTATTTATTGTATGTAGGTACACTGTAGCTGTCTTTAGACACCAGAAGAGGGCATCAGATCTCTTTACGATGGTTGTGAGCCACCATGTGGGTACCGGGATTTGAACTCAGGACCTCTGGAAGAGGAGTCAGTACTCTTAACCGCTGAGCCATCTCTCTGGCCCCCAAGGCCACACCTTCTAATACTCCCCAAGAAGCCACACAGGGGATCAAATATTAAAATGCCAGAGAGTTATGAGGGACATCTCATCCAAACTGCCCCAGGATCCAGGTACCCCAGGCACTGAGGTACTTTGCAGTAGGATGCAGCCATCTTTCCAGTTGTGGTCCCCAGGGAGTCATCCTTCCTCCACTTCCCTGGGTTTCTGGTGTCCAGAGGCATGCTACAGTCCATCACTTCATGGAATTTCAGGAGACGCCAGAAAGAAGAATCTGGACATTGGGAAGGAACCTTGTGTTTACCATGATAAACAGAGAGTGCCCACCCTATTCCTAGCTTGGACGCCCAACCCCTTTCCAGAATGTTCCTTGCTCCAATAGCCCTACCACTCTCTATCTGTCCAGACCTGTTTGTCATCATTGCCTTCCATGGCCCCAGGATAAGACCTGAGACCCCACATGATGTAATGTGACATTGTGTGGCTCTGGGCAAGGGAGGAAGCTGCCATTGGGCTGCTGGAAAGCTGTGCTCTGCCTGCTCCACTGGCCCCTTCTTTTGTCTTGCTTACAGTTAGTGTCTGCAGCAGAGGAAGGCAACCTTACTTCTCCACAAAGCTTGTCACTGAAAACAGCTGTGTTCTGTAGTCCCTTCCCACTCTGTTTTGGGTCCCCAGAGTCAAATACTGTGACTCTGCCAGCTAGTGTCCCTGAACTTTATCCCAGACTGTCGCGGCTTGGTCTGAGTCTTCACCTCAGTCTATGTGGCCTTCTCTCTCCTGTACGAAATGCCTCCCTCTCAAAGGGCTGTGCCTTCCTTGCTCCTCATCTGCGTCACCATAGTGGACTAGGTACATCTCAGCAGGAAACATCCTCCGAGAAGCCCCTGAGGAAAACTGGAGGAGGCTGACAAGAGGAGTCCCAGGTGGGATGGGTAATCCCTAGCTCTGACCACTGGGGCTCCAGACCCAGAGGGAAGGGCAGCACTGCAGCCCAGGAGAACATCAGGGACAGGATCTAGTTACTGTCAACTCCCAACCCAACAGAGTAAGGAGCACATGTCCAAACCACTTACCTCCCACTGACATAGATCAGAGGCCAACATGGGGGATCAGGTGAGACCATTGCAGGGGTCAGAATCCTCCCCCACCCCACGCGCAGGGTAGAAATTGAGTCTTAGGCCTCACATATGCTAGGCAAGCATGCTACAGTCACTACCCAGCCCTCCATCTTTTGGGTTACTGAGCCTGACAGGAGGGTAGAGAGAAGATGTAGGGGCAGAGCGAGCATCCTGTGTATAGCTCTATCTTGGGTAGGTGGAGGATACACAGTCCCATCTCTGCTGCTAGGAGTCACACACCTGTGGTCCACAGAGTCACCCAGGCGTCATCCCAATTGTGTCACGTAGCTCACACACCTGCGTGTATTCTTTTGAGTTGTTTTGTTTGCTTAGTTTTCTAAGCGGCTGCGTCACTAATGCTGCGCACATGTCCAGCAGACCGGGAAACCTCTCAACACATCAAAATTGGAATTTCAACCACTTGCCTTTGAGGTACATCCTTTAAGTACCGCATCTGCTCCTGTCTCTTCACCCAGCTAAACAGGACACAGACCAGTAATTCTGGACTTTTCCTCATTGCTTGAATACCTTCCCTCTCCTCTGCCCTGTTCCCTGCCAGCCCTACTTTCTCCTAGAGCTCAGGACACCTCTGAAATGTCACTGTGTGGATAACACAGACACTTCTTCATCTCCATCAGGCAGACAGGAGCTCTCTCTAATTGTCCTTCAGCTGGGGAAGTCTGCTGTGAGTGTCTAAATCCCCTTCCTGCATCTCCTCTTCCTTCCCATGTCTGCTCATCAGAAGTTGGTCCTTTCCTTTCATACTGAATTTATTATTTTCCTCCCAACATTAACTTTCTGTTCTATTTTCTAGAAAATGCCCTCGATTTCCCTGTTTGTTTTGGTCATTCTGTCAAAGAAGCCCACTCTCTGAAGTAAACCCTTCGATTCCCTCTCTTTCAGTCACAGGTTAGCAGGGGCTCTTCTCTGAGAATGTTCTACATTCAAAGGTTCAGCTTCTTCATGGTCTGCGCCATTACAGAGCCTCTTTTCACTCCTGCTGCGACTGTTGAGCAATTTTCTTAGCCTCTCCTTTACAGCCCAGCTGGGGAAATACATGGTGTGTGTGTGTGTGTGTGTGTGTGTGTGTGTGTGTGTGTGTGTGTGCTCACACATGATACCTGTAGATCTAAAGTGAACTTTCAAAAGTTACATGAGTTGGGGTGGAACATTTTCTTCTTTTCTTTCCAAAGAGGGATTCCAGTCACTCTAGTTGGAGAAAGAAAAACCAAGGCATCTGGAAGGAAAGGAAGAATTCAATCTTTTATTGATTGTAGGTGAAATGACTTTGTGCATAAAATATCCTAATAAATACACAAAAATAGGACTGAAGGTATAGCTTAGTGCTGGAGCCTTGCTTCATGTGCTCTAGGTCCTGGGGTTTGGTTTTATCCCCAGAGCACACTCAACTGAAGAGGAAACACACCAGACCCTACACAGGCTCCCAGCTGTACCTCACACACAGGAAATGCCAGTAGTATTCTCCAAGGTAATCATTCTCTCCACAGAGCCATGAAATATCCAAAATACACACAAGGTACCCCTCTCCACGAGATCACACAGTCCCCCAAAGACCCTGGAATTATAGTGAAAAGACAGTGAGGAAGTGGTTTTGCCTGTTTCAAAGCCTCTCAGGGTTTTTCTCTATAGAATTCTCAATCAGTCTGAAGAATATCCTTTATCTGCCACTGAAGACTTGCACACCCTGTTGACAGAGCAGGTACTTCCCTCTTGAGATCATGCCCAGCAGTTCAAGAGCTCTGTTTCCTTTCATCTGATTCCATCCAACACTGAAAGGCCTCGGGCTCACTTTCCATCTGCTGCAGTACTCACTACTGCCACCAGGTGTCACTCTTGAAGACTGTTGGATAGGAGCTTTCTTCTGGCCCTTGACCACCCATAGCCATTGGAGGTGCAGCTCATCTCTTCCGTAGGATTCTTCCTGAATCCACCCTCAGCCACACTGCTTCCAGAGACCAGTCATGGATAAATTGTGTTGAGCAAATAACATAATGAAAAACCCAAAGAACAGGCTGGACCCTGTGGCCAGGAGGCTCTAGAGCAAGTCAGTGTCACGCTAGGCCAAGCCACTGTTACCTATGAGCTAGGCTCAAGGCTCTGAGTTCAGAACCATCTCTTCTTGTGATACTGTCCAGTGGGGACCTCCTTATTGATGGAGGCCTCAGGATTACGTGTATTATCCCACTCGATCTGTAGCTCATAAGAGAACACTCAGCTAGCTGTCTGAAACCCAAATGTCAATTTGGCCTGACTCTCTAGACTTCACGGTGCAGAAGTGTCTGAGGCAAGTGTCAAACTTAAAAACAAATTGTTGTGTACTGGGAAGCTCTCACTAGCAGGGCAGAGGCTCAGGTGCTACAGCTTGGGGAGAAGAGGGCAAGAGCTTGGCATGGGCAAAGAGCCAGAGGCTCTTTTCTGAGGATATCAGAGATAGAAGCTTTCTGGAGCAGAAGCTAAAGCAGGGCAGAACAAAAAAGCAGGGAGGGGAGTTGCTCACAGGCAGCCTCACCCCAGGGACTGGGGACAGGACTGAGAACGGTTCTGGATCAGAGAAGTGGCAGAGTCCTTGAGTTCCAGGGCAGAGCCAGTCTGTCTGTGTATACAGAGGTTGGCTGGTCCTTTGACCTAGAGATTGGGCAATGGCTTCCTTGGGCCCAGCAGGCCAGAGAAAGCTCATTCCTAAGTCCCAAGCAAGGCAAGAGAAGCTGGGAGTCTCGGGACCTTTCCCACAGAAGAAGCCTGGCTGCAGTTACATTTGGAAACATTTCTCAGTCTGTGTTCCTTACACCATTTGGCAGAAACTCATTTCTTCATCTGGCATGCTGCTAGCATGGAGCCTTAGACCAATGTGGTATGGATAAAGGCCAAGGACTCCAGGTCAGCAGTGATGGTGCTAAAGGGATCCATGGGCCTTGGGAGCTCCTTATAGACTGATATCACCCCTTCATGTGTCATCTGTGCTAGAGTATTTGAACAGGGGCTGTGACCCCAAGAAGAGATGCCACACCAGTCAGCGGACAGGACTACAACCAGGGCTGCTGTGGGACACAGGCCTGAGAATTCTGCTGAAGTCCAGGCCCTGGGGATAGAACACAGTGGACCGGGATCCCCTATCCAGATGTTCTGGGAGAGCTGAGCTGGGGAAGGGAAATGAGAAGGCTCTGGGCCCATCTCAGAGCCCCCAGAGCAGACACCATAATCTTAAGTTCTGTCTCTCTGTCCTGGCCAGTGGCATTGTCTGACTGTAACTCAAGTCTGTTTGATATAGTGCTTATAAGAGGTGCTCAGCTGATGGAGTCTGATCTGGGGCTAGGCTGAGCCACACCGGCCAGCAGAGCCAGCAGAGCTAGGGCCTTAAATGGTGGAGTAGGATATGGCCTGGTAGAACTCAGGAGCCTCAGAGAGAGACTGGTGGAAAGAAGAAGACAGAAAAGGAAGCATGGCCAAGATGCCACCAGTAAACATCCGAGACACATCTGTCCTGAGCAGCGCAGGGCAGGGCTTGGGAGACAGCAAGGGCTTTGGGACTCCTACGTGGTTTCTAAAGTGAAGACGGATGACTACCACCCCACATTCCTGTCTCCTCACTTTGTCTCAGTGTGGGGGAGGGAGGAGTCACAGCTGTCTGTCCATCCCTGCCCTGCATGGGTGTTCAAGTCAGACCTTCTCTGGCAATAGGTGGGTCCTGTACAGTTCTCTTGGCTTCATCTGTGCACATCCTACTCAGTGGCTCTGGGCAAGTGGATCCCTGGTGTCTTTCTTGGCCAAATTTTCGATAATGTCATAGTGAAATGGAATGAGTGGGAAATCTCATGCACAGAGGTTCGGGAACAATCTTCAAAGGCTCACTGTGGTCTCAGATAGGGACGACTGTCACCTTCCATTCCTGCCTTTCTCAGAGTCTCCAGCCCATGATACCCCGAAGGCAGGGCTGTGCTAATAAGCACTGGAGTGTTTGTGTAGGTTGCCATTGAGTCTGGAAGAGCTCTGCAGTACAAGCACAGAGTGCATTTTCTAAAATACAACCTCGGGCTGTTATTAAAAACTCTATAAAATAGAGGAATTACAGACAGAAAGCAATTTCCTCTCCCCATAAAAGTCTGTGGTTTACAGTTTTGGCTCCTTCTGCCCAGCCATCAGAGCTGTTAGCTAATGTGGTGTGCTAATATATAGCTCTAATGAAAACCCTATAAAGAAAGCTATAAAAGTGAGACCAATCCCCAAAGCACTGGGTGCATGGTAGAGGACTGCGCCTCGCCTTGAATTTCTATGATTTTTGTTTCAGTGAGGACATGTGTCTCAGGCATTGAGGCACTCTTCTCAAATGGAGCAGACAGTCACTAGTTCTCTTAGAAAACAATGCCACTGTCTGGAAAGACAGCTTAGTGGTTAAGAGCACTGGTTACTCTTGCAGAGGCCCTGGGTTCGATTCTCAGCACCCACAGGATGGTTCACAGCTATCCCTAACATACCGCTTCCAGGGGGATCTGTGCTCAGACACACATGCAAACAAAACACTCACACATAATATAAAACAAAACAATGCCATCAACGACAATAGTAGCTTTCCCAAGTCCCTGCTCTCTGGCAGTGCTTTGGGGTTTGCCAGAAGTCCATGAATTCCAATTTAAGCCACCGCAACCCGGTTGCCAAACTCACAGCTGATTTGTCAAACTTCTGGGAAACACATCCCAGCAGTCACTGTTGTGCAAGGCAAGATACAATTCACATCTGTCCACTGAAGATCTTAGCCACAGATATCCTCTGAAGGTCTGTGCCGCAGATGTTCATTGAAGATGCTTTTTTGAGCATATTTAGGCAAACCAAGAGTCCTCAAACGCTCCAATGCCCAGACAGACTAGATCCAGGCATAGCTGGGGTTGAATGCTTGGCATGTGTACTTATTTTTTCCATCCATCTTGTTTGGACTGAGAGAGAACTGTTATGCGGGAAAGCCACAAATCCAGAGGACAGTACAGTGACTGCAGCTTGTTGTCTGAGTGTCTTAAGCCACTATTGACTTAAGGGACCAAGTACCTGAAACCCTTCCCAGAGATGCCTTCCCACACACTCTTGCTGGTCTCGCCACCCTGGGAACCATACCAGCATGTTCCCTGGGGATCTGGCAGTGTGTTATCCATTCTTCTTGGAGGAGTTCAAACTGTATTGGGTTTGGGCTTTCACATCCCCATCATGTCCTTGAGTGGCCTCATGTTCTGGCTTCTCCTGCCATCTGTGAGGCCAAAGGGAGTGCTGGCCATATAAAAGCCAGTACCAAGTTCAGAGCCCTCGGCTGACCAACACGGGTGAACCCACTTTCTACCTCTAGAGAGCAGAACCCCCTGCCACATTGTACCCATAGCCAGCACCACAGCGGGATCACAGTAGAGGGAGCAATCTCACCATCCTCATAACCATGGGCACACTATCTACTGTAAAGCTTCTGCTCGCACACATTGACTGTTTGAAACTGGAGAATGTCATTTTCCTGATTTCAATAACTTCTCTCCGTGTTCTGCTAGTACACCAAGTCTCTTCAGTGTGGCTGCTCCAGACACCAGCAGCATTGCTGGGTGTGCTCTGCTCCTAACATAAAGGAGATGCAATCCATTCATTCTTGTAATGTGCAGTTTGTGTCCTGCTTATAAATCCTTTACCTACCCTGAGGTCAGGCAAACATTCCCGTGCTGTCATCAGACACCATACTGTCTTGTACAGTCCATGTGATGTCTGCTTTTGTAAAGCACACCCGAACACCCTTCCTGAAGACATACCAGGAACCTTCTCTGTGGCTTCCAGACAATGTAGATAACTGAGAATCAGGGGCAGGGGTGAGGGAGTGGCAAAAATCAGGAGGAATCAGCTGGTACCCAGCAAGCAGGCTCCAGCATGATTCTGGATCTCTATCTGGGAAGGGATTCCCAAGGCAGTGTATCTACACCGATTCTGCGGCAGAGCACTTGGGTACTGGAGAGGATGTGTAGTGGCATGTGGCATCTGGAAGCTGCCTCCAACATGTAGGAGACATAGAAGCATAGATGGCCTGTCCCTCCAGGTTTAGTGGGACATGCACTGAACCCCCTCAGCCCAGACTCACAGGAGTGTTGCTCCCCAGATGTGGGGAGGTAGTGTGAATGTAAAAGAAGGTAGCCTGCCCTCTGGATGCTAAAGCTAAATGGCAGGAAGCAGGGGAGAGGCAGCATTGGCCTAGGAGCCCCAGTCTCCAGCCTGCAGTGACACAAGGCACACTTGGTTAGCACTCACTCACAGAAAGGGAGTGATGTTTGTCGGCACCAGTATATACGTGGGCAAGAACCTTGTGCTATCTGCTAAGGTGTCCTGGGCCACCTCACTCTCTATGGTTCAGTACAGACAGTAGTGTCTGGGATGAGTGAGGGACCATCCAGCAAGGCAGAACATCCCAATCTGGGCTGGGTCTGACATATTTCAGATCTATGCTCTCCTCTCGTGGAAGCCTGCAGGTCTATCCCAGCATGATTAGGAGACAGAATCCCAGGTTCAGCTGAGTGAGAAAACCACACTCTTGGAAGACCCCATCACCAATCCCTACATGGGTATCCGGGGCCTAATAACCTCAAGGACAGGGCTGCCTTCACTCAAACCAGATGCTCAGGCAGCCAGGCACCCAGACAGCCGTCTCATGCTTGCACAGAGGCTCTCCTGTTCTGATTTCCAGAGGCAAATATCAATAAATGGCTGAGTGAGAACCTAGCCTCTGAACCTAGCTGCTTTCATCCGAGTTTATTTTACCAGCCCGGCCCTTCTGTTTCCCTGATCTGTGCTGTCCTGTCAGCACTGTGGTGTGCACCACTGAACAGGAACTGAGGCAGCAAGGATTTCTTTTATCTTGTTCTGCCTATGGCTTGCCTGGAATTTGTGGTCTGGGCTAATTAGATATCCCTCTGAGTTTCCAGCTAACTTCCATGAGTGGCTGGCTTATTAGTAGTTTTAAACTTTAAAAACAAGCAAAGGCTGCTTCTTTGGGGTTGTAAGATGGTACAACCACTTTGGAAATCAGTCTGGCGGTTCCTCAGAAAACTGGACATGACACTTCTGGAGGACCCTGCTATACCTCTCCTGGGCATATACCCAGAGGATTCCCCAGCATGCAGTAAGGACACATGCTCCATTATGTTCATAGCAGCCTTATTTATAATAGCCAGAAGCTGGAAAGAACTCAGATGTCCCTCAATGGAGTAATGGATACAGAAAATGTGGTATATTTACACTATGGAATACTACTCAGCTATTAAAAACAATGAATTCATGAATTTTTTTAGGCAAATGGTTGGATCTGGAAAATATCATCCTAAGTGAGGTAACCCATTCACAAAAGAATACACATGGAATACAATTTCTGATAAGTGGATATTAATTTGTCCAGAAGCTCTGAATACACAAGGCACAATTAGCATAAGAAATTACTCCCATGAAGAAGTAAGGAGAGGGTCCTGATCCTGGAAAGGATTGATTGGAGGGGAGTACCAGGACAGAGAAAAAGGAGAGAGGTGATTGGAGAATGGGTGGAGAGAAGAAGGTTTATGGGACATATGGGGTGGGGGGAACTGGGAAAGGGGAAATCATTTGGAATGTAAACAAGGAATATAGAAAATAAAAATATATAATAAAAAAGGAAAGGCAAGGAAAAAAACAAAGCATTATAATACAGCATATTTTAATAGAGTAATAAACAAGAAATGGGAAATTTAGATTGATCTTATGTGAGCTAGAAGAATAAAGATGATGCAAGGATGATTCTAAATAATGCCTAGGAACCACCCATGTTGATTTGGCTCATGTTATTTTCCAACATATATGATCTACTGACACTTGCTGTACTCTAGTTTGATTAAGGGTTGGCTTGGGAGAGTTCAGAACCTGAATTATGTAGAAACAACAAATATCACTTTACTTTCTAAAACTTTGACTGGCTTTTGCCAATTGAAACTTATTCTATAAAGTCCATAATTATGCTATGAGAAAATGACCTCTTGAAATTTCCCCTTTGCCTTATCTTGTAAGTACACTTCAGAACTGGAAAAATAAGATAAAAATACTTTATTACAAATCTTAGAGGTAAAATGTCATTAAGACAACGTGACTTATCAGCATACTGTGAGTATATCAGTGAATGGTACATTGCGAATTGTAATCTGTCATACATTTAGACACTTGGGAATTATTTTTCTCAAATCATTTCATTGCTAAGAGAATTAGTCATTATATAAGGACACCTTTTCTCCTTCATATAGTTTGAGACATGGTTTTCCTTGGTAGGCTAGGCTTCCTTGGAACTCACCATGTAGCTTTGGCAGCCTCAAATTTAGGATGAGATTGCTACTTCATCTTCTCCAGTGTTGTGGTTACAGGCATGGCCCATCACAGGCATCAGCTTTTTAATGTGTAATATTCAGTATTCCTTCTATTTGCGTCAAATACTGCCACTTCTCACCCTCCCATAATGATTGCATTTTCTTTCATCCCATTTTCTTAAATTTCTCAGATGATCTCATTTGAATTGGATATTAATGCCTTTGACATTTTAATATTTGTGTGCATTTGTTTTAATTAATGGAAATAGGCACTAATGCAGGGAACATCCCTGGTCTATTTTAAATGCATTTCAATATTGTAAAAAAAAAAAAAAGGAAATCTGTTTTGAATTGAACTGTTCCCCTCAATAAGGCCCTGTTACAAACCTAGTGCTCATTATGAGATACTTACAGCTCCCAGGTTCCTCCTATGTAGGGTCAGCCTCAGGCAGAGCACATACCTGCTTGGGCAGCTCTAGTAAAAGACCCAGGATACAGGTAGCATCCATGTCTAAAAGGGCTTCTTGCTGCCATAATTAGGATATGCACACATCACAGCGCCCTTTGGGGAAGGTGGGAAGGCCACCACTAGCCCAACAATGTCCAGTGGCAGTGGCAGACTAGATATGATGGACGTTACCTTCTGCTTGTCCAGCTGCCCCTACCCTACCCTGAAAGGCTTACCTTGCAGCAAGGTTCACGGGAAGCACGTGTGTCCTGGAAATGCATGGCTGTGCTGTGTTCAGCTTTTGGCTGTACTTTAGAGCCAAGACCACCTCCTATGTATTCTAAAAAAAAACAAGAATTTGGTCCACCATACCCTCAGTGGCAGGTGTAGATAGGTCAGGATGATTCTCTGCTTTGCCCATGGTACTGCAGGAAGCAAGATCTGAAGGTCTTTCAAACCTGCCCCCATGATGCCCAATGTCACGGACAATGTGTACAGCATGGGATGGAGGTTTCTTGCTGGGCCACCCTGGCTGGCAGTGTAGGAACACACATTACCTAAGGCCTCTGGAAGGAACCTTTCACTGGGGCCAGCCCAGGGTGAGCCAGTTGGATTTGGGTGGTCTAGGGCTGGGTTTTGTACATCGCAGGGGATCTAGCTCTCACCCAGAATGTCTGCTTTTGCTTTTGGTCCCAGAGCCCAAGATGCCCCCTGGTGGGGCTAGCATCACAGGGATGTTTTTCTCTGAATGCCACTCTGCCTGTTTCTATGGTAACTGCAGATCTGTACCCTGCCTGCGCATGTGATTGTGTTCTGTTCTCCTTGTAGATGGAGGAGATAAGATTTAAAGACAGAGCAGTCTTCGTGCTGGAAAGAGAGTTAGGGGTTCAAGCCGGGCATGCCCAGAGACTGCAGCTCCAGAAAGAGGCTCTAGATGAGCAGCTTTCCCAGGCCAAAGAGGCTGAGCGGCACCCAGGCAGCCCCAGACGGGAACTTCCTTATGCAAGCGGTGCAGGAGACGCCTCAGATCACTCAGGAAGCCCTGTAAGCAACCCCAGGTCTCCTCTCAGCCAGCCGCGAGTCCCAGACACATAGATCCATGTAGCTGTATGACCCAATACAGCACCTCCATGGGGAGCCCAGACCCTATATCCAGCCAGACCCTCCTGTCCCAGACTCTGTATAGTCAGCCCTTGCTTTCTTGGCTCTGGCCAGGAGGCTGATACACTGTCCTCCTTCATTGTCTGCCCAGCAGAAGCAGTGATCTTGTTACTTCCTGGTTCCAGGTTGCTAAAGGTCACTTGCCAGTTATGCCCTGCCCTTGGTTGGTGGGGAGGATCACTCCAAGCATGAGCTGCCTCCCTCCCCTTCCCTTCCATCCTCCTGTGCACGAGCTCCAGCTCTCCTTCACCCATGTCCCTGGCTTGGCTCCTCTTAGGGCCACCATCACCAGTCACTGCCATCTGCTTTTCCTATGTCCATGACACTTTCTGCTCCTTCTCAGGCTAACCTTGTGGGGGTAGCCAGCGACTGCACAGCTGTGAGCACATTCATCTTATCACTGCTCCTCATTCTGATTCTCTGTGGTGGTCTGCAGTACCCTGGGAGACCCTCAGTCTTTGGTCCCCAGCCTCTCCTGCACCTGTTGAATGAGGAATTTGACCCATGTCCAGTACCTTCCTGGACATCTTTTTTCTTTGATTCAGGGACAAAAGTTGGAGCTGATCTAGCCTTGGGCCGTTGACTTTGGAGAATATCACTTATGAGCATATTGCAAATGGCTTCACTGAGTTCAAACTAATCCCCTGCCTGCCTATGTTCTGGACAGACCACTGCATTAACTCCAGATGCCAAATATGCATTAGAAAGTTTTCATTAATTTTTGAAAAACATTCCTGTGGTTCCAAAAGTGAGTTTTAGAAACTCGATTTGAGGGAGCAGCTTTAGGAAGTCTAGAAGGGATGTCTTTTCCTGTGCTCATCCTTTGAGAATGACTTGCTACTTGGCAAGGCAGGCCTGTCTGGAAGGCACAGCTGGGCAGCGGCCGAGAGGAAGCATGGAGCTGGTCCTCACCCACACTCGGGCTCCCACACTTGCACACCCTCACCCTCCACATTTGCATATTGCAGACATCTTTGCTTTCCCATCTTGCTGTGTGCAGTGCATGTGCTCCGGGCCAGGCCCCTCTGCCAGGAGGGTCCCCCGCCAACAGCCATTGGGAAGCAAAGGCAATCACAAGGCAGGAGTGCGTCGGTCTCCGGTTGGGTTGGGGTTTGCAAAGGCTTGCATCTGGGAACAGTTATTTGCAGTTGGTTTTTGTTTTAGGAACAGCAGTTGGACGAAAAGGACGCCAGGCGCTTCCAACTTAAAATCGCCGAGTTAAGCGCCATCATCCGGAAGCTAGAAGACCGCAACGCCTTGCTGTCTGAAGAAAGGAATGAGCTGGTAAGTGGCCGGTAAGGGGGCTTCGCATTCCACAGGTTAGGATTGCAGCCTGGGGAGAGGTGGGAGTGTCCATATCTGAATTCCGTATGAAAATGAGGAGTGGTGGTGTCAAGGGCCAGCCTTTCCTTCTTGCCGTGTTACAATAGAGCTTTATTAACAAAAACAGGTGGGGAGCCGTATCACACCCCTGCTGACTTACCAGTAAGCAGCGCACTGGCCCTGTCCTGCTGGCCTTCACCTTCCTGTCCATCTGCAGATGAGCTGAGATACCTCCCCTGAGATACCTCTGACTCACCTAGGTGTCTGTCAAGTGGGCAGAGAGCAGTGACCTGCCGGGACTCCGCCTGCAGCTTGGGCCCAACTTTCCATTTCATGCCAGACCTACAAGTTCTGCACCTATAGGTTCTGACTCTATGGGCCTCACATCTACAGATTCTGTACCTACAGATTCTGTATCCATGAATCTGTTGCCTACATATTCTGCATCTACAGTTATGTATCGACAGGTTCCATACCTATAGGTTTTGTGTGTGACCCTGAGTCCAGACACGGATCAAAAATACTTTTTGAAAATTGCGTCCATCCTGCATCATAAGTCTCTCTCTCTCTTCTCTCTCTCTCTCTCTCTCTCTCTCTCTCTCTCACACACACACACACACACACACACATACACACACACACACACATACACACACACACACACACACTGTGTGTGTGTGTATGTGCGTGTGATTTTTGTTTCCTAAACAGTATCTTCCATCAACTGGCTATATTTCCTCTGTGAGCAAATTATTATAAACAACCCTACAATGTACAACACACCAGGAATGTGGTAGGTTCCATGCAAATACCATGCCACTCTATACAAGGAACTTGAACACCTGCACCTGCATTGTGGGTCTTCAGCCTATCCACCCCCACCCAGCCACAGTGCTCTGACTGGCCAGTTTGCTTTGTATAAAGACCTGTCAGCTCTGTATCACTTCAAAGTTCACATTATGGAATAAATACTGTTTCAGCTAAAGCGGCTGAGAGAAGCTGAAAGTCAGTACAAGCCATTGCTGGACAAGAACAAGCGTCTAACTCGGAAAAATGAAGACTTGTCTCACACTCTGCGGCGCATAGAAAGCAAGTTGAAATTTGTCACTCAGGAGAACATAGAGATGGTAAGCACGTGATAGGTCTGCAGAAACAGCCACCTGCACACAGCGAGGCAACATCTCCTCTCCTCTGTATTCCCTTAATGCCAGAGGCTCTGTCAAGCAAGCTTATAGCCCTGAAAGTCCTATGCACAAGGTAGCGAGAGACCCCGAGCATAGAAGGACAGGACTTTCAGGTCGGGTATCAGGGTAAACTCCATTCTTGCCTCTGCCACTAAGCCAGAGTGCAGAGTGGTCAGTGCTGTTCACTGTTCCTTCTTACCCTGAAAGTCTGTTCCACGCCTAAGTCGAACAGTCCTTGCCCACACCAAGGGAGCCTGAACTGTCATTCAGCTGGTAGGGAGGCCCTCAGTTCTCACCATCCAGGTCAGTCACTGTACCCATGATGCTTGATGTTTCAGAGGCAGAGAGCCGGGATCATCCGGAGACCCAGCTCCTTAAATGACCTTGATCAAAGTCAAGATGAGAGAGAGATTGACTTCCTAAAGCTCCAGATCGTGGAGCAGCAGAACCTCATTGACGAGCTTTCTAAGGTGAGAGCTACACTTCCCTGCTGCCCTGTGCCCTCTGGAGCCATGCCCTCTGCTGCCCTGTGCCCCCTGGAGCCACGCCCTCTGCTCTCTTCTGCACCCACTGGAGCTGCCCTCCCCTGACTCCCTGTGCCCCTACAGAGCAGTACCCCTGCTCACTACACATCCTCTGCTTCCACGCCCTCTGTCTGCACCCCACCCCTAGCCCCCACATGCCCTCTCTTGTCACACACCTCAATCTGCTGCACAGCTTCCACTCTCCTGCTGTGTTCCCTGCCTCAGCTCTCTATGGTAGAAATGGGGGCAAAGGAGAGCAGGGATGCATTTGTGGGGTCTCCTCAGGTGCTTCGATCATAGTCACTACTTAAAAGGACCTTCTGTAAATGGCTTCCTGCCCCAGAGTCTCCTAAAACTGTGGACTTCAGAGCCCAAGGCCAGCAAGCACTGCCCATGTTGGTAACAAACCACTGTAGCCATATATCTTAAGAGCATGCTATCTATGCTCTCTAAGTTCTAGAGGCCAAGGACACAGGTCCAAAGTTAAAGGGTGGATGGCCGCACTCTCTGGTAAGGCCATTTGTTCCCCTGGGCAGCCTTTGTGGACTCCAGTGCTCCCTGTTGTGGGCCTAGCTTTCCTCTCAGGACCACTGCGGCTTCCTTCTCTTCTGTTCGAATAGTCTCCTCTTCCATTTCTCCTAGGGAAGATTACCACTGGTGTAGAGTCCATCCTAATCTAGTACGGTCTTATCACAGCATTTTACTTAGATATACCTTCCAAGACCCTATTTTGAAAGCAGGTTCCATTCACAGGTTTGGTGGACAGAGACCTGAACACCTTTGGTGGGGATACCATGTCTGTGTTTCCATCTCTCTGTCCTTGTGCCAGCCCCCACATCCCAGGATGGGTTCATACGTAATGCTTCACAAAACCCTGTCTCAGAGAACCTTCTTCCTGCTGAATTCCTGGTTGAGTTCATGATGAGGCTGGTTCAAAAAGAGGCGCCTCTAGTCACCCTGTGTCTTTGGAAGGCAGCATCAGGGCACTGGCACAGACGTCTGTCTCTGGCCTGTCTTACAATGACCGAACCTGCCCTCCATTAAACTACACAGGAAGACCCCTCTCCCAACTCCCCAGACTATGGTGGTCGCCCCAGACTATGGTGGTCGCCCCAGACTATGGCCTTCACAGTCCCTGCTGGGGACCTCTGTCCTTTTCTCATTCAATCTCGACAATGATGTTTGACGAGAGAAATGGGACAGGGTTGAGTTCCTGATTGGTGGCAGTTTCTGAAAGTCCTTTTTCTCCTGCTCTGAGTAACAGGACACCCACTGTGAACACCCCTGGTACTCTGTAAGGTTCAGGGAAAAGAAGACGGAGTGTTAGGGCCCAAACCTCCCTCTGGGGAGTGAGTGCCTGGGCCTTAGGCCTCTACCAGCCATGTTACTCTGAGCTTAGAGTTCAGAGATTCTGGGGGCCATTCTCTCTGGCCTCTGCACTGTCCATGGTGTGACATAGTATTTTCTCCCCCTAGACCCTGGAGACAGCAGGCTATGTGAAGAGTGTGTTGGTAAGCACCGACTGGCACCACCTTGCTTGTTGCATGTTCCCCTTGCCCCGTGTAGCTACACAGACCCATTCTGTGCCATGGGCCTTATAGACTAGACACACCAGCTGTAGCAGTCTTGGGTGGGGCTTCTTACAGTACTCCATGGCCGGGCTCGCAGTGGTGCCTGGTCATTCCTGGTCATACTGGAACAACTGCCCCAGGCGACACAACACCAGCTCCAATGGTTTTTTTCTGTTTGCTTCTGAATGGCCAGAACCAAGAGGCTGCCTTTACCACCCCAACCAATTTCTCCCAATTGGCAGAAACAGGCTCTATTGCCGTAGCTGTTTCCCCTTGCCAGTGACAGAAAAAAACACAAAGACACAGAGCAGCTTCCCAACAGTGAAACAGTGTCTCAGGAACTACCTCTCCATAAGCAAGGGGCACTTCTCATGGAGCAGAGGGGCCTGGACCACCCGCTCTCCTTCAGTGTCCAGTTTTCCACAAGCCCAGGGTCCACAAACAAACGATTGCTAGTGTGCATGAGCTCCTTAACAAGCCATCGTGCCGCAGCCCACCGTCTGCACTGTTTAGGTGCGAGCTTAAACCTGTGCGCTTGCCAGACACCTGCTCGGCTGCTCAAAGAGACCTCTCCACCTGACTTTTGCAGGAGCGTGATAAGCTGTTGAGATATCGGAAACAAAGAAAGAAAATGGCCAAACTCCCCAAGGTAAAAGAAGTGGAGGGCTCGGGCTTAAACGAAAGCGTCTGAAGACCGTGTAAGAGGAATGGATCCCTTCCTTTGCACATGGAAAGAAGTTTTTATTAAAAGCGACACTCTGAAATAATCCACATAAGATGCGGCAAATCCTCTTTATCCTTTTAAATTTTGTCAACCGAGATCAGGCCAGCATTACCCAGGAGGGAGAAAGGACTGTTAAACTTCAGGTTGTGGAGCCGTAGTTGGGAGCATCAAATTCAAGTGGTCTTGGAAGTGTGTTTCATGGGTTTTGTTCTGTTTTGTTTGTGACTATTTATTTTTTTATAAATTTCACTCATTCTTTAAGAAGTTCATACAATGTATTTATATAATATATTTTGATCATATCAACCCTCTACCCTCCTCCAACTCCTTCCCCATCCTTCCCCTCATCCACAGACCACACTGATAGACTCAGTAGGTTATACAAAGGCCCCCCTGTCTTTGCAGCTCAAACCCCAAGGTGGTGTTAGGTTCAGTGTCAGAAATGCTGCCGATTTGGTAAAATGTGAGAAAGAAACTCAAGCTCTAACTTGAGAGTAGAGGGTGGTCTCACACTTGGGAGTATGGGCAGTGAGACTGTTTCCCTCAGTTGATCTTCAGTGAGTTGCTAAGGTCACTGGTCAGCGTGTACCCCTGTGGTCTGTACAGCCAGCTGGACTCAACAGTCAGGGCATTGGACACACCTGGGACCTGTTCTACCGAGACAACCCCACCCCATTCTCAGTGTTTGAGAGGCATGAAGGTCAGGTCCAGGTCAGAATGTAGGTCAGAGTCAAAAGGCCTGGAGGATGGGCCTGGGGCCAGGCAGCAAGCACCAGAGAGTGATGGGAACTGTCCAGGGAAAAGTGGGAACAGGAAGAGCTGGTGGGGCTTCAACACGGACATTCTTGCAGTCCCAGAAAGTGGGGCAGCAGGGGGTGAAGGTGGAATGTGTGAGGGTGACCTTCAGAGAAGGGCAATGTGACAGACCAGGTCACCAGTGTGGTTTCAGTTCAGTTATCAGAAACCAGAGGGGCTGAGATAAAATTGCCTCAGGTTTGTGTATATTTTGCTTGCCTTGTGTCTGCACATTTCTACAGGAAAGCTTGGGAAAGACTTGGGCACAGGAAACGCCTGCCTCAGAGTGGCTGGGGCTCAGGGAAATAGTTCTGAAAGCACAGGTCTCCACTAAGCAAGTATTTGGTAGTCATTCAACCAGAAATGTGAGGTAGCGGTCAGCTACAGGAGAAAAGCAGACAGCACAGCTACATGGGAGGAAGATGTGTGTCACCCAGGAAGGGACTTGAGGAAAGGGGATAGAAAAAGTGGTCTTTGGAGGCATCTGGTAGTCCTAGGTTCCTGGTACAAGCCCCTCTGAAAAGTTCTGGAAGAGGGATCAAGAGAGAGACCCAAGGTGACAATGGCCATCAGTGATGCAGAATTAGTCGAGGAAGGAAGGGATCCTGGATGTGGCTGAAAGAAGATGGGGGGGGGGGGAACTTCTGGACTTTGTAATACTCCTAAAACCTCATGAACACAGCTTAGGACTTTGAAGGAAGAGCTTCTCAAGCTAGCCAGCAGAGGACCCAGTTTTGCCTGGATTCTAGTCCGATCTGTCAGCAGAGACGTGCAGTTGCAGGGCAAATGCACGGCCGACTGGAGCTCATCATTCACCCTCTGCGAATTCAGCAGGCATGAGGGTCAGGTCCAGGGACCACTTCTCCATCCTCCTTCCATGATAGCCAAGCTGGTTAGTAAGGCCCATACCTCTGGGCCTTCATGTGGGCCTGTGTGAGACTGGCCTCAGTCCTTCTTGAAGGACAGCAGCAAACAGAAGGGTCTGAATTGCATTGGAGCTGCCCAGTGGTGGGGGGACAGTTTCTCAGCTGTGACCACACACCTGAGTAACAGGGAAAGGAGGCAGAAAGAGGTGTTAGGGCTGCCAGCCATGCCCAGCTGGGCTTGCACTAATGCATTGCATTTGGGTCAGAAGCCGGTTGTCGTGGAGACCTTCTTTGGATATGATGAAGAAGCTTCCCTGGAGTCCGATGGTTCTTCCATTTCTTACCAAACTGACAGGACGGATCAGACCCCGTGCACCCCTGAAGATGACCTAGAAGAGGTAATCTGGGTCTCCCATAGAGTTCTTTAACAAGCCAGTCCTTAGGGGTCAGTGAAGCAGAGTCAAGTGGGACAAGAAATAGGGTGGAGGTCTCATGTGAGGTGGGCCTTCTGGTCTACCCCCGGCAGTCCTCCCATTTGCACAGTGACAAACACCATTTACATTGCTTGGGCATGTGGCTCCTGAGGGTCACTCCTTGCCTGTAGTGTCTGCTCTTGAGTCTTCTCTCCATGGAGCTTGAGTCCCTTATGAGGGGTGTGGAGGGCTCCCCAGTCACTTCAAAGGCTTCCCAGAAATTTCCAAACCTCCAAACAGGAGGCCAGCACCATTTCGGGGCCCATCAGGGCATCAGTGTATTGAGAGGAGCCTTTAGCATATTAAAACAGTCTAGTATCCTGTCTGGCTAGCCCTTCCCACCAGAACAATGGCCAAGTCAAGTCCACAACCACCTCAGCTCCCAGGCATGAAAATGAAGATTTGTCTTAGTGAGGACTACTCCAGCTACTATGGACAGGAAGTGGTAGTTCACAGCCTTGACCAGACACTGAGATGCAGGAGTATGGCCCAAAGACTTTGGACTTGCTTAGAAATCTAGGCTATCATAGTACTTCCACTACATATCATCGTTGGGGAACTAGTGGTCAGGGAGGAAAGATGGATTCAGTCACTATAGCCTGCTCTCCAAACTGAGGGACAGCAGGACTCCAAGCTGACATCAGACCCACTTGGTTCTGCTCTCTAGCTATGGTAGCATGTGCCAGTGCTGCTAGAAGCACACATCCATGGATGATTCTGCTGATGTGAGCCTGGAGTAAATAGTCTTGGCACAGGTCTGGGGAGTGCTGCACTGCCAGGCACTGCACTCCTCGCAAAGCCCCGGGCACTACTCAGGACACGTTTCTGCCAGCAGAATGGGCACGGGTGGGGTGGGGGGGTGGGGGGGTAGTCTCCTCTATCATAAAGAGTTTCAATGGAACTCTTGGTTACTGGCTACCAACCAATGAGGCTTACCTTCATCATGGCTAATTCAGCTACACCATGCCCCACCTCCCTAGGACCCTAGGGTTACCTCCCAGGAAAGCTTCCTTCTTCATAGCTCAGGATCCTGAGTCTTACTCCTCCCCACAGGCTGCAGAGACATCCTGGAATACTTCTTAGATTATTCACTATACCTCACTGGGAAGAGTGGAGCCTGGCTGTTTGGGGGTGCTACTGTGTGGGGCCCAGGTTAATGCTATGTCTCTCTTTGCACATGTGGTACCCATGTGCTTCTCTAGGGCATGGCCAAGGAAGAGACTGAGCTGAGGTTCCGGCAGCTGACCATGGAGTACCAGGCATTGCAGCGAGCCTATGCCTTGCTGCAGGAACAAGTCGGAGGGACCCTGGATGCAGAACGAGAAGTTAAGGTCTAAATGACTTCTACTCTGCGACGTTCCAGCTCCCACTCAGCTCCTCCCCATTTGTTCCTAAGGCCCTCCAGGCACACTCTACCTGCCTAAACTGTTGAGCTAAGCTCCTTTATTCCACAGTTACTGGGTCCTGGGTATTGGCACTGAAGCCATAAAAAGCTAATGCTATGGAGCCTGAGGCTGGGTCTGTGTGAGCTAGGGGTGAGGCCGGCATGGATGGTGGAAGTGCAGACATGGGCAAGGGTCCTTGTCTCTACCAAAGGCTGTAACTGGCACACACATAGCCCAAGTCTTTTAAGATGACACTACCTTTACAGACTCTGAAAGCACACTCATGCTAAGGACAGTGTGGAAGTTTGGGTTTGTAAGCAAAAGAGCTGCAAGGCTCCTGTCTGCTTCTCTGGACATGACCCATCTGTCAGCACCATCCAGGCAACACTGACCAGTAAGGCTGAGAGTGTAGGTGGGGGCTCTCTGCTGGATATTTGGAAGCAGTGAGAGCACCAAGCCTTAGAAAGGGACACAGGAAAGGGGGTCCTTTTCACTGCTTTCCAGGGGCAGCTGCTTTAAGAACAGCGGCTGGTGAAGTATGGAGACAGGCCTCTTCCTGGGGAAGTGGGGCTCTTCTGATCAGGCAGCTGCGAGGTCTTGGTTCTGGTTGGCCACAATCTCCCTATTCACTCTGCAGGGAAAGAGGCAATTTGGCAACTTAGGGTTTTGGAGAAAAAAAAAAAAAAACAACAACACAACTACTTGTCGATGAGCTGAACCGAGGCATGGTACTCTGCAGCCTGCATCTTTGAGTATCTCTGTCTGTCTGGGCTGTTAGAGAAAGTTTGATGTATTCTTCGTCCTATCCTACAGACCCGTGAGCAGCTGCAAGCAGAAATACAGAGAGCACAGACACGGGTGGAGGACCTGGAGAAGGCTCTGGCTGAGCAAGGGCAGGTGAGTTCTGGTTGCTTGTAGCACTAGGATCCTATATCAGTGCTAGGGAGTCCTGGGAGAGGCATGGTCCTCATGATTCCCAGGTTTCCTGTTCAAGAACGGAGTAGGTAAGCACGTGCCTATATAGGAAGTGCTTACTGTATACTACAAAGCTGAGCAGGTATAGTATGCTTCACAGTTTCTAATATCTGGAAGGAATTCCCTAGCAAGCTGCAAGCAAAGCAAGAATCTACCAACGTACAGAACAAAGCTACTTCTTGGCTTGTCCACTGTTGTCCTGAGCCAGGGCTAGAACCTTAGGTCCTACATACTCTCACCATAGACATCAAAGGAGAAATTCTAAGCTACTCCTAGCTTAGCCCCCGCCCTGGGTTTCTGGGGACCCATCATTTCCCTGGAATCAAATGGCTCAAGGTATTTGTTACCACTCCTCATACCAGAACACTACTACTAGATTCCCCATGGAGGAATCTGTCCCTTGGTCTTTGTCTAGCTCCAATACCAAGTGTTTCCCAATGTGTTAACTGCTAGTTGGGCAAGCAGGAAAACATTCCATGACCAGTGTCCTAGAATTCAGTGCCATAGAACTAACCGTCTCTTGACACACAGAACCACTCCATTCCCTGGCCACCGTGCATTGATAGTGTTCAGACCATACCATGAACAGCCTTCACAGACCAAGGGGTCGTGTTGGGCCAGTCATCACAGTTAAGGTGTCCCAGTCAGCTGCTGTTCTGTGTGTGTGTGTGTGTGTGTGTGTGTGTGTGTGTTAAAAGAAGAAAAGTGACCAGGGAAAGGATCAGAACACCATGTCCCAAGACCCCATGTCTAATTCAGGAGTGATCTCCAATTGATAATCACTTGCAAAGAAAAATTAGTTGGCTCCCACAGAGTCTCACTGGGCATAAAAACCACTCTTAAGGGCAAGCCTCATTCCCAGCTGTAGATGGCCAACACAAAACAAACCCAATGTTATTTTGTTGTTGTTGTCTTAGGATGCTTTGTATGTTCTTTCCTTTTTCTTTTTCTTTTAACCTTACAGGTCTTTTACTTGTCTGTTGTGATGTCTGGTTTTGTGTATTTTTTAGGATTTCTGTGTATGCAAATGTGTATGTGTTTCTACATCTATATGTCTTCATGTGCCTTTTTTGGCTCTTACTTTTTCTGTATGTTTGTATTGTCCTGTTTTGGTTTGTTTATTTTATTATTATTTCTTTTTTGAAACCTGTTTGTTTTATAATAAGAGAAAGGAAGGACGTGGATTTGAGTGTGTGGTAAAGTGGGGAGGAGAAAAGTTTGGAGGAGAAACTCTAATCTGAGTATAATGTATGAAAATATTTTATATATATATAAATCACCATGTCTTTCATCTCGAGACCTAACCATACCTCCACAGGGGCCTTTGTAGGGAGAGTCTTCTCAATGAAGTCCAGTTTCTAAGGCACCTTGCTTTCTTCCCAACACAGGTCCAAACTTAAGAATGGTGGTAGAGGGTAAGGGAGATGTACTGAGTACACTGGATTTCCTCCCAAGTCAGACCTGGAGGCTTTGTCAGGAGGTATCCACAGAACACAAGCCTGCAATCTGCCCAAGTGTCATCCTAAGTGTAAAGTGACCAGGGATCCACCCTGCATGTGCCACATACTCCCTCTTGTCTGAGTCCTCGCAAGTCAGCACTCCCTGCACGTGTGACATTTACACTTCATAGAGTTCCTGGTTCAGGAACCCTGGCCTGGGATGCTATCCACGTAGTGGAACAGAGCACTAGGAAGAGGTCCTTTTGATAGAGGGCTACCTGTACCTGTCCAAGACTCTTAGATAGAATGGACACTGCATAAAGGTATCCCTTACCATTCTCTGCCCACAGGCGGTCACTTCAGAAGCAGGTGCTGGTGCTTGGTTCTGCCCAGTCCTGGTTTGGAGGTAGCCCTGCAGTGTTCTCTTGCAGTATATTCATGTCTGCATTTCAATTCCATTTTCAAGGATATGAAGTGGATTGAAGAAAAGCAAGCACTGTATCGACGGAATCAGGAACTTGTAGAAAAGGTATGGCCTGCCCCCCAGCTGTGCATGCATCTGGCAAGATGCCTTTGTGCTCACAGAGTATGTGGTAGACTTTGTGGGCTGGTAGTAGGCTTGAGCACAAGTTCCAGGCCATTCTGTGGTTCACCCTGGAGCAGCCCAAGCCATTCCACTTCCTGTGGAAAGATCTAGTGATGACTGGATTGACTCACCTACAGGATGTCCACATTACTGGTCTCCGTATTAGAACAGGCTTATAGGTCTCTAAGTTCAGTTCAGGGAGATCTGGATATAGCTGTCTGCTCTACAGTGTACATCTATCTTCAGGAAGTTGCTGAGGGTGCGAACCATGAACAGCAGATACTGCACTAACCTTTGGTTCTTGTCTTGTTTGGTGATGCCAGCGATCAAACCCAGGGCCTTATGCATGCTAGGAATGTGCCTGGACACTTAACACTGAACTACATGCCAGCCCTGTGTGTTCACTCTCAGGAAGACATCTGGCTCACTCATTACTAGTGCTATTACATTACACATGAATTATCCACATCAAATCTGGAATGTGGCCAGGTAACCACATACGCATTCATTCTTCCTCTGGGCCTTAGACCAGCCTGAGCTCCGGCAATTGCACGGGGACAACTTGTCCTCAATAGCTTCCTTCCTACTCCATTCTTGTGGAGCCTGTTTCCCTGGGCAGCCCTGTTGTACCGTGCAAGCACCCTTTTCTTGCAGAAGCCAATGGTTGTCCAGAAAGCTAGTCTGTGTTCTCTTGAGAGAATCAGATGCTCTCTCACCTCGTCCACTTCCTATTCTTCAGATAAAACAAATGGAGACAGAGGAAGCTCGGCTGAAGCATGACGTCCAGGACGCAAAGGACCAGAATGAGCTACTGGAATTCAGGATCCTGGAGCTTGAGGTAGGGTAGGCTGGGGTCACCCAAGTGGGTCGGCCACAGGGCCATGAGCTGGGCTCCTCTTCTCAAACCTCTCAACTCTCGTGAGTCTATGAATAGAAACCCAAAGACCACATGGCAAAGAAGAGGCCATATGGGGTCAACTGTAGCTTCCAGGAAGGGTGGGGCAGATAAAGGGGAAGACACAACAAACAGAAAGCCCAGGACAGCTTCTAGACCTGTGACCTCAGCAAAGCATCGTGCCCTCCCCCCCCCCCAGTGCTCAGGCCCTGGTGCAGCCCATCAGATATCCATTCTTGTTTGTAGAAGTCTCTTAGTGGGGCAGAGGTACCATGCAGGGGTCAGGTGACCTTCAACTTTTCCCTGATGACTGTAGTCTGTAACCTCTGCTGTGATGGAGGAGGAGAGACAGAGATCCTTGGGAGAAGGTCAAACTGGGCTTGGGGGCCATGTTCCTGTGAGAACAGATGGGCAGTGTGGCTCACTACAGCTAGGGAAGTTGCTGCCTCCTTGATGGACGTTCCTACACCGTCCTGTGTCCTCAGTCTCAGGCAAGTTAGCAGAACCCTGTTGGACACACAAGTCCAGATGGACCCACACCTCAGAGTCCTCCCACCCACCTTCCTTGGCACTGGAAGGTCATGAGTCTAATTGTCTGTCCTCCATGAGTCCTGGGCCTCTGTGTGTGTCCTCTGTATAAGGTCCATGAGCAATGCCAGTTGCCTCATCCAGTGCTGCTGTTGCCAGTCCCGTGGGTTGCTCTACCAGAGGTCTATCCTTTAAGCCTTCTCAAAGTCCCTGGTGCTTGGGAATGGATGAACAAGTGAACTCTGGGACCACATGGGCAGGACTCCATATAGCCAGCATCCTACCACTTGGGGCAGCAAGTACACAGGGACAATCTTCTGGGCAAGACCAGGAGGTTGCTGCCCAAGGATTCCACTACAGTTGAGTTTGACCTTGACTCTTCAGGGGATGGTCTTAGTCAGTGCTCCCCTGACCCCAGCACTGGGAAGGGGAGGAGACAAGATGAGAACAGCCCACAGTTGCCATGCCCAGCCTTCTGTTCTTTGTCTCAGGAAAGGGAGAGGAAGTCACCAGCCATCAACTTCCACCATACACCATTTGTGGATGGGAAGAGCCCCCTGCAGGTGTATTGTGAGGCTGAAGGTGTAACGGTAAGACTCTCTCCACCTTCATCTTCTGTGGTCTACCCAGCTGCCACTCACATCTCATCCTGTCCCTCTGTTTGCCTCCTAGGACATCCTGGTCACAGAGCTGATGAAGAAGCTGGATATCCTGGGGGATAACGCCGTAAGTGTATGTTGCTCTCCTGACTTGTGCATGCCTCTTCATGCTGACCACCCCAGCTCAGCCCTCAGCCCAGGGGCCCCTTGAACCCATTTCAATTCTATCATAGGCTCCACCAGACAGAGACCTCTCCTGAGGTGAAGAGCCTGCTTAGAATGGCCCCTGCATTTGGGGAAAGTTTAAATTTGGCTCATTGCTTCTAAAGCCCTGGGGCCCAGTCTTCTAGTTCTTGCTACTTCGGGTCATGTCTGCTTAGTTTGAGGGTACTCTTTGTATCATAGCACTTCTGTGACCACAGGGTGCTTTTTTGGGGGAAGTGTTGCTCTTAGGCAACTCAGGATCATTGGGATTCTCAATTCCTTGATTTGAGGACAGAAGCAGAGTCCATCTATAGGTAATCTCTAAATCTCATTTGGAGAAAAGTTTCAATTTCTACAGCAAACTCCTGAAAAGACTATTAATTACCAAGTGGACAAAGTAGGTACAACCCTCCATAACACCTCCTACCCTTCCTCTCTTCCTTCCTTCCTTCCTCCCTTCCTTCCCTCCTTCCTTCCTTCCTTCCTTTCTTCCTTCCTTCCTTCCATTAATCTATCTTTTCATCCATCTTCTGCCTACCATCCTCCACCCATCCACCTTTTATCCATAATCTATCCATCCTCATATATCCTTCTTTACCATCTATCCATCCATCTATCCATCTATCCATCCATCACCCATCCATCCATCTATCCATCTCAATACATCCTTCTGTCCTGTTTATCAAGTATCCATCCATCCATTTTAATCCTCTCATCCATCCATAATTAGTCTTCCTTCCCTCCCTCCTCCCTCCACCTTCTCCCTTCTTTTCTCCATTCTCCATCTATTCATCTATCTATCTCTCTTCCACACACTATCACATACTTGTTGATCTCTCCCACTTCTCCTGTGTGAAGTTTGGTGTTGACAGGAACCTTTCTCTTTATCTGCCCATTTCCTGGGAAGCAGTGAGTGGCAGAATAGGGAGAAGCTCCTTCATGGAGTTTCCTGATGACTGTGTCCACTCTTGATGGCTCTATTATATGAATGATGGCAAAACCCAGTTCCATAGCAGGGATAACTATAGGACATTGTGCCCTAGGGTCTAACCTTAGGTGTAAGTTCTGTTATGGATTCTAACTTCTGGTTTCCAACTAGAGAAACTGAGGCCTCAGAAAGTTACAGAGCTGATATAATGGCAGCTAAGGTAATGGTCCCACCCAAATTGAAGCCAATACTCTTCTTTACCCCAGTAGTTGCTTATTTAAAAGTACCACTAGCATGATTGCCCTAGGATCATCAAACAGCCTCCAAGGTCACTCTCAGACCAGCAGGGCAGAGAAGGATGGCAATTGGAGGGAATATGGCCAGATATCACACTTAGGAGACCCCAGAAGTTTCTACCAATGGAGGAAGTTCTAACTACATTTGTCATGATACAACACTGTACTGTGAAGGGACTCTGAGCTTGTGAGTATTGTCTAGAAGGATTTGGTGGCCCTGCTAGTGAAGAACCAAGTGACTGTCACCTTTATAGTCAGAGCACATGATGCCATGGCTGCCATCATCAGACCCAATCCAGGAGCATTTCCTACTGGCTTCCGTTCCTCAGAAGCCAGGATACCAGGGGCAGAATGGAGAAACCAGCGGGGCTAGAATGGAATCCCACCTTTCATGGCAGATGATATACAGCTCAAGCTGCTACAGTCACCCCCCTGTCACCCAGAGAAGAGAGGGCTGTAGATTGATCAAACAGGGTTCTGACAAAGCAGGGCATTAAGGACAAGAAGACCTCCAGGGGCCAGAGGGTCAGACTGCATACCCAAAAATGTACCAGCCTGATTTGATACATCCAAATAGATCCCTTCAATCACCTTAAAGCTACTTTGTTCAGCCTCCCCAACATTCGTGTTCCTGCCCAACAGACAAAACTAAGGCCATCCAGCCCTTAGGGGAGCAAGCTTCTCGAAGCCTCTAAAGGCTTCTAGAGCATGGGGAGTGAAGAGGATGAGGGATGAGGAGAAGCAAGGGAGAGGAGGAGCAGAGGGATGAGGAAGCGTGTGAGGAAGAAGAGCAGGGATGGAGGACTAAAGAACACTGAGGCCCAGCCCTGGGAGATGAGGCTGCCATCTTGCCCATCCCAGAGAGTGCTGCCACCTGCCTACTTCCTGCCAGAGTGGTCACCTGTGAGGAACCTCACTCTGACTTGGGGGTTGGGGGAGGGGAAGAGACACCCAGAGCCTTTATGGAGTCCATCTTCTAGGAGGGAAGAGCTAGTTTCCTGAGTGACCCAGTCAGGGAAATTCTAGGGGTAGAGACGGGCTCCTCTCTTCTAGCCTTAGCTGGCCATGCCTCCTGCTTTTCTTGGTCCATCTCTCATAGGGGAGGGGGAGCCAGATCCAGTGTGCTGGCAGCCTTCCTCTGAGTGTGTGTGTGGCTGACCACATCCAGACAGAGGACCCCAAAGCCAGACAAATCCTGCTGATTAGGACCACCTAGAGGCCCTTTAGGAATAAAGCATGAATACAGCAAAAGGCAAAATAAACACTCCACAGAAACTGGGATCATTTCACAGCTATGGATACTTGATCTTCAGCATGGCTATGTGTTCGCAGTGCTGTCTTTAAGACTGGCACAGGGCAAGCCAGAGAAACACGTGACTCCCAAGATGTAGTTCAGGCCTGCTTGCTGGTAAAGCTGCCCCAGTAGCTGATTCACTTAGACTGAGGATGTTCTGACAGTGAGGGTTGATATGATCAGTGCCCCAGAGTCGACAAAGTGGGGGCAAACGGCATCAGAGATCCAGAAGGATGACAGAGTAAAAGTATCTTTTAGCTATAGCTCCAACCCACATCCATTCACCACCCACCACTACCCCACCCACACCCCTAACTCTGACAGTTCTGACTCTGTTCTGCTTTTGTGCACAGAATCTGACCAATGAGGAGCAAGTGGTTGTCATTCAAGCCAGGACAGTCCTGACCTTGGCAGAAAAGGTAACAGGGAATTTGTGGATATCTGGGAGAGGGCCAGGCTCCTGTAGGTAGATAGTTTCCCTGGGAGGAGGGCCTTCAGGAAGGGGCTTGGTCCCCAAGGGCTTTCTTGTCTGTCTAGGGAAAATGGCCCAGATAGGTCAAACAGCACTGCCATATACCTCTACAAAGGGAAGATTCAAATACTGGTTCAAAAACCTCTGCCTCCACCTTCTCCCACAGACACTTTTCCAATGTAGACTCCCACCTCCACCCCCTCCCTGAGGTTGAAAGCTGGCTTGAACCTGTAAAACTGATGGTGTTCTTTTGTTCCCTTGGTATCTAATTCTCTTTGGCCTCCCTGCCTCGTCCTGGTTCTGTCTCCAGCCTAGACTTGCTTAGCAGGCAACCCTTCCTCAGCCCTCCGGCTATGCAGGAAAAGGGGATTCCAGCAAACCAAGAGTTTGGGAAACAGGCCACCCAATCTCTCCAGGCATACTTCTAAGATGTACCTGCTCCCAAAATCAACTGTCCCTTCTTTCCCAGGGAAATTGGGAGTGACATGCTTTCTGAATGTCAGATGGAATGGGTGCTGGGTCCTGGATCAGGCTGGTGCCTGGAGCCCGCAATGCCAGCTCAATTCTAACTCCTGTTTCATGGCCAGGCCTCCCTCAATCTTATTCTAGGCCTTCTCCTTGGTGTTGGGTATGTTTTGGGGGGGGTGACATTGATATTCACAGGGGAAGAGCTCACTGTCACCTGTCCACTGTGTTTGTGCCTAGTGGCTCCAGAGGATTGAAGAGACTGAGGCAGCGCTACAGCGGAAAATGGTAGATCTGGAGAGCGAGAAGGTCAGTGGAATCTCCCCAAGTACCCCTGAAGCTGATGTTACCATGTCTGAATGTCCGAGGCCAAGGCCTGGCCCTCTGTGTTTCAGGAGCTGTTCAGTAAGCAGAAGGGCTACCTGGATGAGGAGCTGGATTACAGGAAGCAGGCCTTGGACCAAGCCCACAAGGTAAGAACAGTGGCAGACATCTGTCTGCTTATCCACCCTAGTGAACATCTCAGAGACTGTGTGGCCAGGCTCAAAACCTTTAGGTGGCACCAAGACTCTGTGAGGTCACTCTCTGCCAGTCTGAGTTCAGAGGACATGTTGCTGCTCCTTCAGTAAATACTTCTGGAGTGCAAGCAGAAGAGGACTCATGGGTATAAGAGTGTGGGCACACTGAAAACCAGGAGGTACATTACATTAGTAATATATCAACTAAATTAATTAGTTGATATAGCAATTAACAAGAGCACAGTGAATTCAAGAGTTAACTGTAGACAGCTGAATGTTCATGTGTAGGAAACACAATTCCACTGAAGACCTTCCCTTTGTTCATCTGAAACTCGGAGAAATACAAGTTTGACCCATGGCATATATCTGGTCATCCTCTGGGGAGTCAACCTAAAGGGAATAACCCATTTAAAAATAACAATGAAAGCCCCAAAATTCTTTGTGATTACCTATGTTAGTCTGTATTATGTTGCTATTAAAAAAATACTTGAGATCAGGTAATGTGTAAAGAAGACATGTTCTGGAGTCTCAAAGTCCAAAGTCGGGTAACTACATCTTCTGGGCTCAGGTGAGGAATCGGCTTATATTCCAACATGGTAAGAGTATCTGGGGAAAGGAGAGATCACAGCCAGGCAGCCAGTGAGAGGGATTTGGAGGTCAGGGTTGCTTTCTACTTCTGAGTCCCAGAGAAACACGCTGATTCCTTCTAAGGACAGTACCCTGATGACTAAATGGTCTCCATAGGCTCTTAAACGTTCCACTTCCTTAGTACATTTTGCTTACAACCAAGGTCCCAGCACAAACCCTCAGAGACACACTCAAACCACTTCCAGACCAGGCAGCACTTGCCTCCATTCTCATAAGCCAGTTCTTGCTGGCATCTGCTTGTAAACCTGAGTTCCACTGGAAGATTTGTTAACCTTTCTGTTCCAAGAAGGGCATTGAACTCACCCAAGTGTTGAATCATAGTTGGTAAAACAGGGACATTTAATGCTCAGCTGCCAACACTTCCTAGGGGAACCAAAGTCCACATACCCTTTCTAGGAGTTAGTTCCACTTGTATAGGATAGTTATCTTGAGGGCTTTGTCGTGTCCAATTGAGAGTCCTTAGAGCCACAGAGAGGCACAGATGGCAGTAGCTCAGGAAGAGCATCTAGTGGTCTGAGGAGTGGCTGAGGGCAGGTACAGGAGTTGGATCATGAGGGTTCTGAGATTGGCCTTCTTGGTCACTCACTAGCAGGAAGCTCTGAGGCTGGTGGCTTTGCCCCTCATGGCCAGTGAGGACAATCATTTCTTCCTCCTGCACCTGTTAGGAGAATCAAAGACCAATTCTGATCTGAATCCAACAGATTGCTAGGATGTCTATACAGGTTGTCATCTACTTCCTGTTACCTCCTGAGCAACTCAAGTTCTGCTAGAGTTTGTATCTATAGCTGTCTGCTCATCAGGAGAGTATATGGGTCTCCTATGTCTGTGGTGAATAGAGATCCCTTTTTAGGTTGAACACTGAGCTTGTGAGCTAGGTTCCCATGATGGAAGCTGCCTCCCCAGGATCGTTACCATCACACCCCTGTCACTACACATACATCTGACCCCCTGCTATATGGGGTTTGGGGGAGGACACTGCCAGAGAGCACTCAGTCCCTGGTCAGATATACGGAATAGTATTGCCTCCAAACACTACCTGGGTAGCCAACCCAGGGGGCAGTCCTCAAGCCTCTGAGGAAAACTGTTTGGCTACTTGAAGTATAGAGGAGAGCTGACTGGTGTGACTCAATTCAAGTTGGGAGTTGCTATGGGGATAATGATGCTGACAGCAAGCATAATGGTGATGGTGATGATGATGGTGGTGGCAGTGATAGGGGTGATCGTGGGGAGGGTGACAGTGATGGTGGTTATGATGGTGGGGAGGGTGATAGGGGTGATTGTGCTGATGGCGGTGACTATGATAATGGTTGTAATGGTAGCAGTGGTGCTGGCAGTGATGTTAATGGTAGGAATAGTGATATGATGGTGATGGTAGCAATGGTGTCGTGGTGATGATGCTCGTGGTGATAGAGGTGATGGTGCTCATGGTGATAGAGGTGATGGTACTAATGCTGACCAATGGTAATGGAGGTGGTAGTGTGGTGACAATGACAATGACAATGACAATGGTAATGATGACAATGGCTGCCAGTTTCGGTGCCATCCTAGCTTTTAAAAAAACTTGTTGTTCAAACAAGACTCTTCATTGTACCACAAATCTGTATTATATTTCATTTTGTCTCTCATGGGGTGGCACAGAATGATCCTATGGCGATCTTAAGTGAGCAACCGCCTGGAGGACTTTGAGGTTACTGCCACATTGTCTTCTCCCCAGGGTTGCAGATGGCTGCCTGTCCGATGGTGGTGACATTTACTCCAGCGCCATTGCTAGTTAAGGCAATAAGCAGGCTATGGGCTAACCAAAGGCAGAGACAGTCCCTCTGGTGGTTACAGCACACCCCATGGTCTGTAAACAAAGTCCAGAATAAAGTTCTCACTAGCAGGAGTATGTGAAGCCTCCACAATGTTCTTTCTAAGCCACATGTAATCACACTTGTTTTAAAAGGATGGTGTTCAGGGCTTGTGTCTGACCTTCATCAATGGAGTTATTGCCTAAAATCCATGGGGCTGTGGGTCACATCCATGACACTAGTGATATCGTGGGGTCTGATTCCCCTAAAGTTCCCTTTTCTCTGAGCAGCAGCTGATGCAGGAACATAAGCACACTGGAGGACCAGGACATCAGCAGGGAGTCCTGGATGGTGTTTGTCCCCAGTTCTTCTAGTGGGCATATCTCCTCCCCAGCCGGGACCCTGCTGAGACGCAGGGCTGTCCGCTCTGGAGATGGTGGGCCCACTCCTGAGAAAGGGGAGGGCTGATGCCTGTCTCCTGTCCCCAGCACATCCTGGAGCTGGAAGCCATGTTGTATGATGCCCTGCAGCAGGAGGCCGGGGCCAAAGTGGCTGAGCTGCTGTCCGAAGAAGAGCGTGAGAAGCTCAAGGTGGCCGTGGAGCAGTGGAAGCGCCAGGTCATGAGCGAGCTTCGAGAGCGTGATGCACAGATCCTGAGGGAGCGCATGGAACTGCTGCAGATGGCGCAGCAGGTGCTGGGAGCGGGGCGGGAACAGAGGGCCGGGTGGGCTTCCCACAGGGCCAGCAGCTGTGTCCTCCAATGACCACATGCTTGTATATTCAGTCCAAAACCCTCCCTAACTAACTCGTCTGGCCTAAGCCTTTGAAAGGCAGCTCTCCATGGACTCCCTGCCTTCTTGTCTTTCACACCATACTGTCCCCTAATGGTCAGTGTTGCCTGTGGACAGCAGCTAACTAACCATTACTCAGCCCTGCAATTTATGATGCTCACACAGCCTCTGTCTGTATGGAGTTGGCCTGAGAGCAGATTCCATGGGCAGAGCCCATGCCAGACTGTCCTAAACCCAAAAGAGCTTGGATAAACCACCAGACTGGATGCTACTTTCCCATGATGGTCAGTAGGCCTCTGACAGGGCTTATCAACCACTTGGATGTGCCTGTAGCTCCATTGCTCATGAATCCACCATGGGTCCCTTTGGGCTCCTGTGTAAATCAGGGAGAGAAAGGTCACCTCATCCTCTCTCCATCAATGGACTGTCATTGGCACTGAGCTGGTTCCAAGGCCCCAGATGTCAGACTCAGAAGAAAGGGTCTTCTGGTTGGCAGTTCTGACAGATGGTTGCCTGATGCTCTGTCTAACAGCCCTGGGAAGGACAGCATGCTAATTCCTTGTCCTTCCACTCAAATGCTATAGCTTCTGACCTGACCAACTCAGAGGACACAGGTTCCATCGCAGAAGTGGGGAAGGACTCTCATTTTCTTTGGATAGATGTGGGACCATAAAGCACCACTTAGACCCACACAGACGCAGCTTGGTGGGCTATTGTCCATAAAATAAGTGAGGGGAAATCTTGACCCTTTTATAATTGATACTCCCAGTCCTCTGATTACTGAATACCTTCCTTCTTTTAATGTTGCAGAGAATTAAAGAGTTAGAAGAGAGAATAGAAACCCAGAAGAGGCAAATAAAGGAGCTGGAAGAAAAGGTAAAACAAATGAATGGGTAAAGGTGCAGCTGGGATTGCCTGACATCACGTTACAAGAACCCAAGCTCAGGCCTCTGAGCTGAGGCCTGGCCTGCAAAGTGACCCATGCAAAGCAGAGTGGAGACAAACAAAAGGGAGCCTGTTGGGCCAGAGCTGTGGGTACACTAGGCCAGAGCCAGGAGCCCCTCACACAGCCTCACCAAGTAGCCTTTGCACAGCCTCAGCTTCCCCTCTGGACCTAGATGTTGAACCAGTGACCTGGGGTCCTGTTCCATGCTGCTACCTTGTGTGGTACAGAAGGATTGAACCTTCCAGGTTCTTCACGCTTGGCTGTCTAAAGATAATTCCTGAAACATAAGCCGTGATCCCCAAGAGCTGCTCTTAGGGAACAGGGACATTTTGTCCCTGATCCCCAGACAATGTCTCCAGTACCAGAGACACTAGGGTGCCTGCTCGAATACTTTCTCCAGACCCTGTGTCTGTAGCCTGGGTACAGGGCCTTTATTCACTGGTATGAACAGACTCAATGCTCCTCAGACCAAGTTGAAAAGTGTGTGCCTAGAGAACCTTGGCCCTTGCAGGTTGCCATGCCTTCATTTTAGGGCAGCTCCATATCCTCTGTGATTTAGGGCAGGTTCCAAAGTTTCTGGAGTCAGATGATTTCTTGAGTCTTGTAATTGTTTCTTCCAGTGGGACAGATCCCATCCAAGTGACCAGCAGTTTGTCAGCATAAGACATGGCTTATGGGACCTACCTGGTGACTTTATTCCTTCTGGGAGAATAGGAAGTAGTACTTGGCAGGACAGCCTCTAGACCACCTCTTCATCAGTCTTAGCCGGAGCCTGGCCTTTTCAGCCAACCCATCCTGCCTCAACAAAGATCGCCATCTGTGGGGCATTTGTTGCCACTGCAACAGTAGACTTCATATAAATTCACAGTCTACCATGAGAGAGGGCTCCAGAGTAGAGCAGGGCATAGGCTGTGAAAGAAGGTACCAACAGGGACTGCCTACAAACTACAGGCCACTTGGGCTAACACTAGGCACCCAACAAGGTTGGGAAGGGACATGGTCTTCTGTTCACCTGAGTTTCTAACATTATAATTTCTGACCTGACAGTCTTACATGACATTGATCCTACCAAAGGTAGAGTCCTGGAGAAAGTCTTCCACTCTGTTTAGAGAGAAGTGGCAAGTTGGGGACTGCTAGGTCGCTCATTGCTGGGCTAGCATGCTAGCTACTCTATGGGCTACTTGCCCATCAAATAAATGCAAATCCCTAAGGTGACACAGTAGTCCCCAGACTATATATATATACTTGTTTCATTTTGTAACTTAGCCATGGACTCATGTTTGAATTAACAGCAAAGCAATGTTAGGTTTGGTGTCTGGGCTTTCAAATTTAACTAAATGCCTGAATATAATTGCTCAATTTTCTTCAACTTGTTCTGGCCTCATCCACAACCCAACCAATTCTTCAAGTGTCAAATCTATTCAGGATGTCAGCATATTTTGCTGTTTCTAAAGAGACTACTATCAAGCGATGGTACTTTGTATGTGCTGGGTACTAGGACTGTCCTGTTCCGATGTCATCTTCAGCTCAGTGACTCTTCAGAGACTCCTGGCCCCAAGAAGCTCAGCTTGCAGAGCCTTGGGTTGGTGCCTAGTTCCCCACCATCATCTGGGTTAGCATTGTCACCCTAAGCTTGGGGTTTTCATGAAGCCTCTTACACCTACCCTGTCCCGGCTGGCCACGCCCCTCACTATAGCATCGTGGCTCATTTCTTTCCAGACAAGCTAAAACTCTTTCTTTTTCTTTCTCTCCTGTGTTTTCCACCCCCTTTCCTTTTCAGTTTTTATTTTTGTTCTTGTTTTTCTCCCTAGCTTTCATTCTCTGGTCATAGCTGTTCTTGGCATACTGAACTGGTGAGTACATCAGAGACTGGCACTTCCTGGTGAAGGTCCCGCTCCTTTTTATGGGAGACACTGGTGCACCCTGCTGCCCAGGCAGCTGTCTGCTTCCCCTCAGGAAAGCAGAAAGGCTACTCCTGGGTCTTCCAGAAGCTCCTTGAAAAGCTACCCACCCTTCAGAAAACAGAAGCCCTTCTCCAGGCACTGGGCCCACGAGAGGGTATAAAGCACTCTCATGACCAGCACCCAGTGCTGCTCAGTGCCCCCTAGGCAGCAGAAGGTGGTTTTGTAATTTTTTGGTGTTCCCAAGTGACTGGGTCACCAACAATCATGGAAATGGTATGAATGTAGTAGAGCCACTGCTCCGGCTGCACACAGAGGTCACACTTGGTCACCTCTCTCTGCTCAAGTGTATTATGTCACACTTGGGACATAATAACACCATTCATCACAGGGCCCGGGCCCTGCTATCCACAGGGTGCAGAGAGATCTTTCTCAGGGGAAATGCCATCTCCCTTCCTCCACTAAGTCCTGTGCTTATGTGTGTGTCTCTCCATTTTTTTTCTAGCCCTCTGCGAAGGCTGACCTTTGTCCTCTAATGGGTCCAGAGAGCAGCAGGTGCCAGAGAAAGCATGGGAAATTGCATTTCAACACTGAAGACTTGGGAGTGTTTAGGCTCTGTGCCCCGCCTTGTGGAGGATGAGGGCAAAAGCACTGTGACCTGCAGCCACTGTCCACTGGGGGGTGAGCCAGGACTAGAACTGGTCTTGCTGACTAGCGCTTCTCTAGGAGAGGTCTAGCTTTGGCTGCTGCTGACTTTGAGCCCAGAGAGTAGGCCCTACCCCATTCACAGCAATGTGTATTGTTCCCTGCTATGCAGGGGTAAGAATTGCTCCTGTGCTGGAGCCCACACTGGACACGCCCCTTGTTCCCATAGTGACCATCAGTACGCCTGGAAGAAGATCTCAGAACTGCCCAGACTTGCCCCTAATGGCAAGATGAAGGCTGCAGTCTCGGTGGTGACCCTGGGTGTCACACTGTAGTCATTCACTGTGGTCCTGAGCACTTGCTGCTGGACAGATCCGGTGCCCAACTGTGTCCTGTTATACTGGCGTCTCTGTGAGGACAGATGACCTCCCACTGGCCTCCTCTCCTACTCCCAGATACAAAGGCTAGAATCCTATCCCCAGCTGCTGGCCAGGAGCACAGTGAAAAGATCAGAGAAGAGGCCAGGAAGCACATGGGATGAGTATGCAGAGGCCCGGCCTTGAAGAGTGTGGATCAAAGCACAGCCAAAACACGATGGAGCTGTGGCCCTCCTAGCCTGGCAGATCCTCAGCAGGTGGGCCTAGCCTGAGAACCTCAGGTGGCAAGGGCAAGTGATGAAGGAAGCTGAAGATGGCCTCGTCTGCAGTCTGTGCACAAAAAGAAATGGTCCTGAAGAGACAGCAAAGGCATGATGCACCTAAGGTTCCATGAGCCTCAGAAGGCAGCCACCGTACAGTAGCCTACAGGTAAGTGGCAACATCTGTTCACTGGGGACAGTCTTCCTTCGTGCACTAGTTGAAGCCTATTATTTTAACTTGATTTTGAGATATGAACAAGGTCTCCCCTGCCAGAGGAGCCTGAGAGGCTATGTGGGTCAGTGGGCAATACACTGGGGGCCTCCCGTATCCATTTCTAGATGTAGCCCACAGATATAGGCTCCTCACTGTCCCTGTTCCTGCTAACTCAGATGCCAGCGCTCTCTGAGGAAGCTACCGCACTCCAGCCCCACCCTGCTGCTAGCAAAACTGAGACAGAAGCTTTCTGCTTCATCTGTGGTCAGACCCCTCACATAGTGGGAGCTTCCCTGTCCCCAGTACAATGGTGAACTCAAATGAACACAGGGCACCCTCCTCCCCATCCCTACAGACTGGAAGCTCATCCCTGTGATACAAAGGGCTCCACCCGGCCCAGTTCCCACTGCAGATGGCAGAAGCAGCGACAATGTGGGCAAAACCAATCCACTACACACATAACACAGATTGAGCCCAGCACCTGGCACATTAGAGAAAACTTCTCTACTCTTGAGCTATGCACCTAAGGGTCCATGAGCCTCAGAAGGTAGCCACCGTACAATGGCCTACCTGTACCTAACCTTATTTATTTATTTATTTATTTATTTATTTATTTATTTATTTATTGGTTTTTGGAGACAGGGTTTCTCTGTGTAGCCCTGGCTGACCTGGAACTCACTCTGTAGACCAGGCTGCCCTCGAACTCAGAAATCAACCTGCCTCTGCCTCCCGAGTGCTGGGATTAAAGGCGAATGCCACCACTGCCCGGCTATCCCTAACCCTTTTTACCTTTTATTTTCTATCAGTGCTCCATTAAGTTGCCCAGAACTCACTCTGAACCCCAGGGGTGGACATTGTAATCCTGCTGACTCAACCTTCTGATTAGCCAGGATGACAGCCCTAGCTATACTGTGTTTTTTAGCAGATTCTATGACAAGATGATCTGTTGACTCCAGGCCCTGTGGCAAATCAAAAGAGCTTGGTCCCCGCTGGGCCACAGCAAAACCATTGTGAGGAGGAGGTGGCGGAGGAAAAGACTTCCCAGAGACACTCTGAGGCTCCCTGGGGATTGGGAAGACACTGTCTGGGCGTGTGTATCTCTTGGGACACAGGGGTCTGCTGCGGTGTGTTTCAGCTTCCTCTGAGGGGTGGAGCTTGCCCAGGGAGGAAGGGCCCAGAAATTCCAAGTCCTCACGCACAGGGCTACCTACAGTTTGCAGTGAATTGTTTGGCTCCAGTAATGGCCTGTTCAGCAGAGGCGTCCATCCCACCACCTAAGAATGTCAGTGGTCCTGGTGAGGCCACCTGCCTTGCCACTGAGAAAGCAGAGCCTAGAACTTACCAGGGAACATGACGGGGCCTATTGGTGAGCATAGGGGACAGAAGTTTATGAAGGGACAGAAGTTTATGAAGGCAGGGGTGGGAGCTTAGAGAATGTCATATATGGAGACCCAGCACCTGCTCCAGAGTGGTAGGGGCTAGCCCCCTTTTCTTCTACAGTAAGAGAACTGCTGTGTTGCCATTTCTCCTGTGCACATGATTCTCCTCATGAACGCTCGTGTGTTGGCCCTGTGTCCATCTCCTCCACATGTCTTTCCGCTCTGGGAGGCCCTGTAGGCTGAGTCCTCTAAGATGAGCCTTTCTTCCATGATCTGAGTCACTAAACAAGGGTGTCGGTGGCTCAGGAAGACTAGCATGCCCAAGGCTTTTGCGTGGCATGGTGAGCCACTCAGCAAGATGCTCTTCCCACCAAGCCTCTTCCCAAGCTATGGGCATTTCTTAGGGTGGGGCTGTGCAGGAGAATTCCCAGAGACAGCCTTGTTCTGGAAAGATGCATGTGTATAAAAACAGCATGAGATTGTGAGACCTGTTTGTTCAGCAGGTGGTACGTACTCATCTTTTAAGTCACATTCGGATGCATATTCTTACGAGCAGGTCTTACATCATTCTCTGGACTCCAGTGTGGGCCAGGCCCCCTATGTAGGACACAGTGTGACCTCTGTGCTCTCTGGTGTCTATAGGCGCATACAGAAAGCTGACACAAAGGCTTGGTCTAGAAGGGAGCAGGAGACTGCCTGGCTCAGCACTACAGGAAATGCCAACATGAGCCACACGGGGGCACTCCAACCGAGCAAACTGTGTGACTAAGTAACAGGCAGCAGATGCTCAGGCCGTCTAAGTCCTTGCTGTGTGTCTTTTGTACTAAAAGGTCTGTGGTGGGTGTTTGTTCGTTTGTTTGTTTGCCTTCTACTCACTTGGACAGAACAATCCCAAATCCTTACATTATCTGTCCTTAAAGGTTATTGATAGCTGGATGAAGGACTGTATAGACATAGGTCTGCTCAATGCCATCTTCCTTTATTATTATTATTATTATTATTATTATTATTATTATTATTATTATTATTAGATATATTCTTTGTTCACATTTCAAATGTTGTCCCCCTTTCCTGGTTCCCCACCCCGGAAAGTCTCATAACCTATCTCCCCTCCCCCTGTTCCTCAATCAACCCTCTCCCGCTTCCCTGTCCCAGCATTCCCCCACACTGCAGCATTGAGCCTTCCCCCAGACCAGGGAACCTCTCCTCCCTTTGATGTCCAACAAGGACATCCTCTGCTCCCTATGCACCTGGAGCCATGGGTAATTTCATGTGCACTCTCTGGCTGTTGGTTTTGTCCCTGGGAGCTCTGCGAGTACTGGGTGGCTCATATTGTTGTTCCTCCTATGGTGCTGCAAACCTCTTCAGCTCCTTGAGACCTTTCTCTATCTCCTCCATTGAGGACCCGGTGCTCAGTTCAATGGCTGCCTGAGAGTGCCCCCCTCTGTATTTGCCATGCACTAGCAGGGCCTCCCAGGTGACACCTATATCTGGCTCTGGTCAGCAAGCACTTGTAGGCATCCACGATAGTGTCTGGGTTTTGTAGCTGTATATGGGATGGGCCCCTAGGTGGGGTAGTGTCTGGATGGTCTTTCCCTGCAATGCCATCTTCCTATGGAGGCAACCCCAAGTTCCTGGAAAGGCCTCTAGTTGACAGAATATGCCTGTCCCCATTGGCTGCAACCATTCCTACACTTGTTCTCAGGTGGACCTCTGGGATGTGCAGTTACTGCACCTTAAATCCAGACAGTTCCCACATGAAGGATATATTAGAATTTCTATGCTGTGATAAACACCATGACTAGAAGCAGTGTGGGAAGAAAGGGTTGATTGTATGCACTGTCTATCATCCAAGGAAGTCAGGGCATGAACTTAAGCAGAGCAGAAACCTGGAGGCAGAAACGGATGTAGAGGCCATGGAGGAGTGGACGTTTAGTCCTCCCAGACTGGCCAGCCTTCCTTTCTTTTCCCCTCCTCTTCTTCCTTTCTTTTTTGTTTGCTTGTTTTTCATGTGCATGCGCGTTTTATTGACATGTTTGCATGTGAACAAAGCCCATGTCTGATGCTATCAGTGCCAGGGATACTGGATCACTAGAACTGGAGTAATGGATGGTTGTGAGCCACCGTGAGGTTGTTGGGACTCTGTGTCCTCTGGTGTGCTCTTTTTTTTTTTTTAAACAGAGCTGAGGACCCAACCCAGGGCCTTGCACTTGCTAGGCAAGCGCTCTACCACTGAGCTAAATCCTCAACCCCCTCTGGTGTGCTCTTAACCACTGAGCCATCTCTCCCACTCCCAGCCTACTTTCTTTTATACCTGCCGATGGTGGCAGCATCTACCATGATCTCTGCCCTTCCATATCAGTGGCTAATTTAAGGAAATGCCTCACAGGCTTGCCTACAGGCCAGGTTTATGGAGGCATTTTCTCAGTTGTGGTTTCCTCTTCTTAAATAACTCTAGCTTGGGTCAAACTGGCAAGAAAACAGAACCAGGTCCCCAATGGTAGAGCTAGAGAAGGAGCTTGCAGCCCCATAGGAGGAACAGCAATATGAACCAACCAGTTACCCCAGAGTCTCAGGGACTTAAGCACCAACCAGAGAGCACACATGGAGGGACCCATGGCTCCAGCCATATATATAGCAGAGGATGGCCTTGTTGGACAACAAAGGGAGGAGAGGCCCTTGGACCTGTGAAGGCTTGATGCCCCAGTGTAGGGGAATGCCAGGACAGGGAAGCAGGAGTGCGTAGGTTGGTGAGTAGGGGGAGGGGGATGGGATAGGGGGTTTTCGGAGGGGAAACTAGGAAAGGGGATAGCATTTGAAATGTAAATAAAGCAAATAACTATTGATGAAACAAAAAAGAAAAAGAAAACAGAACCAGGATAGGAAGGGAAAACTGTGGGGGGGGGTGGAGGGGGAGGGCAGATGAGGGTGCTGGGAGCATGGCAAGCTGGTCCTCACAGATGCTTCTCCTCATCTGGACAGTAATAGACATAGACAATGTGTTAGTTATTTTTACACTTCTCCATTATTATTTATGTCTATCTTTCCATCTACCATCTATCATTGCTATTATAACGCCTGCCATGAGTTTATGATCACACCCCCAGATTTGGACCAATAATGCCAGAGCTGCTCTAACCTCGCTCTTTCCCCTTTCCAACCTCCTGCTTTGGCAGTGGCGGGGCATGTGGCTCTTACTCTGCATCACATTTGTTTATTGCTCAGTTCTGTATATCTGTCACCTCAGAATCACTAAGTCACAAGTTCACAACCGAGAATGCAGCACTGCATACAGCCTGGTCATCCTTGATCTTACAGTATCCACACAAAATGTTTTTCCCCAAAATAAGTGTATTTGTCAGGGTTGCTACTGCTGTGGTAAAACCATAACTAAAGCATTTAGGGAAGAAAAGGTTTATCTTTACTTGCACTTCCATGTCAGTTCATCATCAAAGAAAATCAAGACCAGAACTCAAACAGGGCAGGACCTTGGAGGCCAGGGCAGATGCAGAGGCCATGGAGGAGTTCCACTGGCTGGCTTCTTCCTCATGGCTTGCTCAGCCGGCTTTCTTACAGAACCCTGGACTACCAGTCCAGGGCTGGTACCACCCACAATGGACTGGGCCCTCTTTCAAAATACACTAAGAAAACTCCCCCACGGGCTTGCCTATAGCCTGATCTTATAAAGGCATTCTCCAAATTAAGGCCCCCTCCTCTTTGATGATTCTAGCTTGTGTCAAGTTGCCATAAAACTAGTGAGCTCTACCACCCTTGTCAACTTGACAAACACATCCCAGTAAGCCACAGCCTTTCGTTTATCCCCAAGAGCACACATTGAAATAAGCATCACAATGTAAAATGTTTAGTAAACTTTAAAAGTCCCACAATCTTTACAAACTCAAACACTTTAAATTTCAGTCTCTTTTAAAATTCAAAATCTCCCCACAAGTTCAAAGTCAACTGTGGGCTCCAGTGAAATACTTTCTTACTTCAAGAGGGAAGAAACAGGGTACCATCACAATCAACACCAATCAAAACCAAACTCCAACTGTGTATATGACTCAATGTCCAGTGTCCAGTGTCTGGGCTGCTCGAGGGGCTTGCTCAGTTCTCTGCCTCTGCCCTCCCCAGAACATACAGTACGTCTTCTAGACCCAGGCCAGCTCCACTCCATCACTGCTGCTATTGGTAGTGGTCTCCCCACAGAGCTGGCACCTCCAAAATTACTGGGGACTCTGCTGCACTTGGGTTGTACTTTCACCAGTAGCCTCTCCTGGGCTCTTTATTGGTGCCAAGCCTCAACTTTTTTTCATGACCCCTCAATCCTGGGGCTTCAAATGCTACTGCGGCTGTGCCATAAACAGTGGCCTTCCCTGACCTCTCACAGTGCTAGCCTCAGTGCTCTACATGACCCCTTCATGCCTTCAAAACCAGTACAACCTATTTGACTTTTCACAGTATCAAGTTTGGCTGCCAGTGCAAGGTACAACATTGGCTGCCTCTGGAATACAGCTTCTGTGGGCTGACTCCAGGAAACACTCCCCAGAAGATTTCATGTCAAGGATGCTGGACTTCTTAGTCACTGCTAATTGCTCAGCTCCAGGTAATGAGCATCAACTATCCAACAAAGCAAAAGTTTCACGTCGGTGGTGCTTGTCTTAGGGTTCTATTGCTGCAAAGAGACACCATGACCAAGACAGCTCTTACAAGGTTCAATATTTAATGAGGGCTGGCTTACAGTTTTAGAGGTTCCGTCCATTATCATCATGGAAGCATGGCACTGTCTAGGCAAACATGGTGCTGAAGAAGGAGCCCAGAGTTCTGCATCTTGATCCACTGCAGCCAGAAGAGACTGATTCTGGCCAGACTAATGTGTATATATGAGACCTTAAAGCCCACCCCCATAGTGACATAGCTCCCTTCAAAGGGATCATACCTACTCTATCAAAGACACATCTCCCAATAGAGTGTGTAGCTCTTAAACTTCCCCTGGCACTTCACAAGCCAGGTCTTCCTCATCTGCAGTTTTTTTCAAAACTCTTTTCTTCCAGTCTCCTACAGAACAGCTCACCATGCTTTGAACACCCAAAGACCTTCCTAGCCCAACATTCCAAAGTCCTTCCACAATCCTCCTCAAAATAATATGGTCAGGTCTGTCACAGAAGTACCCCACTCTCCAAGTACCAATTCTGTCTTAGGGTCACCATGGCTGTTATGAACACCATAACCAAAGCAATTGGAGAAGAAATCATTTATTTGGCTTGAACTTCCATATCACTATTGTTCATCATCAAAGGAAGTCAGGACAGGAACTTAAACATGCCAGGCACTTGGAGTCTGGAGCTGATGGAGAGGCCATGGAGGGTTTTGGCTTGCTCATCATGGCTTGCTCAGCTTGCTTTCTTATAGAACACAGGACCACCATCCCAGGAATGGAACTATCTATAATGGGCTGGGCCATCCACCATGGATTACTAGAAAATATCCTACAGGCTTGCCACAGTACGATCTTATAAAGGCATTTTCTCAATTGATACTCCCTCCTTTTTGATGCCTATAGCTTGTATCAAGTTGACATAAAACCAGCCAGCACAATAATGCAGGAGTCTCTCTCCCTCTGCCTCTCCCAGGGCAGTTATACTCTGTCCCTAATGCTTGGGATCCTTTGTGACAGCTTGTATTCTCTTTATCTTACAATCTGATTTTTTAAAGTTCTACATGTAATAGTGTTTACTGTTTGTGATGTGCAGTAAGCATTCTTTGGATTTTGATACACGCATGACACATTGCCCACCACCATCTTGACAGACAGACAGCCCTACTCTTTACCATTTTATTATTAATCTCCTCTGCACATCCGGGTAGCCCTTGTCTATTTCCTCCCTTAAGCTTTGCCAAGTCAAGTCATATAAATAGAACTACATAATCTGAAACTTTAGGGTCTGGCTTTCCTCTGAATCATTTTGTAGCTGACTAGTACATTCCTTTTTATATAGAAGCATCTCCAGCTGAAGGCCATCAGGGCTGCTTCCATTTTGGGGCAATTATGAGCAGAGCCACCATAGTGCTTGTGTGCATGCTTTAATGAGTGGGAGCCTTTGTTCTTCTTGGGACGATATTTAGGGCAGAACTTCTGTATTGCCTGGTAGTGCTATGTTTAATTTTATAGGAAACTGTTCGGTGCTGCTGTGCACTGAACAGTCTGTATTCTCACTGGCAGTAGAGCAGTTAATCTGGGGCTTTGCATGGTTACTTTTGTACTACCCTATTTCGGTTGTAGTTTGCATTTTCTGTAATGACAAATAGTATTTGGTATCTTTTTTGTGTTGATTTTCCATCCACATATTTTCTTTGGCAGTGTTTCTCTTCATATTCTTTTACCTATTTTTGATATGGGCTGCTGGCAAGCCCCAGGTTCAATTAGAGACCCTTCTTCAACATATAAAGTAGATAGTGATGAAGAACCAGATGTTAATCTCTGTGTGCACACACACGTGTGCCCACACACATACAGACATGTATGCACACACACTAACTCAGGCATCCATGTATGTGTATGTGTAAGTGTATGTGTAAGTGTATGCATGTGTATACGTGTGTATATTTGTGTGTGTGTGTGTGTGTGTGTGTGTGTATGTATATCTCAGCTTTTTTAGCAGTGAACTCTCTGGTGTTTGGGGGGGGGGGGAGAAAACATTGCCTTGTCCTAAGCTGCAGATGTTTTCTTCCTTGTTTCCTTCTTTTTTGTTTTGTTTTGTTTTGTTTTTCGAGACAGGGTTTCTCTGTATAGCCCTGGCTGTCCTAGAACTCACTCTGTAGACCAGGTTGGCCTCAAACTCAGAAATCCACCTGCCTCTGCCTCCCAAGTGCTGGAATTAAAGGCGTGTGCCACCACTGCCCGGCATCCTTGTTTCCATCTAAAATGTCTGTGATTCCTTTTGTGTTGGAGGCCCTGTGAAAGTAGAAGTTCAGTTTTCAGAGATGGCCTTGTCCCCTGAACCCCTTATAAGCCCTTCCTGATCAGCCCTTCTGCTAAGCTGGAGTAAGCCTGCATATATGATGGTCCATGCATCTCGGCTGGAGTGACCCTGTTCTACCATGGGGAAGCAGACAGGATAAGGCTGCTGGTGGCATCTTCCTTACTGGCCCAAACAAACTGTCTGGTCCCATTTGACCCTGGGGGCTGGGGGTGGGTCTTCAGGGACTGTTCCTTCCAGCTCAGGGTCTGGAAGCTCACAGAGTATGAGATTAACTGTCAGCAGCCTCAGATTTACAGCTCTTCTCGAAGCCTGCACCCGAATGCCAATGAGCAGCCCCTCTCCTGAGCACAGTCACGGGCTGTATTTCAGGGCTCTGTGGCTCAGGCAGGCCAGAAGGGATGGTGTTGATATTAAATCTAAGGATAAACAGCTCTTCTCAGAATATACCCACAGTCCATGAGCATTGTGCACACATAGAATTTTACACACACACACACACACACACACACACACACATTTATGTATTTCTTTATTTTAACTCAAAGAATAAATCTTCTTACTGGCTTTGTATATATAATTTAAAAATACAAGGGCACAGTAGTTTAGCAATGGTTCCCTAAATGTAGACACTGAGGGGACATTGTCCCTTCCTGGGGCAGTTATTACACATAGAAAGGCCCCCTCTGGCCTTTGATAAGCATCTAGTCCATGTCTTGCACTAAAGGGCAGGCTGTTAGGCTGGTCACCCTGCTACCAGGGCCCACCACACAATAGCCACAGGATCTAAATCAGTACTTAGTATTGGGGTCTTTCATATTCATGACCTCTGTGGAGCTATTACACACAACCAACACCCAGCTCTGATATATGGCCCAGCTGGCCATCCCAGGCCTGGCCCTTCCCCCACAGAGCTTTGCAGAGGACTCTTGTGTTACTATTAGGATAGCTTTCATTGGTTCTTAAGTCTTTATTAAGGACCCAGTGGGCGTGCGTTTTGCACTTTATAGCATTGTGCTGAAATTCACCCAGGAGCATCCTCAGATGGAGGTGACTCTTTCCCAGTAGGATGTTACCTCTTACCTGGTGGACCTGTGTGCTGTTTACCTGTAAGTGGTGCTTCTTAAGTGTTTTGGGGGAGTCCCCTGGTGTGGTGTGTGTGTGTGTGTGTGTGTGTGTGTGTGTGTGTGTGTGTGAGTGACAGAGAGAGAGAGAGGGAGAGGGAAAGGGAGGGAGAGGGAGAGGGAGAGAGAGAGAGAGAGAGAGAGAGAGAGAGAGAGAGAGAGAGAGGTGGTGTTATTGTTGCTATTGTTGCTGTTGTTGTTTCTGGGTACTTACTGAGGAATGAAGATGCTTCTGGGTCAAGTGACATCAGTGTCTATCTCTGGGACCCCTTTTGCAGTTTGTCCTGTCTGCAATGCTTTTATTTTCACTCTGCCTTTAAAATCTTTGCTTGTCTTGGCAAAGACATTTCTCAAACGTTCCTGGGTATGTTGCACTAAAATCTCAGACCAGACTGGAACAACTGCTGGGAAATAGAAGGTGTCCCCTCCCCCTCACTGCTCCATTGTCTAATTCACACCGCTACCCCCACTGCAGGGAGATTTTTTGCCTGTGGGACAGCTGCCGCCCATCTATAACATGGCCATCTTGGTCTGTGCAATAATGGATCCTTTCATAGTACGACTGGGAGGTCATTAATAAAGAGATGTCACTGCTGGAGAGGTTAGTGTCAGAAACATAAGCGGGATACCCCCACTGTCAGCTGAGAGCAGCTGCCTGCAGCCAAGACAGAAGAACCCAAGAACCAATAGGAAGCAGGCGAAAAGTGCCCACACCTGCCTGTGCCTTGGAGGGTTGCAGGGATATGTGCTTATGCATCTGATTACATGTGTGCACCTGCATGTAAGTGCCTGTGCATTTGGGTGTGTGTGTGTGTGTGCGCGCACACACACACACACACACACACACGCACCCACCCATTGGATTAGTTGTATATAGTCAGGCAAAAGAAGACTGAGGAGTGAGCTCAGTGTCAAGTCAGGAGCATAGGCAGAGCCTTGGGTAGCATAAAGCCTTAGCCTATCTGTTCACCATGAATGAGGTCCTGGGTGTGTCTAGCCTGTTCTCACCCATAAAATTACTCCTTGCTTTTACCCAGGATTGGCCTCTCACTTTCAACAGTCCTCTAAGAGCTGAGGTGGGGGCCCCTGGGTAAGAACAGGTCAGTGCTTCATGTCTCTGGACTGAGATGATATCTTAGTCAGGGTTTCTATTTCTGCACAAACAGCATGACCAAGAAGCAGGATGGGGAGGAAAGGATTTATTCAGCTTACACTTCCACATTGCTGTTCATCACAAAAGGAAGTCAGGACTGGAACTCAAGTAGGTCAGGAAGCAGGAGCTGATGCAGAGGCCATGAAGGGATGTTACTTACTGGCTTGCTTCCTCTGCCTTGCTCAGCTTGCTTTCTTATATAACCCAAGACTACCAGCCCAGGGATGGCACCACCCACAAGGGGCCCTCCCCCCTGATCATTAATTGAGAAAATGCCTTACAGCTGGATCTCATGGAGGCATTTCCTCACCTGAAGCTCCTTTCTCTGTGATAACTCCAGCCTGTGTCACGTTGACACACAAAATCAGCCAGTACAGATGACAAGGTAGGAGGAGGACTGTGGTGCTTGTGGTCACAGCACTGTGCTGTCCCATGCTCCCCAGAACTCAGGAACTGCAGCACTTGGGCTGTGCTCCAATCCTTTAGGCAAGACCATTGTGCTCCCTGGTGCGATAAATTGAGCTCAGGACACAGCACATTTCCACAACACAAACCCTCCTTCCTGCCTGGGGTGGGGCCCAGAGGATTCTCTTTAGGTTCTAGTCAATGTGGGCTTCCTGCTCTTGCTCTGGGGGTCGCACCCATAAGAGTCTTGGCTCTCTAGACTTGACATCAGCCCTTTGCTGCCTCCATCTGCAGAGGGCCTGGAGTCTTCTATAAACAAAGAAGCCAGGAAAACTCGGCGGCTGCTCCTAAGGCCGGAAGGATCACAGAGCAACTGAGAAACAGCAGACAGAAACCAGTGGTGGCTCCAGAGATGCCGGGGCTCCACGCTACATGCTCCCCTTTCTCACAAGCATGGGAAGGGAGTATCTAGAGGTCTTCACATGCTCTCCTTCATGAGCCTCTGGCCCCAAGCATTAGACAAGATCACAGTGCACCCCATTGTGTTGAAGTGAGCCTAGAGCACAGCACATTTCCACAGCACAAATCCCCCTTCCTGCCTGATGCTGGGTTTCCTTGTTTGCTTCCAACCTCTGCTTGCCTCCTCCTCCTCTTCCTCCTCCTCTTCCTCCTCCTCCTCTTCCTCCTCCTCCTCCTCATACCTGGGGTGTAGTACTCTATAGCAGTAACTCGCCCTCGCTCTGTTCCACGGGGGCCTCTCCAAGAGGATGGGACAAAAGAGAGATCGCTACAGGTTCCATGTGCTGAACTCTGGGTAGGAGCAATGGAGCTCTGTTCCACCCGGGCCTCTCCAAGAGGTTCCACATGGTGAACTTTGGATAGGAGCAATGGAAATGTGAGCTCTTCTGTGTCTCAGGATGTGGTCTAGCCTTCTCTCAGAACAGGGCCTTGCTTGCTTGCTCTCTGGGGAGTGAGCTAGGTTGGTAGATTGAGCCTAGGGATGTCAGGCTCCTGGGCTCCCACCTAAGTGTCACTTAGAATCTCAAATTGAGTCCTCAAAGCATTGGGATCCCAGAGTCTCCTTGGAGACTGTCACAACTGTCTCCTTGGAGCATCTGACCTTGCTTGATTGGGAGGATGGCCGTGACCCCAGGGTGAGCATGGTCCTCTAGAGAAACAAGTCACTGAAGACACACAGCCACATACACAGAACAGGCTGATTGCAGAGACTGGCTCATGTGACCCTGGGAGACTGAGACACACCTCTCCGATCTGCTGCTTTCAAGCTGGAGTCCCAGGAGGAGGGGCTGAGAGGTCTGAGCTCTGTTCCCAGCCCTGCAGTAGCAATTTGGACATTTCAAAGGAAGAATGAGTTTCAAAGGGAGCTTGAGCCAGGGATCAAGCTGAGCCCCTGCTCAGGAAAAGTCGGGGAAGTGACTTACAAAGCAGTCAGAGGCCAGGCCTGTGCAGGATCAGCAGCTGTGCCCGCCAGCTGGCAGACATCAAAGCAAGGAGACCTGAGACCACCCCAGCCCCCATTCCATTTCAGATGGGAGGTGCTTGGGGCTTTGCAGAAGCTTCTGAACCAGAGAGAGCCATAGACACAGTTGTCAATGACTCTGGGAAGCTCCAGATGGAGGCCAGGTATGGCTGAGCCATCAGTGCCCTTCTCAGGAGGCCGGTGAGGGCCTGGGTGGACCTGAAGCTGAGAGACTTTGGAAGCCAGAGACTGAGGGGGCTGGGGGCAGCTGGGCCCATCTGCTAGCCTAGGGGTTTAGATAGAGCGGCTGAGGGAAAGAAGCCGTTAAGTCACGGTCTCATCGGGTTGCTTATTTCTTGATATTACCCCAGATCACAGTGTTGGGAAAGAAGGCTTGGGCTCCAAATAGCTTTGGTATTGCTGCTTGGTTCTGTCTGGCTTGAACATGTTTGGCTGATGGGACTGAACAGAGGTTATTAGAAAAATTCTGTTTTTAGCCCATCCCTTTGTGTCTTGAGGCCCATTACTCTGGGAGCCCCGGAGAACAGTGTTTGGGGTCTGCAGGGTCCCAACCTTTCCGGTAGGCTCCACAGATAGGAGCTTTTTTGTCTCTGCACCCTAACTGAGGCTGTGGGCCCCCAGCCTTTTCCAGTGTTACCATCTGTAGCAGTTGATTTTGATCCAAGCTGCACTCCTGGGGACCCGGGGAAGGTGTTCATCTCCTGTGCCAACAGCTTGCTGTTCTCAACAGCTGAGAGCCTGTGGAAACTCTCAGTGTAAACACAGGCGGCAGGGCGGCTCCCCGGCTCTGTTTTGACATAAATCAGCACGCTGTTTCCCATCCATATGCCAGGGCCATCTCATGTGCTACCCATGGGTGTTGCTTCCACCGTTCCAAAAGCCTCAGTCCTCATTGCTGCTGGCTATACTCCACACTGCAAGTGTTGAGGTGGGGCCATCAGCCCAGTCCCAGTCCAGTCCTCATCCCCACCCACTCTACTCATTCAGTTCTACACGCTGAGCCTTTGTGTTACCAATTCACAGTGAATCTCCAGCTTCACTGCAACCCTATACTGAAGCTTCATTAATTTCTCGCTCGCTGCTGGCCTTTAAACATGCCACACTGCCATGAGGCAGGGAGTGGCCTCACAGTCTCTAATTGAAGCAGCTTGGAGCTGGCAGGAGATTCCCCCCCTCTGTACCCAGTACCTCCTCTACATGCTACTCACTCAGTTCCTATCCTGTCGCTTGTCTTTGAACTGTGAGCTCTTGAGGAGACAAGCAGCCATCTGAGCCTCATTCCTTACCATGGAGTCCTCAGTCTGGCCGCTGACACACCCAGAGAAACACTTGAAAGGGCAAATGACTATGCTAATGATGGCTAAGGACCATGTTCTATCTGATCCACTCCCAAGTGGCCAAGGAAATAGAGAATTCCAGGGTTGCCAAGGTCCCTCCATGCTGAGCATCTCACTAGGAGTCACAGGAGTGGCTGAGTTATCACAGCTTTGTCATCAGCTCCACGGCTCCACCAACACAAGAGAGTGTGATACACAGGCCAGGTCGTAGGGTCCTGAGCAGCTTTCTGTGTTCTTCTTTTCTTTTGAGGTGTCTGTGGCGTACACTCTCCACAGAAGGGAAACAAAAGTGCATCTGTGCAGCACTTCTGCTGGAGAAAGTCCCCTTAAGATGCATAGTTCCAGGCTTTTGAGGGGTTTGATTGGTTGGGTACCCCACCCCAGTCCACGAAGTCTCAGACCTGGGAAGGCAGGCCTGCTGTAGTCTGATCCTTTGTGTGGTCCAAGCAGGTAGAGTCTTGTTTCAGAAGTTGTTTTCCTAACTCCAGGTTGTGGGCAGGGGAGTAACTTCAGGCTTCCCGACTACAGAGGCACCCGTGAGTGAGGTTTGGAGGTCTGAGCTAGCACCAGTAAAGCAGTTGCACAGGACATTGAGGATCCTCATGGGACACAAGACCAAGCACTCAAGACGGTTCCACTCTGGCTTACCCTGTGCCCAGCATGGCTCCAGTCTGATCAAAAACTTGACCTGAAACTGAACTAGTGGCCAGAAAGGGGATAAATGGAGGGAGAATATGTTTTCAGAGTCTTGGACTTGGGGGTGGGGAAGAAGGGATTTTGTAGGACGAGAACCATAGGGCCAAAATGATGTCCCTGAGTATATGTGTGTGTTTACACAATATGCACATTATATGGATGTAGGTATGCATACATTGTGTGTGGTACAGTCATGGGTGAGAGAAAGGCAGTCATTCTAGAAACTGTGCATGTGTATATGGATGTACATGATATGCCTGTGTATTTATATGAATGTTTTGTATGCATGTGTGTGTTCTACTGTATACAGATATGCACAAATGTACATGTATGTTTAGTGTGCCAGTGTAAGGCACATGGTCATGGGTGAGGACAGAAAGTGTGTGTGTGTGTGTGTCTGTTAGCATGCATGTACCTACACATGCAATCACAGATGGAGGCAGAGCGCCACCCACCTGCACACAGTGGCACTGAAGAAAGTGTGTGAGCAAAGCAAGGAAGCTGCTGGCTTAGAAGAGTGACAGAGAGGACCGCCCCAGGCAATCGGATGCCCTTGTCTCCCTTCAACTTAGGGCGTAGCTATTTTAGGGTTCTGCAAATTATTTTCAATAGATTTTGCTTCTACTTGTCATGTGTGTAGTTCATACCCTGGACAGTTGATCACATAATTCATAGAGTCAGTACATGGGGTAGGAGGGCTGATGGATGTGAGGTAAGGGCTGATGGGTGTGAGGTAAGGGCTGAAGGGTGTGAGGTAAGGGCTGAAGGGTGTGAGGTAAGGGCTGATGGGTGTGAGGTAAGGGCTGATGGGTGTGAAGTAAGGTCTGATGGGTGTGTGGTAAGGGCTGAAGGGTGTGTGGTAAGGGCCTTGGGTGGGAAGCTTAGAGTGTAGACCATCAGAGCCTCAGGCCTCAAGTGTTGCCTGGGCATTCTCCCTTTTCCCCCTTGGAGCTTTGACTTTCTGCCTTAAAAATAAAAGGCCTAGAATTGAAATAGTCTCCTTCCCCCATTTTAATGTTCTAAAATTAGATGGTTCTGTGACAACTTATCTAGAAGTGAATCCGGTTGAAGGCAGAGAGTAATATGTTATTATAATGACAGCATGGGATTCTGACTAAATGTGTGCAGTAGTTAGCATATACATAATGTGACTGCTTATTTTAATTCTTTAAAATTCTTTAACCTTTACTATTTTAATTTTTTATGTGTATGTGTGTACATCTGCTTGTTTATCTGTGAAGAATGTGCATGCTGTGCCAGCGAAGGCCAGAAGAGGGCGTGGGATACCGTGGAACTGGCATCACATTCCTGGGGGGGCAGTTCTAGGAATCAAATCTAGGTTTTCTGGTAGAGCGGCCAGTACTTGGAACCACTGAGCCATTTTGCAGCTCCTAAGTTTTTACTCTGTAAGGTGATATCCTCTGAGGTAGATGTTAGCATCTGTGGTCTTGGGTCTTCCCCACCAACCACATTGGTGCTGATCAGCTTGAAAGGAACTTTAGCAGCTCCTTTGGTGTCTAGAAACATTAAAAAGTTTTAAGGTAATAAGAGAATGTTAGAAGCTAGCAGAAGCCCCTCCCCCCATTTTTTAAGCTCAGAGAAGAAGAGCAAGTTGAGGAGAAACTGGCAGTCTCTAGGGACAATCGAGGAAGGTTCCGATAGACTCTACGATGAGGAGTGTAGACTAACATGTGTGGTGCAGTCTCCTTGGAGGGTGTCTGCTTATATGTGGCTCCATATGTGCCATTGGTGCAGGATCCCCAAAGCCAGCACCTCCAGAATAGGATGCTGTTGCCTGCATGAAGAGCCCGTCTGGATGTAGCCCTCATGCTCGGTGTTCCTCCTGACTCTGCCCTTTGTGTCTCCACATTGTGAACACTCCTGGTGTCTGTCTGTGTGTGTGTGTGTGTGTGTGTGTGTGTGTGTGTGCATGTATTGTGTGTGTAGAGTATGTTACACTAAAGCCCTTGTTTCTATTCCCTTTTTCAGAAAGAAAACAGTGCAGCCTTGAGGATGTTGAAATGAGGTTTCCATTGTGCTAGATGGTACATCCAGCATCCAGGAAAGCCTTCCCTCGTATGGACCAGACTGCATCCTGGTTGGAGGAGGCTCTTCTGTCCTCACCACATCCCTGCTAGTCTAAGATAGTCAACTTCTGTGCTGAAGTCAGGAGGGCATGTGTGTGCATGTGTGTTCATGTGTGTGCTTGCTCAACGAAAGTCAGTGCCCGGACTAGAGCCCTTTCAAAGCACCTAGAAGCTGTCACACCGGATAGTCAGATATGCAGTCAGGTGTGATCATTGCATCCAGCACCATATATTATGGAGCTCAGTCGCCAGGAGGAAGAAATGAGAGTGCTGTCTGAAAGTATTAGGTTCATTTTATATTTGGGTCAGGAAAAAAATGTTCCACTGTGGTGCAGATGACCAAGTAGTTATGGACCCCTAGGTCAAAATCAGAGAAAAGCTTACATGATTGGACACATGGGCCTTTTCCTTAAGTGGCTCCGGGATCTCTGCTGGGAAATGCACTAAGTGCTCTTGGTCCTTCCTATTGGCCATTCTTGCCCAGTCATCGCTTCTCTAGCTGAGCCTGATGTTGGGTTTGGTCTGAAATGTTCAGTTCTTAATGCATGGTCTCGTCTTATTTAGATGACTTCCTTCCGTTGGCCCATTTGCTGTACCCATCACTGAATGGCAGCAATAGGCTGTATCAGCAATGCTGCCACAGATCGGTAGGTGAGAGAAACCACTGCATCAGTGACCGAGGGACTTTACAATGCAGGCATCTCAAGGCTGTGTCAGGTCTATGCTGCTCCCTGCCCACCAGCACTCCTGGCCCAGCTCCAGGTGAACTTGCAAGAGATCAGTAGCTCATTTGGAACAAAGAGCTGGACTGGAAACTCACCCCCACCTCACACCCCTTCAGTTCTGTCTGATCATGGGTCTGCATGTCATGTGCGTGTCTGGAATACTTCATAATACCCACTGACACTCTAAATTACAGAACTTTGTTGCTTTTAAGAAAGGCAATATAAGGAAGAGAAGCATGTAAATAAGTACCAATGCTCATTAAGTCGTTACTGTTTATGTGTAAAGTATATGTACATAGAAAGGAAAATGGCTCAGTGAATGTTAGATAAAATCCCACAAGCCAAACTACATTTTCACCCAGCTGTATTCCCAAAAGCACATGCTTACCTGGAAGGCTGTTCCTCTCTTTAGATCTCATCATTTTAATTCATATGTCATAAGCACCTTCTTGTCACCTGATCCCAAAGTAGGATCTGTAGTCGGGGTGGGGATGTGGGTAGGGGAGTGAATGTGAGCCTCTGTCACCAATTCTTGCTGCCAATGAGCACCTGATGAGCTCAAGCACTTCAAAAGTAAGGTGCATTTTCTAAATCCAAGACTGAATCTTTTGTCCCAAATGCTGGGTTGGACAGGATTCCCTCCCACGTTTGAGCTCCTGCTGCTATCTCCTAAAACAGGGCATCCGTGTGTCATGGCACTGCCCTGGTGAAGCAAGAAGAGGGACCCTGACACCGCCCCCCAGGGACTCCAACTGTGCCACTGAGGTACGGGCCTCTGCTTCATATTGCATGAAGTTGTCAGCCCGCTCACTCTGTGTGCACGACACGGGACAGCATAAGCATTTTCGTTTGTCTAAACTAGAAATCCACGTAAACTGCAGAGTCCTTTGTGAGCAGCCGTGTGGTGTCTACTTTGTTTCCATGGTCTAGCGTTCTGTTGCTGAAGGCCTATGGCTGTGAAGGAAGTCTTTGCCCTTGCAGACTCTGTAGCCTTCAGGAAACCTGAGTGCCTTATGCAGCTTGTGAACACTGACCAGGAGTCAGGAGGGAGGGTGGAGCGTGGCTCTGAGGCACACTGAGAGCTGATCAGCTCCTGCCATCACTCCGTCTTTGAACCCTGAAGGTGGGTTGTGTGTTAAAACACGGTGATGGATCTAAGTTTAGGCTCAGGAAAATCATATTGTGAATATATGTATCAAAGCATATATTTATTGTTATCTTTTCTAAAAAGCTTTACTGTAAACTTATGCAAAAAGGAGCAGAACTTGGCTTCTCATGGCAAAGTGCCAGGCAGTATTTGTGTCTGATGAAGCAATCCTTAACATGCCCCCCTCTCAACACGTGACCTTTCTGTTCAGTGCTAAACAGTATTCCCAGGCTTAAACTAGGTTTGTATCGTGGTCAATTATAAATTTTACACATATTTTTGTATTGTGGTTCCTATAATATATACCAGAGAATTTTTACTTATTTGTAAAATATTGTACAGTTTTAATAAACTTGTTTTAAATCCTACCTAGTTCAAGGTGTCTTCTTGAGTGTTATTAAAGTGTGAATTTATTATCTGTCTTAGCCTTTCTTGCCTTCAACATTTGGATCTTGTGCCCACTGGGGAGGGAAGCCCACACCTTACCTGCAGCCTTATCCAGAGGCATTTAAAAACCATTGGAAGGACAGCCCTTCAGTCAAAAGCCTCTGGCAGTCACTAGCTGAAGATGGCTACCTGGAAGGTCTCTTTCAGTGACTTCATCCAGTATGTAAATAGAGAAGAATTCAAGTAGCTTAGGAAAGGAAAAAAAAAAAAACGTTGGCACCTTAGTAAGAACAGTTGGCTATATCCATTGCAGAAGCTCTCATACGGTTGAGGAGCTGAAGTTTTACAGGTGCACTTGAGGGAGGAGGAGTCCAGGGCAGGTGAGAAGAAAGGCAATGGTCTAGGCTCACTGCCAAGCCCATGCCCCAGCAGAGTGTCACAGCAACTCATTGTCCAGGAGCATGTTCTAAAGGCCTGGCTGGGTGGACGATGTGAAGGCGGGGTCCTTTGTTTAAAATCCTACCATCACTGTAGATTTCACAATGATGACAATGAATGTCCCCTGACTTGCTGGGGTTAAGGGGTGTGTCTGAAAGCACCTCTGACATGTCCCGAATTCTTAACCTCGGCTTTAGAGTAGGCTCTCCTTGCTGGTCCTTAGACCCTCTTCTTACGTCATGGCCTAGCACGGATGGTCCCATTGCACCTGGAGTAGACAACAGCTTCACAACTCTTACCCTGCCTTCGGAGGGTCAGACAGAAGTTGTGTCCTGAGGGCAAGTCACCAGGGGTTCTTTAGGACAGTTGGTGCCTCTGGCCTGACCCAACGCTTTCAGCACCCTCTTTATGGACAGCATCAGTTCAGAACCTTGTGTGGGCTCCAAGGGGGAGGGAGGCCAAGAGGCTGCAGTGCCGCCAAATTCCACCTGCAGAGTTCATGCTAGGGGTTGGGGTCACCTGGCTGCAAATGTCCCACTCCCACCATGCTGGCCGGCCCTACCTGTCTACGAGACCTCTGGCAGGGCTTAAGCTTGGAGTTTTCTTCTGCTGTGTGGAGGATGTCTTGGAAAATAAGAGCTCTCAGTGGATGCACCACCTGTCAGATGGAGAGGTCCTCAGGTTGGCAAGCTACACCAGGAACCACAGGGCTCCCAAAGAGCCAAGCCAATGCAACCTGTCCCTGGGGGCTGCCCAACATGGACCTCAGCTGGTAAAGGGAGCAGGACTCAGGCTTGGCACATGTAGGTAGCCCTGAGACCAGGAGTGAGCTGTCCATTCCGCCTAGATTTCTCTAGGTGGAACCTCAGTCTACCTCAGTCTCCCCTGGCAGTGCCCACTCCAACCCTTTTATTTCTGGCTTGGCTGTTTCTCTCTGCCACTTCAACTTGTCCTCCCCCTCTGACCCAAGACTGGTGTGACCTGCCAAGGAACAGTCTGGCCTGGGCATCACCCCTCCCTAGTTCCGCGGTCACACCAGGTTATCGGAACCATTCCTTGAATACATATGGATTTTGCCAGAGATGCTAGGCTAGATTCTGGTTCCTGCAGCTCCTCCACCCAGATGTGAGAATTAGGTTTGAACCCTGGAGCCTGGAGTACCTTGGGCCACCACAGACCAAGGCTAGGAGGGGCCAGGCTGAATAGGCACCTCTTCTCCTGTCCTTCCTGACTGCAACTTCATACATGTTGGTCCTGACAGGTCGTAACCCATCTCCACTCAGCGCAGGCAGACCGGGGTGCAGTGGTCTCAATCTGTGACCTCCAGGGTGCTCGTGGGAAAGGGTGGGAGAGAGGGAGGAAAGAGAAAAGGGGATGGGAAAGATTTTGAGCAAGCAAGCAGAAACGGGAGCAGGGGGGAGGGGCCCGGATGCAAATTAAGGTCGGTGGGCGGGGCGTTGATGCAAATAAGCTAATCGGAGCCCGGAGCCGGGCTAGCTCACTCTCGGGCTTCCTAAGCTCCGCGCGTGTCCCCGCCGGCGCGTCCACGCCCGCGAAGCCCCTACCGAGGAGGACACCCAGCCTGCCCGTGGATCAGGATGTCCTTCCAAGGCAAGAAGAGCATTCCCCGGATAACGGTGAGTCGGGCCCCCGCCCCCGCTGCGTCTGCGCCCCTTGCCCACGGCGGGAGTGGCTTGGCTTGCACGCTCAACGGACGACCCTACCGGCCCTGTGCTGAGTCCCACACTTGCTCCAGTCCGCAGCCCGGCGCCAGTCTTTTCCGCCCTCTCCTTCGCGCGCCGGCCAGCAGTGGAGAGAGCTCTCCAGGCCGCGCGGAACCCATTGCGCAGTCGGCGCACAGGCCCGCGGCCCCGCCAGCTCTCCGGAGTCGGGTGATCCGCTTGGAGAGGCCGGGTGCGCGAGCGGCCTGTTAGCCAGAGCATAGGTGGCCGACCTCCTGCTGGGTCTGGCGTGGGGCCGATGGGGTTCCAGTGGACATTGCCTGGAGCACTGTCTTCAGGATGCCGGGCAGACACAACCTTTGTCGGCCCTGGGGCCTCAAGGCACTCAGACCGGACGTCCGAAGCAGTTCCCAGAGCAGCCTGTGGCCGCCTACCCCCTGGGCGCGCTGCTTTCGTGTGTGTCTCTAGCGCTTTGTCCGAGACAAAGCGATTTAGCCCTGGCTACTAGATCTGGTGTCCCTGGAGGCCCCAAGCCCCTGACAGAAGCCAGGTTCGGAGACTCCGTGGAGAGGTGAGTACTAACTGACCACTGAAACCAATATCCCTACAGAGCCTCCTTTTAGAACAGACCTCCCCAACACAGACAAGCAGAAAGTAGGAGGTCAGCGTGTCCACCCTGTTGGCCAGAAAACAAAGCCTTCCCACTGGGGCAGCCGGAAGCCTGGGGGAAGAAAGGAGGGCTCCTAGGATCAGCTGGACCAGGTCGCAGCCTCCAGGAGGTCTTTAAAAAGCTCTAGACTTGTTCTAATCATAAGAGCTCTGGAGTCTAATCAGGCTGTTGGGGAGGTCAGCTCCCTAGTCTTCTTTGGGGGGAGTCCTCTTCTATCAGAGGGACCAAAAGTATTTCCTGACTCTTGACTGCCTACTGTTCCTAGGGGTCCAGGCCTGAAGAAAAAGTCCCATCAGCCAGCTGGCAGTGGGTAGAGATGGTGGTAGCAGTCTCCTGCCTAGCCAAGCAGTGTGCATGAAAAAAGGAGAGCGCTTACTGGAACTCCCATTCAACTAGATGGCATATATCACAGCATTGCTTGCTCCCCCAAATCGAGGGGATCCCAGAATGCAATTTCTGGCGCCTGAAAACCGGAGCCTAAATAAGGACCCCAGAACTCAAGATTTCTGGCTCAGAGATTCCTCCTAAGGGCTGAGTTTTCCTAGGATTTTCTGAGGATGGCTAGGCTGAGAGAGGAAGGCGAGGGGTGTGGTCCAGAGTGCCAGCCCTGCAAAGTGGGTGGCTGTAGTAGGCTCCATGTGGATACTAAGGCTTCATGAGGGTAGTCAGTGAGCACTAGGTAGAGTCAACAAGCTACTTCCACAGTGGGCCAATGGTAAGTCCATTCAGCTTTGTGGGCCACACCATGTCTGTCCTGCCTGAGCAGGACATCATCCTGGGCAGGGTGATGTCATGAAGGACCTGAATGAACCTATGAACTTCATCTGTAGATGATGTAATGTGGCTTTCACAAAATGTTTACAAGTCATTGTTTTCATGTTTTTCCCCCAACCGTTATATAGCAGGCAGAGGGCTGGGTGGTGTAGACTGGAGCTTAGTGGCCAGGCTTTTGGAAGACTGGGTGGTAATGACAGAACAGGAGAGTCCTGAGAATTCAGCCCAACACTCGGCAGTTGGTCAAAACAGCGAAGGATACAAAGGGCTCCCTGTTGTCCTTGTAGGCCGATAAGGCTCTGCCTGGCACCCTCTCAGCTGGTTCTCCTGGCCTCAGGCTGGCGTATAACAGAGATGAAGCTGGCCTGGAGGTCTGACTTGGCTGCCACATAGGCCACAGGAATTTGGGGCATGTGGCCAGGTTTCCTTGTTTGATGCGGAGTGGCTTCCCTGGAAGAGTTGGGGCTCATAATGGGTTCCCTGACTAGTTCACAGGAAGAGTTGGGGCTCATAATGGGTAGGAATGGTAGGAAAGGGGCAGCCGCAGGTTTTTTTTTCTGCATCTGCCCCTCCATTCCTTGTGTGTCCTCACTGTTTGCCACCAAAGCTAGGTCACTGACTCTGAGGTCCGTGCAAGAGTTCCATTTCCAAGTTCCCCTTTCAGCCTGACTCCTCCCTCCGGGTTGGTTTTCGAAGTGTCTGTCCTATGGATCCTAAGCATTGGAACCAATCAGTTTGATTCTCAACCTCTATTTTGCTGAGGTTATCCCACAAGGAGCTTGTCTTACCCACAAACCCTTTCTTCGCCCATTTGGGTGTCTTCACACTGCATCAGAGCCTGTAGCCACCTGATCCTCCCACCCCATTCTTCATGTGCATGGGCTTTCTGACAGTTCTGCCCATCATGCACATGTCAGTAACAATGACCATGCCTCTCAGCTTCCCTGAACAACATAGGAAGCCATTCAAGCAGCCATCTTGCTTCTCTTTTCCATATCACAACTGGATTTCTTTCCGACAACCCAGGTCATCTCTGTATCAATTGCTAATCAAATGCTAATCAAATGCTCCTGGCCCCAGTGGCATCCCTTGGACTCTGAAACCTGTATATCTCAACCTGTAAGCCCAACTCTAACGCCTGGTCTTCCTCCTGCTTCCCCCATTTACTGTAGCCCAATCCAAGCTCTTTCCTGCCTCAGGACATTTGTATAGCCACTTCCTAGCCTGGAACAATCCTTTACTTCTGCCTCACCATACTGGTCTCCAGTACTAGTTCCCCAGAGAAGCCTGGCGGTACTCAAGGAGGCAGCCTGGATTCCTCTCATAGTTCTATGGCCTGTGCCTTGGTAGAGTCGTGTTGCCTCCATCTATCTATACCAAGGCTGTAACCTCTGGACTCAAGGCTAAGATGTCTGGCTCCTAGCCCCATCATGGGCCTGCAGCATTCTGGTGGAACAGCCCAGTTCTGTTGTTGCCCATCTACCTTTGTCAAATCAGATGGAAGAGGAGCATCCGGGTACTTATTCAGAACTGGGAGGTCGCCAGCCCTTCCCTCAGGCCAGATTCTTTATTTTCCCCTGTGATGGTCAAAAGGAAGGTCCGAACGTAGCAGCGGCTTCGCCCACCATACTTTCGCCAACACAGCTTTGCTCTGGCATTCTCATTAGCCCCTGGCCTTCAGCACCTGCAGAACAGTTAGTGCCACGGCTGTGTCAGACCCTGTTCTGAGGACCCTGCTCTGGAGTACTATCGACACACCTTTGAGCTGGTTCTTGTGGCTTATAAAATGCGTCAAAACATTTCAGTCTAAGGCATCTCCTTTAGCGCCCATTGTTTTGTCTCCCTCGCAGAGCGACCGTCTTCTCATCAAAGGTGGGAAGATTGTGAATGATGACCAGTCCTTTCATGCTGATCTGTATGTGGAAGATGGTCTGATTAAGTAAGTCTCTACCTAGAGGTATTTGTAGATCTGCGTACGTGTTAATGTTGGTTACCTGGTACTCAAGTGTCTGCTTTGGGATGGAAAGCATGCAGATACCTCCCCCTTGCCAAAACCCTGTCCCTGGGAACAGTCCTTGGGATGAGATAGTCTGGCTGGATAATCATAAGACCTTGAGAAACACAACGGGTCCAGCGTCCGTGTATCTTTGTTATCACAGCCTTTCGTACACGCCTGGGCTCCTGGAGATGAACGGTAAATACTGAGTTGCTCACTTCTCTGCTTTATGTGCAGAGGAGCTCTAGCACTGGTCAGTCCAGGGGCTCCAGTGGAGGGCAGGAGGAAGCCATCTTGGCACAGCACTGGGCCCTCTGCACTGCTCTCCCGAGCTAGCGTGAGTTTTATTCTCTGGCATCTGGGCAGACAGGTAGCCATCTGGCCTGCCTTTTTCTCATAGGCAAGATTCCAAACCCTGACTTCTTAAAGCCACTGCCGTGGAGCTTGTTTGAGTTCTAACTACAGCTCTGTATGAACAGTGATGACTCTTTTTGTTGCTTTCAGACAAATTGGAGAAAATCTCATTGTCCCTGGGGGCATCAAAACCATCGATGCTCATGGCCTGATGGTACTGCCTGGGGGGATTGATGTTCACACCCGGCTGCAGATGCCTGTGCTGGGCATGACCCCAGCTGATGATTTCTGCCAGGGCACCAAGGCGGCCCTCGCGGGCGGGACCACGATGATACGTGAGTGTGCAGGCCGCTTGCCAGATAGTCACAAAGCCTTGAATAACACAATGGCTCCAGCTTCCGTGTGTATCTTGTGTTATCACAACACTTAGTATGAGGCCGGGTTTCTGTAGATGCTGGGACAGTCATGGCCCATCTCTTTATTGCACGAGGTGGTTTTTCTCAGTTCTGTCTCTCTGTATGCCTCCATCTAAAACATGCTGGGCACACCCTGGCCATTTCCACATCTCTTTCTGGGCCAGTTGCCTTGGCTCGTTGGCTCGTTCTAGGATGCTCATAGGCTCTGGATAAATAGAAGTATGCCCACTTACTCCCCCTAGGGAACTGGAAGCTGGCCAGGAACTGGGATTTGGAAATTCCAGTGTTCTGGACCAGAAGAGTTGTGGCCAAACCCTGCCTTTGAAATCTGGTTGCAGTCCGTTCTTGCCTGTGTCAAGAATTGAGGCTATGATTTTCGAGACAGGACATTTATACTTCCATGTTTGAGCTCTCTCTGCACATCTCTGTATTTGGCCTCATTATTCCGCCCCACATACTCATGCTATATGCCTTCAAGATAGGAGGAAAGGGTTCATCTCTAAGGTCAGAGGATAAAGGATTCACCACACAAGTTTCTTTGTGTACCTGCTACACAGTAAATACTATCACTACTGCTACCAAGGGGGGTAGAGTTCTAGGGGGTCCGGGCACTTCACAACAACACTCAGCCATTGCTACATCCACAGCCTGATTTGGTTCACACTATCACAGACTGAAGGAAGGCTAGCAGCAAGGTGGCCACCACAGGCTCCTGCATGTGGTAGCCCAAGTGAGCTTGCGCGGCTCCTCTGTGACACCACCTGTTCATGAGGTGTCTCTGGAAACACAAATGGGATATACTTAAGGCTGAAGCATAGACTCCATGAGCCCACTCCTGGCTGGTGATCTGAGTGATGGACAAATTGCGAGTGTGGCCCGGAGATGAGACAGCCATTAGTTCCTGAGGTGCACCGTTTGGTTTGGAAGTCCCTCTTAGTTCTCTCCCGGCACATCCCAGGATTGACCAGTGAGCAGTGTTTGGTCCTTAGAGTAGGAAGGATCCAGCACAGTGGCCACATACAGGAGTGATTTGGAACTATTTGGGCCTTGTAGAGTCAGTGAGACCATGGAAACTGACTCAGTAGAAAGTTTTCTAGAAGCCTTCAGGTCCACAGGGCCAGCACTGTGGACAGCTGGAAACCCTGACCATCACTGCTGCTCCCCCCAGGGATCCAAGGTCTGCTGGAAGTGGGGTGGCTTGACCTTGGGCTCCCCTCTTGGTGCTCTCCTCAGAGAGACTGGAGGGATGTGGCTGACTGGAAGGAAAAGGGAAGGTAGCAAGACAGGACCTCCTGCAGCTATATCTGTCTCCAATCCCACTCTGGTCTCCAGAATGTAAACCCAAATCCCCCTGGTAGACAACAGTGGGACATCTTGGCCAGACTGGGGGGTGGTGGCTGGCTAACTGTGCTGTCCCCAACAGTGGACCATGTGTTTCCTGATGCTGGTGTGAGCCTGCTGGCTGCCTATGAGCAGTGGCGGGAGCGAGCGGACAGTGCGGCCTGCTGTGACTACTCCCTACATGTGGACATTCCCCGCTGGCACGAGAGCACCAAAGAGGAGCTGGAGGCCCTAGTCAGGGACAAAGGTGGGCAGCAGTGAGGGGTGGCAGTACCTGGGGGTCGCAGTGTCTGTGGGCAGACCATGGGGTCCCTTCTAGAAACCATGTGATTTGCTGCAGTCTGCTAGTCTGATCACAAGGTGGAGATTTAGGAATTGAGTTGGAGAAGAGTCATCCAAAGTCAATTCTGCTTTCAAAGACTCTGGACAAGGAGGTCCTGTGCCGTGAACACATCCCATAATTGGACTTCCTATGGAAACTGCAGAGACCATGCTGTCCTTGGCTCTCTGGTTTTGTTTGTTTGGAGAGATGCTTGGATGACAGAGATGCATCCACTTTCCCGTCACTTGGCTTTTCTCTTAACAGGTTGCTTAACTTCTGTATTGAAACTGACTCACCTGTAGGTAAAGACTAGCTCCATTCTACACAAAGTCCTAAAGCTAAAGCCACACCAGAGTTTATTAGTGGGCTGACAAACAGAGTTATTGTCCTGGAGGCCTGCCTTCCACGGAGTTCCATGTGGTGTCTGTAGCTCACAGATGAGTAGGGCTTCCTGACTATAGAACCCTTGATATTTACAAGGGACACTGCTGTCTTTCTGCTGTGGACCCAAGGCCATCTCCTCGGGTTCCAGTGTTCAGAGAATGATAGTCGTCACGCTGATGTCCTTTGGAGCATAGGGATCCACTCTCCTCCACTTGGGTGCAGTGGAGTGCTCTCTAGTTGGCAGTTAAGAGTCTCTGCAGCCTCATGTGTCTGAACCAGGTGTCTGCAGCGCTCCCTCGGGCTATCAAGATTGACTCCTAATCAGAAATTGACATCACATGCAGGTCATTGCCTGGGAGTATGGCACAAGATGGCCCCATTTTCTCCAAGGTGCCCCACATTATTTCTATCTAGCAAGGGTATAGGGCCCTGCACTGAGTGGGCTTGGGGCTGCCTTCAGGACCCGATGGACCCTCATCAGTCCTGGTCCTGGGAAGTCCTGGGCAGATTCTGCCCAGGAGTTGGGAAGGCTCACCCTTGCTCTTGATTGGACTTCAATATTGTGGCCATCAGCCCCTCCCTCCCTTCCTCCTATGTGTCTGAGGTCCCAGCCCTGAGACTCGCCTGCCCCTCTCAGAGTGTCAGGAACATGCGCTGTGAGTGGTGGTGTGGTGAAGCAGGACTCAGGACCTGTAGGCAGGTGACATGCCAGATGGACCGAGAGCGCTCCCCCAGCACGCCAGGCCTGGCTGCTTCTCCTAAAGAGAAAGGATGGGGCTCGGGCAGCAAGCCTGATTACGCTGCTCTGTGCCGTGAGGGAGTTGAGATCTGCCTGACAGGTGGTGCTGGTGATCGTAGGTATATTCATCTCCGTGTACCTACTGGGTAGGCAAAGCATCCCAAGCTTGGGGTGTTGAGCAGCAGTGAGGGCTGAGACATAGCCAACTCTATCATGTGACGTGGCTTCTTGATGGAGGAGGTTTGCCTGAAGGATGCTATGCCAGCCAGCACAGCTTCTGTGGGAGAATGCCACCGTCTCTGGGCTCCTCTCCCGGTGACTGATCCTCTCTAGCCTCTCTTCTAGGTGTCAACTCCTTCCTGGTCTTCATGGCATATAAGGACAGGTGCCAGTGTACTGACGGTCAGGTGAGAGCAGGTTCAGAGGGAACAAGTAAGTGGGCTGTCTTGGGCTGTTGCTGGAGAGACAACCCTACAAGCACGGAACTCTGTCTCCACAGATATATGAGATCTTCAGCCTCATCCGGGACCTGGGAGCTGTGGCCCAGGTGCACGCAGAAAATGGGGACATCGTGGAGGAGGTGTGAGAGGCTATGCTGCCCACAGGGTTGATTGGGTGGGTCAAGGTGACACCTAGTATGTGGGCCCCCAGTGGGCAAACAAATCTAGGTGGAGACAATATGAGACCTGTGACCTCTGTGACCCTTGGATGGGAGCAAGATTCCTAAGGAGAGAGGGGAATGTTAAGTCAAAGGTCAAACAGTCTGTGAGTTAGGGAGCTGTAATTCCTACAACCAAACCACAGCTGGGGAGTTAGGAAGAACATAGGGTTTTTTTCCCCCATGATGGTCACAGAGCTCACCAAAGTACCCTATCCAGTCAGTCCTTTGGGAGAATGCAGTATGACACCCAGGGTCAGGATCGGGTAAGAGAGACTGCTGTCTGTCAAGAGCCTGCACCTTGGGCTAGCCTTCCCCAGGTCTACTCTGCTATGGGTTCTTCATGGTTGTTCTGTTCTGGGAGGTCCAGGAGCCCAGGACTGGGCTCGAGGTACGGGGCTTGTCAGCCAGGTACTTCACATCCAGGGCTTGGGATCCTTGGGGCTGGAGCAAAGCATCCTATTGGTCATTTAGGAGCAGAAGCGCCTGCTGGAGCAAGGCATCACTGGTCCTGAGGGCCATGTGCTCAGCCACCCAGAAGAGGTAAGTCTGCCCTGCTGAGCATACCATCCTCCCACCCCGCCCCCCAGCACTGTGCTAAGTTGGCCCTGCTTCACGGTCTCTGCTCATTTTCTCCTCATCTTGGGGGGCTTGGTGCAATGACCCTCTGCCTACCTGAATCATCTCAACCACTTCTCACCCCGCAGCCCTTACCTGAGGCAAGAAGGCAGTGCACTTGGGCCCTGAGAATTGTGTGGGTCAACCCAGATTCTAGACACTGAGGCCTCAGCTGGGCCTTTGCTCCAACAGGGATGCCTCCAGTGCCTACAGTCTCATAGGTGATCTTGGGTGTCCCAGAATCTACCTGGTCAGGAAATCTCGGGGCTTACTGCGTTCTGATTGGCCTCTCCCTTCACCATCTTCAGGTAGAGGCCGAGGCTGTGTTCAGAGCAGTCACCATTGCCAAGCAGGCCAACTGCCCACTCTACGTCACCAAGGTGATGAGCAAGGGAGCAGCTGACATGGTCGCCCAAGCCAAGCGCAGGGGTGAGTGCCAGGCCTGAGCTCTGCTGACAATTGAGGACCTCCAGGTAGGAAGGAGAGAAAACCCAATGGAAAAGCAGGCCTCGTCATGGGACACCTGCTTATGTTAGCCCCAGCGATAAAGGCTCAAGGGAAGTTTAGGAGCCCTGTGACCCCATGAAGGATGAGGCTGGACCCAGCCTTGTTAGAGTAATAGCTGTCTACTAGGGGTTCTTAGGAAACCGACTCACCAGGTTTCGTCCCCAGGGGACCCAGGGCAGAATTATGAGTATGTGTCTGAGAGGGGCTCTCAATTCCATAGAAGGGCTCACCTTCGTATTTGTTATGGGTCAGGAGCCGGGGTACACATCCTGAGAGCCGAGGGGCTCCGTGCCCATAGCACTCAGACTATCTAGGGGCAGACACCTACGTCCTAGCGGGTCCATATGGTTGGCAGAGGCTAGGCTGTGTATAGATCCAGAAAGGCTGTGAGTTCAGAGGGCCAGGGAAGCCCCCGCAGTCACCAGGGCACTGGAGAGGGCCAGGATTGGAACATAAGACCAAGGCCTGAACTAAAAGAGGAAGCATGCTCAAGAACAATGGAAGATTTAGTATCCATTCCCCTACCCGGGCTCATAATGAGAACTCGTTTTCTAACCCTGCTTGATACTGTGGAGTCCCTGAGGTGTAAGTGGAGGTAAATAGGGACAAGGTGGGGTTTTTACCCCCAAGATTGGCACAGAAACTCACTGTGTTTTCAAGGGAGAGGATTACTCCCCTTCACCACCTCCTGGAGCTTCACCATCTTCTCCCAAGAAGCTACTCTGCAGCTGGAACAGTCCCCACCCAACTCTGAGCCTGGTGCTTTCCCATTCACTTAAAGGAACAGCCTCAGCCTAGTTCACAGATCTGGCACAGGGCCTCTCTGAGTCTGAAGTGCCAGGCTTAATTAGTCAAGTTCTATTCTGTGGCCCTGCTGGAGGGCCCAGCAGCCTGACTTCTAGCAGAGGTTGTAGGTATGGAAAGGACCTGTTTCTCAGCCACCACACCTCCCCAAGAGCCACCCCACAGGGCCGGCGACTAGCTAGGCACCTCAGAAGAGAGGACACGCTTTCCCTGGCGGTGGAAGTGAGCGCAGAGGATCAGGAGAAGTGTGAGAGCTGTGCTGTGCTCTGGCTCATAGTGGGCACAGGTTAATGGCGTCCTGCCACAACCCTTGCTCATTTTAGGGGTGGTCGTCTTTGGGGAACCTATCACTGCCAGCCTGGGCACTGATGGCTCACACTACTGGAGCAAGAACTGGGCCAAGGCTGCGGCTTTTGTCACTTCACCCCCCATCAACCCGGACCCTACTACTGCAGACCACCTCACCTCTCTGCTGTCCAGGTGAGCACTCAGTCCTCCGAAGCTCGGGGCAGCCTGTGGTCTCCCAGCCTGCGCTTCCTCCAGAGGACCCCCCCGCCCACCAAGGAATCCCAGGCTTCTACAGCAAAGCTAACAGGGGAACTGCTGGGCTCTCTGGTCCCAGCTGGGGTTCCCCATCCCTACACTGCCTTGCACTTGGCCCCTCACGATTCTGTCCATGCCCTCCACATTATTCCCACATTGCTCACTTTCTCCATTCTGTCCCTAAGTGCCAGCTTAGGTCTCCTCCATAGCCTTAGCTGGGTGTCTAGGAAGCCGGAGCTGACCCAGCTGTGGTCAGTTCCAAAGGGCCAGCCCCTGGCCCTCTCTGACCCTGGCTTGTTCCCAGCGGGGACCTCCAGGTGACAGGCAGTGCACACTGCACCTTCACTACTGCCCAGAAGGCTGTTGGCAAAGATAACTTCACGCTGATTCCTGAGGGCATCAACGGTATAGAAGAGCGCATGTCTGTGGTCTGGGAGAAATGTGTGGTAAGTCTAGGCCTGGGGAGATGCGGTTGAGGCAAGGGCTGTCAGTAGCATGCTGCAGGAGGAGTCCTCCACCAGAAGTGCTTGTGTGAGAGACACCAGCCTTATCTCCCAAGCCTTAGCTTAGCAGTGATGGCACCTAGACACCTAGTCCTCAGGACAAGACTATCACACTTATGGGTTCCCTACCATGGAGATTAATGATATATCCATCACCCTGCATACCATAAATATGTAATTGTTATATGTTAATGAAGAACTATAAATTTTTAAAAGGGATTTATTTATAGCCAGGCAAAGTGATGCAGGCCTGTAGTTCCAGCACTCTGGAAGCTAAGGCAGGAATATTTAGAGTTTAAAGTCATCAGTCTGAGCTATACAGCGGAATCTTGTTAGGAAAAAAGGAAGGAAAAAAGGAATGAAGGGAGAAGGGAGGGAGGGAGAGAGGGAAGGAGAGAGGGGGAGGAAGGCAGGCATGTACACAGGTACATATTTAGAGGGCATGTCTCTTTTCTCTGTATCCTGACCCCCATTTTGAGTCCCTCCCTCTGCCATGCCTGCAAACCAGGGAGACTCTCACAGTGTCTTAAGGGACAACTCGTGTTGGTGTCAAAGTATTCACAAAGGTATCTAGAAATGGGGGTTGTGTCCATAGGAGCAGACTACCTGGTCACCGTCATTAGTGCCCCTGTCTGGGTGGGCATTTGTACTACTGGGTTATTGCCCTGGTGAGGTCATGGCTGGAACTCTTCCTGAACTTGGGATATCCCATGGCATCTAGCAGCCCACTTACCCTCAGATGACCCTCTTCCTTCTCAGGCTTCAGGGAAAATGGACGAGAATGAGTTTGTCGCCGTAACCAGCACAAATGCTGCCAAAATCTTCAATTTTTACCCCAGGAAGGGGCGTGTGGCTGTGGGCTCTGATGCTGACCTGGTCATCTGGAACCCCAGGGCCACAAAAGTCATCTCTGCCAAGAGCCACAACCTGGTGAGGATGCCCCCCTCCTTAGCCAGACCTGGCTGGACCTGCTTCCCAGGGGCGTTACCAGGATAGGCGGCAGGCGTCTACCCTCAGTGCGGCTCTTGGTAGCTTTGACCTGTCCAGCACCTCACGTAGTCGGTGTCTTGTCTGCTGTCCTCATGCACATGTCCCTGAGTCTATCGACCAATCCTACAAATCAGGAGACTGAGGCAGAGGGTCCCACACCTGCCTAGGCAAGGACGGGTCCTCCTCACCCTCAGCCCCTCCCCACAACACACTCTGCTTCCTTTGACTTCATAAGAATCTCGTGACTGAGGGGGGGGAGTGCTGGGTTGGTTGAGGGGTAATTCCTTCTGTGTGTCACTTGTCTGTCTTAGTTGCAAGTGTTTCTGGGTGGAGTCTTGGCACAGCACATGCAGGTTACCTGTAGTGCTGGCCAGCCTTGGGGTCAGGGCTGAAGGGTTCTGCACCTGTGGGCCTCTCCTTAGAATGTAGAGTACAACATCTTTGAAGGACTGGAGTGCCGAGGAGTGCCCACCGTGGTCATAAGTCAGGGCAGAGTGGTGCTGGAGGAGGGAAACCTGCTTGTCACGCCAGGGGCTGGCCGCTTCATTCCCCGGAAGACGTTCCCGGACTTTGTCTATAAGAGGATAAAGGCTCGCAACAGGGTAAGAGGCTGACCTGAGGTGACAGGACATCAAATGGGTGGCAGGCGTGGAGTTCCCAGTGCATAGTCAGTGAGTTCTTGTGTGCAGTTCTGCCTCCTGCCTGATGTGGATTTGGAAGGCATAGTGGAAGCGACTCACTTGCCTGAGGCCTACTAATCATTGCCTATTATAGGGGAAGTGAACAGGAGGCCCTTAGCAGTCCCGGTTCCTCCTGTACCTCTTGTGCCCAACGCCAACTTACTTAGTAGTAGTGGTATATATATATATAAACTCACTTATAACCACCTCCCTCAGTACATTACCATGAAGATGCTGATGTGGTCCAGAGCACACCACCTGTACTCCAGTCCCACCCTCTCTGAGGGGTAAAGTAGGAACTGAGACTCTAGAAGGAGCCGGTACTGAATAGTTCTGTGTGAGACAGGCCTAGTCCCATGTGCAGAGGTGATGTGGTGATGGAAACCGGTTCATTCCTGAGTTGCTGTCACCTGAGAGGTCATGGCACCCCCTTTCCCTTGCCAATGGGATCTAGTCAGAGCCTTGTGGGCTGGTTCAGACCAGACTGTCAAGTAGGCCCAGCAACCTGGAGGGAGATGCTAGGCAGGAGCAGAAGCCCATCAGCTTCTCTCTTTGGGTCACTGGTGTATGCTGGAGTCCTAGGAAATGCCTCTGGTTTCAGGAACCCTTCTCTGGCCAGCCGGGGCCCAGAACCTCATCCCAAAGCTGCCTCCTGGTCACAGTTGGGATCTGGGTCTCCATCCAGTTCCAGATGAGGCTGATTTGCTCTTACATAGCCTTCTCTGCACATATTTTGTGGCAGAGGTTCTCTCTCTCTCTCTCTCTCTCTCTTGTGTGTGTGTGTGTGTGTGTGTGTGTGCAGACTGATATGGAGGGAGAACACTGAGGAAGGTGTGTATTAAGCTGTGTATGATCCTTTATTTCAGGGGAACATGGGATTACTGAGCAGAGCCAAGTTGGGGTACAGAGTGGACAGGCTGGGTACTACCCTTCATCAACTCAACTAGCTAAAACTCCAGCTCTCTTGACCTCACAGCTAGCAGAGATCCATGGTGTGCCTCGAGGCCTGTACGACGGGCCCGTGCATGAAGTGATGTTACCCGCCAAGTCAGGGAGCGGCACACCAGCCCGTGCATCCTGTCCAGGCAAGATCTCAGTACCACCTGTGCGCAACCTGCACCAGTCGGGGTTCAGCCTATCTGGTGAGTTGGGTCTGGGCATGGGGTCAGAGGCTATTCTGCCAGGTCCAGCCTGTTCCCAGAGAGTCCTAAGCACAGCTGAAGACTTGAACACAGGGCAGATTCCAGGATGGGCCAGTGTGGGCACTGTAGGGTAGGGGCCACTGACCTTGGTGAGGAGCAATGAGGTATGCACCCCTGCTGTGGAAGCCCATTTCTGTCCTAGCCTTTGCCCTTGGGGTGCTGCTGAGATGAGCCTGCACCTTGAATCAAGCAAGCTGGGAAGACATGTCAGCCCAGGACTACACACAGAATGCCCAGCGTCCATGGGAAGAGAGGTGTCACCTCTGTGGGGACCCACAGCTTTCTCAGCCCCACTAGCTCCAGAATCACTGGGGAAGTGTGAGACATGGGTCTGAGCTGCATCCTTAGCACTGGGGGACACACTAGAGTGTACCTGCCATGTTGATCAACAGAGTTGGCTTTTACAAGCTGAGGGGCTTCTCTGGCCCCCTCTTACCTACCAAGGCAGACCCTGCCCACTACTTTCCCCACCTTTGAGTGGGGGCTACATCGCCATATTACCTTACTTCTCTCGTCTTCCTGCTTGGGAGTTGATAACAGTTCCTGGTCCCTTGGTGATGTGGGATAAGGGGCAGTCTTTCAGAATGCAAGATCATCTTGAAGACGGGGCAAGCACCTGCCACCAGAAAGATCCACACGGGGACCAAGGAGGGCAGGCTTCCTGGAGAGTTGCCTTTGCCTTCCTGTCAGTACAGATTATAGAGTTCCACTGGCATTTGCGCCATTGGTCATTTGCATTGCCTTAGGGATGAGCAGGCTTCCTGGCCATCTGCCCTGTCAGTCAGCCATGGCTTTGGGGAGAGAACCAACCATGTATACACATTGCCTGAGGTTAGGTAGATAGGCTCTGTGGTCCTGGTTTAATGGGTGCAGCCAGCTGTGTCTGACTTCCCTTTTGGATGGAAGGAGAGCCCATACCACTCCCCTTCAACCTCCTATCACACTTGTCCTTTCTCCAGGCTCTCAGGCTGACGATCACATTGCCAGACGTACAGCTCAGAAGATCATGGCACCCCCCGGAGGACGCTCCAACATCACTTCTCTTTCCTAGACGTGGGGTCTGGCAAGCTGGTGCTGTCCCCACTGGCAGGGTGTGGGGTCTACTCAGTTCAGTTAGCTCCTTCCTTTGTAGATCGTTATTGTAAAAGGTGCTCAGCCTTGCCCTCCCCCTCCCCACAAGCTCTCTCTCGGGAGTCCCAGCCCCCACCTGAGGTACCCCCCTCCAGAGGGCTGAACCCAGAGAGATTTCACTGCCAGAGTGAGAGGATCAGGCATGGCAGTGAGCAGGTGCCTCTTGCTCCCCCCACCCTAGCCTTACCTTGAAGGCCCTCCATGGGAGCTCTCCGCCTCCAGCTGGTGAGCTTTCCGGGGTCTTGGTGTAGGCAGGGTGGGTGTTTGCTGCTGCCACCCCCTAAGAAATCACTGCCCTGTGGAAGCCCCCAAGCTTCCACCAGTTCCATGTTGCTAAGGTGCAGCTACCCCTTGGGGGCCTGTCCCCCTGACTTCCCTGGTGTAGGGAGGAGAGCAGGCGAGCGGAGCCTCCGCCTTGCGGAGCTGCTGTGACTTCAGGGATCCACCAGTTACTCAGTGCAGGGGAGCTCCCTCCCACACAGACACTTCCAAGGACCAAACCTGAGCTCCTATAGCAGCCCCTCTAGGGAGTTGGATGATCCCTTAGCTAAGACACTTTCCTTTTCCTACAAAGTGTGTTTCCATAGGTTTATTAGAGTAGCGGATTTGTACTGTGAGGAAATCATAGCCAGGGATCTGCATGCTGCTGTACCAGATGCTGGCCACCGGCTGGCCAAGCCTGACACGAGTCAGGTCAATAAAAGAAGTCTGGGTTAGAAGCTGCCTGTGTGTTGCCAGCCAGACCTCCCTCTCCCTCACAAGCATTTACACAGGGACCAGAGAGCCCCCGCCACTCCTGCCACCTCTGCCCAGCTGCCTGCTATCTAGCAGTGTGGTCTCTGTCTGCTCTGAGCCGTGGGTGTGGCTGGACCTGAATGGTGGAGAGGGCTCTTCCTCTTAAGGTTTTTGGCTATGGCTCATGGCCAGATGGTCAGTAGGAGGACACCCATGCTCTGACTGGCCAGCTCAAACCACCTCCACTGGAATGGGCTAGTTAATGGCAGACCATGAAGCATGCCCTGCAGGTGTGCTGCAGTATGGTATGGAGGACAGCCCTGAAGACCAGTGCAGCTGCTCATAGCCAGGCCCCAGCCCCGGAAGGAAAGCACCTAGGCAGTTCCAATAGTGCCTTCCTAGTGGTGGAAATCCCGGGCTAGCCTACTAGCCTTAGGTCTTCTCATGGTGGTGGTCTTAGTTCTTTATCTCAGGCAAGGGATCCCCAAACTGCTTGTCCCTTCTCCCAACATCTGTTCTCAGCAGCAGGAGCATTGCCATGGAAACCAATGCACTGTCAGCATCCAGGATCTTCATCATTTCTTTGGTCCTAGCAGCAACTTCGTTGAAGGCCCTGCCACCTTTGGGGGTCAGGGGGTGGGGACTTCCTCTGGGCCACATATACAGTCAGTAAGGCTTCCGAGTGGATTTCATTTTGTTTGGGAGACACAGTCTTATGATGGAGCCTTGGCTGGTCTGAATGGAGCTTACTGTGTAGACCCAGCTGACCTCGAACTCAAGACATCCGCCTGCCCCCCAAGTGCTGGTATTAAAGGTGTACTTCCATATCCAGCAAAACTTTAGGTTTGAATCCTGGGCTTTAGCTGGCTGCTGCACTCTGTGATAGTGTCTCTCTACTTTCCCCAGCGAGAAGAGGGGTGTCAAAGGGGCCGAGATGTAATTACATCCCTGTCAGAATCAGAAGGGAGAGCGTGCTTTCATGGCAGCCACCCATTACACATTTATACCAAACCCCAAATTATCCTGAGGTACCCCTGACCTGGCTAGGTTTTCACTCAGAACATAGCTACCTGAAGGGGTTACAAGGAGTGGCGGTGCCTTGGTGCACCCCCCTGTACATCTTAGGCTTCTCTGGAAGCCCCATAGTTAGTCACTCCCACTGAGGGGCAGGGCAGGCAGGGGTTAGAGCTGCCCACTCTGTCCTGGGGTCTTTAGCTCAGTTCCCAGCATAGCCAGCTCTTCAGATACGGTGGTTACTTGTTGATTCCATAGCCTGGCCAGGCAGGAGAGCAGCATGCACTGCGTTGACTGGAACTACAAACCCAGATACTCTGTAAGGTTAACCAGGGTAGCTTCTGTCTTGGGAAGGCACCGAATGTGACATGGGCTCTCCCAAGTGATCCCACGTGTGCCTGTGGAACCCTGACCTAGAGGGTCAGAACTCATCCTCAGGTGAGTTGCCCCTCTGACCACAGAACCCTGAGGCAGCGAGGGGCAGATATCATATTCTTTGGCTATGTTCCTCCTGTCAGCCCTGTAAGATCTATGCTGTCTGGGGTGCCAGCCTGATAGCCTGAGGCTCCTTGGCTGTTGACAATTTTCACTTTGTTTGGATCTTGAAACTGCAGCCCAGTTCTAGCCTCTATAAATGCCGGACTAGTCACCACAATGCCACTGTCCTGTGGCACCCGATTCCCAGCTGCCGCAGTCCAGTAGACCATTTCCAAGGAAGACTGCAGACACTGGATGCCATCACTCCACGGGCATATTACACACAGAGCACGCAACACAGCAGTTCTTAGACTGTAATTCTCAGAGGTGAAAACTATACACAAGTTGCAGAAATTGCCAGAGCAGTGTGTGTCACTAGAAAACGCTCTTTGCCCTCCCACCCACTCCCTCCCCCAACCCTTACCCTCAATAACATATCAGAATCAGAAAGGCCTGTTCCCACCCCCACGGCCTTGAGCAGCCAGCTCAAGAACATTCTGGCTAGGCCACAGCAAAGACTGGCCACAAGGCTATGTACAGCCAATTTCAAAGGGGTCCAGAAAGCCAAGGGCTCCTGCTCCACCGTGCCACTCTGGCCACCTGCTGCCAGCCTACAGTAAGAGGAGCCAGCCAACGTGGTGACTGCATAACTCCCTCTATGTCGCAAGGAACTACGGTCTAGGTACCAAGGGTCCTCCTTGCCCAACCACCGCTCTCGACGGGCACCCATGGCTCCCAGCACCTTCACCTCACTGGGCAGGCTGGGCGGTCAGGCCTTTGCCCCACTGCTGCTTCCTTCTGGCCGTCCTGAGTCTTCAAAGCAGCCTGAGAGAGAACTGCCCTCGGACACAGTCCAGATGGCCTAGCTGCTCCCAGATGAGGGGCAGATGGAGCCACACATGGGCAGGGTTGTGGGCTCTGCCTCGCTGTCTGCAGTGGAATCTGTCATTTCTGAAGTCTCTGGGCCTGGGAGAGGCTCACTCATGAGTTCCTGGCTCCTCTTCAACCTGGAGCAGGGGAGGGAAGACACACACACACACACACACACACACACACACACACACACGGGGATTATGTAGATCACCGAATGGCACAGCCTCTCTCGCAGCCCCAGGACCCTCTGATGTAGACTATATATCTGGGAACACAAGGAGCCAGAAAACAGACATGGATGCTAAGAACATTAGAGGCTCAGCCCCCTAATGCTGGCCACAGAACTGAGGCTGGGAGCTACAGGCTCTGCATCTAAGCTCATGCAGAAGCCTGAGGGAATGCTAGCCCAGGACAGAGCTGTTTCAGTGGGCAGTGCTGGAACTGCTTTCCAAAGAGCATGGCTAGGCCCACAACTCATCCTGTCCTCTAACCACAGGATGGCACCAGAGTCCTCAACCAGGCCCACACTGCTCTGTGCTTTCTCCCCAGCCTAGTACCCAGCCATTGCCTCTGAGAACGCCTCCCTGCTTCCCAGGCAGGGGTGGGGGGTTGACCTTTTCCTTAGGCACCTTATACCAGGCTAGCTCCACTTTTCGCTTTCTGCGACCTGTCTTGCTCTGTCAGCTGCCTGTACCCTTTCTGTCCCAGTGGTACTAGACACTAAGGAAAGCTTTTCTCAGTCAGTGACCAAGTGGCAGGTGTGACTGCAGGGGCCACCAGGAGGTGATTAGTTCTGGTCTGAGCAAGTGTCCCTGAGATTCCAGCCCTTGGATCTAAGTCCACCTAGAAGGTTCCCAAGGAGCCCTCTCAGGGGCCTGAGCTGAGGCCACTCAACTCTGCCTTCCATATCCATTGCCTGTCCTTCTCAGAGAGCACAGGCCAGGCCTCACAGGCCACACAGCTGCTGGGACATCTGGGCCTTGTGACCCCTGATTCCCTCTACAGTTTCTTACATACTCACTTTTCTCTGTTAAAAATCACGAAGTCTTGCTGGATGGCGTCCAGGCAGTCTTGCAGGTAGTCATTCTCCTGTGGACAGAAAGGCCATTGAGTGGTTTGTGCTGGCCACTGACGGAATGCCCCAAGCGCTACTCTAACCGCCCACCCCTGAGCTCTGAGAAGGAAACGCCTGGCTCCTAAGGAGCTCTGCTCTTCAGAAGTCTATTTCCAACAGCTGAGAGTGAGCAGACCCCCTAAAGACCAGAGAGAGGAAGAAGGAGGTTATGACATGGTGAAGACATGGAAAGACAGCTACCCTAACTCTCTTGTACCCAGTGAACCAGCATGTGGCCCCTGGTTCGTGTCTCTTCCCAGAGAATCTGCTAGTGACCCTAAAGATACATTGCTCCCCCAGTAACTGTCTCTAGTTACACATTTCCCTAAGAACCTTAGTTATGTTTCCCAGTAGCATGGCCAGGCTTAGAGGTCATGGACCTTCTTGAGAGCTATAGGGCTCAGCTAATGGGAACCAGTAAGAACAGGACTGCAGCCTGGGGTGGGGCTTTGGAGCTGTGAACGGACTGTAGGTCAGAACACGAGGCTAAAGAGGAGTGTCTGCCACAGACTTTTCCCCTTGACTTGGAATCAGTTTCCTGGTGTGAGCACCTGGGCTGGGTTTCAAAACACTACAGGAAAGCTCTTGGAGATCTGGTTATAGAGTTCAAGGGAAGATTCCAGATTATTCTTAGAAGGGTGTTGAGAAGTGAAAACGCATGTGTGGGCAGGCCATAGATTCAAGGCCGAAGGACCCACACGACGGCCATGCCCTCCTCCCATACAGTGGTCAGCAGTGAGCTGGGAATACCAGGAGAGGAGCTACTGCTGGAACTCAGCCCCTCATGGTGGCGATGGCACATCCAAGAACCTGAAACCGGCGAAGTGGCCTGTGACAATATCCAGCAGAGCCTGGGGCTCTTAGTGCTCAGTGAGATCAGGGTTAGACAGGCAAAGGTTCTCAGCTGCCTCAGGGAGGAGCCACAGTTACTTTCTTGCTTTCCAGTGCTGATATCAGCCCTACAGTCCATCACTTGGTGCCACACCAACTCCGGTGGAGTCTATGTGACATGGCGAAAGTCATGCTTTCAGACCGAGGTGTGTGTTCCTCGGAGCCTCCGGAGGCCCCTGGCATCCTGCTTCTGCAAGCTGTTCCAGTGCATTGATCAAATTCTGTGGATTTGGGTTCTGTGCCTTGTCTTTTTTGATTTTTATGATAATAGTTAACATAATGCAACCTGGCTAGATTTTGATAGATCGAGGGCCCAAGGGATGTTCCAGGAAACACTCCTGATAGCGTGATCACTCCAGGGCCTACAAAGACTGATGCCAATGAATCTAATGACCAGCACCAGGTAACACCAGACATGGGTCAAAGAAAATTCATGAACTGTTCAACATAAGATCCTCCATTTTTCCAAGCTTTATTCAGTTAAGTAGAAGGAAAATGAGATATTTGGAGATGTTATGATCAGTTATAACAGGAAGAGTTGTTTGTGAGAAATCCAGATATAGTGGATAGTGAAAGGATAAAAGTTCAACAGCTGGTAGGGAAAGGCCAGGATGGGGTCTATTAAGGAGAATAGTCTAGAAATTTAAATAATTGTAAGATATGGTAGGAAGCATTATTTAGAGGGTGTTGGTGAGCTTTTTTTTTTTTTTTTTTTTTTTTAGTAAATAGGGAAATTCCACAAAGGCTCAAGGCTCAGGATAACAATTTTAAATTGGCCTGACTGGCCATAAAATATTAATAAAATTTACTAGCTATAGCAAAATTGCTTAGACTATAGCTTGGCAGAATTCTAAGAATAGGTAACCTCAAGTCTGGGTTGATTAACCACTGTCTGGGTATCAAAAGGTTCCCCAAAAATATTTCCTGCTCTGTGCTTTTTAGTTTCGAGTTAAGTTGTAATATGTAACCCCCCCCATCTGATCATCACCTGATGTAAGCTGGCATGAAATCAAAAAGTAATTCCTAAAGTCATGTGTATGTATCTGAGATGTTTACAGAAGTAAAATCGCAGCAGATTCAAACCGCTTTTTGGTGTGTTGTGTCTGTCTGTCACTCACCGACTCCTTACCTACCTGAGTGCCAAGACCCTGCTTCTCCCATGGGAGGAGACCCGACTGGGTCTGTCCATGGCAACTTGGGAGGGGCTGAGTCTCCTAAGAGGAAGAACAGCTAGTTCACAGCAAATGTATGCTACGGGGCCAGGTGCCTGCAGCTGTCTCCACAAAGGGTGTATCCAGTGCTTAGAAGTCTACTGAGCTAACACTCAAGTTTGTCTCACAGAGCCTAGTGGTCACAGATCGACCCTTTCCCGGATGATGAAGGCAAGACCCAGGTAAAGCTTGTGGTATTGGTCAGTTCTGGCTTTCTTGTCAACTACTTGACCTGTGGGTAGCAGTTGTTATGGAGAAGGTGAAGTGGAGCAGATTAAGAGTGAAGGGTAATTTATGCAGATCAGCACATTTTAAAGACCAAGTGTACAGCATGGTAACAGTGACAACACTGCATTGTACACCTGAGATTCCTAAAAGGATAGATGTTGTAGTTCAGTCTTCTCCTCTCATGCATACAATAATGATGTGGAGACAATGGGCACATTACTTGGCTTTGTTTTGATGATTATAATTTTTTTCTTGTAATAATGTAACAGTTTGTGCACCTTATGTATCTATAGCTTTCAGATCAATGATTCAAACTAAAGCTGTTTTAAAAATAGCTGTTGTAGGGAGCATTGACTTAGTAGACAAAACACCTGCCATGCAAACATGAGTATTAGAATTCCAATTCTCAGCATCCACATAAAAAGGCAGGTAGGCATGGTACGCACCCGTGATCCCCGTGCTTGGGAGGTAGAGGCAAGGGAACAGGGAAGGCTGGCTAGCTAGATTGGGCTGCATCACGGAGCCCTGGGTACGTCAAGAAATCATGACTCGGTAAATCAAGTCAAGAGAGTGAAAAAGGCCCAGGACATCAAATTCTGTCCCCTCTGTGCATGCATATGCCCACGCATGTGCACACATGTGTGCCCCTCCCAAGAACATATACATTAAGAAGCAGATGCTGTAATAAAGAAGATCTGTACCCCATTCCTAGACCAACCAGACTACACAGTCACCGAGAAGCATGGCACCCAGGCTGGAGTGACCAAAGAGAGCCACAGTCAGAAATGATTTATCTTCACTTCTGTCTTTCCATTATGGGGTCTCATAAACTTTCCACTCTGCTGAAGAGTCGTTCTGCAAGAAGCAAGGTCCTCTGGGATCAGCCTTCCAAGGTCGAGAATGAGTAGCTATACCTCACATCTCTTCCCAATGGGAAAGTGGCAGAGACCCTGGCCTGTTTCTTCATCTTTCAGAGGCAACTGCTTTTCCTAACTTCTGAACAATGCCCTCTGGAACCCATCTTGACACCATGTCAAGGCTAGGAACATGAACTAACTAACTAACTAACTAACTAACTAACTAACTAACTAACTAACTAACTCTGTGTGTGTGTGTGTGTGTGTACACATGTGATCATGATTGCATGATTCTTTCTGGTGTCTCTGTCCCCAACTTGGGTGTCTCCTCTGCTTGTGTCTCCAACAGGTACAGACAAATTAGTACTTGGCTGAAGGCTTGAGGACTCTGAGGGTGTCCAGGTCACCCCAGCTCTCTCCTTTGCAGGAGGTAGCACATTCCCAGCATTTTGCCCCCACCTCCGGGGCCACAAGAGAGGGGCCTCCATTCCAGCAGAGGAACTGAATTTTATCACCAAGAAGAGACTAGGCTGTGTTTCTCTGTGGACTCTCTGGCCTCTTTCTGATGGAAGCCGACAGATATAAAATTTTGGTCTGAGGAGCTAAAGGTGATCATTGGCCCAGCCCCTCCAGAGCTGAGGGTCTGAATCATGGCTTGAGACAGAATTCATCCAACAAAATGCTGAGATTGGCAGAGGTGTGTTGTGAGGGTGGGAAGGAGCCACATTGGTCCTGGGGTGATGGGGCTATGATCTATCTACTAACCTCAACATGGACACACTCCTAGAAGACAAGTCCCCTGCAGCCTGAGGAACCACTGCAGGAGCATCTGGGAAAAGTGGCTCTGAGTGGGATGAGAGAGATTACCGTGGCCTCCGAGTGGCTCCGTGAGCCTCTTTCCCACAGACTCTCCTCCAGCATAGTCCAGGCGAGGCCCAGTGATGTTTTCCTATTCGGTTCTTCTGGACCTCTGAATGGTGAACGTCCACACTCAGCTCTTCCCCAGTCATTTATGACAGGCTGTTGGAGCCCTTGCCAATACATACGAGGACACCAAAACGGTGCCATTCCTAGGTCAGGTGCTGGACTTGGTCACCTCTGCCACACAGTCCACACCCTTACTGGCTCAGGATGAGACTCCACCCCCACCCCACCCCCGCCCCGCCCCCCAGTGACTGCTCTTGTTCATTCTTCCTTAGTGGCTCATTTGCCTGTGAGCCCTCTGGTGCAGAAGATTTCATCTGAGTCCAAAAGGCGCAGACTCAGCACCAAACTCCAGACTCCAGACATCTGGGAAATGGAGACCAGATCCAGCCCCTAACTGTATTGCAGACAGATGTGTTAGGGAGCCCAGGTACTATCCCTACACTGCTCAGAATCCACTAGAAATGCAATAGACCGAGGATAGGGCAATAATTTTGAAAGAAGACAATGGGAAGAGCCCCAATTCCTGGTTTCAGCACTACTTCAAAGTGACAGTAACCAAGACAGCATGTGCTAGACAAGGACAGATCAATGGGGCAGGAATTAATCCATAAATAAACCCTGCTATTTATGGTCAAATTGATTTGTGAAAATGGTGCCAAGATGTTCAGTGGAGGAAGAACAGCCCTCTCAATACATGTCCACCAACATCAGACATCCACATACAAAAGAGTGAAGGTGGACCCTCCCCTCACCCCACACACAGGAATCAGCTCCAAGTGGACATAAGCTACAAAGCACACAGACAAAATCCTCACGACCGTGGGTTTGCTGATTGTCCCCGACAGCACAAACACAAGCAACGGATGCTCCCAGCAGTTCGCATGAAAGACTCCAGCTGCAGACGACACACCCACAAAGACAAGACAGTCTGGCGAGAGAGGCAAGCACGTGACAGTCACACATCTGATGAGCACTTGCACCCAAAGTGTAAAGAAAGAACTCTTAAAATAAAACCACAGCGATCTCTGTGTGGGGCTCCGCTCTGCGAATCACTCACAGTCTTTCAAGCAGAGAAAAAGCTGCTGCACTGGAGATCTCGGACTGGTCAGCGCTGAGGACAGAGGGCCACAGGGCCTCCAAATCTACAGAAGACGACAGAGTCCCAGAGGAAAGGGCTTCCCTGGAGCTGAGGCCAGCGGATCAAGTGCTGAAGGAGCCATCGATGAAGCATCCCGAGGCTGTATTCCTGGGGCACCACTCACAAGGCTCCATTCCAGGAAGCCAACAAATATCAGTGGAGAGTCCAGAAAGGTTCCCACTCAGGACTGGAGGAGCAGGGGACAACAGCTAGAGAAACACACGCAGAGTCTCCCATACAGAAGTGGAACCCACTGTCCAAGGGGAAATCGACTGTACTGAGAGCAAACTCTCTCCGCCTTGCCACCTCACCTGAGGGGAGGGAGAGAGCTGGGAAATGTTGGTGACGGTGCATGAGTTAATACTGACTCTCCCCACCTGACGTATGCACCAAGCAAATGGCTGGACACAGCCCAGGGAAGAACAGTGCTCATGGGAAGGGGCTTCTCCCCATGGTAATGTTCTCCCACTTGGGCAATGTGGTGTTGTTTGAAGGTAAACTTTAATTGGATAAAGGCACATTGAAAATTCTACTACAGCTACTGTAAATATTTTTACATTGATTTATATGTATGCATGAGGAAACACACACAGCATGGTGAGGACAGAGGTCAGAGGTCAGAGGATAACTGTTCTCTCTCTCCACCATGTGGGTTTCAGGAATCAAACCCTGATCCTTGGGCTTGGCAACAAGCACTTGGCAACCCACTGAGCTGTCTTGCCAGCCCTCCTAAAACTATTATAGAGAGATGTGTAATTGGTGAACGAGGGAGGAGATTGGGGGGGCGGGGAGCGTGTAAAGCACTTGATGAAAAACGGAGAAGGAAAAGCTGGATAGGAAAGAAAAAAATGTGGTAAGTGGACTGGCTTCAAGCACAGCAGATAGGAATCTGACTGTTATTGTCACTGGCCCAAACACATCAGCTAAAGACAGATATGGGCACAGCACACTGTGAAAGATAATCCAGCTTTAAAATGACAGAAAGTGGCAGTTCTCCAATAAGAAATGTGTAATATGCACAAAAGGTCTTCATTAGTCAGTGAAATGCAAATAAAAAACAGCTGTGGTAACTGGGGGTGTAACTCAGTTGGTAGAGTGCCCAGCATGCATGGGGCATTGTGGGGCATGGTGAAACAGACACCCTAATTCTAGCATTTGGGTGGTAAAGACAGAGATCAGAAATTCAAGGTCATTCTTGGCTATAAAGCGGATTCAAGACCAGCCTGGACTCTATGAGATCCTGTTTCAAGGAACAAATATAAAAACCAACAAAACATGCAAATAAATAAAACATTACACCAATCTAAAACAACAAAAAGTAAAAACAAGCAAACAAACACCTCACTGTCTCAGACTCAGTATAGTGATTACAATTTAAGGTGCAAAATGAACAGTTACAACAACAGGTACAAATGTGAAGACTCAGAACCGTCATACGTGACCTACAGGAGTATACAATGGCCCAGCCGTGGAGCACACCATGAAGCCTAAGGAATAGAGGTGTCACATAAGTCAGATGTCATGCTAAGGTTCCCCTCCCCGAAGAAAAAACAAGAGCACATCCCCAAGAGGACCTGCACAGGGGTATTCATTCACAGTAGAGTTATAATAATTCAAAAGCAGAAGTGGCCCAAATTCCAGTCTGGTGACAAATGGCTGAATGAAATGTGATACATTCATGAATAAAATACTAAATTAGGAAGAGGATGATTTTTGCAACCAGAAGAAGGGAGGTGCTGGCCTTTGGGACAGCGTGGCCAAGTCTTAAAAACACTGTGCCAAGTGCAAGAATCCTGCAGAACCACACACTACATCAGAGCAGGACAGAGCAGGGACAAGGGCAGCTGCCATGCCTGCAGGGCGGGGGGGGGGGGCTGGAGAAGAGCAGATGATGTGAAGGGAACATGGGAAGGATCTCCACTTAGACTGTGGTGGCCAGTGTGCCGGAAGCCAACGATGATGCATTGTGTGTGTGTGTGTGTGTGAACTATATGTTATACAACGGTAAGAAAACCAAGGTGTTCATTAAAGTTCTCCAATCTCAAGCTTCTCAATTCTCCATAAGAACACTGGATGCTTTCTCAGCGTTAGCCAATGCTCAGAATACTAACGCTCCCACCAACAGCTGCAGGATAGAGCTGAGTTCCTCCCAGGGCCGGTGTTTCCCCAGGCAGGTTCCCATTCACAGCCCCCAGAAGTCAGCACAGCAGGTAGCCTGCATGCTCTCCACGTCTGGATGCTCACACGAAGTACCCACTCCCACACAAAGTCGATTTCTATTCCCCAAAGCCCTGGTTCTAGATGCCCCAGGAAGAATCGCCACCATCCCTACTCTTGGCACCTAGCCCAGCAACTGTCAGGTTAAAAACCAACCCACAGACACCAGAGGCAGCTGGAGGAGAGAGAGAGACAAGAGGACAGAAGCCCCACCTACCTAGGCCTGAAAAGTCAAGGCACCCAGGGGATGACCCTGCATCCCACATCCTCTTTGGAACAACCCAGACTGGGGAAGTTATATTCCAGAGTGCCAGGCTCAGACAGACCCAAAGGCAGGCAAACACCGAGCACTGACCACCATTACTTGACATATAATAGTTGTTCTCTTGCGCATAGCATCTGTACCCTGGTATTAGTAACTAAACAGTGACTCTCCCACCCTCTAATATGTTCAGAACTTAAACCTCAGGACTAGTGAGTGTGACTTTATATGGGATACTCACAACTGACAGCTACCTCCACAGTCAGAGAGAAGTAAGGAATGGTTTCCTTCCCCGAGCCTTAGGAGAACAGAGCTTTGTCACTTTGATTTTGGACATGGTACACCTGAGCACCAGTGTAGCAGGACACAAGTCATCGCAGCACTATGGGCATAGCATTCGGTGCTCTCCAATCTCAGTGCCTGCTCTGAGGGTGGAGAGGACCTGAACCCTGAGTCCAGCACTCACCGACTGGGAGCTGTCTCTGCTGCTGTCCCGAGACTTATTCTTGGCCAGCCGCTTTTTCTTCTTGTGCAGAGGCCTCGACTCCAGGATCATCTCCTCCAGCTCAAAGGTGGGATCACAGTGCAGGCGGCCTTTCTGTGGAGAGACAGGGTACTGAGCCCAGCCTGCGCGTCCCTACCACCACCACCCCAACAGCCTGGAGTCACCGTCTGGGCACACGGGGCTTACATTGGGCACAAAGCCTGGCTCCACCTTCTTTTCACTCAGGTCATCCCACAGCACGTGGGCCAGCGATGGGGCTGTCTGCATGTCCTGGAGACTGGAGAACCGGTGCTCAGGGTTCACGGTGAGGAGCTGAAAGGAGGCCTTCCTCTCAGATAAAGCCCCACAGAAGAATGGCCACCTGTCCCAGGTTGGGGCAATCCTTGAAGGTGTCCACGGGAGGAGGCTTGGAACCTCAGGATCAAAAGTGGGTTGCGAGGAAAGGTAGCATTCAGGGATATGACCCTAAGGGACTCTTGATTCCAGTGCCCCATATCCAAGGACAACTGAGGAGCTGCAGAGAGGTTCTGCCAAGATTTGCCAGCAGGTGGCGGTGACGGCCTGGCTAACGTTTTCTCATAATAGCATATAGGCCCAACTAACTACTGCAAAGCCTCCCTGTGAAACCTCCAGGCTCCAGAAACATCCATACCCAGATTATGTCAGGACATCAGGTCACCAGGGCCAGGCGCCAACCGGTCAGGTCTCATGTGTAATAGCCCTTTCTTCACACCTGTCCTGGCTATAGGCACTGCTCTCTGGATCCACCGCTTCCAATACTCCAATCAACATATTTAAAGAACAGCTCTTTGTGTGATAAACAGGCCCTAGTCCAGTCCCTGGACATACAGTGTTCCTGTGTCCCTGATACCTGGGATCCTACATCCTCCTACCATCAGCTATAGACAGCTTAGCTGTGAGAGGTACAGGGTGGGAGGGGGACTGGCTTTCTTTTTTATTTGCTCCCTCGGAGTGGTAACCCAGGCCCGGTGCACCTTCTGGAGTGTGGTCAGGGGCAAAGGAGACTAGATCATAACTTAAGCTACATGTCAGCCTGGCACTCTCTCCCCACTACAGGAGTGATGCTGAAGGCTTGATGCCTAAATTCTTTGCCTGGGTCTGAGCATTACGTGAAGTGGGTGATGGCCACATCCTGACACATTGGTTCCTGACAGGATTACAGATTGGGGTGTGCTAATACTTAGCTCACTGTGAGGGCACACCACAGTTAGCCTGATGCTAGAACAAGAAGCCTACATGTTGGTAGCAGATTCCTTTTCTCTGAGGTAGACAGGGTCTCATCTCAGAGCAGTTGCCAGGAAAGATTACGGCTGTGCTAGTGAAGGGGTCTAAGCCCGTGGAAAGATGGGGTGTCTCCCTGAGCTCCCAAAAGAGTTGCAGAAGGGATGGGTACTCTGGGGGAGAGGGAGAGAAAGGGGCTCACCTTCCGCAGCAGGGCTACCATCTCCTTGGACCAGGTGGGCACGTACTGGACACTCACAGTGCTGAACAGCTGAACGAGGGACTCCACAGCATTGCTCGAGTGGATATCGTAGGGCCTCTGTGGGCAAGGACACACTACACCAGGAGCCCTCCCAACACACACCCAGACAAAAGTGCAAACACCCTAGGAGCCCAGCTTCAGTCCCAGGCGAAGGCCAGGCTCTGAGAGCAGCAGCTACCTGATCCAGAGCCCAGGGGGCAGAGCTTGCACCCGGACTGAACTGGGTGTCAGAGGCCAGAAGCTCATCTGTCAAGGGTATCCATGCCCTCTCTAACACTGCCAAGACCTGAGGCTTCATAGACTGGTGGAGGGTACTTCAAGAGAGGGTACACTATAAGACCTAAGCAGATCACTGCCTCTGGCCCTAGAGAAAAGAAGCAAGTCCCTCCTAAGAACCTACTGGACACACCCATAGCACCACCAACCACCCAAGGAAACTTACTAACTCAGGCATCTGTCATAATTTGCATAAACCTCCTCTGAGGTTATGGGGGGACAGGTATCCCCCTCCACCCGTAGCTCTCAGCCAGTCTGGGGCAGGGAAGTGCCTAGCTTAAGGCTACGGGGCTCCTTACCCATCCTCGCAGCAGCTCGTAAGCCATCACCCCCACCGACCACCAGTCCACCTCGAAGGAGTAGCCAGTTCCTCCATTGACGAAAGAGTGGAAGATCTCGGGAGCTTTCCAACAAAGAGGAGAGAGAGCTGAGCTGTGGGGCTAGAGGGCCTGATACCCCTGCAACCCACCGCCAGGTCTGCCCCAGATCTAAAAGAGAGCTCTACCCTCCACGGTTTTGCACTGTTCCACCTGCAGGGAGGAGCCCCCTTCTGGACAAGCCCACAGCAGATAGAACACTGCATAGCCATTTGGCTCCACCCCAAGGTCCTCTGCTCTAGAGAGTCTCCAGGGAGAGAGCGAGCTGTCTCACGTCTCCATCCCATGACCCTCATGTACACCCTCAGATTTTTTCTGTACATATCAGATTGATCATTTAGAAAACAAAGCAAAAAAAAAAAAAACCACTTGCTGTCAAACCTGCTGAGACTTTATCTGACTGTGGAGTAAGGACTAGGCAGGGGCATGGCTCTGCATGGCCAGGTGTCATCTGAGGCCTTCAGCTTACCCATGTATGGTTTGGTCCCAGCTAAAGCTGTCGCCCTCTCCCCATCCTTTATGATGGTGGCAATGTTGAAGTCGGTCAGGTGTGCATGTCCTGTGAAGAAAGGGCAGATATGGCTTTCCAGGTCCTGGGTCGGGTACCCATGATCCTCTCTGCGTCCCAGAGCTCCAGGGTCTCACCTTGTTCATCCAGGAGAATGTTGTCAGGCTTGACATCTCTAGGAGGACAGAAGGTGACAAGAAAATGAGCTTGAACCTATGCCATTCATGCCCTGACGTCTCTGACAGGCTTGGCTTTTAGAATGGAGCCTAACATAGGACCTAGGGTCATGGAAGACATACTGCACACTATTCAGAGGGCACCAGGGCCACCCAGAAGCCAGCTGCGGGGAAGCCACCAGCAATCTATCTTTACAGTCTTAGTGGCCAGAGGACATCTAGGACTGCGCAGAAGGCACCTACAGCTGGAAGCCTCTGAGGACTGCAGAAGACCCTCAGGCTGGGTTCCCATGAGGCCTTCACCGGAGCCCCGGAACTGCACAGAAATGGACTCTCTTTGCCCACAATTCAGCTTCAGTCCTCTCCACCTTGACTTCCAGAAACACACCTAGCATTCAGTAACTATCACATATCTGAATCCTGTCCAGACAACAGAATCCCCGGGGCAGAGAGGCAGAAATCAGGTTTATCTGCCTTATAATACACATTGGTTTGCGCCAAGGCTGCAGGATTTCAGCCTAATTTCTGCTCCCTAACTCTACCTGCTACTAATTAGACATTTCCCAATTCCATCTGTGCTCTACGAACACCACAATCAGTATAAGTGCCATGGTGTGGCCAATAGACAAATGAGAGTCACTGGATGTGGCCAGGCCCTGTGGTACACCCACGAGGACTAACTCCTCTGTGTCCATCCTCAAATTGGGTGGTTTGGACAGAACGCACCGCTGGGAACAAGTCCTGATGGAAGTGTGGGATGAGGAGCCAGATCAGGCTCTGTTGGACTGGGGATACCCCCTTACGGTGTCACCCAAGGGTATTACCAACCATTCAGCCCAGGTAGATGCCTCATGCCACGGGTGCTCACGCACCTGTGGATGATGTGCTGGCTACGCAGGTAGTCCAGGGCCAGGGCCATCTCACAGATGTACAGCCTCACTGTGTCCTCTGAGAACTGGACGTTCTGTTGTAGGTGGTAGCGCAGGTCTCCACCCAGAAGCAGATCCACCACCATGAACATGTCCTCCTCATCCTGGAAGGAGTACCTGTGGGTACCAGGGGAAGACTTGGCATGTGAATGATTTGGGGAGCCTGATCAATGGCTCTTGTCACACCTGGTCCTCCCTCCTTCCAGTCTGATCACCATTCTGCCTGAGGCATTGACCACACCCTGCTCAGAGCTGCACCAAGACTCTAGGGAAAACAGAACAGCCTTGTCCATGAGGGTGGTTTGGCTGCAGAGCAGAGTTGCCCGCAAGTGACACCTGGAGAATAAAACCTGCGCATTCCCGAGCTGTTCCCAGCTTCCATGGCTTCTTCTATGAGGATACACAAAGTTGGTTTGTAAGAGAACGTGGGACAGTGTCAGTGGAATGCTTAGTACAAATCCAGATGAGGAATTGGTGTTTAATGACCAGACACCATGGTGATGATGGTGGTGGTGCTGGTTATGATGGTGATGGTGGTGATGCTGATAGCAATGGTCATGATGGTGCTGGTGATACTGATGCTGGTGCTGGTGATAGTGGTAGTGGTAATGATAGTGATGGTTGTGCCGGTGATAGCAGTCGATGGTGGTGGTGCTACTGACAGTGATTGTGGTAGTGCCAATGATTGTGATGATAGTACCAGTGATGGTGATAGTGGTGCTGGTGATGGAGCTAGTGGTGCTAATGATGCTATAGTGATAGTAGTGCTGGTGCTAGTGATGCTGTAATGGTAATGGTGGTAATAGTGCTGGTGATGATAGTGTTGGTGATGCGGGTGATAGTGATGGTGGTGATGATTCTATATGAATCCCAGCATGCCACAGGCCCCTGGGCCTACTAGGTCCTGAACACAGGAGCTAAATAGACTAGAGGAGGGGCAGGGAGGACTAACACATGGGAGCATCCCAGAGGTATCAGAGGCAAAGAACAGCTAGGTCCCTTGTCCCACTCCAGAGGGTAAATCCCACTGAAGGATCATTCAGTCCCACAGGCCCTCAGGTGGACTCACCAGAGGTTCACCAGGAAGACATGCTCGATCTCCTGCAGGATCTCCAGCTCCCGGAAGACGTTCCGGACCTCGTCACGCTCGATGCATTGCTGCTTGTTCATGTACTTCATGGCGTACATCTTCTCCGTGTCCCGCTTCTGCACAATGCACACCTGGAGGGCCAAGGACCATTCAGCAGAACGCCAGAAACTGAACTCTTCAGCTCCCTCGGCCCTGATAGAGCCAGGGTTCCTAGCCAACATCAGGATGAGGCTGTAAACAGGCACCCTCTACAGACTGGCAGAGCCCAGTCGCAGTGCACCCAGGCAAGACTCCTAGCTTCACGATGGGCTGGCTTGTGGTGCTGAGGCCCTTACCGGCCATGACCTATGCAAGCTGTTTCATCTTACCAAGCTTCAACACCCCTTCTCGGGGCCTGGACCAGCATATGGCTTTGAGGCATGTTGGGGGACTGCTGTGTGGTTTGAGTGTGAAATGCTCTCTCCTCTGGCTAGTGGCTCTAATGTGGAAACTTCCAGAAGCTTTAGCAGATAAAGCCTTGCTGGAGGAAGTAGCTCACTGTGCTGAGGGTTGGGGGTATGGCTCAGCCCTACTTTTTGTCCACTGTTTCCTAGAAATGCCCTCACAGAGCCATCCTGGGGTGTGTCTCTTAGTTGATTTTAGACCTCATCAACTTAACATGTTTCGAGATAAATATCATAGGAATGAAGGACAGAACCCTCTTAGCACAAAGCTGTGCATCCAGGAAACCTCTATCCACCACAGCAAGAACTGTCCATGATAGCAGGTCCCTGGCCAATCTTGAAGGCACAGAACTTTCTGAGCAATGCACTGTCATGGCCAAAGACCCACACTGGTATCACTTAGCAGAGAGGAACAGATGATGGGAGGGATGAGTGAGAAGAAAAGCAGCCCCATGTGGCCGCAAAGTGTCAATCAAAACCAAGGACAAAAGATTCCCCATCGGAAACAGGAAGATAAGACGACATAAAAAGCTGGTGCAGAACCAGCACCTGTGCCTACTGCCAAGTCACCCAAGGACAGGTGACTCACATAATCAAAGCCATTTCCGAGGCTTTCTACAGACTATGGTCTTCAGGTCTTCATGGAACAGTAGTCACTGTTCTCAATGATTCTGGGCCTCAAAGTGGGTGAGACTCCCAGGTATCACCAGAAAGCCTGGAGCTGGCTATATACCTCAGTGGCACTGGTCTCAGACCAAATCTCTGGATCCACCCTGAAGGAATCGACATTCCTTTTCCTGAGACTGTACACAAGGTAAAAGGTCTCAAGGACACTGTAAAGCAAGCTGACTTCTAACCTCCTGGCACAGTCCCATGAGCTTAATGACTGCCACACAACCATTGAAAAGTCATTGAAAGGACTTTTAATGGCATGTCAAGTCTGGAACACCAAGCAAGAACACTGAGCTATGCAGTATAAACAATAGAGTGATACACTGAGTCTGCACAGAAGGCAGAAGCGAGCCACGGGACGCAGGCAGCTGGGATGGAGAAGCTGCACAGACTCTTCTTGGCTATGGTTTCTGTCACACTGTTGTGCAGTTCTGGTGACAGCTGGTGGTGCTTCTGTGGACTCTGCTCTACAGCAGTGGCATCAGGGCTGTCTGGCACTCTGATCTTCAGGGTCTGGGGATGATGTGACTGAGCAGCGTCTCAGTTCTGAGCCCTCCTACATATCCCCCCATCATCCAGAGACACAACCTCTGTATCCACAGCTGCAGTTTCCAAGGCAACACTGCGCACTTAGTACCTTGCCCACAGACGCTGTAAGCCAGAGGGAGCTGAGCCTGAGGCATGATGCCAACAGAGCATGGAGGGGACATCTGAGTGCCTCTGGGAATCAGCATACCTAATCCTAAAGTCACCAGTGGCATAAAAACAGTCAAGTCCCCATGCAGGCCACAAAGATCCTTACAAAACTCCCCTGGAAACTTCCTCTGCCAGATCTGATGCCCCAGGAAAATGCACCAGCTCCTGCCTCCAGGGACCTTGCCTCTGTGCTGCAGTCTCAGCGCTGTTCTGCCCTTTGAGGGGCAGACCTGTAGGAGCAGGTATGGGGTTGCAAGACCCATATGGAATATTCAAAGAATAGGTCTTGTGTCTGAGGGTGAGTTGTGGCAAAGAACCTTTTCGAATTTTTCTTTTCATTACAAAAAGGGGTGGGGGCGGAGGGGGGGGGGGAGACAGCTGGAGAGATGGCCCATCAGTTAAGAGCACTGACTACTCTTCCAGAGGTCCTGAGTTCAAATCCTAGCAACCACATGGTGGCTCACAACCATTTGTAATGAGATCTGATGCTCTCTTCTGGTGTGTCTGAAGACAACTACAGTGTATTTATAATAAATAAATAAATAAATAAATAAATAAATAAAATCTTAAAAAAAAAAGCCAAGTGGGGCTGATGCTCTGTCAATAGAGCAATTATCTAACACACACAAAGCCCTGGTCCAATCCCTAGCATTCATTGCATAACACTGAATGTGGTAGTGCATTCCTGTTATCCCGGCACTGAGATGAAGGAAGAAGTTCAAGGTCATCCTTGGCTACATAATATGTTCAAGGCTAGCCTAGACTGCACAAGACTAAAACATAAGGAAAAAGGCAAGAAGGGGAAAAGGGAAAAGACAAATGACGGGTCGGGGGGAGGAGAAGAAAGGAAGAAGGGAGGAAAGGAAAGGAGGGATGGAGGAGGGGGCAGAGAAAGAATGAGAAAGAGAGACAGAGAGAGACAGAGACTCAGAGACACAGAGACACAGAGAAACACAGACAGGGTTTCTGTCCAAGAAACCATAGGTCTCCCCGTAGCTGGCTGCCCAGGATATGCAAACCCATAGTCTCCCAAGAGGGCTTCAGCCGGCCAAGTTTAACCTGCTTTTCTGTGTCCCTGCAGGTGCTCCATGAACTGTCAAACTAAGTCAGTCACCCAGAAATCAAGCTGACAAAAAGAAGGTGAAAATGGCGGCTAGCAGACAGTGTGCAAATGTGTGTGAATAAGCTCACCCGAACCCAAGCCAAACCGGCTGCTCTCAGGATTCCTGAGCTTGCCAAGGACTGCTGGGTCCTTCTCTACCCTCTTCTCCGAAGAGAAGATACAAATGTCCTGGTGGGAAGAAGCATGCGAGGTCGTGGGCAACAGGTAGAACTAATTCAAAGGCTTCTGGCCAGGGTTCAGAAAAAAGGAAGACCTCAGAATGCCTCAATGACCCTTCATTAGTGTCCAGCCACTTCTCAGAGTCCACCTGTCCCCAAACCAGCACTGGCAGGAGCCCAGCCAGGTCTGTGCACAGGCCACCGTGATCCCTGCAAAACTGTGTGGCTCTCAGACTAGTTGGTTCTCCTGGGCATTCTGAACCTGGATGGACCTTGAAACCAATCCCACTCCATGATTCTAACTGTCCAGCTGCAGATGTGCCCAGAATGAATTTATAGGCTGGAATAGGGTAGCCTCTGGGCAGCTCAGTTCAATCTAGGACCTGGGGTCAGGCCCAGTCAGTCAGTGGAGGCTACTGTACAACGTCCGTCAATTCAGTGGCCCTGCTCGCAGGTCAAGCATGGAGTTGTGACTCAGCACAATGACAGCAAGATTAGCACAGGGGTTAAAATGATGCCATACTGTCACAGTGACTATTTCAAATTAAAGGTACCTGTAAGATGAACAGGCAGACGTCAATAGCTGACCATCCTGCCTCCTAAGAGCAAGAGCTGAAATTCCTTCCCTAAACCAAAACGGGAAGCAACATCCTTTCTTAGAACCCGAGAGCAGAATGAGAGAACTGTGTAGACTGCACTTGTATGTTCCTGTTTAGTCCTCCTACCTGATCTGGTTTCTTCTTTACATATCAGTAGCTATGTGACTCTGGTAGCTTTTGGTCAGACCACCTAGACAGCTAGCTAGCTGTCTTGCACACTGCCCAAGTAGTGGCCCTCACCTCCACTGCCCTGCAGCCCTCCTTGGGCTCAGCTCTGTCCTGAGGCTCTGTGCTTTCTTGGGGTCCCTCCCCTGGGCACATGAGCCAGGTCAGTAGCACCCTCTCTCTCCTAGGTGGCAGGAAATCCCATTTTGGGGACAGCACCCATAGAGGAGCTTATGACATCTCTGGTTTAGGATGTCTGTAAAAGAAGATTGTGACTCAGACCTTCCAGGCACCAGCAACCTCCAAGGAGGCCCAGGAACCTCGCCTTGCTGTCTTCTGTTTCTCTGCTGGTGACAGTGGTCCCCGCAGGAGGCATAGCCTTAGGCACAGATGCGAGGGCTGGGTGCTCATTTGTCACCTTGGCCCTCTGCAGTGTGGGGAGAGAGGCTTTGCCGGGTTTTCCATTAAGACTGCTAAGCCAGGCTAGACCCCTATCCTGCAGCCAGCCTTAGACATGTCCCCCTGGCCCAGATCTCTGGTCATGAGATTGGCTGCAGATCAATGCCCCACTTGGAGCAAAGAAATGGAAGGAGCATTATGCTTCATCTCTTAGATGGCGATGTCCTTCCCCAGCCTCAGGCGTCCTCACAACTGCTCCCAGAGCTTCTGCACCAAGCCATTTTTTGGGTGTCATTTGCACCCTGCCACCTTCTTGTGCGCCTGGAACCCATCCTGAGCCATTCTGGAAAGCTTTTGGAGAGGGGCGGAGGGATATTCTGTGATCATAGAGGAACCTGTGAAGATCGTCATGCAGCTCCTGGAGGCACTTGCCTGGGTCTTAGGTGTCCCTCAAGTCCCCTCTCTGAGACTCACGCTTCCCTGCCTTTCTCCAGTCTTCCAGGGTTATGGTGTAGGGTGCATACAGGAGACACGGCAGCGGCAGCAGCAGCGCATTTAGCATAGGCTGCCAGGAAGCCCTTGTGATGGCTTGTGAGGGATAGCTTGTGTGGGTTGGGGCTGTTGGGCAGTGGGTGCTGGACAACATGGCCCAGTCACTCACCACAGGTCCTCCTTGGTCTGCTCCAGTGGGAGGATGGCACAGATCATTTTTCCCTGTTCCAAGAATGTGACAGGAAGAGCAGGGGGGGGGTTGAGGGGGACTGCTGAGACATCAAGGGTGTGACCAGAGGACTCAAGACCAGAGGACATAAGAAGAGGCCACGTCTGCTCCAAGACTAAACCAGCAGGAGGTTGGCAGGCCAAAGCGGGTAATGGCGGAGAAAGCACCGGTGGTGGTCAAGTGTTGAGCTGCAGATTTATGCACCCCCCCCCCCCCGAGCTAGCTACAATCCTTCTTCAAATTATTATTTTGAAAGCCTATTGAAAAGTTCAGAATGAAAATAAGTGTCAGTCCCAGCAGGCCACCCAGTCTACCTGGTCCTGGATCCAGGCCCTTCTCTGACTGACGCTTCATTCTGTTCCCAGTGAGCAGAATTATGGGCCTGTCAGTCACAGCCCTGGCCAGTCAGAGCATGGGCTGGGGGGCTTCCCTGGCAAATATACCTTCAAGCAGGAGGCAGAGAAGGCCAATTACTTCTGAGGCAGAAATGAGCTGACTGGGGAACTTCCCAAGGAAGGCCCCCCTTTGTCGGCGGGGGAGGGGGATCTGCCTAGCTGATCCTTAACTCGGTGCAGAAACCCCACAGCCACTGCCAGGGAGCCTCTATAATTTTCCCACTGTAATGAACCAGTGGGAGCTGCAGAGTCACAGGGAAACAAAGGGAGCAGCAGGCAGATGTGGGCTCCTGAGTCACTGTATTGCAATCTTGATTCCTAAGTCTAGTATTAGACCAGTTATGGTGAGGGTCTCCGAGAACATGACCAAGCCTGGAGGCCATGGGTGGACCCTACATCAATGCCAGATGGCCTCACAGAAAGTAAGAATAAAAGTGTAGGTGGGAAAAAAGGAACAAGTTCACGTGGAGATGGGATAAGGAACAAAGTCAAGTGGAGACGGGACGGATGTGAAGATACTGATCCTGACTACGGTGTCAGATAGCCACAAGCCAAAGATTGCCAAAGATCATGGCAACTGCAGCAGCCTCCAGGAGCCAGAGTCCAGGAGCCTCAAAATGCCTTTCTCTCTTGCCTGCAGGAAAAGCCAACCCTGTTTTCACATCAGACCACAGTCTCTAAAGAGTACAAGTGCCCTGCAGCTCTGGAGTTGGCATGTAGTGGGACTTTGTTGTGGTCCCAAGAAGTCAAACAGCATGCCCATCCCATTCTTGTCTATCATGGATATATGGGCTCCCTGGGGAACCAAGGCCTTAGCCTAACCCTGTACTGTACCCTCACCTGGACATCTCTCTCTTTTCTCTCTCCTAATCAGGCCCACAGTCCTTCTCCTTAGCCATCCTAGCCCTCACTGTGTTCCCACCCAGGCTGCCTTGACCATGTCAGTGCTGAGTGGGGCTCGCCCCAGAGCTCCAGAGTGTGGACACACCCACAGCTCCAAGGGACAGAGCTGAGTTTCAACTAATGAACAGGTCATCTGGAAAAGCCTGGCTCTGCTGGTCTCCCATGCCAGTGCCTTCAGAGAGGCTCCAAGGAGGAGTTTTACACTGCCCTGGTTTAGAGGGACTTCAAGAGCGGCAGGTCAACAGAGCAATGTTTCGAAAGGTGAAAGGGGACCCAGGGCCCCTTCGAGCTAAGCCTTTGCTGCAGGCCTCAGTGAACTCTTTCCCCAAAGGAAATTGGTCTGGGCTTTCTGGGCCACTTCCTCAGTAATCCACTTAGACCAGACAAAGAGGAAGTGGGATCAGATCTCAGAGGAGTAAGCTCTGCTGCTTCAGGTCTGCAGGGCGCCCTTCAGAATGCCACTGCTCAGCCTGGCGTAAGCCGGTGGCTAATGGCGGTGTAAGTGCCATTCTAATTGAACGCTGTTTACACATCTTGCAGACTTAAGTGATTCACCACAAGCTCTTTTTCTTTCTAAGTCATTTTTGTTCCCCAGAATGCAGAGCTGACAACAGGTACTCAAAGCCCCTGAATACCATAATGAACATACCTCCTGTGAGTAGCAGAGCCCAGGGAAGGCAAACCTGGACCACAGGGCACCAGGGAAGGATCCCGCCTTCCCCAGGACTCTGCTGGTGGGCAGTGCCAGCAGCATACACACACACACACACACACACACACACACACACACACACACACGGAAGGCAAACCTGGACCACAGGGCACCAGGGAAGGATCCCGCCTTCCCCAGGACTCTGCTGGTGGGCAGTGCCAGCAGCATACACACACACACACACACACACACACACACACACACATGATGAGTTCAGGAGGTATATGTGGCTGCTAGAGAGTTGACCTTGGGAGAGGGTTGCCTGGGTCATGTACAGTAAGAATGGTGTCCCTGAACAGAGAAGCAGGCAACTCACGCAGAAGCACAGCAGGGCAAGGAACAGATAGAATGGGAAAGGATGCTCAGACAACTGACAGGTGTCCCTGACAGAGCATCAGGGACCACGCTAGTCTCCCGCTTCTCTAGAGGTCGTGATCTTGAAGAGGCTGGTGCTCCTCAAGTCCCATCCTGGGCCCCTACCTGGACCAGCTCCTGCAGTTCCTCAGTGAGATCATGTGCCCAGCACCTGTCCTCAGTCTAGACCGTCTCCCTCACATCTACTTCTGCTTCTGGCTCTCCCTAATTGTCCCCTAACCTCTGTCCCTCAGAGACTTTCTTCAGGGGGATGTCTGCCCTTGAGGAGATACCACTGCTTTACGTGGTTAGGAGAGGGACACAGCAAAGAGGAGAGGAGCAGGTGGGACAAAGACTTGGTTTTCTCAGCTCTAAGCGCTGCTACCTGGGCAGCAGCTGGTAGAACCAAAGAAGCTTTGGGTGTCATGGTGTGTTAATCACTTCTCGTCACTATAAGGGGTGCCTGACAGAAGCAGCTTAGGGGCTGAAAGATTTGCTTGGGCTCAGAGATTAACAAGGCACAGGGCATTATGGCGGGGAAGGCATGACAGGCCACCATAGCAGACACCTGAGCCGGGGGTGACCATATCCTATAGGATCAAGAAGCAGGATGAATACTGGTGCTTGGCTCTTCCTCTACTTTTCTTCCCCTCTTCTTCAGTGTTCACGTCCAGCTCATGGGATGACGCTGTGCCCATTGCAGGTGGGTTTTCCTCCTGAGGTAAAACTCTCTAGAAACACTCTCATGCACACGAAGGGGTTATCTCACAAGCGTGACACCTATATGTGGAGCAGGTCCGTGGGACAGAACAGAAAATCATGAAACAGACAAAACTGCACAAAGATACTTCTTGGACCATTACAGTGGCTTCTCAGATTTAAGTAAAAAAAAAAAAAGAATTTCTAATAAGTGATGTTATCGACATCAACTAAGTTATATGAAAAGTTGATCTTTGCCTGACACTACAAGCTGGAATGAGCTTCAGGTTATGAGGTTTATCCTGACACATAAAACCTGAAAGCAATAGAAGAAAACATGAAGGTGTCTCTAAATGGAAGTACGGACAAATTTCTGTGGCTCTGAAATCCAAAAACAACTTGGAAAGTGATTGACTAAACAAAACAGCTGCATAAAAGAAATTATTATGCATAAAAATGTGGATAAATGAACTTGGTAGACAGTGAATATTTGCAACTTAGGTCACAAATAAAGGTCGTCATTCCTAATAGACATTGCACTTTAGAAATAAACAGAAATACCAACTAGAGAGGAAAATAAAAATAAAATAGGCAAGTTAGACTACCACAAGAGAAGTGCAAGGCCAAGCTAAGCAAATTGCTGTGCCTTGTCTGTTAGGCTGGCAGAAGTCCAAGCAGCTGGCAACACGCCCTATGGCAGACACCCCGTGGAAGACAATGGTGCCATCTCTGTGCAGGGGGACTTGGCAATTTCTAGCACAAGTCTTGTTCATCCTCCTCCAGCTCACATACTCCACTTCTAGAAAGTAACCCCAAGACATACTGTAGAAGCGCACAGGCATGGCTAAAGCAGGAGGCATAGGGACAATGAGGCTTGTTGGCACACCTTTAGACATAGCAACAAATCACAACATGAATGGCCACCAAAATGACGCCCTCTAGAGGCGCATATAACCGAATCCTGGAACCTGTAGATGTGTTACTATGCAAGGGAAAGGGACTTTGCAGCTGTGATGTTGACTTTGAGAGGGAGACAGCATCCTGGACCAAGGCATCGGATGCTACCCCATGGCTCTTAAAAGACAGTGATGGGGCGGGGGGGGGGGGGGAGGCGGGGGAGGAAGAGCCCAAGTCAGAGAGGAGACACAAGACAGAAACAAGAGGCCTGAGTGGCAGCGAGACCACCAGCCAGCGTGAGAAACACCTCTAGACCTGGGAAGCAGATTTGAGATGAACTCTACCCTGGAGTGTCCAGAAAGGATGCAACCCAGCCCACACCAGGCTGCAATAAGCAAATAGTGAGCAGTCCTGGTCAGCCGCTGCCAAAGTCAGACGCACACGGGTCTCAGGCAGAAGCATGGCCCTCTGATGGCAGAGCCTCGGAGCCTCACTTTGGTCACAGATGATCTGATAAAGACTGCAGAGATGGAGAGGAGCTCACAGGCTCCCTCAGGACAGAGCAGCCTGGGTCTCAATCAAAACCACACAGCAGGGGAAGGAGGGGCAGATACGGAGCTAGAGGACCCAACCACTCACTCCTGGGCGGCCACACTGCCAACGTGGTTCAGAGCAGAAGCAACAACAGCCACAAGGCCATTCGGAAAGCCCCGAGTGTGACCAGTGCTCATACAACCACGCCGTTGGCCATTTTAGGTGGGAACAGGTTCTGTGGCCATGTTTAAGACAATCATCCTTGTGTTTGGAAGACATCAACTGAAGCACAAAGAGGCGGGCTGCTCTCTGAAATTCAGTTTAACGCAAGAGAGGAACAAGGAAGAGGCCTGGTTTCCACAGCGTGGTCAGGTACGCAGTAGGCCACTGTATGTCTTCCCTCTATTTTTTGAGCTGTGAACTTCAGTGGCTCAGGATGAACTGAGAGCTGCTGTTCACAGTGGTCGGTGGAGAGGTACACTTAGCACTCGCTCTGGGCTCTGCTCTGTGTAGAGGCCTGGACGCCCGGGCTTAGGACAAGACAGCCTTCCCCAATAAGGGTCAACCCTGGCCCGGTTGTCTAGGACGTAGAAACTTGTGAAGTATCGCAAGGCATGAGGCTTCCACAGATCAGCTGATGTCGTCGGAGTGTACAGGCAGAGAAGGAAGCAAGGTGTGTGGTGAGCAGAGGTCATGCAAGGCAGCCATAGCCTCCTATGAACCTCAAAGCGTGACCTGGATCTTGGACAGCTGTGTCCACCAGCCCCATGAGCTTCACCAGTAAGGGGAGCTCCTCCAGGCTCAAAAGGCAGGGGGTAACCATCCTGCTCTTGGCAGTCAGCAGGACCACCCTCAGCTGAACACCCTTGCTTGGTCCTCCCAAGTCAAGCCACCCAGGGATCAGGTATGCCAGGGAGATGACAGGTGGCCTTCATACGCCTGTGCAGGGAAGAAAGCAAGAGCTCTCTGCCTAAGTCTGTCGCAAGGGAAACAGCTATTTTTAAGGCACCAACGCTGCCTGGGTGACCCTGAGAGGCAAGCCTAGCACATTCACATCGTGTTTTGGCCCACTTAGGAACATGTGATAAATGTTCTGCTGCATCCTGGCTCTGTGGGGCGGTGGCCAGGAGGCTTTCTTTATCCTATGGTGGCAGCAGAGGCAAGTCCAGAATAAGCTGTCAGAAAAGGGACTTGCAACAGGCTCCTGATGCCCAAGACCACAGCATCCCTAGCTCCCATGGCAGTCTTGGTACCCACAGTACCGGCAGTTCATGTGACACTCCTGGACCCCCACAGCCCTGGTGGTACCCCAGCTGTCTTAGTAGGGGTTTCTATTCCTGCACAAACATCAGGACCTAGAAGCAAGTTTGGAGGAAAGGGTTTATTCAGTTTACACTTTCCACATTGCTGTTGATCACCAAAGGAAGTCAGGACTGGAACCCAAGCAGGTCAGGAAGCAGGAGCTGATGCAGAGGAAAAGTTATGGAGGGATGTTTCTTACTGGCTTGCTTCCCCTGCCTTACTCGCTTGCTCTCTTATAGAACCCAAGACTACCAGCCCAGGGATGGCACCACCCACATGAAGCCCTCCCACCTTGATCACTAATTGAGAAAATGCCTTACAGCTGGATCCCATGGAAGCATTTCCTCACCGGAAGCTCCTTTCTCGGTGATAACTCCAGCCTGTGTCAAGTTGACACAAAACCAGCCAGGACACCAGCCAAGACTCAGAGTGTAGCTACTCTTGGGAGAACTAAGCCCCTCCCCTTGATCAGCCTCCTACAGCTAATGCTGCCTCACCTCCAGACCTCCAGGACTTTTGAGGAATCCCCTGTAGCTATGCTCAGAACTCCTGTGGGATTTCTTTCACCTCCAATCCTGGAAGGAGTGGATTCCTATTTGATCTTCAGCATTTTCTCCTCTTCATAGCTACCCTAGCCGGCAGCCCTGACTTTCAAGGAGAAAGGCTACTGATGGAGACTCACTTGGTATGGGTAGGCACAGGGAGCCTCCTAGGGTGAGGACAGGGCCCAGATGGATTCTGCAGAGGTCTGTGCTTGAGGACCCACAGAAGGAAAGTTCAAAATACATCAGGCAGACTGAATGTCCCAAGGCCACTTATTCAAGTCCAGGCAGAAACGTAAAATTTATATCCTAGAGTCATCCTGGCCCTGAGTGACAAAGCTCTTCAGTGGGCAGGTAAGGGCAGGCACCCTGTAACTAGGCCACCTGTATGGGACTCCCTTGGACCTGACAACTGTCCACTCTGAGTGCTGCTGTGGTCTCACGAGGGGACATAAGGTCCTCCTAAAAGGAGCTATCTCACCTCTCTCCTTCCCCACTAGTGTGTACATGTTTTCTGACCCCTTTCCCACAATCAGCAAAGGTACAAACAAGAGACAGTTTCAAACAATCTTAGGTCACAACCAACACAGCTAACAGATACCACTGTTCTGAGGCCTCCAGGGCACACTCCCTGACAAATGAGATGGCTCCACCAAATCTGCTTGGGCCTAGTAAGGTCACATCAACCTCTCTCTGCCAGTGGGGTAGACTTGGCAGGATGTCTGTAAGAGGGGAAGAAGCAGATACCTTAGCCAGGGCCTGTGTGCTGCAGGACTGAAGGGTCACAAACAGGTGAAAATAAAGCCCAGGCACCTGCAGGGACCTGCAGGGAGCACGGCAGCTGTGAGCAAGGTCAAAAGCACCAGGAGGCATCTGGAGACTTGCCACTCGAGTGGCCACCTTGAGCTTACTCCAGTGACGCTTTTCATAGATGCTATCCACACTGTGACAGCTAATCCCATAATGGGACCAGAGAGCAATGACTCTGACAGCTACAGTATAAATATTTGAATATGCAAAACCCCAGAGTTCAGGATTCAGAGCCTGGATGTCTTGGAAGAAAATGGTGGAGATAGTGTTAAAGGTAAGAAAGTCACTTGACACTGGTCTAAGCATCAAAGGTCAGACCATTGTCCTCCATCTGGCTGGCATCAGAGTCCACTGGCTAAGAACAAGGAGCGTAGAGGGTGCCACCTGCCCAACTGAGCTGATACAGACTGCCTCCCACTGACCTTCTCATCCTGGTATCTTGGGTAATCCACATTAGCTGCAGGCAGAACTGGTTCAAGCAGCCCCAGGGGTGACCCTGGACCCCATGATTCAGGATTAATCATCCCAAGCAATCACATCCCAAAGTTAGGCATCTCTGAGCTCTCTGTGGCTATGACTGGTCTCCTGCTGCTACTGTGTGTAGCATCTGAGAACCAGATTCTCCACAGACAGAGCTAGTGAACCATAGGCCCAGTGATGTCCCACAATACTCCTGGCAGGATGCAGCCACTGAGAGGTTACCATGGCAACCACAGTGCTGCCTTGTCTCTGAAATGCTGGGCAGAGGCAAGGTGTCATCATTGGGGGCCATGATAACAGATCTTTCAGGGAGGAGCAAGAGGACCCCGGCCCAGCTGCATACCAGCCCAAAGCCCCCAAATTGCAAGTCTGCATCTGAAGATGATCTTCCCCAAGTCTCCCCTGGATTTATCTAAGGATTTGAGGACTCATCAGGGACAGAACTCCTAGAATGGTTAGGCTCTCTATCAAAGGCGTGTCACACCCGTTCTCTAAGTTCTTTATCTATAAACTGAAAAGGTGACCGAGCCTTTCTATTGGTGCCTTTCACCTTGGGCCTGAGCCTTTCTATTGGTGTTCAGGCCTTCCCTTTCCAGGCCTTCCCTTTCCACACAACAGCTCCATCAGCCCTTCTGTGAGAGCTCTGTGGCTAAAATGTGAGACCAACTGCTTAGGAGACCTCAGGCTTAGACTGGAGGAGGGGGGAAAGAGGCTAGGTTTCCTTCCCCAGAAATCACTATGTCCAGGCACCCTGAAGCCTCTGTGTGTGTGAGCTATGGCTGGCCTTGGCCTGGGGATAGAGAGAAGGAGAAAGGGGGATCTAAGGAACAGAGAGTGGCCAGGGCAGTAGGAAGGTTAGAAATAAAAATGGATGAAGAGACGTATCCAAATTGAAACCGGGCCCATAAGGCCCTAGGGTGGTGGAACATTCCTGCCAAACAGAAAATTACACCTGCTGGCCCAAAGCCAACCAAGGTACTGAAATCCCCCACCTGGACCAGTGTTCTTGCACTCCCTTAAGGACATCCAGACCCAGGAGTCAGGCATCTCCTTGGGATCTTCCTGGTGTTCGCTTCATTTTCTACTTAGTGGTGACATGAGCATTGGTGACATGAGCTTTAGGACTGACACCTTGCCTGCAGATAGCACTGATAGACATCAATGTTCAGCCTTGAGCCTGTTTAGCATATCACAGGAAACCTGCCTCTAGAAGTCCTCGTGGGTACACTGGAAGCCAGAAGCAGATCCTATCTTCCCAGCAAGAAATGCCCACAGACTGCAAGATCACACTAGCTTCACTGCCTGGACCCCAGATTGGGTACAAGCCCTATATTCAAGTACGTCCAGCCTCTGCTCAGCCGTAACTGAAGCTCTAGGAAGCAGCCCTTCCTTTCACTCCTGGGGAGGGGTTATGGGTGGGAGAGTTGACCTGAAAGCCAACATTGGGATATACAGACCACACCAAGTCTCCAACTAGAAAAAAAAAATGAATTCCTTACTACAGCAATCAAACACCGCACAGAACAGCACAGTACACAACTCTAAGAACACATGACAGACAACAAACTATGGGCCAGATGAACGAAGGGTTCAGTTGACATCCCAGGCCTGACACTTTGTGGTCCTGAATATTGTGTGATAAAGACACAGAAGAGCAACAAATGCAGGAAAGGTTTCCTAAGAAAGCACTAAATCTGCTAAAGCTCACCCTGTAGGGCCCTTACCACTTCCTCTCTCAGTTAGTCTTCCCCTGACATATTTTAGAACCTCCTTTCTCCTTCTCTCTATCTCCAGGCCAAGGCCAGCTATAGCTCACACAGGAGCTTCAGGGTATCTGGATATAGCCTAGCCTCTTTCTCCTCTTCTCCAGTCTGGACCTGAGGTCCCGCTCCTTAGCATCTGGGTCTCCTTGCTCTTCAAGACCAGCTTGTTATTCTCACAATAGATGGAAGCCTAGAAGAAGAGCAAGTCTATCTAGCAACATCTTCCCACGGAGATGTCAGGATTCCAAGAGGATGTTTCTTGGGGCCTCGGTTAAATGAGAAAGCTGGGTGTGAGGTTCTGACACCTGAGTCAGGAGGCCTGCTGCCGTATGCAGGTAACCCTGGGCACCCAATTCACGCTTGATGAAGGAGGTCCTAGGAAAGCCAATACTCAAAAAGCCCCAAGAGGTTGTGAGGGCTGATGTCATTCTGTCTCAAACCGATGAGGGGAATTTCAGCCAGTGGGTCCCTCTAGTTTTCATTTCTATCTCTCTGCCAGCCAGTCAATGTTTGCCTTTCTATTTCTGTATTTCTGACTTGAGCTATATTCCCAAGCATCTTGCCTGTGTGTCCTAGTTCACTCCACCTTATGGAAACAACCCAAGCAGATTCTGCTCCCAGGAACAACTTTAAGGGGTTTCCTGCTCAACAAATTCATGACAACAAAACCAGCCCTCAACATCCCAGCTGGAGGCCAGGGGAGCCTGGGAGCTCCACAGCAGAGGCCTGAGTCCCAGACACCTAGACACTGACCCCCAGGCTCCGCTGAGACATAAGAGATTTCATCAGTAGATCTGTCTGTCACCATCAAGGAAACACAAGGAGACAAGCCTCTTACTTCCACTGGGAAAGCTACGACCAGAAACTCAAACCCTGACAAGTATGGGCAGGAATGTGGAATGGTATGCCCTATGGTGGGGCAGTAATATGGTTTAACACACGTCAGCCTTTGTAGAAACACCATGACAGTTCCTCTAAAGTCATAAGATCACCCTGTGATAGAGCAATTCCACCTCTGAGCAACAGAATTTAAAGCAGGAAGATCAAGAGACCATTGTACACTCATGCTTATAGCAACAGCAGTATCCACAAGGGCTGATCTGTGGGAGCAAGCCAAGAGTCCATCAATGGGAAAACACTGTACACAGATCAGTAAGATTGTTTGACCTTCAGAGGGAGGAGATTCTAACACAGACGAACTTTGAGGACATTTTGCTACGTGGACTCAACCAGAAACAAAAGACACATTTTTCACAATTTCACACACTATACCACATTTAATGCTTGTGCCCCCTTCCAGGTTTCTGTATTAAGGTGTTGGTAGAAAATCCTGAGGGTGAGGAGGACTCATGAGTAGGGCATGTCCTGATGAAGAACCCCAGAGAACTCTGACCTCTTTCCTCATCTGAGGAGCACAGCGAGGAAGTCACCATGGCCCGGCACCATATCTGTCTCCATTTTGAACTTTTAACATCAGTAACTACTAGAGATATTTATTGCTCCAGCATCCAGTATGTGGTGCTTCCATCATAGCAGCTAGAAATAACTAAGGTAAGGTGTCCTTAGTACTCAAAATCATAGGGACAGAAAGCAGAATTCTGCTGCTAGGTCCTGGAAAGGGGGCGAGAGAGAGTTATCACTTAACAGAGACAGCTTTAGTTCTTGCAAAATGAAAATAACTGAAATTTGTCACATAACAACATGGCCATAGTGACATGAGACTGTGCATGTAAAACAGTGGGCATCATGACCAACATTGTATGTAGTTTACCAGGTTTTCATTTTTAGTTTTTTAAGAAATTGGGAAAACAGTCAAAGACTAGTTATAACAAATTTGCACAGCCCATTTCCAAGAGTCACAGCTCCAACAGGGGAAGTAGCCATTGGTTAAAGGAACATTAACTGGAAACATTGGTCTCAGATGCACATATTTTGCCACTGCCTTGCACATGCCAGGGCTTTGGTGGGCTTCGTCTATCTCACTCAGAGGAATTGTCTGTAGCGAACACAGCCTCTGGGGCACAGCATCCAGGTGGATATATTCTCAGGTCTACTGAACAGCACAGCTTCCTTTTCAGCCCCACCCCACCCCTGCTCCTTCCTGCCTGGGTCCAGTACTGCGATGACTGAGAGTAGTAAGGACAGAACCCAACCTGTGAGGCATTGACTCTCTCAAATAGCCACCAGGCAGCCACAGCCTAAGACTCATGGTGATGTAAGTAGGCAGCTAATTGGGATCTGGAAGGAGTGTCCCAACTGTACCATCCACCATCTTAGACAATGAGCCTGTCTCCCCAACCCACAGCTCTCAAAGACAAGACTTGGTCAGAGGAGCCATAATCCTGGGTTTCTGAAAACTTGACATTAGATAGGATATGCCAGATGCCCTCTTGAGGATAGCCCTGAAGGAGTGGAAGAAGGATAGTAATGACAGGAAAGGTTGGGTAACGGGTGCCCTGAAAGCCTCCAGGGAAAACAGAAATATTCCCCCCAAAAAAGCACCCACCCTTTACACACCCTGACCCCAACCTAGCCCACTAATGGTGGTTCAGTCTGGATCGTTACAACCCAGTCCTCTTCAGACCTAGGTTCTGAATGCCTCCTGAGCAGAGGACCTCCCATGTGTGAGCTACTCTCCTAAACCCAGCTCCAGCTGCCCGTCTCTCCTTCTCCACAAACCTCACCTGCCTGTCCCTCTTGCCTGCACCCTCCACAGCCCTGGCAACATCCATACAGAGGAGTTTCAACTGGACTCAGGCTAACCATCCTCACAGACTCAAAACAGTCAGCATGTAGGAGCCCGGGCCCAGGGGACCGAAGAGACACCTCCTTGTGGTTTGTTCTCCACACAGTGCTAAGCACTCATCTGTTTTGACTTAATTCACTCCAGGCTTCAGTAACCAGAACAGCCATCCTTTATGAAACAAGGAAATAGAGGCAATTAATGGCCCTCAATCATCCTGCGCTTTGTACTCCGGTGGTGTGGAGGCACAATCTCGGTCGAGAAGGCTTTCGGAGCCTAAATAGGCACAGTGCGCAGACAGCTGTGAGGCTAGAGGGGAAGGAAGTGCCCCGGACAGCTGAACACAAGCGTCTGTTCAGGAGGGGGTCCATCCACAGCACATCACGCTGCAGAAGCCGAGGGCTAATTCCAGCCTTTTCAGAGCTCTTGTTAAATCTCTTTGAGTTATAATTACCCCCAATCTATAGCTACCACAAAGCAGCAATCAGGAAGTTAGATCTGGCCGAGAGAGAAAAGACAAGTGGAGACAGGTTCCACAGGGTGCCTGCTTGAGGGACAAGAGCCTCGGGGTTGGTCTGGGAGGAAGAAGGCTGGGCAGACACACTGGGTCTTGTCACCTTGCACCAAAGGAAGTGACATAGATACAACCTGGCCTCTGAACTACAGTGTGTAGCCGGAACTGATGTTTCAGTTGGCAGGCCCATGAGATGTCACAGTAGCTCCCAGATCTTGGGGAGCTGGCCGCACAGTGCAGCCTTCCAAGACTTATTGAGGAAATTCCCTCAGGCTGCAAAATGGCTACAGTATTGTGAGTGGGTGCGTGTTGGAACACAAAACCCCTTACAGGGTAACCAGGGTTCTACAGAACGAAAGGAGAGTGCACTCTGTTGTCGGCTGAGCTGAGGGCCCAGAGACCCTGCCTGGAAAGTGGTAGAGGGGTAGGTTGAGGGCAACCCCCTGAAGTCCTAGAGTCCCCACTTCCTCCCAACAGTCCTGAGATTTTTGCCCCAGTGATGGGAGTAGCTTCTCTGAGGAGGAATGCAATAAATCTGTCTGTGGCTCCATGGTCCCATATGTCCCCACCCCTCCCCTGGTCCACCCAGAGACTCTTCCTTACCTTGCCAAAGCTGCCTTTCCCAATTGCTCTCAGAATCTGGAAGTGGTCGAAGTTCACTGTGGAATGAAGCAGAGACACCAGGTAAGGCAGTGGAAAGGTTCTGTACCAGGCACAAGAAGCTCGCACCTTAAGAAACTTGCACCTGCTTAACAATTGTGCAGTCCATCAGAGATCCATCCACTTAACCCCTCACCCAAGGGGCTGATCATGTCTCTGGGTGAACTCTAGCTGTGCAAAGGATGGCTCAGACCCTCCTTGTAGGATTACTATGGGTTGGGAAATGTATATGACCATAGATAGTCAGGCTCCCAGACTTCCTCCACTGCAGATCTGCAACCCAGCAACTCCACTGACATGACGTCCCATGGAAAAAGTGCAACAGGAAGTCAAGGCGTCTCAGCCCTTAGAGCACCAGCCCATGCTCTGGGGTCGCCCCAACAATAGGATGGAGCACCAGCTCCCGCTCTGGGGTCGCCCCAACAACAGGATGGAGCACCTGCCCCGCTGGAGCTCAGTGAGCAGGCCTGGGATTATAATGGTCTCTTGATTAACAGTGGGGAACAGCACAGGACAACATTCAACACAGCCTGATTGTCTCTCCCAGGCACCACCAGTGCCCACTGATGCAGTCTCTGCTGCCACAGCCCTGGTGAGCTGGGTACCACTTGCCTGTGATTCCCAGACTTCCTGTTGTGCTCTGATTCCCTTGGGGTCAAGATGGGTCAGTCTTTTCTATTGTCCTTTTCTCTTATAGGGCCTGAGGGATGGTCTCACACAGCCTGGATTTCTGTTCAGCACCCCTTAGACAGGTCTCTCCAACTGACCCAACCTGGAAGCCTAAGTCCCCAAGTGTATATCTCTATACCACACCACTCAGAGGGTCTACCTAGGGCTTTGGGCCTTGTTGTATAGACACTTCCCCAGAGAGGACCCAGATTGCCTATGGCTCACAGAACCTTACACGTTCACTTCATAACCACTTTCCCTCTGGAGATTTTGGGAGGGGTGAGACTCCCATTTCTTCCTAGCTTATGGGTATAAGGCAGGTACTCTGCTGCTGCCCCAGAGTGGGGTTCTGATCAGCAGAAATCAGGTTGGTGGAGGGGTAAGTGAAGCGGACAAGGTGGCAAGCGTCAAGGCTGGCAAGTGTGTTGGAGAGGCCTGTAGGGAATGGGTGAAGGTTTCATGGATGAGAACACACAGTCATCTCACCAGGCCTGCACAGCATCAGACAGCATGTTTCAGGCCGGGATCTACTGACCCGAGGGCAGACTAGTTTGTAGGCACCTGCTGAAGACTTCAGCCTCTGCCCACATGTTGCCCTCAGTACCCAAACTCATCCGAACCTCATTCCTCAACCTCAGTCACTTTACAGATTTGTTGTTGTTGTTGTTGTTGTTGTTGTTGTTGTTGTTGTTTGAGAAAGTGGCATACTGCAATGAGGAAGCACCACAGCAGGGTGGGTGGCAGCCAGCCCCACGGCCCCTCCCATAAACACGAAAGCACAATGGCTTTTGGGATAAATCATTGCATCTACCAGCTAGGACAGGAAGGTTGGTTGTCTAGGCCCTTTTGTGCAGTGGGGACAAAACTTAAAAAGTATGGTGAAAGAGTGATGACATAGTGGGTGTCATGGTTTGTCTATGCTCTGCCCAGGGAGTAGCACTTTTAGGAGGTATGGCCCTGTTGGTATAGGTGTGGCACTGTGGGTGTGGGCCTTAAGATCCTCATCTTAGCCAGTATTCTGCTAGCAGCCTCCAAATGAAGACAGAGAACTCTCAGCTCCTCCTGCACCATGCCTGCCTGGATGCTGCTATGCTCCTGCCTTGATGATAATGGACTGAACCTCTGAACCTGTAAATCAGCCCCAATTAAATGCTGTCCTTTGTAAGAGTTGTCTTGGTCGTGGAGTCTGTTCACAGCAGTAAAGCCCTAACTAAGACAGTGGGTACTGTGGGAATGTGTAGACACCATCCAGCAGAGGATCTCCAGCCTGCCCCACAGCCAGGCTCTGCACAAAGCCACAAAGCAAAGTAAAGGTATAGCTATGATGAGGTGTTGTTACACAAGGTTCTAAATGTAATGATCAGGGATTGGAGAAGGGGTCTGGCATCAGGAGCAGAAACAGCAGGCTGGGAGCGGAGGCTAGGCACTAACCTCAGGATGTAAACTAAGGCCTGCATCTTGATGGAGGGGAACAAATCTGGGCCAGTCACAGTGTAGCTTTGAGACTGGGCTCTGCCAACAAGCTTTGAGCCAGGGTCCCTGTACCTGTCCAATCTGAGCTCAAATACAGCTGCTGCTACCTAGAGGTCCTTGGCCTCACACAGCTGCACATGAGACCCTAACCCACTCAAGCACCCATAGTCAGACAGCCTCATCTACTCCTGACAGTTGGAGAGAAATGAGGCCCCATGCCCACCTCCAGAATAGCAGCATTGTCTGCTGGGCCTACCCCACAGCCTCAGTGGTGCCTACACTCCAGTCGAGAACCACCTGAGAAACAGCCTAGGCATCCCCCTGCTTGTGGGCATCTCGCTGCAATGTCCCTGGCAGCCCCAGAATGCAGAGCGTTAAGTGTCTGCCCAACAGTTGTGAGTTCACATAGGAACTCAACCAAGACAACTAACCTTTGCAGAGCACAAGCATGAGTTTCTGAGTTTATTCTTTCCTGGAAGGACAGGATTGGGAATAAAATACATTAAATAACAGGTCAGAGGCATGAGGGAATCTCCCAGCAGCTGTCCTATACCATACTCAGACCCCTGTACAGCAGATGTTACCATCCAGGTGTGGGGGGATGAAGCCTCCCAGGAAGGCTGGGTGTCAAAGCACATGTTTTTAATCCCAGCACTTGGGAGGCAAAGGCAGGTGGACTCTATGAGTTCAAGGCCAGCCAAGAATATACAGTGAGACCCTGTCTTAAAACAAACAACAAAAAAAGACTCTGGGCTCCTCCTGACAGGAACTGCTAGGGTGCAGAGCTAGCGCGTGCTCAGTGAGACCTGTGGTTTGGACACTGGCCTGACTGTGGCCTCCCACCAACCCTCAGCTTCCCATGGTGGGCCTGAGTGGCTCTGTAACTACAGCCCACGCTGTGCCCACCCCCCTTGGATCTCTGGTTTCCTCCTCTGCCTGGGGGGGGGGGGCACATGAGGATCTCCCCTGTCAGCTCCTGAGGTAGGTGAGGGAACCAGTTATCAGTGACACAATCAATTGACACTATGCTGGCTGTGGCCTTGAAAAGAAGCAGGTGCCAGGTGGCTTCAGGTTTCAGCACGCAAACCTCTTAGGCACATTCATTTCATAACCAATTCATAAAGACACGGAGATGCAGCTGCCACGGGAGTTCCCCAGTGTTGGAAGTGAACATGGCCTGTACAGGGAAAAGACTCTGCCAAGGCGAGGGTACTCCATTCCTCACTGAGACAGCCCACCCTCACGGTAACAATGGCCAATGGCCATGTGAAGATGCCTTTAGGGTGGGAAAAAATCAAAACAGAGATTCCTGACTTTCCCCAAACCTACCTCGTCAACAACAGGTTAGTCCTTCTAAGTGACCAAGCCAGCTCTACTTGCCCTCAATTTACTAGCAAACTTGGCTGGCCTCAGCTCCAAAGATGCTTAGAACCCAGTCTTGCTGCACATCCCCAGATGCAGGTTCCTCTCCCTCTCTTTAGGTTCCCATAGCAACCAGAGGTCCAGATAGCAGCAAACGCCACCCCCTCCGCCAACCCCCAGTACCCAGAAGAGCATCTGAAGCCCTGGGGCTTCTTTTCAGTCTTTTCCTCATTTGGGGGACACGAAAGCTCTGGTGTGGAAGAAAACACATTAAGCATATACATGGAGGGCATGGAGGGAAAGGGGGTGCAGAGTGCCTGTTTTTTACAAGATCACCACAGGACACTGTTGAAGCTGACCTCGAGGAGAAGAGCGAGCCCAGATGAGGGAGCTAAACAAGACAGTCTGTACAACTCCAGTGTGATTTGCTGTGTAACTGTGGGGTGAAATCTCCCCCCCCCCGGGGTTCAACACCTCATAAATTATCAAGTAAGAAGAAGAAAACACTAGTTCAATTCCCAACAGGTTCATCTTACGTGTACACATCTCCTGCTCCAACCAAAGCCGGTGTTTGAAGGGGAGGCCGACTGTCTTGCATGCAAGGAAGTGGCCCAGCTCAGAGCTCCAGATGCTCTTCCATCGTACAACACACTGAGGAGCGTGGGCACAGACTCTTCCCGGGGCAAATAAATATTTCAGAATCAAGGGTTTTTTAAATATTTATTCTTCAAGGGAAGCTTTTATTTTGCAGTGTGGTTGCAAGCTATGAGGCAAGTCATCTTTCTTGTACCCGTAGCCCTGAAACTATTTTTCTCAAGGATATGAGGTACCAGAGAGCCGCAGAGAGTGCTGTTCAAGTCATGAGTTGGGTTCACAACCACAGAACTAGACCGAGCAAGAAGAAACAGGGTACTGCAGTGTCCCAGCCTGGCAACTCAGAAAACTCCTAGACACGTGTTCCCTCGATGTGACACCTGACTATGACCCTGAGAGCTTCATTCAGTTCTGAGGTGGGGGGGGGGGGTAAATGCACATTATAGGAAAGACAGGGGCTCTCTTGCTGAAGACGGCCAGCTCTGCCTCCGTCCTCTCTGATTTCCCTGAGACTGCCAGCTGCTCTAACGGTGCGGCTTGAGCAGGTATTTTTCAAACAAGAGTCCTTGGCATGTTTAGATCATGCATGGAGCCTTGTCTACTGGTCCTGTGATGGCAAAGCGCATGAAGGGTAACCGGAAAGGGCAGATGACAGAATCATTCCGATAACAGTATCAAGAGCAAACAAGCTGCGTGCGAGTGACCAGGCCAGGCCTCTTCCCCTGCTGGATGCGGCACCTCAGCTCTGCCACTGGGTTCAGCAGGCAGACTGTGGCTGGCATAAAAATCAGTGTTTCCCAACAGGAAGCGATGGGAAAGTGCTAAGTCACTAGGCTCTAAGTTAAATCGTGGTCCTTTCTTAAAACAGACAAAAGCATGCCCCTGTGTGCAAGGCAGAAGGAAGATGGTCCCCGGGAAAATAAAAATAGACTCAGGGCTGCACGGTGAGTCATTCTATTGTTATCGGTGACACAATCAATGCACAGCCTGAAGGCCTCCCCCGCAGGCCTGGAGGGGCAGCTGTGCTCTCCACATTCCCAAGAGTCTCCAGAGAGTCCTGTCCAAACCCAGGAAAGACCAGGAAACTTAACGGCTGGACAGAGAAGCCAGAGACAAGAGGTGCTACCCACAGCCTCAGATGGAGCCTAGGCTGGGACCCTTTCCCAATACGGACTGTCTCTCCTGGAAATAGGGGAGAGTCTCCTGATCTCAGCATCCTCCAGTGCCAGTCCCTCATCCACAGGACAATTCCACATGAAGGGAGAAACCTGAAGTGATTCCAAAGATTGCACAGTACAAGTCAAATTAGTCACACAGCCCGGGACCCAGAAAAGTCTCATGAGGAAAATATGCCACTGGAAATGGCTAAAGGTCTGGCTCGCCATAGATCTGCGGCTTCTATAAAATGCATGGCCCAGGATCATGGGCTAGCTGGGGTACAGGCTCTTTCCTTGGTAGGAACAAGTAAAGAGTCAGCAAGCCCAACTCTGTTCTGCAATGGGACACCTACATGGTACAGGCAGGACCCAGGAGCAGACCTCTGAACTGCTCAAGGCTAATTCAGCTGCCCTTTCCTATGTGAGAAAGCTGAGTGGGATAGACCAGCTAGCTGGCAAAGGAATTTAGGGTCCTAAGGTGTGAAAAGGAGAGTATTCTCTGCCTTGGCTGGACCCCAGGATACCTCTTTCCTTATCCTGAAGATGTTGCTGGCCCCAAGGACAAACATTCAGATGTGAGGAGTAGGGAAGTTGATGTCTGCTCTGGGTCTGACGCTGGACTCCTCAGTCCAGAGCATCAGAGATGCAGGCAAGAGTCAAGTGTACTTACTGCTGTGAGTCCCAAAAGGCTCCCTCAGCCGCCTTCCACTATGCTGGCCCAGGCAGAGCAGGTGTACAGTCCTCTGGGGCCATGAACTTGTGGCCTATGCCACTTTCTGGACTGCCAGGGCTGTTGTCCTCAGCTGTCACCTCAGTTAGCCAGGCCACACAGGGAAACACTGCCAGGTCCTGTGGCCCTGGCTGGGAACATTCTCTGCCATCTCCTTGCCTAGCTACCTGCTGCTCACCTTCAGACCTTCTCTCAGAAGCTGGCTGAGGTCTGGCTCCCCTCAGAGAGCCGCCCTAGCACCTTCTGCCCAGTCTTTGTCTCTAGCCCTGAGGCTGGAGCAAAGACCTCTTCCTGTGTTTCCCTGCGGCAGACATGGGATTTAGAAGTAGCTGAGATAAAGCTGAGATTGTTGAGGGATCCTGGATTCCAGAACAATCCCGGCTTCTCGATACCAGGATCATGCCAAGAGCCAGGGCCTGGAGCTCCCCCAGCGCTACTCTCTGTGGGGGCAGTGACCTGGACCATCCCCCACTTTTTGTTTACAGTAAATGCTTCCGCTGGTAATGACTTCCCAGACTGTTCTGCCCACCCTAGCCCTGCCACCTGAGCCAATCTGGCATCCTGTTCCCGTGTTCCATTCTGACATCCCCAGACTGCAATGGAAACTTCCATAAATTAATGATTAGGGCAGCAGCCAGATCAATACAATGGCTCTGGCTAGCCACAGCTCAGCTCCTGGGGCCTGTGGGGAAACTGCCTGGTATGGGCAGAGAGCCTACCCTACACTGGTCGGAACATGGGGTTCTCCCATAGTTGTGGGTAACAGTACTTCCCCCAAGGTGACCCAAGGGAGCCTATTGTCTAAAGCCTATCTTCTCCTAACCCCTCAGATGCTTGACATACTCAGAACTACCAGGGACAGACCTGGGAGATCCAAGTCCATTAGCACCTCACATGGGCCTACTTTGGTAGGCTCACAGTGAATAGACACAGGAGAACACATTCTGATACCAATGTGTGTGCATGAGTATGTATGTGTGTGTGTGTGTATGCGCATACATGCACATAGGTTGTACGTTCCCTGGCCATGACTTAACACTGAGACCCAGGGAATACCCCTGCTGTAGTGCCACGCTGGCTTCAGTCACCGCTGGACTTGGACCTCCACCAGCTCCTAGTCTCAGGTGTTTGGGGAGTCAGAGAGCCAAATGTGCCTGGACTCCCATCCTTCAAATCTCTGAGCTGGTAAGGCAGGATACAGTGGGGTTCTTATCCAGGTTCTCCCTCCTAGAGACCAAAAGGATTTGGGGTCTAGCTGTGTCACAGGATTCCAGAATTACAGACAGGAAGCCTGTGGTCTCCCCTGCTGCCCCTGGCTCCTCCCAACCCCAGAGTTGATCACAGCCATAATACTCTCTGCAGACCTCACAGTTGGGGGCTATCTATGCCTCGTCTCTGCTTGGGGTCTCTGGAGCTTCCTCACTGTGAGCCATTCTGCCCTTTCAGTACCACAGGATCCCTCCCCCTGCCAGCAGATATGAACTCCAGGTTGGGAGTGCATGTGCCTCTTGAGTGCTGGGGCGGATGTGTGCCGGAGTACAGCAGTGGCCCCACACAGCAAGAGTCCAGCCAAGGGCCTAAAACAGTAGCCAGCTCTCCAGAGTGGTACCAGGAATGTATTAGCCTCCCCATGAATATATGGAGCAGACAGGCCATCCTGAGAAGAACCTGGGGTGGCCTTGCTAAGGACTGGCTTTTATATGGGAAACAAGTCCTCTGCCTGAAACCATGGTTGAAGGATGTGTGGAGGAATGTGGCCAGACCTAAGGTTTGAAGGAGTTTGCCCCACGCTGTCCGTCCACTGACCACTGCAGCTTCTGAGCTTCTGCTGAAGCCCCACCAGTCCGCAGGCCAGCAGCACCCTGGCGGAAGACAGAGGAGGCCCTAGGAAGAGGCAATAGCCTGATATCTAGAGGCAACTAGACCCCAGTGGCGGGTGTGAGCTTGGGTCTCTGTACTTCTAGTTCACACCATATGTGGGGGAGACCCATCTACTGTGCAATCTGTTATACGAACGAGGCTGAGATCCTATGACTGGCCATCCTGCAGGATGAAGGACAAACCCGGGCCACAGAACCCAGGGAGGCCCCATACCTGTGCTTACTCTGACGAGTCCGAAATTGGTCAGGACCTCGGATAGCAGCTGCCAGAAGAGCCCAGCAAGCTTCCGGCAGGGGAAGCTGCTGCCAGCACTTTCACTTTTCTGCCCCTCCCAGAGGGTGGGGATAAAGGCTCAACTGAGTAGACCCAGGGCTACTGAAAGAAGCAAAGCCCAGCACCAGGTCCTGCACAGTCTTATGCCATCCCCTCCTCTCCACCATCACCTGCAGACACCCGTTGCGCAGAGATGGGGGAGGGAGAAGTGCCAGAGCGGTACCAGCATCTGCCTAAGGCAGGCAGCAGGGTTTCACAACCAGACAGGCGTGAACTCACTTCTTACTCTCACACACATTAGCACTTCCACAGAGGCGAAAACACCTTCCCCGACTGTCAACAGCACTTTCCCACAGTCTCCATTTTCCTGGAATGAAGGGCACAGGGGAGGCAACGGTACGCTGCCTGCCAAGGATGCTCACTGAGGACAAGGGATGCTCTGTGCCCTTTCTCCACGGCATACCAAAGGCAGGAATGACACTGCTCCACACTCACATCCTGGCCCATTCAAAGCTTTCTCTACCATCCCTTCATACCCAGCAGCGATGAGAGTTGGTGATCAGGAATGGTCCCTTGTGCGTCTTGAGTCCCAGTTGTCAGTTCCTGTTCGTGCAATCCACAGATTCTCAAAAGGAGCTGCTCACTGAGCCCCTGATGTCTATGCCTTTGCCCTCCCTACACAGTCTAAGGCACATAGCCATGTGAACCCCGAAACCACACCCGCCAGATACCACAGCACCAAGGTCTAGGACAGAAAACACTTACTTCAATACACAAAAAAACCTCATCTCTCACACAGACTAGGGATGAGAACAGGACATTTCATCATGAGTTTTGTTCTAAAAATGTTAACAATAAATGATAGGAAAACATCAACTTGCTAAAAGCAGTCTCTCCACATTGGCCCAAAGGCAGGACTCACTCGCTGCCTGAGAGCTCTTCAGGGCTCAAGGACAGCCATTGCTTCCTCTATTGCCTTCAGGACTGAAGCAGGGGATGCCAGAGTTGGACACAGAGGGTCCAGCCACCACCACCCTTTGGGCTTAGAAAGCAGAGGGACTCCTAGGGAAGAGCTAAGTCACAGACAGAGTAGAGGCAGCCCAAGGCAGCCCCTTTGTGAAGCCCACATCCCAGGCATCCTCCTCCCTGTTGGAGCACCCTAACCATAGGACAGCTCACACATATTGGTGGAGGATGGATGGTGGATGGTGCACCCTACACACGCTGCAGGTATAAGTACCTTGCTCAGAACACACTTTTCTCTGCCTTCCCACTTGAGAGGAAGAACCTCAGCTTACCTTGGGGTCTGAGCAGCCCAATCCTCAACTAGAGCCCAAAGATTCTGTCTGAATGCTGCCTCAGTCTCTAAAGACAGCTGCAGACACAGGAGACCCCATAGATGTCTCTAGGAGATGAGCCCCAGTGGCAGCCTCCAGCAGAAAGACAGGCAGACAGACAGACAGACAGACAGACAGACAGACAGAGACAGAGAGGCTGGATGAAAAGTTACTCCCTTCTGACCCTCACCGCCAGGCCTTGGGATGAAAATGATCACGGGCAATAGGAGGGAGTGGCTAGGAGGCTGCCAGGCCCACCTGACTTAAGACAACTGCCCATCAATTCTAACCAGCCAAGTTAGAAGGTTCCAGGGAAGCAGACATGTAGGACCATGTGGCCCCACATCTGGGTTTTATCTCCCCATGCTTTGAAGGTCCTGGCCCACTTCCCACTCCCATACGCTCGCTATCTCTTTCAGCTGGAGAGTTGACCATGAAAGAAGCATCTGAGACTCAGCAGGATGCTGCTCCTACATCCTTCCACAAGACAGGGGCTTACCAGTGCTCAGAAAGTTGCTAAGGCAACGGGCAAAGTGCAGTGTGGGAGGAGTCTGTGGAGCATACGTGAGTGTCAGCGTCTGTACATGCACCAAAGCACAGAAGACTGTCTCCTCACACTCATTACAACCCAGAGCCCAGAGCACAAGACAGTCTTACACACTCCTAGCCCAACTTATACACCTACACACTCACACATTCATCTTGCCCACACCAGCACAGGCACACTCGCATTCTCACACATACTCATACGATTTCACACCCATGACATTCACACCCGCCCAACATACACACAGAGTCTCTCTGCTCCCCACCCAGTCCAGAGGCCCGGGCAGCCTCATTTCCCACTGTTCACTTGTTTTTGTTTTTGTTTTTTTTGTTTTATTTTGTTTTTTGGATTTGGTGTTTTTCAAGACAGCGTTTCTCTGTATAGCCCCGGCTGTCCTGGAACTCATTCTGTAGACCAGACTGGCCTCAAACTCAGAAATCCACCTGCCTCTGTCTCCCAGAGTGCTGGGATTACAGGCATGCTCCACCACTGCCCGGCGTTTTTCATTTTTTATTAGATGTTTTATTTATTTGCATTTCAAATGTTATCCCCTTTCCTCGTTTCCCTCTCCAAAAACGCCTTATCCCCCCTCCCCTGTTCACCAACCCACCCACTCCTGCTTCCCTGCCCTGGCATTCTCCTACACTGGGGCAGCAAGACTTCACAGAACCAAGGGCCTCTCATTGATGTCCAACAAGGCCATCCTCTGCTACATCTGCAGCTGGATATGAATCCCTCCATGTGTACTCTTTGGTTGGTGGTTAAGTCCCCCTGAGCTCTGGGGATACTGGTTGGTTCATATTGTTGTTCCTCCTATGGTGCAGCAAACCCCTTCAGCTCCTTGGGTTCTTTTTCTCTCTCCTCCATTGGGGACTCGGTACTCAGTCCAATAGTTGGCTGAGAGCATCCACCTCTGTATTTGTCAGGCTCTGGCAGAGCTTCTCAGAAGAAAGTTATATCAGGATCTTGTCAGCAAGCACTTGTTGGCATCCACAATAGTGTCTGGATTTGGTAACTATATATAGGATGGACTCCCAGGTGGGGCAGTCTCTGGATGGCCTTTCCGTCAGTCTCTGCTCCACACTTTGTCTCTGTATCTCCTCTCATGGGTATTTTGCTTCCCCTACTAAAAAGGACTGAAGTATCCACACTTTGGTCTTCCTTCTTCTTGAGCTTCATGTGGTTAGTGAATTGTATCTTGGGTTTTCGGAGCTTCTGTGGTAATATCTACTTATCAGTGAGTACATACCATGTGTGTTGTTTTGTGATTGGGTTACTTCACCCAGGATGATATTTTCTAGTTCCACCCATTTGCCTAAGAATTTCATGAATTCATTGTTTTTAATAGCTGAGTAGTACTCCATTGCATAAATGCACCACATCTTCTGTATCCATTCCTCTGTTGAGGGACATCTGGGTTCTTTCCAGCTTCTGGCTATCATAAATAAGGCTGCCATGAACATAGTGGAGCATATGTCCTTATTACCTGTCAGAGCATCTTCTGGGTATATGCCCAGGAGTGGTAGAGCTGGGAACCCATTAGTGTACCACCTGCAGAAGCCAGAGAACTTGAAATCATGTTTTAAGTTCCTACCCTGCAGGAACAGACAGGGACCAGCCTTAGAGGCTCTCTGAGGCATCTGCCCTAGAACCACACCTCTCAATCCCCACCCCCACCCCTACTCCTCCAAGCCCAACCCCAGTGATTGCTGTGCTTTGAGCCTCCAGACCTACTCAGTTGCCTAACTCCAAACCCAGCTGTCCTGCAAGTTCTGCCCAATGCCATATAAATGTCAGCCATGACATGAACTGATAACACAATAAAGACTGGGAAGCCAACCCTCCCACAACAAGACTGGTCACCTCTGAATCTCAGACTTTGGACCAAAGGGAGGAATAGCTAGGATCCCGAAACCCAGGCAATGTCCTCTTGTGTACTTGGGGAACATCAACGGCAGTGGAGGGGTCAAACCATTGTATCTGATTTTCCTGGTTCTACACTGTGGAACTTGACAAGCCTCAGCTCACAGAACTTACTAGTTGGGGACACTGAGACACAGTAGCCAAGCTGGGAATGCTAGGATCCCCTCCCCTGGGCACAGCCACCAGAGTTCGACACTCCTCAATTTGTGTTGGTTCCCCAGCCATTTTTAAACATTTCATGAAACATTTAAGGCATACAAGTCATAAAGACAACAGATGAGCAAGCCCCAAGGCCAGATACAAGATTGGCCCAGAGTTTGTGGACCCCTCTGCACACCCTTAATTTCCTCCTACCAGCCATCCTTTCCCTAAACCACCATTAGCTGCCCAGTTTTAGTTCACCACACCAGGAGTCTATTCAGCATCCTCCAACCTTATCCAGGACCCCTACGTCACACGTTCCCCCTGGAGTCTCACTCCCTCCGCAGCTGTGGCTCTGCCCACACTGATCTGTGTGGTTCTTTTCACATCTTCACGGCTTTCTGCTGTGGGTGAACATTCTACCATCTCTCCTCCTGGGGCACCTTATCCAGAGACACTGCCAAGGGAGCCCTACCATTGATCCCAGGGCTTCTTCACTTCCTGTAAACACTAACCAGTGACCACGATGTGACTAAACAGAACACACATTTGTTCTCTTGTGGTTCTGAGGGCTGAAGTCTCACGTAGGTCTGTCTGGCTGAGCTAAAATCCTAGTGTCATCAGGAAGACAGCATGTGTCTGCCTAGCTGCATAGGTCGAACCTCCCCGCCAGGGTGACGGTACTGAGCCATGAGGGCCCTTTAGAGATGTCGTGTTCTGAGGATGCCTCATCCCTTGGTGCCTTTATAAAGGAAGCCCCAAAGGACTTCCTGTCTTGTCCACTAAGTGAGGACATGGCAGAAAGACATCATTCATGAGCCAAGAGGCAGACCTCAGTAGATGGTAAATCTGCCAATGCCTTCACGTTAAACTTCCCACTTCCTGCACTGTGAGACCTAAGTGTTTGTGACACCAGCCTAGGAATCAGGACAGCATATCTCCTTGAAGCACCAGCAAAGAACTCTTCCTTGCTTTCAGTTTCCAGAGAGGACTGAACCACCCCTGTCTGGCAGCCCCTCTTCCATCCTCAGCCGGCAACCTGCCTTTCTGTAGTCACCCTCTCCCAACCTCTGACTCTGCTCTCTCAGCTCCCAGCCTCCGGGTTCCTGAAGGTGGTGAGGACTCAGAAACTGCCAAGCAGAGGGCTCTTCTCTAAGCTATGTTCCCTTTAATTAAGTGATTTAATGGGTGATGCTCTTTGATTCAGGGTCATGTGAAGAAGGTCACTGCTTCTCCCTAGAGGTCCCTTACACATACATACACACACACACACACACACACACACACGCGCGCGCACGCTCACGTTCATGCACACGCTCACACACACACACAGAGGGGGGGGGGGGAGCAGGGCTCTGCATTATCCCCAGGCTCTGGGATTGCTGAACAAATATGTCCTAAGAAGGCTGTCAAACATTGACCTCCCTCCCTGGCAGACCTCTTAAGAGACACTGCCCCCACCCAGCACTGTCCGCCTGCTGAGCTGGCTGCTCTGGCAACTGTGGGCAATGGGCAATGCCACCACCTCCCAAACCCATCATTACACATTCAATCAGAAACCATTTCTATTTGGAGACTAATTGTTCTGAGGACTTCTTTTCAAAATATAAATTTGGAACTGAGATTCTAGTCCATTGGGGCAGGCCCAGCCTTGCCCTGGCATGCCTCCATCGACTCTTAGAAATGTGGGAGAATTCTTCGGAGCAGGACCCCAAGCCTGGACCACCAGGCACGGTGCCACCACATGGGTATCTCAGCCTCACTGATGGAGTGCCGCTGCATAGGTGGTGGCCAGCACCAAAGAATGGAGTGCGAGTCCTGGAGCCATTTGGAAGAGTCAGGGAAGGCTTCCTAGAGGAGGGAGCTATATTGCCCCACAGCCAACGTAGAAAGAAGTCTGGTATTTCTGGGTGGTTTGGGGGAGGGAATCCTGTGGGGGGTAGCTGAACTAATAGAACATGAGAATACAGACTATAAAGGGAGAGCCAGGTCTCCAGTGCCAGGAGCAGGGCTGGACCCATGAACAAAGAGATGCCCAGGTTAGCATGGGAGCAATGAGTCATGTAGTCTCACTGGTGAGACCAGGGAACCTGAGCTTATGTGTACCCACTGGTACATATGCATGTGTACAGGTACTTGCACGTGTGTTCACATCTGTGTATTCTGGCACAGGTCGTTCTGTGTGCCTGCATATTCGTGTGTGTATATTTGTATCAAACGTCTGCCTGTTTGTGCTTGGTTAAGGTGTGTGTGTGTGTGTGTGTGTGTGTGTGTGTGTGTGTGTGTGTGTGAGATGATGTGGGTATGTCATGTGTACCTGTATATGAGTGTGTCAAACACTTTTATTCCTGTATGTTGTGCTCATCTCTGAACTGCAACATATGTATACACACACATGTATGCTCATTAGTGCATTTATAAGTTTTCAATATATGTGCCCACCTAGCACAGTGGGACTTTCACCCCAGAGGGACTGCCAAGGGGCCAGCACCAGCTGCAAGTGATGTCCCCACAGCACTGTGGACTACCTTGTAAATGCTACTTTGACCCCCTGCTTCCCAGGCCTCACCTTAGGAAGGTGGTCTAGACCCAGGAGGAGATGCCCTGCCCTGTACCCCTACCCCCAGACCCTTAGTCAGGTGGGAAAGTTGGCTTTGCATCTTTTCTTCTTCCCAGGATAAAAGCAGGTAAGATAACTCATATTTCTAGAAAACACCCAGAAATCTCTCAGCTGGGGCTATCGGTCCCAAAGCATTCCAATCTTTTTGGGACATGTGTCCTGCTGGGGCAGGGCACACTAATGGCAGAGTAAAGCTTTCAACATCCCTTAACACAGACAGCTGGTATTAGGGATGGGTTGCTATAGTTCCCTGTGACTAGTGAGTCTTCCATGTGTGTTCCCGATGAAAGCCATGTATCACCAAGGCTGCAACATGCACTCCACAAACACAAACATCACTGAGTTTGTCCATGGAAAATCAAGTCCAGATAAAACCCTGGTGCTCAACAGAGTGATCACGCAGCTTGTGACCCTGCATTGACACTAGGCCATAAACAACTGCTTGCCCCATGCTGTTGAAACATGGCCATGCTCCCTGGAACCTCTTCAGATGCGGAGAGATACATCACCCAAAAAGGACCCAGCCACTTGTTAGGACAAGGGCTGTCTGTACAAGAACGGCCAGCTCAGAGAACAGGGCCTCAGGAGGAGAGCCCTTATGGGTGGGTGAGCACATATCCCTCACAGCCAACTCACAGCCATTGTAACACCCACTCCCTTGCTCTCACTCAACCTCCACCAGGGCCTTTGCAACCCCAGGGCCCTGAGCACCTCAAAGGAGGCATGGCACTGTCCTAGGTGCCATAGGGGCCTGGTTCCCACCACTCAGCCACTAAAGGGGACTGTGCTGCTACCACAAACATCCTAATAGCAGGTACTGTCAGAAGCCGTTCAGGCCCCCAGACAATGCTGCTCTCCCAGAGCACCTGCACTTAGCTTCAACCTGTGCCCTACTTGTATAAACTAGCAGCAGTAGTCACAGACACCATTCAATCCCGGGACAATGAACACAGCCAAGAGACAGGTCATAACCTCAAAGCCAGCAAGGGGCATATCATCTTCTTTGTGCATGCTTGTTACCCTAGTTGAGAGGTAGAGGCAGAACAAAGATTAACCATGAACAGTTAAGGCAGCTTTATTCTGGCCTTTTTTTCTTTGCAAACAGCATTAAACTGTCTTAAATCAGAATCTGAGCCCTGCTTGTCAAGCCTGTACAGTATTTCTAGTCAGTCTAGTTTCGAGAAAATACCGGGGATAGGTCACAACTATTTTGTGCATCTCTGCATCAGAGAAACAAGGGAGGCACCGGGCACTGTGACCATGGTCTTGTAATTCTGGTCCTACAACCACAGCCCCGGGGGATGGGGAGCACAAGAGCATGGGGCTGGGTCCTGTGCTTACCCTTCGATGTGCCAATCTCCCCACTCTCCTCCAATGTGGCCCAGTTCTCCAGGGCTCAGCTCCATGACACTCTGCCCTGCTCTGATGGCTTCTAGACCACCACAGTGTTCATTAGGATAATGGATATGAGCCTGGAGGAGGACGGGGACATTCCTTGCATCTAGGAGAACATGTCAGAGCCTGAACCAGTAGAAAGCACAGTGTGGATGAAAAAAGGAGACTGAAAGTAGTAGGCACCAGTCAGCCTCTGAGCAGTCCTCAGGGCACCACCCAGGCTAATGCAGCTCCTTCTTACTGGGGCTCAGCGTAAGGTTCAGCCCCCATAGGCAGAGATAAAAGAAACTCCCACAAATCATTAACAATCGGGCAATTAAAAGCAAGCAAAAGGGGCTAAAGAGATGGCTCAGCGGTTAAGAGCACTGGCTCTTCTTGTAGAGGTCCTGAGTTCAATTCCCAGTCACCATGTGGTGGCTCACAACCATCTGTAATAGGATCCAATGCCCTCCTCTGGTGTGTCTGAGGAAAATCACAATGTACTCACTTACATAAAATAAATAAATCTTTTATTTTAAAAAAAGCAAGCAAAATGACAGGAGGAATCACGAAAAACCCAAAACAGAGCAAAAAGAAGCTTGCCTTCGTCATTTATCAAGAGATGCCAACTTGATCCTAACCACAGTCCTGCCTCTACAGTAGGAGCAAAACCTGTGTCACATGTGTGAGCAACTCAGAACACCCTTGGAACCAAAGGGAATGTGACAGGCTGCAGCCACTGTGTAAAACTTTCTTAGAAAGTCAAACATACACTGGCTGAATAGCCCAGTAATTCTATTGTTGGATATCAGCCCAAGAGAAATGAGGCGTGCGGATAGCCAAGTGCCGGAAACCACAGGGTGTGGTCAAGGGAACAACCGTGCAGGGGAATCCTGCTTACTGTACTCATGCAACAGACACTGCTCAGTGGCTTGTTGGGCTGCTAAGATCACTGATACTGAATGACTGGGGTGAATCTCAAATGCACGTGAATGCAGAGGACAGACTTAATATTACACAACGCCATTTATTCAAGTTCAAGACCAGAGACATCAATCCATGTGCCAAGGCTTACAGCTGGGGCAGTGGCACACTTACAGCTCCAGAACCCAGAAGTACAGGAGGACAGAGCCTGGACCACACAGGGAGAAACTCTCAAACACAGAATGAGGGAGGGAAATAAAAGCCAAGAATGGGGAAAAGTTCTTGACGTTTGTCACTGGGAGAAATGTCTGGAAGAACATGAGGGAACTTCCTAGAGCGATGACAATGTTCTGTATTCTGGGAGGCTGTAGCTTCATGGGATACATGTTCACCAAGGCTTCGCAGTCTGTGTGATTCTGATCTGTACCTGTGATTCCAACTCAAAAAAATGCCCGACATATTTATGGGTCTTAGAGGGAATGCTAGGTATTAAATCTGTATTTCTAGAAGCATGTTTGCTGTTGGATGACAGTGACCCATAGTCACCTCAGTAGTTAGAATGACTTCTTCACAGCCAGCTGATGAGCAGTGCCAACAAGACCCAAATCTGTTTCCAGGATGAGCATCAGAACCAGGCAGAAGGTGAGACAGGCAGAGCACAAGGCCGATCAGAGTAAGGCTAGGTTGTGGTTGGGGATGGTGAGGGGTGAAAAGCAAGGGGGGCCAAGTGGCAGTTGACCCTAAAGAGGCCAGGCACTGAAAGTGGGTGTGGCAGTGGGAGGGGACACAAGGAGAGCCTTTAAAGCAGTGCTATGGTGGGTCAGGTCAGCAGAATTTCTGAGCCAGTCTGGGCCCTGGGGTAGCAATGGAGGCAGAAAGTGCTGGTGGAAGCTGGAGGTTCTAAAGAGCCAAAGCTCCATCTCCACCATGTCCTTGAATGCCAGGAACTTGGGTCAGCTGAGTGGACAGCAATGTCCACAACCCAAGGCTGGACCTAGTGGCCTAGATGTCCCCTCTGGTTCATCCCCACACAACCTCAGCTCTCTGCCCCTGGCTTGGAAGTGCAGAAGGCGCCTGATGCACTGGGAGTCACGCTCCTCCTTTAGAAGCAAGGAACTTAACATGGGTTGCCAGTCTGTCTGTGGAATTGCCTTAAAACTGGCTATAATGGGAGATATCTGTGCGCAGAAGTCACCAGAGTTCTTAGATGTACTTCAGCTCACACATGTATGCATGGCATGTGCTAGTGAGTACAACTTTGTTCGTGTGTGCATGTGTAAGCTGCACCTGTGTGCCATGCATGAGTCTGAGGGTGCAGCTCTATGCCTGTATCTGTATGCATGAGTGTGTGTGTGTGTGTGTGTGTGTGTGTGTGTGTGTGTGTGTACTGCACACAGTAGTTCACAGAGGTCCTATGCAAGGTTCTCTCTGAGAGGGTTTGCCTCAGGCCTCACTGACACCCATTTCCTCCCAAAGTCTGGACGCAGCTCTGTGGTCTGAGCCACAAGGGATGTGGAATAAAGATGCCAGCAGCTGAGTCAGTTCTTTCCTGGAGACCTCGGAGGCTCCCTCCCTTCCCAACCTGCTGTTGAGGGAGCTCATGGGGCTCACAACCACTTATCACCGCCACTACTCTGCCCGGAGCCACCACCTCCTGCCTGGGCTGGCTGCTGGGCTGCAGACAGCCATCTGATGAGACTGCTTGCTAAGCTGACAGGCAGTAGATGGCCTCACCCCCACAGTCTGGCTCACAAGCCAGACCTCAAGCTGTTCTGTACCACATTCATCAGGAGCATTCTGGACCCCGACTACACGTTGAAAACGGTGGAATGGCCCATGTTCCTCTCCATCCTAGGCTTCGCCTGGTACCTGTGGGATCACAGATCATACCTACAGAGGCTGCAGCCTTCAAGCCCCAGAGTCGTGGGGGAAAGCTAAGTAAGACCTCAGCCTGCCAGGCCATGGTCACTGACACCTGAAGGTGGCCTCTCTTGACTGGGACTTGCTCTTCTTCTCAAGCCAGGCCCATCCCCCCCAACCCTGCAGTGTAACTCAGATCTGCACCCCCACTCTGTACTGCCAGCAGGGCTCCCCACCCATGGTCACAGTCTCCTGGCAACCATGCAGGAATCTGCCAGCTGATCCCTCATCCTGGCATCACTGTCCCAGTGCTGACTAAGAGTAGCACTCATAGTTGTGAGAATCCAGGAGGCTACCATACTCAGCATGTGCTTGGCTGAATGATACCCAGATCTCTAGGCCCCAATCCCTGGAGCCTGTGAATTAGTCACCTTCCACACCCAAGGGTGCTTTGCAGGTATGACAAAATGAGGGGTCTTGAGAGAGACGATAAGGACCCCGCATTAGCCTGGTGGGACAGAAGGTAATCACTGTGCCTTTATATGAATGATGTAGAGGGGGATGTTCCCAGGGGAAATGAAATGATGGGAAGGTTAGGGAAAGATGTGACACTGTAGACTTTGAGAATAAAGGACAGGTCACAAGGAATGCAGCCTCCAGAAGCTGTAGAAGCAAGCGACAGCTTTCCCCCACAGAGCCTGTGGAAAGAGGCCCTTACCACCTGACCAGCCCATGCACACCGATCCCATCTGGTTGGGAGGCAGCAGACAATAGTGCTCCAATTCCACACTCAGGAGGGTATATGGGGTCTTAGTAGAACATCAGTCCCCCATCAAATGGAATAAACAGAAGCGACACACGGCTGCTGAGGAAAGTTGCTATTTTAAATTCTACTTCATGGTAAATAGAAGGTTTTATTTCATACTCCTTTCCTTTGTATATGATCTGACGGAAAGTCGATATTTGAGGATTAACAAATCACATGGTTATTTATTTTTGCAGGAAATGTGTGTTGATAGAGCCTTTCACTGGGCTGTGGAAGCTGAATCAAAGGGCTGACATTTACTCAACATTTGAAATCTAATAGGATTGATCACAGACCCTACCCTGACCCTTGCCCAGCATGTACTTACAGCCGTCAGTCCTTTAGGAACTGGCCTGTCCAAGAGTCAACCACAGATAGCCCAATCCAGTGGCTCCTCAGAGTATAGGACATCTCAGACTCCAGGTCACCTGAGTTCAGGCTCAACAAAATCAGACTGGAGCTGCGTCATATCCCGAGGTCCTTTAAATGGAGCCTCAATCCATCTTTCTCCCACTCTTCAGGGAACACCCCATCTTTAAGAGTGAGGCAACAACAAGGGAGACAGCCATAATGGAGACTCTGAGAAAATCAATCCCCAACCTCCACAACATAGTGAGGAGAAAACCCTTCCTGCGGGTACCAAAGGCACCTCCCAGTGTGCCGACAGCCCCACCCTCACCTGAGCCAATTCCACCCTAGCTTCCCTGTCCATAGGTCTATCCTCCACACACTCACTGTCTCCCCAGGATGACCTTTGAGACTCTCACACTCTTCCACATGGTCCTATAGCATAGCAAGTGGGATCTCAGATACTGGGCTCCATAGAGACAAATACAACATTTGTCCAGAGACCACAGAAAGACTTGTCAAGAGAAAAAGAGGGGCCCCAGGGAGGGGGCAGGATGAACTCTCTCATCTGCCCACGGAAGGAAGTCATGTACCTGGACTGGCTTTGAAAAGCCCAGCTCAAAATTAGTGATTCGTGATGAAATGCAACACTGAACCCCCAACCCCCACTAACTTCCTCTTTAAAATTCATTAGCTTCTCATAGATTCTCCGCCTCATTTCCCTTAGACACATCTCCTTGAAGTACAAGAGCCTGGTCGGTATGACCACCCCCAGCCAGTTAAAAGGTTTTTAATGGGTTTTTGCTAGTATCCGCAAATGCCAAGACACCCATCCACGAGGAACAGTTGTAGTTTTTGTGTAGCCAAATGTTTCTCAACTACAAATACCATCTCAAGGATTCCTCTACTGTCCTTGCCCTGCCTGACAATCCCTGATATGTCTACACCAAACAAAGGGGTTCAGTTATCCCTGAGGATCTCAATCACCCTGGCCTGATCCACCTCTCCTTGTCTGTTCAAGCAAACACAGAGTGTGCTGTTTAAAATGGTATCTTTTAACCTGGTCTAGCCCACCCATCCATGACTATCTAGAGCAAACACAGCATCCAACTATCTCTTGAAAGCCCCAGTTATCCTGGCCCGGCCAATTCATCTCCAACCAACCAGAAACCACAGGGTCTAAAGACTCAAGGCCACAGATGTACTACAGCTCATTCTCCAAGGGAATAGCCAGTGGTGGCCCCTCCCCCACCCTCTTTCCTCTCTCCTCCTCCAGCTCAGGAGATGGGATTATTGCCCTGCGAAGGGGCATACCTATTTTTAACCAACTGAATTGAATTAAGGAAAGGCCTTATTTCTACACAGAGCATAAGACTTCTGTTCTCTTTGATGTTTCCAAAAATAAGAGTCAAAACTACAGCGGAGCTAGGAGTCAGCGCAAGCCTGCGGTTTCCAGAATAAGTGTCTTGGCCAGACACAGCCTATGATGGTAGGACAAGGGCAGCCAGGAACTCTGTGCTGGTTGGACAAGGGCAGCCAGGCCTGAGGGTCTTCCCTGAAAGCCACTTCAGAGCCCAGTGCCTATGCCAGCTTTAGACCCCAGCACGGTGATGCCACTAAGCTGGCTCCAGCCCATCCGTGTTCTGTTCATGGCAGGAGGGAGACTGGGATGGTTGGGGCCACATCCATTGTTCTGGACCTTCAGGGTGTGCATCGCCCTCTCTCTAGCCCTCCCAAGCAGCTTCTCTCTCCTACTGACAGCTCTCCAGAGCCTAGAAAGCCTGCCTGTCTCCATCCTCACCACTGCACTGAGCACTCCAACCTCAAAGCCCCTTAGGCAGCCACAACTAAGCCATGTGCCTGCCTGCAGTCCCCATGGTCTGTGCTCCCAGGCCTAGAGGGAACTTTACTTGTCCCTGACTTGGAATGCTCCACATTACCTTCATGCTTCAGGAAGCTGACTACTTATCCAGTGCTCCAATATCCCAGCCCAGCATCTCAGGGACATCCCAGTCTTGGCCAACTGTCCTGTAGAAGCAGAGCCTCAGAGTTCTTCATGGGCCTTCTGGAATCAGGCAGGGCCGGTCATGATGGGTACTATCCAAGGACAGACCCTAGACCCAAAGATCTCTTAGAGTCCCTCTCTGTCCATTCCTCTCTGCAGGCACATTCTATAACTTGACTTTCAGCTGTATATTCAAAGGAGATACAGAACTAAAGTGGTCAGTACAGAGCAGGATGAGGCAGGTCATCAGCCCCTGCAGGGTTCCAGAAAGATCCAGAATACTAAGAACTCAATATGTGACAAAGAGGGCACTCCACATAAGAGAAGCTGAAGAAGGCTGGATTTATACCTCATTCCTAATGACAAAATAATCTACAGATGCAGCAAAATTCACACGTGCGCGCGCACACACACACACACACACACACACACACACACACACAAATCTGTAATCATTCCATGGCCATGATAATGGTCAGGCAGGGCTGGTCATGAATGGTGAGTTTATCTGTAGCTTTATGTTAAGAAAACCCTTTCCTAGCAAAAAGTAAACCCCAGAAGTCAAAGGGAAAATAGTGGATTTCAGAGAGATGTCTCGAAACACCTAATCTACCACTTCCAAATAGAGGGAAATCAACACCATCCAAAATCTCTGAGCTCTACAGTCTAGGGCACTGTCTTACCATCCAGTGCAGGCAACCATGAAAGGGTGTGCCATGAAGCCCCACAGGCTGGCACAAAGCTGAGCTCTTGGGCTTCCCAGTCTTCAGAGCCATGAGCCAAACATACCTCTACTCCCCAGGTAAATAAACAAACAAAAGAAGAGAAAAAGAAAAATCCTATGAAGTGGATAAAAGGGTTTTCATAGATATGATACAACAGGGCAAATTTTCCTAAAGTGCAACAAACCTGTACCAATCAATGAGAAAAAGAACCCCCACCCAAGAGAGAAGGTGAAAGGATATGGTAACCAATCTACAAAAGCCACATGTCAGGCATGATCCTGTGACCTCTCCTGTCCCCAGCTTAAATGTAGCTGACATGCCAAGGAGACAGTGTTGACTTAGCAAACGAAATAGTGCTCACAGTCTGTATGGACCACCCACGCACTGTGGCGGCATGTTATCAACAGCAGGGACCAGAAGTCAAGAGTGACCAGTTGTCTACACTGTTGTACTGTGAGAAAATGGAGTTTTACCTTCCACAAACTCAGAACCTCAAACCCATCACATCTCCCTGGGTCAGTGAGCAACACTTACAGCTACTAAGTGCAAAGCTGGAGCTGGAGCCCTTCTAGGCATTATCCTGTGATAGAGCCCTAACGTGAAATACAGAGTTAAAAGGGAAACAGACCAGAGTCGAAGGGGAAATTCCACAGGTAAGAGCACGTACCTCTTCCAGAGGATCAGGGTTCAGCTCCTAGCACCCACACAGGGCAGCTCAAAACTACCCATAACTCCAGTTCCAGGAGATCCAAGATCCTTCTCCAGACTCCTCAAGCACTGAACACACATGGTTCACAGACAGGCATGCAGGCAAAACACATATGATCTCTCATATGTAGAATCTAACCAATAATATACATATAAATAAATGTACAGGTGGATTCAGGGACACGTGAAGAAAATAAAAGAAAACAAGAAAAGCTAAATATAAAGGAGTGAGGAGGGACTGGTGGAGTGGTAGGCCACACAGACTTGCACAGCGTCCACATGAAAGAGAAAGGGGCTTCCCAGACTCCACCCACGTCAGAGGAGCTACAGACAGCAACAGACGCCAGAGAAGGAAGAGTCAGTTTTCTTTAAGAGTTTGGTTTGTAGTAGCTTGACTCTGCTCCATCAGAAGCCCTGCACTCAAGTATACAGGTAGCGCAAATTGGACTTGGATTGTAAAAGACAAAAAAAAGCATTGTTTTCAAGGAATGTGTGGAATGGGGGTGGAGTAGATCTGGGAGGAATTGATGGAATTATCAAAATACACTGCATGTGCTAAAGTCTCAAAGAATTAATAAAAATATGTTTTATGTTATTATTGTATATATGTCATTATGTTTTAAATAGATTGATGGGTTGATTTTAAAAGAAACCACACAGGGACAGCATAAAGTGTTTATAGAAATTCAGAACATGCCTCATGGAACTCATCTACACCAGAGGCTCTCTGTAGTAACCATAGACACATAAACACATGTGTAAAACATAGGAGAAGAAGCATGCAAAGGCCTGTAAAGAAATGCATGTGAAGGCACATATGATGACGTGAGCACGAGGTATGTGCATGCCGAGGTGTGTTCGAGTCTCATTGCCTGTCTGCTTGACTCCATTAAGGTCATGTTTGAACTTAAGCATGACTGTAAGGTTACTGGCTCTCATATGTCTCTGACAATTAAAACAGGAGCCCACTGACCTTATGTAGAAGCAGCTGTCACCATCCCCAGCTCACCTCCCTGGACTGTGGTCCTGAACCAGCAGCTGCAGGCCCCATGGAATATGATAGTTGTGCCTTTTTTTTAACAATGAAAAATGTTTTAAGAATATAGACACATATTCAACCTGGATGATACCATCTTTAGAAATTGAACTCTTAGCCAGGCAGTGATGGCACATGCCTGTAATCCCAGCACTCTGGGAGGCAGAGGCAGGCGGATTTCTGAGTTTGAGACCAGCCTGATTTACAGAGTGAGTTCCAGGACAGCCAGGGTTATACAAAGAAACCTTGTCTCAAAAAAACCAAATCCAAAAAACAAAAAGAAAGAAAGAAAGAAAGAAAGAAAGAAAGAAAGAAAGAAAGAAAGAAAGAAAGAAAGAAAGAAAGAAAGAAAGAGAAGGAAGGAAAGAAAGAAAAGAAAGAGAGAGAGAGAGAGAAAGAAAGAAAGAAAGAAAGAAAGAAAGAAAGAAAGAAAGAAAGAAAGAAAGAAAGAAAGAAAGAAAGAAAGAAAGAAACTGAAGTCTTGTTGTGTGTTTTAGCTATTGTTTTTTGTTGCTGTTGTGGTTTTGGTTTTGGGTAGCCTGGGGGATTGAACCTAGGACCTCCTTGCATGTGAACCAAGTGCTCTGACTCAGAGCTACATCCCCAGTCATCTTCTGTAAGTGCATTTTGAAACAGGGTCTTGTCAAGTTGCCCAGTCTGACTTTGAATTTGTTCTGTAGCTAGAAAATAAAATCTTAGCCAGAGTAAATGTCTCCCAGGTAAAGTCTACTCCAGCAGGAAGCCCTCAGATGTGCTTGTTATTATCAAGTGAAAACATGAACTTTGCAGACACTTGAAGGTCCTTTGAGTTGGATTCAGGGGTCCTGAAACATCAATGAGAAAATACTAATTGTGGCCAGCTGAGCTCCACCCAAACAGTAGTCATCACAGCCCAACCTGAGGAACCTGGGCCAGCCTGGGGGAGGACCTGAGCACACTCCCTGGAGTGCATCTCTATGGGAGCTGACTCTCCAGTGAGAACTGTGGCCAGACTAGCTGCCAACTGGCCACCTCTGCACACGGTGCAGTGTGGGGTGCCTCCCTTTAAGGCAGCCCAAGAGTAGAGTCGCCATCTGCATCCTACAGGTCTGGGGGTACCACACGTGCTGAGTGGGGGAGAGGTGTTAAGTTGTATAACACTCCAGCCAGTCGGTGCATTGAGCAAGAGTTGGGCTGTGCTTAAAATACTCAGGCAGAACTTCAGAGGTGTGGATGATCTAGCAGCACCCTCAGGGCCTCACAAAGCCACCCACTGCCACTCTCCAGAGAGAAGTAACTTATCACGCAGCCTCTTCTGAGCCACGTGTCCTTGTGGAGCAGAGTACCAGCCCTGGCCTTCCCTGGGTGCCAAAAACAGCTAGTCAGGCACACTACTCTAAGCAGACTTCCTGATAGTTTTTGTTTGTTTGATTTTTTTCAAGACAGAGTTTCTCTCTGTAGCCCGGGTTGTTCTGGAACTCACTTTGTAGACCAGGCTGGCCTCAAACTCAAGGGTCTGCCTGCCTCTGCCTCCCGAGTGCTAGGATTAAAGGTGCACACCACCACTGGCCCACTTGTCCTGATAATTTCTTGGACACACCTTCTTCCAGATCCACTCAGCTGTGAAATCCTATTGACCATAGGATTGGGGCCATGACCATGATGCTTAGAGATGGCCCAGGAGGATACGGTATCAGTCCACTGTTGGGAGCCAGTCACCCTCAGCTAGTCTCTGCAACTCTTAACTGATAACTGACAAGGCCAGCCCTGCCGAATTCTCTGGGTCAAGAGATCTTCCCCACAAAGGACCACCATCAACATGGGTGGCATCTGGTACTGAGGCCTCCAGACCCCAGGAATATACCTAGTCATCATTTCAACAAATAGTGCTAGACCAAATGTACACTAGATAGCAAAACAAGGGAAGAGGAAGACAGGAGGAGGAAAAACTCAACCCGTACCTTATATGGAGCACAAGCAAAATTTAATGGCTATAAAACACTAAAAAGAAACAGGAGAAAAATCTTTATAACACTGAGCTGGGGAAATATTTCTTAGCAGGGTACAAAAGGAATAAACTATATAAGAAATTAAAAAGGATAACACACACACCTTTATTGTGGTTAAAAGTACCTCTATAAAACCATCATTTTAAAAAAGAATGTTAAATGCAAAGAATTAGTGAACTTCTATGTTCATCATGGCTCCTGTGAATAAAGATGAGGCACACACACACGGGGTCAATGGGAAGAAAGGGTCACGAGAGGCTCACAGGTGATTGGAGTGTTCATACCTTGACAGAAGCCATGGTTACACGGTGGCATGATTCTGTTCAAAACCTACTGAAATCTGGGTGTGGCCACTTACCCCTTTATTCCCAGTACTCAGAAGGCAGAAACAGGCAGAGTTCTATATGTTCAAGGCCAGTTGGGTCTACTGGAAAGTTCTAAGACAACCAAGGATAAATAAGAAGACTCTGTCCTCAAAAGATAAAATAAAAAACTGAATTATCCTTAGAATGGATCAATTTTGGCTTTTTACAATCTATACTTCAATAGAACTGATTTTAGAAATCAACTGTATTCACATGATTTGCAACAAAAAATTCATATGAAAAAATGTCTCTTATAATAGCATCAAATAACCATAACTACTTAGAGACAAATTTAACTACAGTTGTATAAGACATGATTACCAAAAGATAAACCCACTAGTCATAGAAATTCAAGAAAATCTAAATAAATGGAGAGAGTTCCAGTTCAGCCCTGTCTCAAAAATAAATGGATCAGAGAACAGATGGGACATACTATGTTGATGAATTAAAAAAAAAACAGATAGGAATACAGATGTCTGGTCTCCCTAAAATTGGTTTATATATTTAATGCAATCCCAATCAAAACATTAGCAGGTTTTATGTAGATTCAAAACAAACTGACTCAAAATATATATGGAAATAGTAAGGATCTAGAATGGTCAAAACAAGGTTGGGGTCTATAGAGATGGATCAGTGGTTAAAAATACTTGTTGCACTTGCAAAGGAGCAGGGTTTGGTTTCCAGCACCCACATAGTGGTTCACAACCGTCTATAACTGTAGTTCCAAGGGCTCTGATGCCCTCTTCTGACCTCCATGGGTACCAGGGATGTACATAGCACACATACATACATGCATGCAAAACACTCATATCCATAAAAATAAATCTTAAAAATAAGTCTGGAAAAATGAACAAATTTAGAGGACACATACTGCTACTTTCATTCAAGATCTACAGTACATCTAAATGACCAAAATGGTGTATTGTTGGCACAAAGAAAGACAAGAAGACGGGCCAGAAATGAACAATTATTTGTTGAGTTTTGTCAAAGGTAAGAGGGGATCCAGAGAAGGAATGGCAATTACTTTTGGTGTGGAGGGTTAAAATGACCAGACATTCACATGGAAGGCATGAACCTCCACCTCAACTCACACTCTGTGCACAAAACTCCATTTTAAATGCATCTTAGATCTCAGAGAATAGCAGTGCAGTTCTGTAGCATGTGTATGGAATGAAGTTTGATCTCAAGGGTCACAGCTGATTAAAAAGATTTCTTAGCCAAAAATGAAGAAACCAGGGACTGGAGAGATGGCTCAGCAGTTACTAACACTGCCTATTCTTACAGAGGTCCTGAATTCAATTCCAGCTCCCACATGGTAGCTTGAGACCATGTATAATGGAATCTAGTGCACTCTGTCATGCAGGCTTACATGCAAATAGAGTGCTCATAAATATAAAATACATTTTTAAACAATCTTTAAAAAAAATAAAGAAACCACTAACTGAAATAGACTGTTCAGGCAGCAATAGTGGTACACACCTTCGATCCCAGCACTTGGGAGGCAGAGGCAGGTGGATCTTTGTGAGTTTGAAGCCACCATAATATACAGTTCAAGATCCAGGACAGTCAGAGCTACATGGAAAAACAAATAACCTGTCTTAGAAAAGGAAGAAAGGAAGGAGTGAAGGAAGGAAGGAAGAAAGGAAGGAAGTGGAAAAATAATTGTTCATCAAGAGATAATTTTGGAAGAAAAAAGAAGTGTAGAACATCCCAGGAGACAGAATCTGTGCATATATTCATCCAGGAACTAGAATATGAATTTAAGAAGATCCTATGATTCAACTATGATTCAATATTCACACACACACACACACACACACACACACTGCAGAAGACTTAAACATACTCTTCATAAAATGACAGTCTAAGTCCAGGCTATCAACAAATGACCATGGACTGGGTTAAACATTACTATTCTTCTTTCCCACAGTTCTGGAGTCCAGAAACACAAGGTCAAGACTAGAAGATATTACAGCTTGTGACGGTCCACTTTTTGGGTCATACCTGTCCTCTTCCACACTCTCATGTGATAGAGACACACTAATTTCATCATGAAGGATGTACACATGTGACCTAGTCACTGCCCAAATATTAGACCTACTAACACTGTTATCTCAAGATCTAGGATTTCAACTGATAAATGTGGGGGAGGGGATGCAAACATTCAGGCCATCATAGCCATCAATAAGCACATGAAGTAATAGTCAATATTATCAGTCATCAGGAAATGGGAGGTTTCTAAAACCAGAGTTCCTGGGTCTTTGCCTCTAGAAATGTCTCTGTCAATGCCACAGAAGAAACATCATTCTCAGGATCACTGTGTGGTCCTCTACTGACAGCAGAATTCCATGACACTCACTGGCTTTCACAGGTCCAACTCTCAGAGTGCCTGGTCTAAGTTCTCTCACATCAATTGTCCATTTTCTTTCCAGCCCACCTTAGTTAACCAGTGTGCACCAGACACCTAACATGCAAAGCTGAGTGAAGTTCTCAGTGACATAACCTGGCCCCTGACTTCACAGCTTTCTCAACCTGCTACAGAAGTGAGTTCTTGGAAGAGTGTCTGTCCTTTGATGGTGTATAGGAGTGTTCACTTGGCTCATAAGAGACGCCATTTTAGACAGAAAACCAAGATCCCACAGCTGGACCATCTGAACTGACACTCATAATGCTCCGATAAGCCCTTCAGAAGTCAAAAACCCATGGATGATGCCTGAAGCACCACCCTCTTGCCCACAGCCTGAGGCACTAGGCACTAATGCCTTGAGGGCGCATGGCTCCAGCATTTTGCCCAGGGAGGCCCAGGGGTGCCACACACACAGGGAATCATGAAGGATATCACACTTAGGGTCATCAATCTAGAGACATCCATTCAGACATTCACTCAGGGACACCACACACAGAGATAATGAAGTGACACCCATACCCACCAAGGACACCCAAGAAAGTCAGCATGGGCAAAGCACCAGCAGACCTGGAAGAGCACTTGTGCCTCACTCAGCTCACCTGACTGTGTTTCGGTTTTCTCCAGATGACTCACGTATAGCAGGAAGACAGCCGAGAGAGCAACTGCACCAGTGAGGGAAGAGCCTGCTAGACGGCAGGTGTAATTAACAGAAACTTCTGAACTTTCCAATTAGCTCAGTCTGGGAGGAGCAGGCTGAGCTCTCTAGGGTACTAGAGTGTAATTTAAAGGAATCTGTTTGTTTGGGCAAAGGTTTCCTGGCAATTACACCACAGTAGAGCCCACCAGACACCATCACAGACAAGATCAAAGCCCAGAAGGAACCACCTGGTTCTGGGTGGCCACTGAACCCTCTGGTCTCTCTCAGTCCATGATATATTCACTCCAAGACTGCACATATGGGACCATAGGATGTGTATTATTCTTGTGATGGAGCAGGTCCTGCCTTCTAAGGACCCAGGGATCCTTCTTTGGACAATACACCTCTCTTGTCAGTCTTAAAAAGCCTATAGCCAAGCTGTGCTGAGTGAAGCTAAGACTCAGTACCTCTCTGAGGAACAGGCTCCCAGGTGAGAATGTGCAGCATCATGGATCATCACCCCATTGCTATAAGACTAGGCCTTGGAGCTCCCAGAAGTCCCCTCACTAGCCCGAGGTTAGAGCTACCCTTACACCATCTGCTCCCATATACAAACACCTATGGCTGGGCTACACCTCAGGCAGCCTAAAGAGGCATGTGTGTCTGTGTGTCAGGGGGCATCCACTTCCCATGTGCCTCACAAATATCTGCAAGGAAGGCAGAAGGCAGAGCTCCTGAGATGAGGGTCACACAAGTCTGCTCACCAGCCTCTCTTCCCATCCCAAGCTTGGGAGGATACTTTCTAGACCCAAAGGCTCTCTTAGCTACTACAGGAACAGAGCACCTCCTGGCCTCAGGTCCCAGCAGGCACAGCACTCCGATGCTCCAGCCACTTCTTAAAGATGTACCATGTAGAGACTGCACAGGATAGCAAGATCCACCACAGACACTCGCACCGGGTATCCACACATGTGATGGTCAAGAGGGCAGAACCTGAGCCCAGGAACCCCAACCTAACCCTGGCCTGCAAACCCTGGTACAACCTGGCAGCCAAGGCTCTTTGCGGACACCACTAGTCACAGTTCCCATGCACACACTTAGATATTATGAATGCCCACACTCATTCACACCACCATGCATGCACACAAACAAACATACCCACCTATACTCTCCCGTGGATTCACTCTCATACATGTATTCACACCTTTACATACACACACACACACACACACACACCTCAGTGATAGCATGGTTCTCTGGAACTCTTCCTCCAAAAGAAACAGGCCTTATAGTTAGCCAATAGGCTAGCGAGGATGGACTGTCCCATACGGCCCTGGGAGAGCTTATTCTTATCCTGGTCCTATGATCCACATGAGGCCAATGCTTCTTGCAAGCTCTTCAGCACCACCTCTCTCCAGTTTGCTTTTGGCCCTGGCTGTCTATGGAGCCTGTGAGCCTCAGCCGGGCTCTGGAAGAGATACCTACCTGCTATACTCAGTTATAGCTACAACTGCATCTCTTCCCAGTAGCTGCAGAAGTAGCACATCTCAAGGTTCTCACTCTCCAGCACAGCTGCTCACAGGGACATGTGGTGACTAGCTGAATACACAGAGAAAGCTGTGCTACTGGTGGCAGTGGACAGAGGCCAGATGCTGCCAACACCCCACAGTGCAGGGGGAAGCTTTTCCCATGGGGTTACCAAGCCCTACTATCTACAGTGTTGAGACTGGCCCAGCCTGGGTTGAGGGACCTGAGCCTGGCACAGAGACCCACTCGGCATGGGAGCTTCATCTACCTGCACATGCCACAGAACAAACCCTCGAGCATGTTTCAAAGCTGCCCCAGCATGGCTCTGAGCCTCATGCCTGGTCCCCAAACCAGATTTTGAGCTCATGTTGATTCCTAACTAGCTCCATGCAGAGCTTCCTTCCCACCCCGGGGAAAGGATTTCCAGGCAGGTGTGCCTGCAGTGACCAAAACCCAAGAGTCATATTCAGGCTGTCAAAAAGTGCGGGCCAGCGTCAGACTGGGCCACTCTCCTAATTTGTCTCCTAATTTCCCATGGAGCGAGACAGCTCATGTAATGAGACAGCCTGCAGGGTGGGAACAGCACAAGACAAAGATGTGCCTGGAAGATGGTAGGCAGGGAGTATGCACAGCAGTCGAACGCCACTCTAGAGGCCCTGGGAGGCTCATAGTTAGAAGGGCAGGGATGCCCAGAACCACTTGACACTGGGTCCCTTTCTACCTGGCACAGGAATCACAGCTGAAATCACAGAACCATTAGGTCCTCTGGGAAGGGGCAGGGTGAGGAACCTGGGAACACTGGCTGAGATCTGGCTGACTATTATTCCCTGAACCCTTCCATGGAAGACACAGAGATGGGGGTGTTGTGCTGATGACCTTTCACTACAGGAAAACAACACCAGAATCCTAGACCCCATGTCTATGGCCCTACAGACATCCCCAGCATTGGCAGGAGCCACATGCAGCAGGAACTAAGTCTCTCAGGATGCAGAAGTGGTGAAACCCAGAGGTCTGTGCCCCAGGAGCCACCTTCCTGAGGACACATGAGATGTACTGTGGAACGTGGCATGGAAAAGGAAAAGGAAGAGCAGGTGTCACTAGACAAGAGGAGTACAGGTGGCAGCCATTCTCCAGCATCTGGCCTGGGTGTGGCAACTTTCCCTGATGACCTCTGAGATTGCCACTGTGACTTTTCTGGCTGCTAAACTGTGAGCCACTCGCAGGTCATGGAAAGTCTTTGCCAAAAAGAGATGCTTCCAGAGCCCTACTGCCCCCACCTCTGACTCTTTGCTTGGGCCACTGTCACTTGGACAGAGACAAGGCGAGCTGTCCCCCTGGAAGGGGGTGGACTTGGAATGAGAGACAGAAGAGAGTTCTGTGATTCTTGTGAGCAATGACAGGGGGCTTGTCAATGAAGTGTGTCTCCCCATCCTGACTATCAGGTAAGCCAGGTAACCACCAAGCAGACAAGAGAAGGAAGATGGGATCACTGCCCTGGGAATAGGAAAGACCCCTGGGGTCATAGCCAGACCCTGGCTGAGGATGGTTCTCAGAACGCATGAGGAGACAAGGCCACACTGTGACAAACTCTTCTGAACATGGAGCCAAGAGGACATCCCAAAGGATGGCTCAGGGACATGTTGGGAAAGAGAGACCCTGAAGAGTGAGCGGTCAAAGGCCTGGCCCAGCACGGGACAATGATGGGAGCCATTGCCTCTGGTGAAGCTGACACAGGGAGGTGCAGAAGCATTTGGCTTTGCCCATGCTGAGTGTGAGGCATTTTCAAAGACATACATGGAAAGACATGAGGTCAGAAGCTGGGCAGAGCGTGTGGGACGTGGGAGACAGGCCCCAGCTGGGAATGTAAATTTAAAGATGCTGGCATATAGGCGACATTTGAAGCCATGAGATCACCAACGCATGAGTGGAGTGAGAAGAGGGAGGGCGCCCCAGCCTGATGGAGCTATGGATCTGGGGGAGAGAGCAGTCAAGAAGGATGAAAAGGGCCCTGGAATGTGCATCCCCAGCCATTTGGCAAAGAAAGAAGGGGTATCAATCCTCCTGTAGTAAAGGAGGTCAGCACACTGAACATTATGGAAGGAACTTATTCACGACAGCTAAGGAACTAAGACACAAATTCTGTCTTGTACTGCCGAGAAGGTGAGAGGTGCTAAGAAGTGGGGACATGGGATCAAGTAAATCTTCCTCACCATGAGAAAAATAAAACGTTGCTTATTCACTCAGCAGCCGCGTGTGCCATGCCACCTGGGCTACTATGTTAAGCTCTACTCTAGGGTCACACAAAAAAATGCATGACTCGCCCTCAGGCCCCCTCAGGAGCTTGTGGCATGACAAGTCACCGACTGAATTTGCACAATCCCCAGATGATAATTCTGTCTTGCAACCCCAGGTACTCCTTTTGTATGACAGACAGGGAGACCGACAGACAGGCAGGCAGACAGACATACATACATACAGGCAGGCAGACAGGTAGGAAGGCAGGCAGGCAGGCAGGCAGGCAGGCACACACACACACACACACACACACACACACACACACACACCATCCTATAGCTGGTTCATTGGACAGCTCGTAATTCACCACCACCATCACCTCCCCCCCAAAAAATCCCTGGATCCAGGGTTCTCTCCAGAGCCCCTTCAGAGTACCTCCCCTCAGGGTGGTGATGACTGAGAGTCCAGAGGCATCTCTAACTTCCAGGTAGAGTTGTCAGGACAAGAAGAATACAGAGAAAGTATCTGGGCCCAGACCTGGGATACTTCCTAGAGGTCACCGTTCTGGGCCTGCAGCTGAGATCCACAGAAGAGTAACCTGACATGCAGGGGTCATGGGGGCACAAGAAGCATCTGTGAGGAAGAGTTTAAAAAATAAAGATGCCAGGTTGAGGTGGAATTTACTGAACTTGGGATTCGTTTGTTTATTTGTTTGTTTAAAGACAGAGTAGCTCAGACTAGCCTTGAACTCATGACCATCTTCGTGGCCTATCTTCCTGAGTGCTGGGATTACAGGCATGAGCCAACAAACCTGACCACAGGGCTTCCTCTTGACCATGCTGAATGTGGGACAACTTACAGGATATACAGAGAATGATGCCAAATTAAAGGCTGGACAGTGAAAGACAAGCCCCAGCTGCTGGTGGAGGTCTCAGAATCCTCCCTTGAGCTTTCTTCAAAGTGGAGCTGAGTAGCAGAAGCCCTGTGCCTCGCTCCTCTTCTCAGCAGCGTAGTCATGAGATGTACCATACTGCCAAGTGCAGCGGGTCTCTTGTTCCGTTGAGAAAGGGTTCTGTGGCATGAACACACAAGAATGTGGCATGTAGGTCGTCTGGTTCCAACTCGCAGTACCCACACAGAGCCATATGGGCATCCCCATTGGTGCCTGGACAAACTCAGACATTAACTTGTTGGGCTATAGGCTCAACACTCTAAGCAGAGTAGCCAGAAGTAGCCTGTGGTCGAACAAGGTGAATTTAAGGCTCATTGCAATCTGGGAGGGTGGGGGACGGGACACACACACCATGGAGAATGTAGGGTGCCTCAGGAAGATGGTCTTAGAAAAGACTGGTGACAGGTTTAGGGCTTTGGGTGGGTGAACTCCAAAACAGTTTGAGATACCAGGGCCTAGATGTGCTTGGCATATGGGGTACCTTATGGCTGGGCATCTTCATAACGCTTCCATGGGAACAACGAAGCCACCTGAAACTGTGGCTGGCAAAGCAGCCACTCTCCCCATGTTAGCCAGTATGGTAAGCAGCAGCTCTCGCTCGGGTTAGCCCAGATGGGATCTCATGGTTTAGGATGAGACAAGTCATGTTTCAGGTGGCGTTCAGATGTAAAGGTCTTGTTTTGTCCTGGTCCTAGGAGTCAGAGTATGTTCTGTGACTCTTTTGTGTTCTATGGAGAATAGCAAAGCCCCGTAAGAGGGCCAGGGCAGCTGCCAATGGCAGCAGCTGTTGCCCATCCTGTAGGACAGGCACAAGTGCAGCTTCAACAGACAGGAGCTTTACTGAAGTGAGGCAGGAGCCCACACTCGCGCAAACAGTGTGCACTGAGAGAACAGAAAGCATGGTGAGCTGAGTGGGTGAGACCTCGGGAAGAGCTGGGCCATAAGCAGGCAATTCAACCACCCAGCTTGGGCTTTAAATCCCCCTAGAAGCGAGGAGCACACCCAGGACACAGATCGCCGCTTCTACAACCTCCTCAAAAAACGGAAACCAGTGTTCCTTGGAGAGTTGGCTGACCCTAGGGCTGGGTCAGGAAACATGCAGGCTAAGCCTGGAAGATTGCGTGCCAAGATGCAAGAACATTTTCAACAAAAAGCTGCCACAAATGTTGATGAGGCGTGCCAATGCAGCCAGGGGAGCAATGCGAACTGCATACTAGCTAGAGCTGGATCACATCCCATACCATGAAACAAATGTCTGTAAGTACACAGTACTACAAGTGGCTGAACAGCCAAATAATGGGAGAACAGACCAATCATCTGTGCAGAAACAGGAGTCCCCTCAAGAAGGTGACTGTGAGTCTCTCTGTGCACATCCTCGCGGCTCACCTGCTCGCGCAGGCTCAGATGTGCTCTGTCTCTGTCTCTCTATCTTTCTCTGTCTCTGTCTCTCTATCTCTGGCTATCTTTCTGTCTTTCTCTCTGCCTGTCTATCTCTGTCTTTCTTTCTCTCTGTGTGTGTCTTTGTCTCTCTGTTTCTCTACACACACACAACAGACACACAACACACACACACATACACACACACACTCACACACACTCACAAACCACTCACTACTGTCCTCTCCAGAGCCAAGACAATGATTCTTCCTCCTGCCCAAGTTTAGGTTTGGAGCCTGCAACCTCCTTCTCTGTCTCAGAAGCCTGGGTCAGGTATTTCACTACAGTGACAAAAAGCTGACTCACACAGCACCTTGGCCATCACACCATCTAACTGATGTCACCACGGATGGTATAGACTGTGTGAGCTCTCCATAAGCCATGTCAAGTGGCCCTTTGCCTCTGAGGTCTCCCCACCCCCAATCCACAGCCCCTGACTAATCCCCAGGGAAAGATGGAATAACTACAGGTGGGGAGGGGGGTGCCACAGACCATGTGAATGCCCATCAAGAACACAGGACAAGGGATCCTGACACAACCACGAGAGGCCTAAGGAGACACAACACTGACTCTCATCTGGGATCCAGGTGAGGTCTGGTGACAGAGGAGACATTAAGGGATGACTAGAGAAATCCGAATATAGCAGAGATACAGTTCACAAACAGTGTATCCCTACCATGTCACTGATTTGATGTACCCTGCATTTTGCTTGGAAAAGGGTCCTACTATGTAGCTAAGGCTGGCCCTAAATTCACAACCCTCCTACTTCAGCCTTCCCAGTGCTGAGATTACAGGTGTGTACCATTACACCAGACTATCAATATACCACATTAATATAAGATCTTAGTATGAAAAGAACATAAGGGTCAGGTATACAGGACTTCTACTGGATCCATGGCTTTCCTACAGATCTAAATAGTCTAAAATAAATGTATTAGGAGAAAAGTTACTAAGAAGAAATGTCTATGTTTTTGTGTATGTTCAAGTGTGGGTAAGACAGAGAGATGACAAACAGGAAAATGGCTGCTGTGTGAGTGTTGGTTACATAAGACAACGGATTTCTTAAGTTTTTTTCTTGTCACTCTCATTACATAAGGAAAAGCTATAAACGGGGGATGGGGGGATTGTCTGGTGAGTATCTGGCGGTTCGGTAGAGGATCTATATAATTTATCACCCAAACCAGGACACTGTCAGAAGGCAAAGGGGACACTATTAATAATCATGCTAGGTCAGCAGCTGGAAGCCAATGTCCCAGGTGACCCTAGGTGCCTGATCACTGTGTGGAAGTAGGGCTCACAGGTTACACTCTCTGGGTCAGCTTCAATTCCTCTGGGAAGCAAAATAAGGGTCAGCAGGGAGGTCAAGTTAGGCAAAGAAGGGCAGGAGAGGTCTCTGGAGATGGGAAAGGGGATTTGACATAGGAAAATGAGGCCAGGGCCTGGGGCACCTCTGCATCCAGAATAGCTCCTCCCGACTCCCACCCTTGTCTGTACGAAGCCCAGATTCACGGTGGCAATCGTTACCCTTTTCCTTCCTGGGATAAGTCAGAACTCAGTCATTGAAGACCCACTCAGATTTGCATGCTGTCCCTTCTGAGGTGCCACCTCCGCTCAGGACACCTAGAGTCACCCTCCCAGCAACTGTGCACTCTATGTTCATAATAGCCAGCCCATTCACGCACCACCAACCAACTCCCGAGTCACAGCCTCTCGGGCACGGCTGGCAAGGCCTGAGGAGAGCAGAGACCCAAGGGGCCTGGGATCCTGCTGCCTTTCTTAAAGCCGTTTATATCTCTCTCCTCTTAGTTACATGTCCCCCTGCTTCCTCTCTCTGTCCCTGAGCTCCATAAGCCCCCTTTCCACCTATGGGACTAAAATATGACTCCAGAGATACAAGAAAGTGAAGGAAGGGATTGGGAGTGCAGCCAGGAAAGCATCTGCAGCGAAAGCAAAAGGATCTGAGTTCGGGTCTCCGGTCACACACAAAAGGTGAAACACGGTGCCACACATTTATAACCTAGCACTTAGCAGGCAGAGACGGGTGTGTCCCCAGAGCTTGCTGGCCAGCCGACCTAGCCAGTCTATGAGCACTGAGCTGAGTGAGAGAAGCTATCTCAAAAAAAAAAAAAAAGCAGCCCCTCAGAAGACACTCAACACTAACCTCTGACCTCTAGTCTCCACAGGCATGTGTACACGTACCCACATGAACCTATACATGCACTACACACATACATACAAACACAAAAATAAACAGGAGGAAAAAGCGAGACAATGAGGCTAAAATGAACAAGACCCATAGATAGACATGGGCAGGTTCCATGAGGCTTCTCTCAGGAACTGGGTCCAGAGTCTAAGAGGTTTCCAGAAAAGTCCAGCAACCAGATGGAGACAGGGCCACACTGAGCAGTGACCCTACACACACACACACACACACACACACACAGACACACCACTCACACACACTCACACACATACCCACACACAGCCCACAACAGACCCACACCCATGACTCTTTGGACTCACTTTCCAAAAACAGAAAGTAGACACACACACACACACACACACACACACACACACACACACCTTGCACCAAAAGCCTCAGTGCTTCAGGTACTGTGTGAGAGTGGTTTGGGGACCTCTGCACGTGCTGAGTAGCCTCAGCTGAACTGGCGTCATGCATGGTTTAGGTCTGTGCCACCAGGAGAGGCCTTGTGCTTCACTGGAAGGTTCTGTAAATGAAGGTCACTGGGAGTAGATAACCCTGGCACTTCCGGCCTGTTCCAGCTACCTCCTATCCCTGTTTGGCTTTTTCCAACAGCCAGCCTTGATCCATAGCAATGCATCCCACCTGCAAGCAGGGCCTTAACCCTGGGAAGTTCCTTTCCTATGTCCAAGGGGAACCTGGAAGTGACCTCTACAGCAGACACAGGAGAAGGGATTCTACTTCAAGCCTGCTCCTCAGGAAGCTCCTCAGGAAGCCTGCTGCCTTCCACTTCTGCTGGATATCCCATCTCAGTGGCGATGGGAAGCAACAAACCTGAGACCATGAGGACAACTGAGTTCAAATATGGTCCCAGGTTCTCGGGTGTCCCTTTCAGAAGGCCAACCCTCCTGCTTACTTAGTTCCTTAGTTCCTAGCTTCTAGAAGGATGAGGGTGTGGCCTCAGAGGGTACCATCCTTGAAAGTTTATTTGGTGGAGACTTGAGGCGGGAAGCAGATCTCACAGGCCCTCTGCCCTCAGAGAACAGCACCCCAGGGGACATACCAAAGTCTCAGAAGATACCTGAGCTGCTCTGTTGTAAAGGCCACTCGAGGGGACTGATGGATGGTGTATCAGTAGGGCACCAGGTCATTAACAGCAGCAGGAGCTCTTATGATCCAACCCCTGAGTGAGGAAGCCACCTTGATGTCTGACCCCATCAAATCACAAGAAATAATACAATTATTTAATTCAGTATATTTTGGGATACCTTCTCTGGAAAACACAACCAACATGATGGTCCCCCAGAGCACCAAGCAAATCTGCCAAACACAATGCCAGCAGGTCCTGTCTTTGGACAGGACCTCCAAGGACAGATATGGTGGCCACAGCACCTAGGGAAAGGTGGAGGTGCCCTCAAGGAAGATGGCCATCAAGGTTGCCACAAGTCCTTTCCTACCTTCAGGGCCTCACCTCAAAAACAACAACAAAGTGCCATACACACAAAGGCTGTTACGTGCCAGTGACCCCCAAGTGAACTCGGAGAAACTCCATATACATGATGTTTACTGCTTGCTGTGGTCATAAGGTAAGCCTTCTGCATTTGAAGCACGAAGAGTCATATGGTAATTTTTGAAAGCCCAGAAACCTTTTCAAAGTCAACTTCTTAAATCACTGTGAAAATGGAATGTGCCTGTTCCTATTTTTAATAAATTGGGGGCGACACTGCCTCCCACCTACAGCATCTCCTTGGCTTCAGAACTGAAATAACAGCAAGCTAGGGTTTCACGCAATCCACGCGGGCCAGAGTATGGGAGGAAACGTGCTGGAGACCAGCGCGGGCTACCAGGTCACATTTTGGGGAGCAGGGATAGGAGCAACTACTGCCTCAGAGCTGGACCCAAGCAAGTTGGCAAGTGTTGAGCCTGTGCTGGATTCCTAGCCACTCTGACCTGCATAACCACCTCGGTTCTTCTAAACAACAGATTTCAAGTCAGTGGGGAATGAGTTTTTAATAAAGCAGACACTCTGGTTTTCAAAAATATCAAAATTGCATTAATTTCAGTTTGCTCCATATTTTCTTAAACTCTGATCATTATAATTATTCAACACGTGGGATGGGGGTGATTAATATAAACAATTTGATAGGATCTGTAATTACCTGAGAGACAAGCATATCTATGAGGGAGTTTCGGCATGTGGTTCATTGAGGTGGGAAAAGCCGCGGTGAGTCTGGGCAGCGCCATTCCACAGGCCCTTGCACAGCATAAAGAGGAGAAAGCTGGCACCGGCGTTCATCTCTTCCTGCTTCCTGACGATAGATAGGCACAGTGTCACCAGCACCTCACACTCCTGCCGCCAATGCCTTCCCTGACATGACGGACTGTGCCTTCAAACCGTGAGTCAGACAAATGTCTCTTAAGTGGTGGTGTTAGTTGTTTTGTCACAGTGAAGAAAAGAATAACAGACACAGAGTCTCTGCCTGATTCGGGTGGGAGGGGAGCACTGGCCCTGACTCCAGCAAGAGCAAGGCACATTGGAACTCTGGGAACAGAATGGCAGGCTTACCCAGGGTAGACAGCACCATAACCAATGCAAAGGCCACAGCTCAGAAGACCAGGCCCCTGCCAGGTGCCAGCGTGTTAGCAATAAAAGCTCATTACAGCAGAGCTTGTGGCACAAACCAAAGCAAACAAGAGGTAGATCATGCCTGAAAAGCAATACCCAGCACACAGCACAATTCATCATAGTTTCAGGTACAAAGGAAAAGTCAACTTAGAAAGGAAGACTGGCACCAGGGGAAGCCCCAACCCTTTGGCTAAAATGAACCACAAAAGCAACTGGGACCACAGAGTTCCAGCCCTCGGCATCAGGACCACTGGCAGTATGGACAGCACCCTCAGCATCCACAGGTATGGAAGCTGGTGGGAACATGCACGCATACTTCCTGTAGCTACATCTGCAACACAAAGACACGGTGAACAATGGGATTGCCACCCCTCGGCAGCCAGGCCTAGGGGCAAATTGTTGGATTGGCAAACAAATAGGCCATATGAGTATAGTGTGCCAGCCATGTTTTGGTTACACATGGGAAAGGATCTGCTCAAGTGCCTGGAAGAGGCAACACGTAAATAACACACTGACTACCAGGTTCTAGTGACAGTGGGAACAAGTGGCAGGCAGCTCAGTGGGAAGTGACAACAGCCTCAGCCACAGGTGAGTCTTCTGTCAAGCCAGCACCCAGCAAAGCCAGGCAGACATGCACCTCACCGTACATAGCTCATCAGGGCTCAAGGTATGCGGGTTCTACCAGCTCCCTGTCCTCACTCAACAACACACCTACTGTATGCTCATTGTATACTCAAAGCTCTTGCCATTTGAATTGCATCCATGAGCCAGTAACATTTCCTGGGAGCTGTTAGACCTCTAGACTCTCTTGAACCAGGATCTGTATCTTCAAGTTCCTTCCCCGGGGACACAGGGGCACTAATGACACTTTGAGAACCTATGTGAGCTATTCAGTCCAACTGTTTGGAAGAAATGCTTCACACAGCTTGGCCTCCCTCAGACCCCCTCCCCAGCAAGTCTGTAGGCTTCCCCAGCAGAGAGAAGTTCTGAACAAAAATGACTTTCAGTGTTATCTGCATTGCTTCTCAACTGAAAACTGGGTGGCTAAATTTTTAAACAAAAAGCTGGCTTATTTTTAGCATTGTAAACTGCACAACCAGATGGATAGACACACAGAGATGACATTTGTTACATAAAAATGTCTGACTGTGGGTCCCAAGTCCATTCTAGATGGGCCTCATTGGCCAGAAGGAAAAGAAGCACCGGGCTTCACAGCCATTCACGGATCCTGCTGGACCTCTATACTGTACCTGGAACTCAGGAACTCAAGAGCAAACATCCATAGAAGCCGGGGCACAAGGACCAAGACAGGAACAACTGGCCAGGACCAGATGCCCTCCTTCTCTAAACCTGCACACACGCCCTCCTACCCATACCTGTCTCCATTCAGGCAGGGCGTACAACCAGGGAAAAGCCTCATTCCCTCCAGCCAAAGCCTCCCCAAGCCTGAGGAGAGAGAACCATCAACAACCCAGGTCTGAGCTACGCAAGAGTCCTCCTCTCCCTTACCATGGCGCTCCAGGCTGGGGAGAGCTCCCCAGGAGAACACCTCGCATTCAAGCATGGTCTGAGTTCAATCCCCTGAACATATTCCCTAGAAGTCAGATGTGATGGCACACACTTGTAATACCAACTCTGGGGAGGCAGAGACAGGAGAATCAATGAAGCTCACTGGCCAAACAGACGAGCCTACTTGGAAGGCTGCAGGATAGTGAGAGACTTTGTCTCAAAAACCCCTAGGTAGATAGGTGCTGAAGAACAATACCCAAGACTGCCCTCTGACCTACATACCACATACATACATATACACACACACATACACACACACCACACACTATACCACACATACCCACACATATACTACACACATACCACACACTCACTCATACATACACCACACATACCCACACATATACCAAACACATACCACACACTCACTCATACATACACCACACATACACACACACATACTACACATGCACACACACCACACACACTACATATATACACCACACACACCACTCATATACCACACATACACACACAACACACACAATACAACACACAATGTACACACCACACATCCCACACATACACCACACACATACTACACACTCCCACATACATATACCATACACAACACCACACACACATACACACACCACACATGTATATACCATACACCACACCACACATACAACATATACATACACACACACATACCACACACACACCATAGCACACACATACATACACTATACACCACACACACGCGCGCACACACACACATACCTCAAAGCCACAGCTGGTTGGACAAAGTCTCTTAGTAAATTGGGCCCAATGACACCTTGTAACACAGAAGAGCCTGAGTAGGGGCCAGCAGCCTCAGCACCTCACTTGGCTTTCTGAGCTCTGAGTAATACCATTAATGAAAGAGAGGCAAGTGTCACTGTATAACTAGAGCCTCAGGTTTCAGGTGGCATAACAAACCTCCCAGGACACCCAACAAAAGTCACCAGACACTTAGCAAGGGTTTCAGCAAAGTAGCCATTTTCAAGATGACCAGACTTTGGTTGGTTGTTCTGATTTCTGATTTTTTAAAAATTTTATTCGATATATTTTTTATTTACATTTCAAATGATTTCCCCTTTTCTGGTTCCCCACTCCCCGAAAGTCACATAAGCCCCCTTCCCTCCCTCTGTTCTCCCACCCATCCCTTCCCACTTCCCTGTTCTGGTTTTGTCTTATACTGCTACACTGGATCTCTGATTTCTGATTTTTAAAGAGTCTCACTACATAGCCCAGCCTGCTCTCAAACTTCATGATCCTCCTGTCTCATATTACACCCAATGCTTGGCAAATGAATGTTTGAACCAGCTGTCTCTTCAGCCAGCATTAACCATGTAAAGCAGAACCAGTATTTAAAAAAAAAAAAAAAAAGACCCTAGTCACAGCTCAGCAATGAAATGGAATCAACATACAGGAAGACTAAAAAACCCAAGCCTACAAATACCTTCAGCATGTTCAACCTAAGAAAATGCAGAACTCAGAGAACAAGGTGTTAATCATTCTCAGTGGGTGAATTCTCGATATAAAAAGTAAAACTGGGCCAGGGAGATGAGTCAGCAGGTAAAAGCACTGACTACCAAGTCTGACAACCTGAGTTTAATCCCTGGAAGTCGCATGTCAGAAAGGAACCAACACTCTTAAGTTGTCCTCATGTGTGCGTCCACATGTATGACAGTCCCAAGCCTGCTGTCTCTCAGTCTCCATCTCTATCCAAGTGAGCCAGTCCTGGACCCCTGTGGGAACACAGCTATGACATTCCTCGAAATTCGTTCTGAGGTGACAGATGAGCATACAAACATTACAGCCATGTAGTTTATATTTCCAAAATGTCCTCCAGTTGGAAATTAAGTAAACAGAGCAATTACATCTACACAGAGGAAGAAAGAAGGGCTGGTTGTTCCTCAGAGTCACAGGGATGGAGACAGAGATGCCTGAACCTCACCCTGGGCCAGTCTACCTCCACAAGATGAACCTCAGCTTTTCCAGGAAGGGACTTGGTGTCCTTCAAGAGTGTCACTGAATGTGATATGCCACCCAGGCAGAGAGCTGCTGACAAGAGTCTAGCAACCAACTGATGCTTGGGACCTCTTCGATGTTGGTGACATATTAATAAATAGAAAAAGCAGGTTACAGCAAAATGGTGTGTATCAAGTGGTCCCATTTCTGTACAAAAGGTGGGGAGGCATCTCTACACAGCTGTAGGTGTGACTGCTTTCCTAGGTCCCTGGAAGAAAGCCTGAGGGTCAGCAGGCATGAGGCATTCACCTGGGGACCTCACCATGCTGAACATGCATTTTAGCATAAAGTACAATTTCTTTTTCAAATGTATATATTGTGATGCATTTCTAATTAGAAAAGATTTTTTTAATTACTTTTTAAAACCATGTTTTAAATGTCTGGTCCCTGTTCTGCACTGTACTCCCTGGAGAGGTACCCTCACTCATTTCTAAGGTCCAGGACGGGAGCAAGCCTTCTCAGCTGTCAGGTACTCCCTCCTGTTAAGGGAACACCACAGGGGATCTGAGATTGCAAGCCCTAGTCTGCTAGGATGGACCAATGTCTCAGCAGGTTACCATAGAGGGAAGGCTCTGCGAAGCCCTCAGTATCACGGGAGCACCAAGGCAATGGAGAGGAGCACCAAGGCAATGAGAGGAGCACCAAAGCAATGAGAGGAGCACCAAGGCAATGAGAGGAGCACCAAGGCAACGAGAGGAGCACCAAGGCAATGAGAGGAGCACCAAAGCAATGAGAGGAGCACCAAAGCAATGAGAGGAGCACCAAGGCAACGAGAGGAGGCTCCTCTTCTAGTAGAAGCCAGAGTATAGAGCAAAGGAAACAGAGCCCTTGGTTGAAAAAGGAAGGGAAAGGAATTCTTCTCTTGCCCCAAATATCAGTCAGGGAGGAACAGCACACTGGGTTCCAGGAGGACTAATAGAAACAGAGGCAGTTAAGATCTTATTTGGCACAACTATACTCATTAGGCGCAATTTACCTGCTACTTTGTTAAACTGCCCTCCCATTTTCTTCCTTTTTCCCCCTTTGCTGAGCAAATTTGATATATTAATTAGGTGTTTTAATCTAAAAAAAAAAAATCATCAGAAGGTCTCACATTACCATGGCAACTGTACAGTTCCAGTACATGCAAGTCACCAGCACAGCATGGCTGCCTCTTAGGCCCCACTACATCAGGGAAAGGGGGTGACTTGTGTACCCTGAAGCACAGGAGCCCAGGCCCTATTCCCTCTCTGAAGGCTGCCCTTCTGCCCCAGCTGCACTCATTCTATGTAAATGAATCCTAGCACCTTCCCTCAAGGCACTGCAGGGAAGGAAACACTACAACATGACTCTATTCTCACCACTGCTAATGACACAGATAAGAGAAGCCAAGTGGTTTAGTCACCCAGAGGGCATTCTCAGCCGCCAGGCCCAGGACCCCACTTGGTCACTCAAACTCACCAAAACCTAGTTAAGTTCTTAAGGTATGCCAATCCAGGGCCATACAGCCAAAGATGAACATCGCCTGTGACACATCGTACACAGACAGGCCTGGAGAGCCTCGTGAGCAGTTCACCTCACAGAAGCCCAGAACTGCTCGTACCCTCCGTCATCTTACTATAAAAAAGTAAGAAGGCAGGCTCTCTAGTGACAGAGAGGACCACACTGACCTCACCCCCATGCCCCTCAGCTAACTAACCCTTGAGTTCTGAGGCAGCACACTGTGTGAAGAAGAAAACGTGGACTTAGACCAACACCTGCAGCCTCTGCACTACAATCACTTTGTTTCCACCCTGCTGCCTTGGAGACATGAATGAGAGACAGGGAAGGGTGGCCAGCTCTTAGCTGGCACCAGCAAGAACTGAAAGCAAAATGTTTTACAGACCTCTCACCTTACAGCCAGAAACCCAATGCAAACCAGTTTACCGATCTGTCCCTTCTTTCAACTGGGCAGCTTTATTGGTTGTTTTTGGTTGGTTGGTTGGTTGGTTGGTTGGTTGGTTGGTTGATTGGTTGGTTGATTAATTGGTTGGTTGGTTGGTTGGTTGGTTGGTTAATTGGCTGGTTGGTTGGTTGGTTAATTGGTTGGTTGGTTGGTTAATTGGTTGGTTGGTTGGTTTTTAACTCTGAGTACTGATGTTGAAAATAAAAGTATAACATGTGAGTCCTGTTGTCCCCAAGTTCAGAGCACAGTGACCAGCCACCTCCAAGCACAATGTGCCTGATGCAGACGGACCTGAATGTCCCTCCCCTGCTGACCATACTCACAGAGGCCTGGAACTCACTGGCCTGGCCTCATGACTCCCATTGCCAATAGGAATGCCAACATGTAGCCTCATATGCTCTCCAACACCGGCCAGAGCTCTGATTATTGTAATTTCCTAAATGCTTAAATTATTTATTGGAAATAAGTAGCTTGGGCTCCTATGCTGAACTGTGTTCTAAAATTATAAAAATCCATCATATCTCCGTAGGCTGCCTACAAGTGAAAATGCATATTTCAACTATTTTAAGAAAATGTCAAAAAACATCAAATGTGTCATGACTGTACCATTTAAAATTATTCGCATGGCATCTGTAAGGAAAAGCTATATGTTACATGTGAATCCATCCCTGTTTCCCCAAAGCTGCATCCAGCAGGTGCTAAGTCAAAGGTCCTTGTACCCAGCAGGACTCCAGCTGCTGGGCTTGCAGGGCCAGATGTCTGGCACCTCCCATCCCCAGCTCCACATCAGATCGCCCTGCTGCTACTCAAGAGACGAGGTCAACAGCTATCACTGCAGAAAGATTTCACAGAACACGAGTTCCCTGAGGGCGGGTCTTTGCACAAAGGGAAGAATAGACTGTGCAGCACAATCCGGTGTAGGTTCTGGGTTTGTAGGGTGGAACACCTCAAACTGAAGGGCCCAGGCCCCTGTGCCACCTGTAGGGCAGCCACCTCACATCACAAACTGCACACCAAGCAGGAATCTCCTGAAATTAAAAGTAACCACGCATCCTGCACACCGCCCATAAAGGAAAGTGAAAACATGCGGTGCGCATCAGTGGGCGGTGTCGCGCCTGAGCCCAGAGCTTCCACCATCACCGACTCTCACCTCGAAAGGCGGGCCAGAGCCTCATCTGCCCGCTGCGCTGTCACTGGAAACAGGACGCGCAAAGGGGACTTCAGTCGTGGTCCAATAGTTTCCCCGGAAACGCAGACGCTCCAATAAGTGGTCCCACCCAGGTAGCGACTGCGTCCCAACACAGAGAAATGCCACCCCCGCGTCCTCCCTGAGACAGCGCGCGAGGTCTCCAGAGGCCCGGGTACCCGGCTGTCCCCGGGAGTCCCCAGTGGGCGGTTTCACTCACCGTCCTCCTTGTCGTCAAACACCGGCCTCCGCGCGCTGGCTGCCGATATGGACGACATAGACATCCTCTTCTTCCACTTGCTCCACTGAAACAGGGGGCGCGGCTGCGCGCGAGCATCGGCGGCGTCCCGGGCCCGGGGCTGGCTGGCTGCGGGCGGCGGCAGGGCGGGGGACACATCAGAGCCTGCGGGGCGCGCACGACCGGGAGGCGGCGAACCGGGGGGCGCCGCGGCGCTGCTGCCCCTTCTCTCCGCGCCGCTCCTCATCGCCAGGCCTGGGTGTGCGCAGCGGCCACAGCTCGGAACATGGCCCGCGTCCGACCCCGCGAGAGCAGAGCGCTAAGGGCCGGCGTGCTCCCGGTATCAGCTCTGACTCGCCGGCAGCCGACCCGCCCGCGGATTGCGAACTGCGGGGCGGGGCCAGAGGGGTGGACTCAGGGTGGAGTCCAGAACCGGGGCGGGGCCAGGGCGGGGCTGGTATGAGATTCCTTTCCCGGCACGCGGCGTGGGCTACCCGCTAAAAAGGGTCTAGTTCGCGTAGGCTCGACCCTTGTTCTGAAAAGGCAGCGGAGATAAAAGCGAGAGAGGACAGATGCCAGTCGCCTTCCTCCTATCTCGAAGTGCCCAAGAGGCCAGAAATGAGGACTCTTTCCTTCACAGGGTTGCGGAGACCTTTGGGGACCCTGCAGGAATATTGTGACTGGCGAGCAATCGGGAATCCCCTGGGCCTTGCAACACTTGCTGTCTTCGTAGAAAAAGTCGATTGCAGATTTCTACCACTCGATCCTTAGAAACCTCAAACTTTAGGCCGCGGTTTTGCGCTGTCCGCATAATGGGGGTCGAGAAGTAGCTAAGCTGCCGTGTGGTGGCAGCAAGGTGCTATCCCGCTTTGAGGCCGCCAACGGCGTGGGATCCCTACGCCTGAGGAGGGTGGGAGTAGGGCGGAGTCTGGCACGCAAGCCCCGCCCAGAGCAGACATTAGGACCCTTAGCTACAAGAGGGCGCATACATACAGATGCGCTTGTCCAGAAACCTGGTTGTGCTTTCCCCTAGTCTAGCTCCTCTGACCTCTTTTTGTATAGCTTATTGGGCAGCAAATAGAGTCCCCTAGTACAGGTTTGCGCCAAAGTCCTGGTGAGGGACACAAATCATCTAGGGTCCTGAGTCCTCACTAGGGTCTTCAGTGCACATTGGAAAGCCTGGAGCGCAGTTTAGCCTTTCTGTCTCTGCTCCTTCACAAGGTCGGGATGCTTGGCTTCCAGTGTCTAAAGCCTTGTACATGGGAACCCTTTTTTAGTTTACTCAGTGGTTTGTCTTTTGGAAGTCTCTGCCTGCTTAAGTCCTGCCCTAAAACCTGGTCACAAAGATAGTCCCTATGTAGATTATAGATGACCACAAGGCAGCAGGTTCCTCTCTCATAATTTCTACAGCAGCTGTCAGCCACCACAGGTTCATTCCTCCCTACCTTAGGAATTCAGTAAGGTAAGGCTGGAAAAAAGGCAAAGGAATTCAGTAAGGCTGGAAAAAGCTAAGTAAAGATGACCCAAGTCTTCCCTGGGCCAGCATTTTAGGAGCTAGAATCCCACAGTTTTACATCTTGTCTTGGCTAAACAGGAGCCCTTTTTTCTTGGCCAGATAATGGATGAAGCTATCTGCTAACACAGGACAGAGCACTAGGGGCTTCAACTGTTTAGAGGCTATGGTGGGATCTGCAGTATAGCGTAGCTGAAAGTCAGCCTCACTACCACAGTCTCCATGGAGTCTCAAGGTAAGCTCTCCAAGACAGAGACAGCGAGATAAGTCCTGGCAGAGGTCTGCAGTTTTCTGCACTGCGCTCCATTATGACCTCGTAGGCCTACTGACACCTGCAGCATGGCCTGCTCAGACGAGGTCCTCAGCTTTCATTGTGTGGGATAGAGTGAAGGCCAGCTCACCCTGCACATCAGAATTCCCCAGGGGCCTTGATCCAAATAATGGCAACCTTTCCCTTCCAGACTTCTAAAAATGTCAGGAAATAAATAAAATGCAGAGTTACGTCCTTCCTCCCCACCTCACCCCCCCCCCCACTTCCTGAGAACAGCACAGGGAACAGAAGGAAGAAGAGAGTGTCATAGACAAAATAGTGGTGGGAGAGGGGCTGGGGGCATAGCTTGGTTGGTGATGTGCTTACCTGACACGTAAGCTTGAGTTCCATTCCCAGCACTCACAGAAAAGCCAGTCGTGGCCAAATGATCCTGTAGTCCTAGCATAGGAAGATGAGAAGGTAAGCTCTATGTATTTCTGGGCTTGCTGGCCAACCACTCTAGCCAAATAAGTGAGTTCCTGGATTAGTGAGGGACCTTGTCTGAAAAAATAAGTAACAGGTGAATTAGAAGAGTCAGTAAATCGATGCCTCTGACTGTCCAGGTATTAAATGGTTAATTTTGAATGCCAACTTGATTGGGTTGAGAAATGACCAATTGGTGTTTCCAGAGAAGACTGACATACCAGAAAGGGCAACCCTGAATGTGGGCCACGCCAACCCGATAGGATGGTGTCCTGTGGGATAACGGGGAAGGAGGTAGAAGCCTATTGGCACAGACGCCGTGCTGTCCCTGGTCCCAGCTCACCGGGATTAGCAGCTCTGTCCACTGCTGTTCTGCTGCAGTCTGGTGTTGTGATAAGACACTGACCAAAAGCAACTTAGGAGAGGAATGGGATTCTTCCAGTTTACAGACCACAGTCCATCCTCTGGGGAATTCAGGGCAGGAACTTGAAGCAGAAAGCACAGGGGAATACTTTGTGCCTCACCACAGGTTCACGCTTACTTGGCTTTCGTATACAGCCCAGGATCACCCATCTAGGGACACCATTGACACTTCTACATCAATTAACAATCAAGACAAACCACTATGGACACTCCTACAAGCCAGTCTGATCCAGACAATCCCTCGACTCAGGTTCCCTCCTCAGATGACTGTCAAGTTTAAAGTTAAAGCTAACTAGTACACTCAAGTACTTGTCACCTAGATAAAATGTCTGACTGAAAACTGGGAGATCCCTGCTTCTAGCCATAGATCAGGGTCTAGAGATTCAGAGGACAGGCAGTAAGAACCAGGCTAATGAAGACCTCGTAACAGGGATAAAAACAGGAACTGCCAGATATTCACTGCATCTCGCCCCCCACGGATGAGCCTGGAGTCTGAGCCAACCATGATCAAAACGGGAGCTAGAAGGCTAGTAGGGGGTTGCCAAGATCCCCAATATTTTCAAGAGTCTCAACATAAACACCAAGTCCCAAATTGTACCTGGGTATTTTCAGCTCTGTCTCGAATCTCCTCATCTAAATCAGGCCCATACCCACCCCTCCCCTCCATACCCACACATTTTCACTTTCAGTGGCTTCTGTTATCCTGGGTAAACTGCTGTCCAAAGCGTTAGCTGCAGAGGCTGAGAAGAGAATCCACTTAGTAATGTGCTCACAGCACAAGCCTGAGGACCTCAGCATGATACCTCTGCACTCATGTCAAAGGCAAAGGGGGGCGTTGTCCACTGGTGATACCAGCACTGAGGAGATGGGACCAGCTAGGGCTCAGCAAGTCTAGATCAACCATTTCTCCTCTCCATTATTAGAATCACTGGGCAGGTGCTCATGGTTAAGTAACCTTGACTTGACTTCACACCGGCTCCAAAGAATAACAGTGACACTAAGGATGTGGGCATACGCCCAAGAGAAAGTATGAGGCCCTTCCTGGAAGTAAAGGGGGAAATGCTCCCCTTACAAAGGAAATAAACAATCCTATAATGAGATTGCTAAGATTGGTGGTTAAGAATAAATCTTGTCTGTGGAATTATGAAGAAATATGTGTTGGTTTTGCTGGCTTACCAAACTGCTAAACTTACACCACAGTGTTTGACAAGATGGGAAAGCAAGTGTGTGTGTGTGTGTGTACATGCTATCCTCTATTTAAGGCTCTTCTGGGGGTCTTGGATATACTCAAAACCTCTCTCCACCTGGGGACCCAGCAGCTAGAAAACATGTTATGTGCTTCCAGGCTGTAAGACCAAGATGAGTACACGGCAGAAACTTCCATTCCGAGGAAAGAAATATGAAGTGGAGGAATCGCTAGGCCCAAGCAAGATGAAACCTAGTAGAAAGAACACAGGCCTCCCAAGATGCCTCTGCACTCCACGCTCCACCATCCTGGCATGGAGAGACCCCTGATGCCTCTGGGTGGCCGAGAGGTCCTTTTTCTCTGTCTTGAAGCACAGCACACATTTTCAGTGTAACAATCCCAGCTCGTCTTCTGCTCGCAGAATCATGGAAGCCCAGCGGCTTTCCCTCACTCTGTCCTGAATCTGTCCATCCGAGCACCAGCTGGCAGCATTTCTGCTGAGAGGACATTCTTTAAGGCCTCGTGAATCTCCTAGTTCTATCAGAAGAGCGCTCTGAAGACCTGGGCACCTGTCTCTGCTCCTCATTCAGTTTTATCACCTCGTCAACCATCTAGATATATTTTTTCCCATCATGGATTTCCTAATTTGAGCAGCTTTTGTGACCTGGATAGACCAGGAGGCTCCCAAGTGATGAAGTGCTAACTTGTTTCATTTAACAGATCTTGTTTGTCTCTTCCTTTTCTTCCCTACATTTTACAAAGACTCAACACCTTTATACTGTGCTTGAAAATCTCACCTTCACATCCAAGGTTCTCACTCCACATTAGACTTTTCACCCAACAGCAGAAAACTATTTCTTCCTGGTTTCTGCTGTGTTACCATGGGAAAGTGTTTCCTCCAATTTCTAGGAATGTTCTCACCTCTCCTTCCACCCCCAAAACCTTCCTAGGCCACATCTCTAACCATCTCTTTTAACACATTGTATAAGCCCCTTCCAGATGATCAAGGAATACTTCCTGTGCTGAAAGCCAGCTACATCCACAACATGCCTTTCCAGACACTCCTACATTAGGGTTTTATTAAGCTACTCCCAGACAAGTGAGCATACACATCTAGCCCCTGTCCACTAAAGGACCGACTCTGTAGGGGATACAGAATATCTTGCAGTTCACATATGGGCATTGGATGGACATGGGCGAAACAAGAATGTCACTCAACAATGCATGCATGTCTTAATAAATAAAAAGGAGGAAGAAGAGGAGCTTCAAAGAAAGAAGAATTTAAACATGATGCCAGTGAATGCATGGGTAAACAGAACCTGCCATAAATCTGTGAAGCAGAACCTTACAAGTGATATCAAAATAAATGAAATAAATCATCGGTCTTTTTAAGAAATCTCAGAGGGTGAGCAAGATGCTTCAGCTGGTAAAAGTGCTTGATATTTGTGGTGGTTTAAATATGCTTGGCCCAGGGAGTGGCACTATTTGGAGGTGTGGCTTTGTTAGAGTAGGTGTAGCCTTGTTGGAGGAAGTGTGTCTTTAAGGCCCCATCCTAGCTGCCTGGAAGCCAGTCTTCTCCTGTTTGCCTTCAAAACAAGATGCAGAACTCTTAGCTCCTCCTGAGCCATCTGGGTGCTGCTATGCTCTCACCTTTATGATAATGGACTGAGCCTCTGAACCTGTAAACCAGCCCTAAATAAATGTTTTCCTTGTAAAAGTTGTATTGGTCATGGTGTCTGCTCACAGCTTAGAACCCTAACTAAGACAACTTCCAAGTCTGATGACCTTGTTCCCAGAACCCATCATGGAAGGGAAGAGCTGACTCTCAAAAGCTGTCCTCTTAGCAGTGCATGTGCACCAAGGCAAGCACACACACACACAAACACACACACACACACACACACACGAGAGAGAAAGAGAGAGACAGATAGACAGACAGACAGAGACTGAAGGAAAGAGACAGGGAGATCTAAAAAAATAAAGCAATAAAATTATAAAAACTCTAGCCTTGCAGGATAAGAAGGAAATTTTCCATGTCAGAAATGAAGAAAGGGTCAGCAATAGAGACCAAAGACACATTAAAGGAATATTATGGAAGTTTCCCTCCAATACATTCTCAACTCAGATGATAAATGGAGAAATTCTTTGAAAAATGTAATGCTTACACAATTCTTAGAATAGGAAGTAGAGCAGTTCCATATTACTGAGTGTGAACGTGCCCAAAGGGTCAGGCATTGAAAGCTTGGTCCAACGCTGGTGGGTCACGGGGATTCTCACGTCATCCATGGGTGAATGATCTGGATCCAGTGTGGATGGACCCCGAGGACGCAGGACGTATCAGAGGAAGCTGATCATGGAGCTTCTCCAGGTGTGTCATCCCAAACCCTTCTGGCCGTGAGACTTTGCTGTGCCACACACTCATTATGTGATGCTCTGGCTGAAGCAATGGAGCCAGCCAGCCAGCCTTCCTGCCTTTTTTCTTTTCCTTGTTTTTTTTTTTTGTTTGTTTGTTTTTTTGTTTTTTTGTTTTTTTGTTTTTTTTTTTTTTGAGACAGACTCTCACGCTGGCCTCCTATCTACTACCCAGCTAAGGATAACTTTGAACTCCTGGTCCTCCTGCCTCCATCTCTCAAGTACTAGGATTACAAGCATGTACACATATAACGCAACCCATATGTGTAAAATAAATGGCGTAATTAAGCTGTGTGTGGTGGTGCATACCTGTAATTTTACTAGCACTGTGGAAGCAGAGGTATGTGGGTTCAAAAACCATCCTGACTATATAACAATACGATAGTAAGCAGTTAGCTGTTGAACTTAGCAACCTGAATTCAATCCCCTGGATCCACATAGTGAAAGAAGAGATCCAATTCCTGCAACTAACCTCCAACCTCCACACACCCTGTGATGCATATACACAAGCATGCACGCACTCACACACACACACACACACACACACATACACACACACACACACACACACGCACGCACAAAATAGATAAATTAATGCAATGATATTTTTAGAAGAAGACTCTGCCTCAAAGAAACAAGGGGAAAGCAAAACATGTAATTTAAAACTTCCCCACAAAGAAGACTGAGGTTGGCTGAGGCTCTGAATACCCACACAAGAGCAACGCATGAACCCTTACACGAATAATAATTCAAAGTGAAGCAGAAGTTTCACTAAATCTAAACCCTAACACTTACTAATGCTCTAATATGGGGGGTAGACAGAAGGTAGCAGATCTGAAACAAAAACCATGATCCATTAAAAAAAAAACATAAGTTGAACTTCGTTAACAGTAAAAACTTTGGTGCTGCAGTGAGTACCACTAAGAAAATAAAAAATCAGAGTTGGAGAGATGGCTCAGCGGTGAAGAGCACTGACTGCTCTTCCAGAGGTCCTGAGTTCATTTCCCAGCAACCACATGGTGGCTCACAACCATCTGAAATGGGATCCGATGTCCACTTCTGGTGTCTAAAGACAGTGACAGTGTACTCATCATATATATAAAATAAGGAGATAAAATCTTTTTTAAAAGAAAGAAAGAAAGAAAGAAGAAAGAAAGAAAGAAGAAAGAAAGAAAGAAGAAAGAAAGAAAGAAAGAAAGAAAGAAAGAAAGAAAGAAAGAAAGAAAGAAAGAAAGAAAGAAAGAAAGAAAGAAAGAAAGAATAAAAATCAGACTGGGCCAAGTCAGTGGGTGAGGCCAACAGCAAATCTAGAACCAAACTTGTACCCAGAGCACATAAAAGACTCTCACACCCAATTACAAGAAAACAACTCAATTGTAAAGTGGATAGAACACTTGAACACACGCTACAGTAAAGGAGTCATATGAACAGCTACCAGAACCATAAATCTGTGGCCCACAGTCACAAACCACCAGGCAAGGGAAATCTAAAGCACAATCAGGTGCCATGATCCACTCGGAAGACTGAAAAGGCGGTAATAAAGCAAACACCACCAAGTGCTGGAGGTGGCCGGTCTGGAACACACATCTGACTCACGGAAAGTGGTACAGCTGTTTTGGAAAACGCTGTCTTAAATTTTTAAGCATACTTAGCATGCAGCTCAGAAATGTAGCAATATAAAATACATGCCAACTCGGAATATGAATATTCATGGAAGCATTATTTCGTAATAACCGGAAGCTATAAATAGCCCAAATGGCTGTCCCCTGGTGAATGGACACAGAAAAGCCTATCAATGCCAGGAAGTGCAACGGAGCAAGGAAGTGTAATGGGACACTGGCGCCTGCTGTGGCACCGATGAGCCTCAGCCACCACCTACCAAACAAAAGGAGCCATGTGGGAGCCTGCACATCACAGGATGCCGTCTGTGAGAAATGCCCAAAAGAGCAAAGCACAGAGATAGACAGGAAGCCGGTGCTCACTGGGCTGGGTGGAGTGGGACAGACCGCAGACAGGCTTCCGAGTGCTGAGCACAGAGGCTCTCTGAGGCTAAACTGCGTTGGCAGGGACTACGGACACACTGGGAATCTTCACAGTCGACGGAGGCCAAAGTTTTTCTTTCCTCTGTCACCTTTTCATCTCCACAGAGTGTTGCAGTTAGAATGTAAAATGTCCCCCACAGGCTCGTGTGATTGACTAATTGGTCTGCAACTGCTGATGCTGTTTGGAAAGGTTTTCTAAAACCTTTGTGATGTGTGGTCTGGTTCTGACCCAAGTCCTCGGCATCATCGTCTGGCCGACATGTGACAAACTGAGACAGATGCACTCTTGTGTCATGTGGCATACACACACAGTAATGATGATGATGATGATGATGATGATGATGATGATGATGATGATGATTTTAGATAAATACATGGACAAAATCTTGACCTGTGAGAGATCAAATTAAAATCTCGAATTATAAAACCTGCCTACGGGCTTGTCAAGAGTGAAGACCCCATCTAGGTTCTGGGAAGGAAGCCATCCTCCTTTTTGCACCAATCCCATCCTTGCTCCCGAGGGAATCCAGAATCTTTAGAAAAGGGCCAAACCAATTCCTGGCATCATCTGGGTTTAGCAGCCCACAATCCTCTTTTCAAAATAGGCTTAAAGTCTCATCCACTTTTGACACAATGAAAAAAAAATAGCAAGTTTTGTAGCACAACATCATCTATGGGGGTACTAAGAAGGGACAACCACCTGCCTGTGCTAGGGACTTCCCACCAGAAGCTCCTGGAAGGTTTGGGTCTTTCCGATAGGCATTATTTGCATTGGATATAAATTGTAGCATTCCCTAGAGAGGTAGTAACCCCAAGGTCAAGGTCATTGTCTATAGTAACTAGTCATCCCTATGTACAGACAGACCCAACCCAGCATCCCAACCAGACTCGTGAGCGTCTCTGCTCAGAGCTTGCCCAGAGCAGACACGTATGAGGAATGGAGGCACAGCTTCACAATATGGTTATACCTGCTGACCTGGCCTCAGACGCTCCGCAGATGCTCACCTGGGACAGAATCCTAGGAGTGTCATTATTCTTAATTGAGATCTAAAATTGTGGGCAGAGCACTCTCTGGGCAGGGGATGCTGGACTGTAACCAGTGAAGAAGGTCAGTTGAACACTAAGCAGGCATGAACTCCTCCTGTTTCCTTCTGACTGTGGATGCAATGTGACCAGCTCACCCCTCTAGATCCTGTCACTGTGATTTTCCCACCATGATAGACTGTAACCTGAACTCTGAGCCTTGATAAACTTTTTTTAAAAGATACGGAGCGCGTTAGAAATTTTTCATGTCATCCTGTTCAGAGGCCGTGTTAATCCCTCTACCATTTCGATTTTAGTAGATGTGCTGCCAAAGAGAAATTAACTTTTACCATGCTTTGGTCAGAGCACATTTAAACACAAAATCAATTTCTTTTTAAAAATGAATTATTTTTATTTTTTATGTACATTGGTGTTTTGCCGGTATGTATATCTGTATGCAGATTCTGGATTCCCTGGAACAGGAATTACAGTTTTTAGCTGCCAAGTGAGTGTTGGGTATTGAACCTGGGTCCTTTGGAAGAGTAGACAGTACTCAACCTCTGAGCCATCTCTCAAGCCCTGATCAGAGGATTTTATCAAATGCTGTGGCAAAGGTAACTAAGAGGCTGGCTGAGCTTTAACTTTTCTGTTGTGTTAAAATGGGTATCTACACACACAGAGTGGTAGCCCATGCCTAGCTCAGGAGGCACAGGCAGCAAGATTACTGTGAATTCAACACCAGCCCCAGACAGCCAGGAATACACACAGAGATACCTGTCTGTAAATACACACACACACACACACACACACACACACATAGCATAAATGGCCCCCGTAGACTCATGTATTTGAATGTTTAACCACTAAGGAGTTGAACTCTTTGAAAGGATTAGAAGGTGTGGCTTTGTTGGAAGAAATATATGGGGGGGGGGAGGGCTTTGAGGTTCCAAAAGCCCATACCAGGCCCAGGCTTGTTCTTTATCTGCCCATGGGTCAGGACACTCCAACACCATGCCTGGCATGCCTGCCACCATGCTCCCTGCCACGGTGATAATGGACCAGGCTTCGGAAACTGTAGCCAAGACCTCAATGAAATGCTTTCCTTTGTAAGAGTTGCTCTAGATAGTGTTCACAACAATAGAACACTGAGCGAGGAACATAAGAATGTCCTGAAATGTAACAAGGAAGCACCCACAGGTGGCCTCCACCTAGCAGCTCATGTCAGTCATCTGGCTAGGTCTCTTTGCCTGGACAGGAATCCTGGGTAGGTAAACAAACTCTTCAGAGGCTGATCAGCAGTGAATAGTGATCCCAGGCTTGCAGGAGAAGCAGCAAGTGCTGCCCTCTAGTGTTACAGATCTGGTGCAGTCCTTGGGTAACTATATCCTGAAATTTCAGGTCCTCAGAGAAATCCAGGTTACTCAACCCTTGACAGTGGTGGCTCTGAGGGCATCCACTGCTGCCCTATAGCAGGTGCGGTCTCTGTCACTGATGCCATTATCTCCGAAGCCACTCATCAGGTACTGGTGCTTCTTCCTTCATATTACCAGCTCAGCACACGCTACTAAAAGCACGGAAGAAAAATATACTCGGGGAGCCTTTTATTAAACCTAAGATTGAAATACCAGAGAGGGAGTGTAGGAGGTTGTCTCTCCTAAGAGACCCTGGGCAGCACCAATTAGAGCACACTGCCCATGCAAACAGAGGCTTGTGTTTGAACCAATGGCCGAACTGGCCTTTTTGAAAAAAAATTAATGTTATAGCATTTTATTATGTTCTAAATACACATTGGACCAATATAGGAGGATGCCAATACGTAAAGTAACTGCAAAGATAAACAAAATTGTTTTATTAATCTATGATTTCATTTGTTTTTTACTAGCTTTGAATATGTCATTGAAAGTGAATATGCAAAATTATGAGGAAATAGAGTTTCATTGTGTTGAAGGCATATTTACCAGCTGATTTTCATCTGTTGCCTACTGCGGTAGATACAATTTGATACACGATTACCATTATTGAAGCTCAGACAAAGTATCTATAGGCAGACTGCAGATGGCAGCACACATAAATTACCTTCCCAGCCACTTGCCTCGCTGTTTATAAAATACCAAATACCAGAGGGTCTTCATTATGAAAACAAACAGGCAAACAAAACAAACAAGAATTTAGAAAAAAGAAAGGGCAGGCACTAGAAGCACACACGGAGAGACACCCTTAAAGACACAAAATCGGAAACCATAATACACCAGCAGAAGACCAGTAAGACAAAATAAATAAAAAATAAAAGCCCAAACAAAGCAATATGTGTACAATAATACCAGACTTCATTGTATCCTGGCCATATACTTCTGGACATGGGGGTGACCCTTGTGTGAGTCATTACCCATGAGACTTCATTGGAGGAAATTATTTTTCCTTTGCAAGTGAATGTCAGTTAGGGATAGCTTCTTGGTAGAGTTTTTAGGGGTGGAAGCCTCTATCCACTTCCTCGTCTCAGTGCTGGGACCCGATCAGGCCCACAGCACATCCTGTTCATCCTACCACAGTCTCTGTGAGTTCCTCTTGTGCCTGGAAGACACTACTTCCTTGGTGTCATCTGTCCTTCTGGCTCTTAAAATCTTTGCGTCTGCTCTGCATGGACCCCTGACCTCTGAGGGAAGGGGTTTGAGGAAGACAGTCCATTTAGGACTGAGTGTTCTAAAGTCTCTCACCCTCTGCACATTGTCCAGCTGTGGGCCTCTGTGTTAGTTCCTGTCTACTGTGCAAGGAACTTTCTCTGATGATGACTGAGCAAGGCACTGATCTATGGGTCTAGAATGCTCTGACAAATCTTTTTATTGCTATGTTCCTTTAGCAGAACAACAGTATTTGGTTTTCCCCAGAGTTATATAGTTTCCATATGATCCCTCAAATGGCCACTAGTGTTAGTTGTCCCTCCCTGTATCCCTCCTTCCCTCCTCTTTCCTCCCCCCTCTATTTAATCCTTTGCTCATCACCCCCATGCCTTTGCAAAGCTATATATTGTTTTCCCTTCATTGGAAGACCTCCTCCTTTTCCCTAGTCTACATCTAACCTCTGTGTATCATGCCTCTTGTAGCATGCCTATCAAAGGCTTAAAAACTGGCATCCATATATAAGAGAATATATACAATATTTGTCTTTTGGGGTCTAGGTAACCTTACTCACAACACTTTCTTCTTAGCTCCAACCATTTATTTACATATTTTATAATTGTGGGGTTTTTTAACGGCCAAATAATATTCAATTATATAAATATACCACCTTTTTTTTAATCCATTCATCTGTTGATGGGCATCCAGGGTGTTTCTAATTTCTGGCTATTATGAGTAGAGCAGTGGTGAGCATGAATGAGCAAGTGTCTCTGCAGTAGGATGTGGAGTCCGTTGGGGACACGCCCAAGGGTGGTATAGCCAGATCTTGAGGTAGATCTATTCCCAGCTTCCTGAGTAACTGCCACGCTGATTCCCATAGTGGCTGTACAAGTTTGCACTCCCACCAGCAGTGAATAAGTGTTCTCCTTTTCCCACACCATCACCAGCATGAGCTGTCAGTTGTTTTACTGATCTTGCCCATTCTGAAATCTCAGAGTAGTTTTGATTTGCATTTCCTTGATGATTAAGGACGTTGAACATTTCTTTACGTGCTTCTCGGACATTCGTGTTTCATCTTTTGGAAACTTGGTTTAGATCTGTACTCCATTTTACTTGTTTTCTTCATGTTGCCCTTTAGTTCTTTGGTTTAGATATTAGCCCTCTATTGGAAGTATAATTGGGAAAGAGCATTGCCCATTCTGTAGGCTCTGCTTTCTTCAGTCAGTGTCCTCCTATACAGAAGCTTTCCAGTCTCATGAAGTCCCACTTATTATTGATCTTAGTGCCTGTGCTAACAGTTCAGAAATTCCTTCCCTGTGCCAATGAGTTCAGGTCTATTCCCCACTTTCTAGTCTATCAGGTTCAGTGTATCTAGTTTTATGTTGAGGTCCTTGATCCATTTGGAGCTGAGTTTTGTGTGGAGTGATAAGTATGGATCTGTTTGCATTCTTCTGCATGCTGAAATCCAGTTTGACCAGCCCCATTTGGTGAAGATGCTGTCCTTTTTCCCTGTGCATTTCTGTCTTCTCAAAAAACAGGTGCCTCTGAGCTGGAGAGCTTGCTCAGAGGTTAAGAGCACTGCTCTTCTAGAGGTCCTAAGGTCAAGTCCCAGCAACCACGTGGTGGCTCATAACCATTTAAAGATCTAGTGCCCTCTTCTGGCCTGCAGGCATATATGCAGGCAGAACAGCGTATGCAATATAAATAAATCTTTAAAAAAGAAAGAAAAACAGGTGTCCATAGGTGTGTGGGCGTGTGTGTGGATCTTCAGATTGACTTCAGTCTGTTTTTATGACAATACCATGATGTTTTCATTACTATTATTTTTATTACTCTGTAGTACAATTTGAGGTGGGGGTGGTAATATCTCCAGCAATTCTTTTACTACTCAGGATTGCTTTCGTTTTTTGTTTTTTTTTTGTTGTTGTTGTTGTTGTTTTTTTTTAATGTTCTGTGTGAAGTTGTGTTTGGATTTCTGTGAAGAAATGTTTTAAAATTTGAAGAGAATTGTATTGAAACCGTAGACTGCTTTTGGTAGGATGACCATTTTCATATATTAATCCTACCGATGTATGGGTATGTAGATTTTCCCATCTTCTGGTGTCTTCTTCAAACTCTTTCTTCAGTGTCTTAAATGCTCTATTATACAATTATTTTACTTGCTTGATTAAAATTATCAAGGGTTTCAGGGTTTTGTTTGTGCTTGTTTGGAGTTTTTGTTTTGCTTTGCTTTGTTTGTTTGTTTGCTATTGGAAAAGGCATTGTTTCCATGATTTCTTTCTCAGTCTGTCATCTGTGTATAGGAAAGTTACTGATTTTTGTTGTTAGTTTTGTATCTTGCTACTTTGCAGAACATGTTTATCAGCTGTAGAAATTTCCTGCTACATATTTTAGGGTCTTTTATGTATAAAATTATATATGTAAATAAAGATACTTTAACTTCTTTCTTTTTTATTCGTGTTCCTTTGATCTCTTTCTGTCATCTTATTGCTCGAGCCAAGAATTCAAATACCTATATTAAATAGGTATGAAGCATGGACATCCGTGTCTTATTCCCAGTTTTAGTGGAAATGCTTTGAGTTTCTCCCCACTTAGGTTGATGCTGGCCCTGAGCTTGCTATATGATTGCCTTTATTATATTGAGGTATGTCCATTTGCTTAGTCTCTCCAGGACTTTTATCCTGAAGGGATGCTGTATTTTGCCAAAGGCCTTTTCTGCAGCTAATGATCAGATGCTCTTTATCCTTCAGTCTCTTTATATGGTGGGTTACTTTTATTGATTTATAATGTTTTACCATCCCTGCATTTCTGGGATGAAGCTTACTAGATTGTGGTGAGTAATTTTTTAAGTGTTTTTGGATTTAGTTACTATTTTATTGAGCATTTTTGCTATGCTCATACAAGAAATTGTTCTGTAATTTTCTTTCTTTGTTGGGTCTTTGTGTGGTTTAGGTAGTAGGGTAATTGTGGCCTCATAAAAAATAGTGTTGCTTCAATTTATATTTTGCAGAATAATTTGAGGAGTACGGATGTTAATTCTTCTTTCAAAGAGTCCATTTGGCCCTGGTTTTGTTGTCGTTTTATTGGGGGAACTTTTAATTACTGTTTCTATTTACTAGGTGTTATGAGTCTTTTAAAATTGTTTACATGATCTTGATACAACTTTTGTAGGTTGTATATATCAAAAATAACAATTTCTTTAGGTTTTCCAGTTTAATGGAGTAATGTATTTTTAATGTATGTCCTTGGATTTCCATTGTAATGTCTTTTGTTGGTCTATGTCTCTTGTATGTATAATGTAATCTATTGTAATGTTCCTTTTTCATCTCTAATTTTATCAATTTGGATCTTTTCCTCTTTTAGTTAATTTGGCTAAGGGTTGATCAATCTCATTTTCTCAAAGAACCAACTCTTTCTTTGATTCTTTGTATTGTTCTTGTTGTTTCTACTTTATGGATTTCATCCCTAAGTTTGATCATTTCTTGCTGTCTACTCTTTTGAGTGTTATTTCTGCCACTAATATGAGCTCTGTCCTGTTTATTAATTTATTTCACTTACTGCTATGAACTCACCTCTTAGACCTGCTTTCATTGGGTCCCATAGATTTAGTTATGCTGTGTTTTCATTTTTATTCAATTCCACATGTTTTTAAATCTCCTTAATTTCTATCTGGACTCATTTTTCATTCATCTCAGTTTCCTTGAGTTTGCACACTTTCTGTCATTGATATCCAGCTTTAATCCATGGTGGTCAGTTAAGACGAAGACTACTATTTCAATTTTCTTATATCTGATGGGACTTGGTTTGTTGTCCACATATGTGGCCAGTTTTGGAGAAAGTTACATGAGCTACTGAGAAAAGGGCAAGTTCTTTTGTATTTGGGTGAAATGTTCTGTCTAAATCTACTATGTCCATTTGATTTGTGCTGTCATTTAACTCCAGCATGTCTGTTTAGCTTTTGTCTGGAGTTGGATATGGATGCCATCCACTATCACTGTGTGAGGGTTAATATGTGGATTTTAGCTATAGTAACAATTCTTTTATGAACTTGTGTGCCTTTGTGTTTGTTGCATAAATGTTTTAAAATGTGGTATCTTCTTGCTGGAGTTTTTCCATTTAATAAGTATATAATAACTTTCCCTATCTCTTCTGATTAATTCAATTTTAAAGTTTTGATTTAAAGTTTATCTTGTTCAATATTAAAATGGCTGCTCCTGCTTGTTTCTTGAGTCCATTTGCTTGGGAAATCTTTTCCATCCTTTACCCTGAGGTGATGTTAATCCTTGATAGTAAGGTGTGTTTCTTGGATGCAGCAAAAATATAAATCCTGTTTTCTAATCCAACCTGTAAGTATATATCTCTTTATTGGGGGAATTGAGATCATTAATATAGAAAGTTATCAATGAACAGTGTTTATCGATCCCTGTTATTTTGTTGTTACAATGTGTGGATTCCCCCCTTCTTTTGATTTGCTACTATGGAATTATTTTTTTGTGTTTTCTTTGGTATGTTTAACCTGTTCAGACCTTCTAGCTCCTTCTGTAGAGAGGGATTGGTAGATCGAAATTGCTTAAATTTGGTTTTATTATGAAATGGTTGTTTGTTGGTTGGTTGGTTGGTTGGTTTTGGTTTGGTTTTGTCTATTGTGATTAAAAGTTTTGATGAGTAGAGTAGTCTAGACTGGAATCTGTGGTCCCTTAGAATCTATAGAACATCTGTCTTGGCCCTTCTGGTTTTTTAGTCTCCATTAGAGTCAGGTGTTATTCTAATAAGTCTGCATTTATATGTTGCTTGGCCTTTTCACTTGCTGCTTTTAATATTCTTTAATGTATATGTGTGTGTGTGTGTGTGTGTGTGTGTGTGGTGTTTTGTCTACTTCTTCTACCTTGATAGGCAACCTTCTATAGGTTGCAGAAATTTTCTTCTATTATTTTGTTCAAAATACTTTCCTTCAACATGGGTTTCTTCCCCCCATTCCTATTATTTATAGATTAATTTATTATTAATTTATAGATTTTTTTCATAGTGTCCCAGATTTCCTCAATGTTTTATTCCTGGATAATTTTTTTAGAAATAGCATTTTCTTTGACTGAGGTAGCAATCTCTTCTACCTTGTCTTTAATGCCTGAGAATCTCTCTTCCAACACTTAATTTGGCAGATGAAGTTTAGTGATTTTTTGATTGACTTCCTAAATTTTTCTTTTCTGGTTTTTTTTTTCAGTTTGGGTTTTCACTGATGTTTTTCAGTCTATTTCTGTGTTGTGAATTGTTTTCATTATTTCATTCTATTGTTTGTGTTTTTGCAGATTTCATTATGGGACTTATGTCCATATCCTCTTTAAGGCCTTGGACATATTAATCACTGTCTTGAAGTCTTGCTCTTGTGCCTCAGCTCTATGACATTTTTCCTATCCTACTGTAGTAATCAGGGTTACTATGTTCTAGTGGAAGCATGCTGTCTTGGCTGTTAATATTTGTACGTTTGTAGAGAGACCTGGGAGGACAGTCACCTGAAAACAGGCTACTACAGGCTCTGAGTGAGACAGGCGAGATCGTAACCGTGGAAAGGAAAGACTGAAAATTGTCAACCTGAGTCCTACCTAGCCTGGTGTGACTGCTGGGAGTCCCAGGTAGGATGCATTGGTAGTGCCACAGGAGGATGCTGGGTCCACACCAAAGCTCAGTCAGGTCTCCAGAGAGCAGAGACCCAGTGAATGGAGAGGGACCTACAAGCCTCTGTTTTGTTCTTTTGCCAGAGAGAGGGTCTCGGCCTGGTATTCTGAACTTTGGGCCCTCCACTTCCAGAGTTATGGGTTCCAGGCATGTGACACAACATCCAGTTTGTGCAGCACTGGGGCTGGAACACAGGGCTTTGAGTATGCTGAGAAAGCACCCTTCCCAGGAAACCATGGCTCTGGGTTCATAGTCTATGTGTTCATTTTCAGCACAGCAGGTTTTATGGTCGAAGCTGGTCTAACAAATACTGAGTTCTGAACATGAATCACAAAAGCACTTCCTAAAAGTGGACAAGCTGACGCTGAAGAGAGGTGACACAGTTCTCTGTCCTCTTCACATGTGACACACTCCAGAAAGCAACAGCTCCCCCCAAGTGTGTTTGTTTCTGAGGCATACAGCGTGTGTATTCTTTTTCAAAGACAGTTACCATCTGTTTTACAGCTTCTTTGAAAACCAGTGTAACAAGCTAAAGAAGCAGAAGTGATCAGAATTGAAAAGAAATAGATTCAAAGTCCAAGTTCTTAGAAGCCACAGAGACCAGAAATAAAACACTAACTAGTCTCCAAATAATCGGAAAGTCTCTCATTGCTCCAGATGCTTTTACCAAATGTGGCTTTCCCATGGTTACTCCTGACCCATTATCATTCCAAAACAGTTGGAAGCCGACTTTCTAATCATTTTAAAGCAATATTCAGAAACAAGAATTCTGTTCATCTGTATACCACAGGAAACTGTATCTGACATTATTCATAGACCTGCTTTTGGTGGCATCCACAGACCACCTTTATTGGTGGCCTCTGACAGTACCAACTGCTCTGACCATCTCTCTGAAGGTAGTTACTGCCTGCTTCCCCCCACCTTCCCCATCAGTCTCTGTTATCACCAGTCACAGCGATTTTCTTCTGGGCCACCAGGGGGCAGTGTGCTCCCTAAGTGAAATGGCTGCAGGGTAGCCACTCCAACTGAAATGGCCTTAGCTGGGGCTGTCAGGCCTTCAGGAACCAGAACAAGCACTTGCAGTTGTCTCAGGACATCTATGAGTTGTTGAAAACAGTTGTGATGGCCTAAATGTTTGACTGGAGATTTGACTGGCAAGCCTTTGGCTCGAGGCAGCATGGGCAGCAAAGGAGAGTCCAACAGATGTTAATTGGAGATCCAAATCACCCCACCTCCCATGGTCTTTACTGACTAACAGGAAGACGAACAGGAAGGAGTGCTTACTGTAAGAAAATTAGAGAACTTAACATGAGCACTAACCACGACGTTAAGTGTTTTGACAGTATTTAACATCTGCCCAAATACCCAGGAAGATGGACTCTCCCTCCTCTATCTGACTCTGGCACTGTCATCAGCCTCCCACACCCATTTCCTGCCTCTCCCTGGCCTGGGCTGAGTGACTCCCTCCACAATTAGTCAGCTCTCCCTGCCAAGTTAGTCCTGCAGTCTGCTTAACACACCAGATTTATTCCTGGCTTTTGTGGTGACTGGGAGAACAGATGCAGGCATGGTGGGTCTGGTTCCTTTGGAGGTCTCTCTCCCTAGCCTGCAGATGACATTTCCCTAAGTGCTCACGCGCCCCATACCTCTGTGGCAGTGTCCTGGGTTCTTCTTACAAAGACACTAGTCACACTGGATCAGGGCCCACTTACAGAGCCACAATTCAGTGTGGTGACCTCCCTAATGGCCTTGTTTCCACATGATGACACGATGAAGAACTGGGGTCAAGATGCCAATGTGTGAACACAGATTCTGCCCCTGATAAAGCTGCAGCCAGGGACTTTTCCAGACAATAAAGACTTCTCTAATTGCTCTTTGGTAAGATCATCTCCCTAGTACCTTCCAGGAACCTTCAAAGTGTTTCTTGTCCATTGAGCAACTGCATGTTGGCCCTCCTGGGGGGCCCGTGTACACACCCTGATGGCCTCACACGGGCCAGCCCATTCCCATTTTCTTGTTTCCCTTCTCTGATCTCACTGAATCCAGCTCCATGCTCTCTTTTCCCTCCTTCTCCCTTTATGAATCCCAGATGTAGTGACATTTTTAGAGTTTTGGTTTCTTTAAAAACAACAACAACAACAACAACAACAACACAGAAAATAGTATAAGACTATCTATTTAATTAAGAATTTTGTTATGGGATATGGGGCTGCTTCACATTGTCCCTGGCAGGTGACTATGATTTACCTTGTGCTCTAGCAGGGGCGTGATTTTGCCAGCGGCAGATAGTTTCTGCTATTGTGTTACATGTGGAATTCTGGAAACTTTTCAAAAGGTATACAAATGCTAGGACCCCGAGAGGTAGGGTGGGTTGGTGGTGGTTGGTAGTTGTGGTTTGTTAAGTAGTCATACACAAAGGAGGGGGTGAGAGAAAGTGTTAGAGGTTGAAAGGGTGGAAGAAAAGGAATGGAGAAGGGTGGAAGAAGAAAGAATCTAGAAAGTAGCAAAACACAGCTCTGCCCAGAGACCTAGAGTCCAGGATAAAGTCAGCTTGCTCAGGCTCAGCCCCGCCCCAGGCTCTTGCCCCATTACAGTAGTTATTACAGAGCAGGCCTGTTCTGAGGCCTTGGCAGTCTGCCTTACTTATTAGTGACAATGTGAACTCATGTCCAATCCACAGCCCCATTCTGTACACCCCTGGCATGTCCTGCCATCCCTCTCCCCAGCCTGGGACTATGGGATGCTCCTCTCTCTTCTTTTGCCTTAGCATTGTCTTTCACTCTTTCTGTCACTTACTTTTGCTCAGCTTTAGCCATCGCAAGGGTGTGTCACACTGAGGCCCCTTCACACTGCTGCTGACAACCATTTCTCAGTCAGTAAGAGGTGTGAGGTGCTCCACTGACTCATGAAATTCACTAATCCATGTGTTCTCTGCTGCTGGCAGCCATTGCTCAGTCAGTAAGAGGTGTGAGGTGCTTCACTGACTCATGAAATTCACTAATTCATGTGTTCTCTTGCCCTGTGCAGTTCTTAGATTGATCAAGTGGCATGGCTGCAGACACACTGGCCCAGCAGAAGTGCATCTCCAAGAGCTGCTCTAAGAAGAACCTAGAGTCATAAGATGTGACCACTGTATACAGAACTCAGATTTATATAGTACCCAGTGGTTCCCCAAGGTGCCTACAGACACCAGTTCGCAGCAGGGGGACCCTGTGATTGCTAGCACATGGACATTACACCAAGCATTCCATTTTGCCCGTCAAATATCTATAATAATATCACACACACACACACACACACACACACACACACACACACAGGTCAGAGAAGAGGGTTAGATATGAAAAATGAGGTTTGCACCCTAGGGGAAAGATTTAGCGAGCTGGTAGATGGTCCAGGGGAAGAGATGGGTAACTCTAAGGAAGGACCATTCTGAGTGGGGGAGGGGCACAGAGGATTGCTAGCAATGTGAGCCAAGGTCAGGATGCAGACGTGTAATAAAATGGCAGGAAGAGGCTGAGAAGAGCCTGAGCAGAGGACATGATCCTTACCAGGCACAGAGTGGCACTTGGTGTGCACCTAGACACACAGGAGCGGGGGTTTCCCGAGGGTTTTAGATTCCTTCACTGAAATGGCCGTGGGGCTGGCAGCAGCCTTTTCAACAGCAGCCAGCAAGCAATATCTTTAAAATTCTGATAGAAAATTGCTGTCAACAAGGAACGCCGTACCAGTTAAATAGTCATTCAAGAATTAGATGAAAATAAAGAGGGTAAATTCATAAGCTTAAGGAGACCAGCCTAGAAACACTTGCCAAGAGAACTACTCAGCAGAGGCATTTTAGCTGGATAATGAGTGAGCACGGAAAATGGCAAGATGAGTTCCTACATATAATTAACTACCCAATACAAAGCCAATTTGATGGGGTTTTTAAGGGAAATTAAAACGCAAGACAACCGCAGGATGAAGCAATGGGCTGAGATGGCATTGTGCTGGAGTACCCAGTGGCTCCCCAAGGTGCCCGTGGATGCCAGTTCCTAGTAGGGGGGACCCTGTGATTGCCAGCACATGAACAGTACACCAAGTGTCTCATTTTGACAATCAAATGTGCATAAATTAATGTCCAATTTTGGATATAATTATATTTTCCTAATAGCAGGGAAGATGTGAGTGTGTGTGTGTGTGTGTGTGTGTGTGTGTGTGTGTGTGTGTGTCTACACACATATGTGGGTGGATATATATACATATGTAGAGGTTGAATGTCAACTGTGGATGTTGTCCCTAAGGAACTGTCAATCTTGATGTTTTGTTTTGTTTTGAAGCAGGGTATCATTGGCATGGAGCTCATTGGAGTGGTTTAGGCTGGCTGGCCAGTGAGCCCTCGGAATCAACTTGTCTGTTTCCTAAGAGCAGGAATCAAAGGCATACACTGCTGGGCCTGAATTGTCAAATGGATTCTGGGGGTCCCATGAGTGTGTGGTAAGCATTTCACTGAGAGCCACCAGAAAGGGCCCTCCTGATGGCATGTGTGGCCAGGCAGAAATGGCCTGCCTACTCTGCCTCCTAAAGCTCCTCACTGCACCTCTTGACCCCAACCTTTATCAATACTCAGGGGAAATTAAACTGCCAGAACCCATCTCTGCAGTGTTGATGCGACATCAGGAGACATTTGATCGAAGGGCTACTGGACTCCCACAATTCTTGAGGTTTCTAGGTTTTATCGGTTTTTTTGTTTGGGGATATTTTCTTACAACTTACTCCTATCTCAGTTTCAGTTCTAAGGAATCTATTAGTAAATGAATTGAAAACCTATTATTTAAGTTTATTATTGCATTCATATAGGGAATAGCACAGGACAACTTTGTGGAATTGGTTCTCTTCTACCTAGGTTTTAAGAATTAACTCATCTTGCTGGCCCAAATAAACCAAATTTGTTGTTTCAGATCGGACTTCTGCTTTGGTTCCATCTTATACCTTCAGTTCCGTCCTGCTTTGCTGCTTCAAAAATGTTTAGCAAGAATTATATCAATGGGCACACTAACTAAGGGCACAATTCAATGTCCAGGTCAGTTCATTTCCAATTGTTTCCCTTATATTTGATCACGTGTCATGTTGCCCTATGTGTGACATATTACTCACTAAAAACTGTGGAACTTGCTAAGATTTCAACTTCTGCCCTCCAGAAAGCAGTGACCCTTATCACCTCATTGCTCAGGGTCCTCTGGGGTCGGCAGCAAGGCTTCTATCCCCACCACATCTGGTATTAAGGCGGTTTACTGTGTTCCAGTAATTTCTCTTTTCAGGAGGGATCCCTTTTCTCTAGAGGAAGATGTAGTTAAGGGGATATAGACCTGGTTGACCTGACTCCCAGAATACCCTGCTCTGCAGATTTCTAAATGGTAAAGGACAGCCTCCAAGTTTCCACACTAGGAGGGTCTGTGCAGAACCAGGCCACTACAAAAGCGATGCCTATTAGCGGCCAATCCTGCACCAGCCTGGGAAGCCAAGAGCGCTGCAGCTGCTGCTTCTGCGCAGGCGCGGAGGGCAGCGGTCAAGTCCAGAAGCCTGAGGCCCGAGGGTCCAATGCCCTGGAAGGCGGTCTGCTCAGCAGAAGCATCTCTCGACCTCCCTCGGGTCCCCAAGCCCTCCCCGGATCCATCAGCCCGAGCTCTCAAAGTTTCTTTCTGGCCTTGTCGCCCACATCCAGCATAAGAAGCGGTAAGAGCACGCGTACCCTAAACCAATCCACCCCAGACCCGCGGCTTGACGCCCTCCGGCCGCCGTACCGCAGCAGCGTCTCCATGGCGACCTTGTAAGCCGCGCAGCTCGCTCGTTTGTTAGGCGGTGCCTGCGCCTCTCGGAGGCGGGGCATCCGACGTGTCAGGGCGGAGTCGCAGGTGGGCGGGGAGGAGGAACCGAGCCGGAGGGTGGGATAGCTGTTACGTCAATCACCGCTGGTCCACTGGACTGGATGGGACCAGCCTCCAGGTTGCGGGGCGGGGTCACAGACTGGCGAGCGTATAGACTCTGAGGTTGAGGGGACCTCCCCATCATCTGGCAGTGAGTCTGGTCTGCTAGGGGTCCTGTGAACATCCGCCTTTGATGGCATGGTGGTGGGAGAGGACTATGAGTAGGTCCCCTGCCCCTTACAGTGTCTGCTCCTGGGAGGATAGGAATTGAGGCCCAAAAGTAGAGCTCCCCGCTAACCCAACCCAGTGTGGAAACAGCACCTCTGCCTCCCTCTTGTCCACACATTTTCCTTACAGTGTAATTTGTTGGAGGCAGAATCTTTCCTCCTGATTCCAAGGTGTAGAAAAAAGATACAATAAGCCATAGACTGTGCAAAGACTTGGAGACCTTAGGGAGACCCACTCCCGGGTGGTGGTGTATCTCCTGCCAAAGCAAACCTAGGCTCCCCATGAATTGTCCACCCTTGAGATCTGGCTCCTTAACTGAAAAGTTAGCTCCTTAAAGGAGAGTGAAACTAGGCATGTGTGCCAGTCATTGGACTGTTCAGTTGACAGATGATCTTAAATCTAAAAGCATTCCAGCCGTCCTCTTTGCTTGGATGGTTTTGCAAGTATACTCTGGCTAAGCAAAAGGATTGTTGAACTAAGATGCAAGATTGTCTTTGCCCAGGTGTTCCCCAGTGCCCACCTGGATACCTCTTTGGTCTGGTCTGGGCCAGAGCAGGAGCTGGGGAAAACCCGACTTCAGAGTCTTGGATACAAGAAGCAGAAGAATTTCCAGGGTGGAAATAGGAAACTCTTACCAAAAGCCTCTCCCCATTTTGCAGGTGGTTCGCAAACTTGAAAAGTCTCCCTCGGGTTTCATCGTGGGTGCTTGTTTCCACGGCTATCTTCCAGTTAAAGTTAAACTGTAGTCAGGTGGCTGCTTGCTTGTAATCCCAGCACGTTGGAGGTAGATGCAGGAAGATCAGGGATTAGAAGCTTACCAGGAGGCCAGCCTGGGCTACCTGAGCTTCCCCCCTTTTCAAATCATAATCATTTTCTTCTTCAAACTTTGTGGAACAGTGTGAGGAACAAAGAATTTCACCAGCACCTTCTTATGTTCCAGTATTTACAAGTTTAAAAGCTAAATTCATGGTACTGCTGCTTTTTCAGCAACTCCAGCCCCTACAGATGTGCCCTGGCTATTCTGCCCTCCCCCCTCCCTCCCTGTGTGACTTCTGGTTGCTAGGACACACATACCGACACCCCCTCCCTTGTTTCCAGGTGACTCCATACCAAGAAGGATGAGCAGTGGCCACTGGAGGGCATCAGATGGAGGACACCAGCCCCCAAGCAGTGGCAGTGGCCGAGGAGGAGGCTGCTAAAGATCCCAAGGATGCTGCTGCTGCCGCCACCGCTGCTGCCACCGCCGCTGTCGCCAAGAGCTTCCCTGATCCATTTTCCGGAGATGATGATCAAATGGATTTTGAAGGGGCCATCTTTTCTTCCTCACCAATATTAGACCTGAGTCAAAGAGGCCTGCGCCATTTGGGAAAGTTCTTTAAAATTCCCAACCTTCAAGTAAGTCCAGATCCCGGGATGGTGTGATGCACGCGTGCCTGCCGTGACTGCAGCCTTGGTTCCTCTCGTTAGGAGAGGTGAATTCGAGAAGGAGCAGGAGGGTTAACTGGCCTTTCACTGGCTGACCACAACAAAGAGCCATTGAGATGCGGTGCCAGGCAACAGAGAGGGGTAGGGATCAGGATGGGGCAGCCTTCTCCAACTCATGGGACACCCTGGGTCTCTGAATTAAAACACATGTCCTTCTGAAGTTCCCCAGCACTCTGGAAACAGTTGGAAACTTTCTCTCATTTTCGTGATGTTACTGCTTTCCTCTGTGTCAGACCGGCCTTCAGGGCACTCCCTAGTAATGTCCCTGTGCTTTCTGGAACAAGCAGCGTTGATGACAGATAGGATAGAGGATGCCCCGACAGTGATGGCACTGCCCCGGTGTCACAGAATGTCCTTAAGTTGCATTCAGCTTCATCTGGAACCTAGAAAATAGCACTGTGGTGTTTTGTAAGATGACAGTAAAATGAGTAAAGACCTTGTCAGAGACATCGCAGCACTAAGGTAAACTGTCTATTCGCTCTGCCACGTCTGCTCTCAAGGCATGAGAGGAGCAAGCACTCTTGCCCATTTTTTGTAGATGAGGTGCTTCTGTGTGACCCAAACTAGCCTCAGATTCAAACAGTCTTGCCCGCGGCCTTGCCTGGCTGGGTATCATCACCACCAGGAGTGCATTCTTGGTTACAGAGCCTACCTCCTCCAGCTGCTGCTGTTCACATGTCACTAAGAAGGGAAGTCTCTGTTGTCAGGAGTTCACTCAAGGTGACTGCACAATACCCATTGCCTTTATTCAAACAGGAAAGAGGAAATTTCAAAGTCCTTCAGGTCTAACTGTCTGAGAAGACAGGCGGTGCTGTGCCAAAAAGTCTATGAGGTAATAACTACCCAGAGATATAGATCATTAGGGGTTGTGGGCTTCATTTTGCAACTGTGTGACAATCAGTCCTGGAAGGTGTAGATTCCATGATAGGGACATTGATGCTCAGAGGACATGGAAAGGAACCCTGTTCACCCTAGGACCCGTAGGAAGGGCACAGCATATGCTTGACTGACTCCAGACAGCATGGAGCCAGGCTTGCCAGGCTTGCTGGGGATGGATGGTGTGTTAGCCTCCTGGTGTTCATTTTCCCATGTTCAGAAGGAACCCTGGTTTCCACGCTGAGTATCAGGATTAGCTTACACTGAGAGGAAAAGAGCATGCCTGAGCAGGTTAAAGCCTCCACTCTAAAATGTCAAGCAGGGTCATGATGGGGCCTTGCATGTGTATGTCTCTGAGGACATGTGTCCTCATGTGCCCAGAGGCACATATGCATGTGTGCGGACATCTGCCACCATATGACTGAAGAAGGCATGTACATATGTGGAGAGGAGGAATGTATCCTCACATGTCTAGAGACAGGCACATGTGTATGCATATGGATATGTATTTTTATGTGCCTGGGGAATGTATGTGCATGGAGACATGCATTCTCGTGTACATGGAAGCATACATGCCGGGTGTGTACTCTGTGTACGTGGAATTATGCATAACATCCAGTCAAGGGCATGTGTCATACCACGCATGTCAGCTGCCACTCTACTCTCCAGAGACCATGCCAGCAGCCAGCAGGCAGGTACTGACAGTCTCCAAACTGATATTCTATTTTCATATTTACAGAACACCACTATTGCAAGCAACAATCTTCAAAGAACCTAGAAGTCATTCATATCAGGAAGATGGGATCTGTAGAGTTGGAGGCAGTTACACCCTGACAGGGAAGCTGCCCATGGCTGCTGGAGTAGGAAGGCAGCTCAATTGTAATGGCTGGCACACTCACACTCTGATCTACTGGCAGATACACTCATACTTTGTGATTTAATGGCTGACACATTCACACCTCCTGTGTGATCTAATGACTGACACACTCACACCTCCTGTGTGATCTAATGGCTGACACACTCACGCTCACTGTGTCATCTAATGGCTGACACACTGACACTCACTGTGTCATCTAATGGCTGACACACTCACACTTACTGTGTGATCTAATGGCTGACACACTCACACTGTGTCATCTAATGGCTGACACACTCACACTTACTGTGTCATCTAATGGCTGACACACTGACATTCACTGTGTCATCTAATGGCTGACACACTCACACTATGTCATCGAATGACTGAAACACTCACACCTACTGTGTGATCTAATGGCTGACACACTCACACTTACTGTGTCATCTAATGGCTGACACACTCACACTTACTGTGTCATCTAATGGCTGACACACTCACACCTACTGTGTCATCTAATGGCTGACACACTCACACCTACTGTGTGATCTAATGGCTGACACACTCACACTCACTATGTGATCTAATGGCTGACACACTCACACCTACTGTGTGATCTAATGGCTGACACACTCACACCTACTGTGTGATCCCACCAGGGAAGGCCCATTGCCCTGACTCTACAGCCAAGGACACCCAAGAACAGAGAGGTGCAGGAGCTTACTCAAGGTCACATAGCTAAGAGTTTTTGAAACCTAGATTTAAACTCAGGAAGTGTTACTTTAAGGTCAATGTTCCTGACATCTGATGCTGCCCCATGGCAAGTGAGGACACAAGTATAAATATGCAAAGTAATGCCTTGACAGCATATAGCAGCAACATCAATGGAGGCATTTTAAAAATACCCTATAATCCAACCACACTGCGGTTATAAAATAACACATTCATGGGCCGACAGGATGGCTAAGCAGGCAAAAGTGCTTGTCAAGTCAGCCTGGTGATCTGAGATCCATCCCCAGAGCCCATGTAAAGGTGAGAGGAAAGAACTGGGTCCACAGAGTCGCCTTTGATGTTTACATGTGTGCTGGTGCATGCATGTGCACCATGCACGCATGCAACACAAAATAGTAATAAAATTTCTAATATTTACTTCTGATATATATTATATATAATCCTATCTATATTTCACACATACACACACACACACACACATATATATATATATATGTATATATATATAATGTGTATATATGTGTGGATACATAACACACATATATAGTATGCATATATAGCACACACACACACACACACATATATATAAAACTTTCCCCCTTATCCAGAAATTCTCAGTAGAAAATTTCAGAAACAAACTATGTTTTAATAACATAAGGTGTATCTTTATGACCGTTCTGTCGCATCATTGGTTAGTGTTAACCTCTTGCTATGCTGGCTTCATTGTAGGAGCGCTCAGACAGGAAAGCAGAGTGCCCCAGTGCTGTCTGTGGTTTCAGGCATCCACTGAGGGGTCAGGACAAGGCTTCACAGAACTCAGATGGAGCCACGTGTCTTGTCTTCTTGCCTGCGTGATGGCCTCTTTCTGTATGACTGGTCATCAAAGATCTTGTCACAGCAGAATGTGTCTGTGTCCTATAGCTTCGTCCTCGCTGCCAACTGGGAATGAATCAGCCGTGGCTCTTGCCGCCTGTTCACTGGGTTTGCTGAGGTAGTCCTGAGTGTAGCCAGAGAGAAGGAAGACAGTTGCAGGTTTTAAATCTCTCTGGTTCTTGAGTCTACTGTTTGCTTGGTTTGGTGTATAGCTGTGATTGTTTTAGTCCTTTTGGAGATGGTTTTAAATTTCACTGGCTGACAAAGCACCCTCTGGTCTCCTTCTGTGGAAGCAATTACACCTGCAGAGGAATTTGCTCAGCGAGATTCCGAAGGATTTCTTCCAGCTGCTGCCCAACCTGACATGGCTGGACCTCCGTTTCAACAAGATCAAGGTTCTTCCATCTGGGATTGGCTCTCACAAGTAAGTGTCCTTCGATGTGCGATTAGATCATCTTGATCTGGGCCGGGCACTGAAGAGGCAGAGGCAGGCAGATGTCTGAGGGTGTGAGGCCAACTTGGTCTGTAATGAGCTTCCATTTCAAAATTAAACAGTCCATATGGTTCAGACAGAGCCCAGGGTGCATGGCCAGCCATCCCAGGTGCAGCCAACCATGTCATGATAGACTTGGCATTTTCTTAGGCAGCTGATTCTACCTGGCCCTGCTCTAGGAAGCTAGGATCTAAAGTACACTGGATATATGAAAAACCCAGCCACATGTTGCCATGGGCCGTGGGGAATCTCCCCTGACTATCAGGGAAGAGCTTTGCTCCCTTTTGGAAAGCTAGAAACCTCCAAGTCAGCAGTGTTCCACCACATCCCTGCCCTTGGCTTCCCAGGATTTTCTGGAACTCTCAGTTTCAGAGCCCAGTCTAGGCCACCTTCAACCCAGGCTTCTACCCCCTGCCCTATCTGCAGGCCCGCCACCTCCCTTCCTGGGTTCTCTCTCCATGCCATATGTAACCTCCTGTACCAGTGTTAGCTCTGACCTGGACACTCACTTCAGGCCTCCTATCACCTCATTGGCTAGTACAGAAAAGGGGGGTGCAGATAGAGCTCCTGAAGCAATTGGGCGTGCTTACCAGGTGTCAGGGAATGGTAGGAGACAAAGCTGACAAAGGCCTCTAGGGTTTGGGATCTGTGTTCTCAACTTTGAAATTTATTTTGAAAGAACTAACTGAACGTGGGAGGGTTAGAATTAGACTTGGCCCCAGATCACTGCCTAAGGAAGGAAGCTGTAGGGCAAAGGGGAAGCGGGGAGAGTTGGCAGGCAGCCAGGGAAGCAAGTGTCCATGCAGAAGGCTTGGCTAAGCTGACCTCGGCAGGACCTCAGGGGACCTCAGAGCTGTTGGCATTGGCATCATGAGGCCCTTACAAGAGTCATCCAGGCAGTGACCCCATTGCCAATGTAAGGGTATCCTAGTGGTGGTATCATGACTCCACCGTGTAATGTAACAGTGTAAGGTTTACAGAGGTTATATTGTTTGGGAAAATGTAAATAAAAATGAAAAAATATCAAGCGCTTGGCACAAATGATAGGAGTGAGAGCAAATGCCCTTGCCTTCAGTCCGGCTCAGCAGGAAGCAGCTTGCTTTGGGTGTGTCTGCACCAGGGGATGCTCCAGGAACCCTCCCCTGGAGCTGCAGGGACCTTGAGAGCTGCAGAACAAGCTATGGATGGACTAAGGGGAGGGCACATGCGTGGCCAGCTAGCTGTTGTTAGGACTGCAGGGTTGGATCTCTTGAGTGGATCTCTGGACCGTTTCTACCCAGTCATGCCTGCCTGCCAGGCCACCTTCGGGCTCTGTGTCCTGTGTGGCCTTCTTCCCCCACAAAGGAACCAGTGGCTTTCATCCACAAAACATGTCATTGTTATCAGTCTGGCAAGTAGGTGTTGACCTCGAGGGTTATGGTCACATAAACTCTACTGCTGCGAGACCCACTTCACCCCAAAAGCGGAGTTCCATCCCCAGATCTGGAATCCTTGGATTTTGACAGTCAAAGCCAGCTGCTTTGTGTTGTTTAAGTTATAATTGAGCCTCTGATTTTACACCCATTATGTCATTAAAATTGACTCCACTAGCTGAAGAGCTGAAACATATTAATTAGAAATTTTAAGTAATTATGGGCTCATTAAAGGCTTTAAAGTTAAAAAAAATAATTAAAGCAACAGTATCATCAGAGCCCCCCCCCCCCCGTGTGTGTGGATATTTGAGCATGAGTGCAGAGATTAAAAACAGGCCTTTTGATTCATTCTCCTGAGGCTACAAGTGGGCAGGTGTGTGTGCAAGTGTAAGCTGCCTCTGATAGTGACCCGTGAGGACAGTCCGGTACTGCCAGAACACGTGGACTGACACGGCTCTTCATCGCACGGGTATTGCTATATAAAGTAGAAACCATCCTGCATACTTGCAGCTTAATATTTGGTAAATATTAAATATTCTTCCAAAAGAAGTCAGGCCAAGTGGACTGGAATGCCTTCGGCTCTGGTGCTGGAGAAGTCTGTGGCACGTTGCTGAGTCTCTTGTCTTGAGTCACAATCAGCTGCTCCCAGAGAGCTGGCACATCCTCGCTGGCTGCTCTCTCAGGAGCAGATGTCAGGAGCACCACAGCGAAGCCGATGGGCTGGGTCAGCAAGGTTGCAGAACCTCCCTCTGCGCACACTGCGTGAGTGTGTGTTCTTGGGGCAGAAGAAATAGGTCAGCGGTCAGTCGAAAAAGCTGTCTGGGGAGCAGACTAGGCTCTCTGTAAAGACCCACAAGAACAGTTTTTGACCCTCCGTGACTCCAGTTTCAGGGGACCTGACACCCTCTTCTGGCCTCCACGGTCAGATGGTACATGAACATAAACTTAGGGCCTAAAAACTGTGATTACACGTAATTCTCTTTAAATAATAAATCCTTTTTAAAAAGAAAGAAAAGTTTATTTATTATTTCAAATAAGGCAAGATGTTCAGCTAGCGCTGGCCACGAGACAATGCCCATCTGTCTTCAAATGAGCGGCGCAGAGCAGGAACGGGCTGGCTTGTGCCAGATTTCGGCTGAGGGTCCTTGAGAAGTAAAGGAGGAGAGAGTGAAAACCAGCTAGACTTGTCAGAATTAACTGTGAAAAACAAAACAGAGCAGGTGCCACACTCCTGCTGTTCTCTGAACTCTGAGGTGTTTGCTGGTGGTGCATGGCGTGGGTATGGGTGTGGGTTAGGACGTCTGGGACCCAAGAAAGGAACATGGGGACTTTGGGCATGTTTTATAGACTTTCCTTTAATCTTCTACTTTCTAAACTGTTTTTTGTTTGTTTGTTTGTTTCTTTCCCTTAAAGACATTTGAAAACTTTGCTTTTAGAAAGAAATCCTATCAAAATGTTACCCGTTGAGCTTGGTAAGTACCACAGCAGTAAAATGGAAGGCGGCTTAAAATGCTTTGAAATTCCAAGGCCTTGTGATGGAGCTGGGGCCTGGCCAAAGGGATAAGGCGACAAGGTGTTCAGAGTCCCTCTCCCAGGTTCTTAGTTACTCTTACTGTGATAAAACACACTGGCCAAAGCAGCTCAAGCCAGAACGGGTGTGCTTTGGTTCACACTTCACAGGTTCACGGCAGGCAGGTGACTGAAGGTGTCAGGAGGTCGCACTTCATCTACAGTCTAAAGGCAGAAAGTGCTGAATTCTGGTGTTCACCTTTTTCTACAGTGCAGGATCCCAGCCCTGGGGATGGTGCCACCCTCAGTAGTATGGGGGGAGGGGAGGTTGTCTTTCTACTTCATTTAACCTTACCACAGTACTCCCCCAACCCCCACAGGCATGTCCGGAGTGCTGTCTCCAAGGTCCTTATAGATCTCAGGCCTGTTCTCGGGTAGAACAGTTAACACTGTTACTTGTGTTGTCTGCGCCAAGACCAGGCTAAGCTTTGCATATGATGCGAGGTCTGACGAGACCTGGCCCTACGCCTCTGTGCGTGGCCATCACATGGCTTTGCTTTCTGTGGAGGCCATTCCACTGCTTTGTTTCAGGGCCCTCCTTGTCTCAGATCCCGGGTAGGTGGGCGGGGCCGTTCACTGGTGTGCAGTTTCTCTGCTGCAGATGAGGCCAGTCGGTTTCTCCTTTACACATCGATGTGTCTTGCTTTCTGCTCTCTTATCTTCGTCTATTTAAGGTTGCTTTGCTTTCTCTCTTTTCAACTTGGCTGAGTTGGAAGCTTGGGGTTTGACCTCAGTCCCTCTTTTCTAACTGACATTTGAACTGTACTTTATCCTAAACGCTGCCTTCACTCCACCCGTGGGGTCCTGCTGGCCACTCAGCACAACAGTGTTTTCTGGCATGACTCACTCGTGGACCATGTTTAAAGTTGTTTTCTTCTCTGCTGTGACCAAATACCTGACAAGAACAGCTTGAAGGCGGAAGGGTTTGTTTGGGCTCATGGTAAAGAAGGGCGTGGTAGAGTTCACTCTGACAGGAATATGCAGCTGGGTTGTATGAGGAAGCAAAGAGCAGGGAATGCTGCTGATCACCCATTTCTGCTTTTTGCCTTTTCAGTCAAGGACCCTGATCCATGGGATGGCGCCTCCCGGGTTCAGGGCGGGTCCAGAGTTAAGCCTCTCTGGAGATACCCCATAGGCACACCAGGCATCTCCTGGGTGACTCCATGTTGGCCTGGTTAATTACGAAGATTAGCAGAGCCTGCTCCTTAGCTTATACAAAAGTAGAGATCCTCCAGCCAGCTTCCTGTGCTGAGTGGGGCTGTGCCATTGAAAAGGCGGGAACTCTCGGGCCAGATAAAAGCACAGAAGCCACTCGCTGTATGCAACCCACTTGCAGTCACTAAAATGCAGGAGGCACGAGCAGCTGGAAGGGAAGGGAAGCAGCAGGCACGAGGACAGAGGTGACTTCATGTCATTGTGTCATGACTGAAGCACTGTGCATTTTAAAGAAGACGGACAGCAATCTTTGGGAGAAGATATTGCCTTGGTTTTCTTGACATTATCAGTTGGCCATGAAGCTCGTCTAGAAGCGGGGATGTGAGGAAAAGTGGCCGAATAGATGAACGTGGGAGGAAGGAAAGACCATGATGTGGTCTGTCATTCACACGAGCAGATACAGAAGCGACAGCTGGTTTTCACCTGGACTTGAGATGGCTGGGAAGTGGATCCCTAAGATATTCTTAGACATTGTCAATCCAACCAGGTTTGGTGACTCATGCCTAGAGTTCGAGCACTTGGGACCTGAGACAGGAGGATTGCCGTGTCTCTGAGGAGAGCCTGGGTTACACGGTGAATTTTTTTGTTTCAGTGACTAGTATAGGCCAGTCTGGGCAATAGTAGGGTGAGACCCAGTCTCCACAAAACAAAACAATATATAGCTGTCAATCCTCATTACCCATTTCCCCACCTTTTCCTCCTCCTCTTCCTCCTCTTTCTTCTTTTGAGCCAGTCTTTTGTAGCCCAAGCTGGCCATGAATTCCCCATGTAACTGAAGATAACCTTGAACTCAGGAGTTTCCTGAGTCCACCTGCTTTCCTCTCCCTCCCGAATCCATCTCCAAGAGGTGGGCAAAGGATTGAAGTTTCCCCTCCATTCCAGGGCAGGTCACTACACTGACGGCACTGAACCTGAGACACTGCCCTCTGGAATTCCCTCCTTACCTGATTGTGCAGAAAGGCTTGGTATCTATTCTCACCTTCCTTCGCATCTGCTCAGTGGAGAAGGCCTTCCCTGGAGATGAGTCACTTCCAGGTTTGTAGAGAATTTTCTGTTATTCGATGACAACTGAGATTGTGGCTTCTCCAGCCTCTGTGCGGCTCACATGGCAAAGGCTAGCCCCTACACTGACCCAGACACCACGCCTTGCCCTGGCCCCAGTCCACTCTGAGCAGTACACACCTGTCTGGGTAGGCGTAGTAAACGTTCATGGGATAAGGCAAGTGGGGCAGTCCTTGCCTCCAAGCCACTAGCAAACAGCTGCTCTGAGAGGGCCTTGTGCTCCTCCAGACAGCGTTTTAAAAAGCTCCACAGAACACATCCTGTGCCCACCTAGATACTGAGAACTAACTTAATAAACATGTGGTCCAGCCGGGCGGTGGTGGCACACGCCTTTAATCCCAGCACTTGGGAGGATTTCTGAGTTTGAGACCAGCCTGGTCTACAGAGTGAGTTCCAGGATAGCCAGGGCTACACAGAGAAACCCTGTCTCGAAAAAAAAAAAAAACAAAAACAAAAACAAACAAACAAAAAAACATATTGTCCCTTTGTGGTGATATACTTAAACTGCCCCATTTTATCAACATATCAAGCAGCCAGAGGGGGGGGGAGGGGATTGGTTGGCCATCCACCACGAGTGCCCAGGTTGCAGTGTTTTAAAGCAATCACATTCATAAAGGGCCTTAGCTGGAGTCAGGCCCTGGCTCTGAGTCAGTGATTCCAGGGCCCTTGGGTGGTTTTGAGAGGTGACTCAGAAACATTAGAGGGAGTGGCACTGGGCAGCAGGGAAGGTGAGGAGCTGCACTTGAGCAAGCCCCTGGGACTCTTGTGTACAGTCTAGGCCTCAAGGGACCCTGTGCCTGCATAGGGATCTAGCTGAGGGCTCCTCCTTGGGTAGCACCTAACTCCAGTACCTTAGACTGCCTATGTAAAGGCACATAATTTAGGGGAAAGCCACTGATAGCAAGCCTCCAAGAGGCTGTGATGGCACCCTAGGTCCCTGAAGGACAGCTTGACAAGGACAGGACAAGAGGACACTGCATGCCTGGCAGGAGCAGGGGCAAGCGTGGGGTTATAGAATCCTGAGAGGCGGGGGTGAGCATCTGGAAGCAGCAGCTACTGTACTGGGGGGGGGGGGGTCTGAAGCAGGTCTGGGGCAACACCCGGGCCAAGTGGTGCAGAAACTAGAGGACATGCATGTCAGACCCCAGAGAAAAAGCATTCTGTTCTCAGGAGTGAGAATAACACAAAAGAGGAGACGGAAAAGCTCTCCTCCAGGCTGGAGGAGACTAAAGGAATAAGTTGAATACACACCGGGCAGTTCGAGGCCAGCCTGGTCTACAGAGTGAGTTCCAGGACAGCCAGGGCTACACAGAGAAACCCTGTCTCAAAAAACAAACACACAAGCGAAAAAAAAAAAAACCAGAAGAAGAAGTTGAATACACATTTCCAGGAAGACACTGGGTCTGGCACCAGGAAATGGTACAAGAAGTGTCACCAGGACAACAGGGGTTCAGATCCACATGACATGACAGATGACAGAAGTTAGTGTGACACCCTGGCTCTGGGGTAGGGTTTGGGACTGGAAGTTGCTCCTATTCTGACGTGTTTTATGAGTGCAAGGAGGGGATCAATGGTGGTCAAGAGTGGTCAAGGGGTTTAGCACCTAAGACCAGAAGATGCTAGACAGTGGAGGGGTCACTCTGCTTGACCCCACACCTTAGCTCCTATCCAGTCCTGGACCTCCTGGCTCACGGTGCTGAGCCTCTGCCTGCCTGAGGGCAAGTCTGCAGCCTGTGTCCCCACTGGGCAGGTGCCACTCGACCTCAGCAGTCCTTGGACTTGTTTCTTTTCTCAGTAGCTCACCCAGAACTAAAAGTCAGCAAAGCACTGCCAAAGAACAGCAGGCACATGGGCTAGCTTCTAATTGAAATAAAAATTCAAGATATCTTGGGGGAGGGGAACAGAAATGCTCATAAGGGCAGCAAGGATGCCTCATGCACATGGACCAAAAGATACTGTAGGTGGATAAGGTGTGAGGAGTTCAGGGCTTTTGATGAATTGTGTCCATCCCTTGCCCAGTAGCTGCTGTGGGTCTGTGGCAGCCTGTGGGGTCCAACCAGTCCAGACCTGAGTGGACTCCCTCTCACCTCCCAGACATCTGAGCAAAGAAACAAAGGCTGTGGGCCTGGCCACTAGCTGATTCTCAGAGTGGCATTGATTTACCGGCCACTGCTTATAGTCATACTCTCATGTTGGTGTGGTAAAATGCCCAACAGCAGTAACTTAAGGAAGAAAGGCTTATGTTGGCTCAGGATTTGAGGAGAGACAGTCCATCTGGGGCAAGTCATGGCAGCAGGCACTTGAAACAACTAGTTACAATGTGTCTGCCTCTGGGAGGCAGAAGGAGATGACCTCTGACGCTCAGCAGTCGGGGGTCCCCAGCTCATAACATGATGCCACCCACACTGAGGATTGGTCTTCCTGCCTCAGTGTGAAGATACTCACAGACCCAGAAATGTGTCTCCCAGGTGATTGTAAATCCAGACAAGCTGATAATGAAGACTGACCCCACAAACACTGAAATGCCTTTTTGTTCCACCAGACGTCTCAGCGGCTAAGATGGGCAGCAATGACCTATCGTACCCAGTGCTCGCTCTGCCCCATAAAGGCTCATCCAGCGACAATTGCCTTAATGTCCTGGACCAGGAGGCAGCTATGATGAAGGAGAAGGTTGACTTCTTCCCACCTATGGAAAGGCTAGACCTGAGTGAGCTCCGCAAATCCAGTGCCTCCTCCGAGATCTGGCCAAGTAAGGAGGAGATCAAGCGCTTCTGGAAGCTGAGGCAGGAGATTGTAGAGAATGAGAAGGTGGAGGTCCAAGAGAACAAGCTCCTGGCTGTTGAGCTGCCGCCCAATCTCAAGGCGGCGCTGAATGCCAAGGAGAGAAAGCGTAGGAAGCCGCCATGGCCCACAATCAGGTAAGGCTGTGCTGAGGCAGACTACCTGACCTACAGAGCTGTAAAGTTACGTCATGATCCTCTGAAGCAGTGTCCACTTCCTCACGTGCTTGTCTGTTCTAAAACCATTGTTTAGGGTATCCTGGGCCAGCCCTGGTACAGGAGCAGAGCAGCCCAGTGTCACTGAACTCACTGGGCAGAGTAGGGCATGTAGCTCACGGGTGAGGTGTGATGCCTGTGCATGCAGCTGATATATGTGGGAACTGTGTGGCAAGAGAACGAGAATGTCTTCAGACTGGCTCGCACATCCTCCAGAGAGATGTCATCGTATCTCAGGGAACAATTATGGGCTCCTGTGGGTGACAGACTCTTAGAACTGACAGTGACTAGTAGTTTAAAACTCGATCTGGACATTTAGAAAGATAGCACATGCACCTGGATCTTTAAGTCAGGCTCTCTCACTGAATATTGTTCTTCCTGTTAGTCTATCCGGCCAACAAGCCCCTAGGATCTATCTGTCATTACCCCCACCCCACAGCGCATGCCCTGCTCTTGGTTTCTGCATTTATGCCTGGGGACCAGACTCAGGTCTTCACACTTGGGCAGTAGACCTTTCATCCACATAACCACTGCTGCACTTCCTGGGTTTGAACATTCGTCTAAATCTTAAAAGCACACACACACACACACACACACACACACACACACACACATATTACAGCCAAAAAGTTCTGGCACCCTGCACCATGTGCTGTGGTCTTGGTGGCCTAGGGCTACTGAAATGTTCTCAGTGAGTAGTAGCATTCTCCTCTGCTGTTTAGAAACCTCTATCTTCCCCCTTATGCTCACTATGATTAGTGATAATGCCAATTTATTTCTGCAGTCGTGGTCCACTTTCTAAAAGCACTTAAGTTTGTCTCTTTGTCCAACATAGACACTAGAGTTTAGCCCTGGGAGATTGATGTGGCTTGAGAGGTTTGGGACATTCAGTGTGTGACCACATACCCCCTCTGGTTCCCCCTGCTGTCAGTGTGCCATCTCCTGGGAATGGCTTAAGGATGCTCTTTCCTGTGGACTTCAGCTCAATACTGATGGACATCTGGAGGACAGAGTCCTCAGTTGACACAGATCAGTTCTGAAGCTGTCTCTGGGTTGCTGTAGCTGGGAACCAGTGACTATTTCAGTATGCAATGGAGCCACCAGGCCTGCTTGAAGCTTTTCTGCTATTTATTAGGGCAGGGGCTGGGGTCTTGGTTTTGGTTTTTTGAGACAAGGTCTTACACTGTAACCTTCTTTTAAATCTGCATGTGTTCATCACTGTTTCTCTAGCAAGCATGCTTACCATCACATAGTTACATATTCAGCTATTAACATTTTGTGGTTTTTAGAAAGAGGTCTACGTCCTTCAAAGGCATGTTGCCCAACCTCTCTTCAACGTACCAAAATACAGTCCATACAAAAAGGATGGAAGACACTCACCAGGCGGCTTTTCAGGAGCTCCAAGCGAGGGAGACCATGCTGGAGCAGCGGAGGAGGTGCGCCCGGGCTGGGGTAGCGTCAGGACTGGGAGACCTCCCAATGGTCAACCATGTTGATGTGGTTTTGTCTCCAGCCTCACCGGGACACTGATGGCCTCAGTTCTCCTGGCCAGGCTGGGTCAGCTCCCCTCATTTGGAAGCCCTTGCTTGCACATTCCTCATGGCCTACAGTTCTCTGAGATGCCCAGCCTCTTTCTCAGCCATGCAGACGCCTTGTTGGACTTGCACAGCACGGTGGTTAGGGGGCATCCTTTGAGCAGTTTATTGTCCCCTACTCTTCGCTGGGGCCTGCCTGCATTTTCTGAGTGCCTTGAGCTCTTTGCCCCCACCACACACACACACACACACACACACACACCAAGCACCTTTTTCCTCCTCTGCCCATCCCTAGGGCCTGCCATTATATCTAAGACATGTTGCTAGAAGTGACAATCATCTGTGAGCTTCTCATGTCAGTGGCACACTGACACACTCCCCGCCCTTAGGTTCCTGCACCTAGCTTGTCACCCCCACCATTCTCAACAACTGTTCTCCTCTGCCCTGTAGCTCTACTGACAACCCAGCTGTGTCCCGCTATGGGCACCCTCCAGCCAGCCAGTATGGACCACATCCACAGTACCACAGGGCCCCAAACCTCATGGTTGGGTTTGGCCAGTGGGGGATCCCGGTGGATATGTACGCGCTGGTTAAAGCAAGGATGGCCTCTCTATGTCCTTAGTTTCTGTGAACTCCCTAGTCATATCCCATATGCTGCCTTTGACTTTATCTTTTTTCCCATTTAGTTTTTCTTACTGTCCCTTCCCTGCCCTGTAAGGATCTGGGATCCTGGCCACATCAGGCACATGTGCCTGAAACCTCCCGCTCCTCCCCTCTGAAGCCTGACTATAAATAAACCTCCTGAGGCCACAACCAGGAAGTCTGCCTCTGTTTGTCTGTGACCTAACTGGGGACACACTGCTCACAAGCAGCATTCATAGTAGCCTATGGCTGGCGGCGTAGCAGACACCCTGTGGTCAGTTTCCTCTTCCACGGTGGGTGGGTCGTCCACCTTTGTTGAAAGCATGCCTTGTATACAAAGAACCAGTGACTTCTTCCCATTGTGACTACCTCTGTATTGTGCCCCCTTGCTGAGCAGCTATGGGGGGAAGGGGGGCAGGCACCCTCACTTTCCCAATCAGGAGCTTCCTGAGGGGTGTGCAAATCCCTTCTGTTCCCTGTGATGGAGGGGTGACTGATGAAGTGGGAGTCCCTTGTTCAGGAACTAAACGAAGATTTGGAGCACGTCTGAGCACTGGGGGCTAGGGGCTTGGACCATCTCGACTGGTGGCAAGATATGTGGGAGGAGGAGGTATAGAGGAGGACCCAGCTCTATACCCTAGGTTGGAACCCAGGGGACCCTGGAAGTTGTAAGGCACCTACACAGGAGATGGAGTTCAGGATGGAAAAAGATGGGGAGACCCAGACCAATGCAGGAAATGCAAGAGCTAGTGCCCAGGTGTGTCTCTCTGAAGAGGGCAAGAAGAGGCTGTTCTGGAACAAGATTTGGGATACCAGCCACTGGAGCTGATGGTTAGGGGGAGTTCTGAGAGGAAAGTACACTTGGCAAACAGCAGAGGTGGCTTTGATGTAACAAGGCCCCATTCATCCCTACCACTTTGGACACTGTGAACATTCTGTATCCCTAGAAGGTCACTTGGACCCCCTGGGAGTCTAGTGAGATGGAAGATGTGCATTATCAAGTGTCTGAGAAGCTGCTGTGACCCTCAGCAGGGTCTGCAGCCTATGATGCAGTGCCACGGCCTAGCTCATTCCTCCTGGGGGAATGGGACTTGGGGAACCCGGCTGCCACAGGAAGGTATCAGCCCACAGCCTGAAGGGCCGCCTACATCCAGGGGCTTTCAGATGGGCTCTGCCTACCCCAGACTCTGCTCAAAGTGGTTTGGAAGAAGCCCAGCTGGAGAGGGGGGAGGGGAGGGGATGGAAAGGCTGTCAGCCTCTCACTGTGGACAGACAGACAGATAGAAGGCTTAGTGAAGCTAAAATGACAGCAGATTTTGCCAGCTCTGCTAGAACTTGTAGCTTGTGACTTTAATGTGACCATGCTTCTTCTCCAGAGACAAGAGAGCTCTGCAGGAGTGGAGAGAGCAGACCCAGCTGATGAGGCACAGGAGGGAGCTCAGTACATTCCAACCTCCACATAGGAGCATGGTATGTGGCAGGCGAGGTGGCTCCGGGCCCCTGCGTGAGCAGGGTGGGGCTCACACACAGTGTCCGGGCTCTTTCTCCAAGTCAATGGTGCTGCACACAGTCCCACCCTGTGAGCACTGCAGCTGCCCTGGCCTTTGAAGCTGCCCTCTACCCACTGACTACTGGTTCCAACTGAAGGACTCTCTCAACCTTGAGAGGGAAAGAGCAAACCACTAAGTTGAGATGTGTCTATGGGTGTTATCCTATAAAGTCTGCACCCACATGCCAGCCACTTTGGCACCTAAAGAACAGTGGCCTTGGAACTTATCCTGGACCCCAGGGTCCCCGTGAGGCTGTGTCTCACAGGGGGTCTGTACAACACCCCTTGCAGATGCTGGTCCTGTAGGGCACAGAAGGCAGTCGGTGCCAGGGATCTCCTCCAAAGATGTACATGTCATCCTCTATGTGTCTAGGCAGGCAGTGTGCTTCTTAGCTTGTTTACAAATGTTTCCTCATTTTTTTCCCGAAAAAATACTCTTTGTGTCTGGCCAGGTGGCAGCAGTGCACACCTTTAACCCCTGCATTTGGGAGCAAGGTGGATCTTTGTGGGTTCAAGGCCAGCCTGGTCTACAGAGTGAGTTCCAGGACAACCAAGGCTACACAGAGAACCCCTGTGTCAAAAAACAAAAACAAAACAAAAATGGTTTCCCATGTCCAGCAAGCCTCTGGTTAAGTCAGAAGCTGAGGAAGGTCCCAAGGCTTTCAACACAAAGCAACCATTTGTATCTTTCTCTGAGCAGCTTGTCACCAGTTCACATGTACCCGGCTGTGGTAGTTTAGATGAGAATGGCCTTTGGAAGAGGTGTCACCAGGGCTGGGCTTTGAGGTTTTAAAAGCCACACCATTCCCAGTTAGCTCTCTCTCTCTCTGCTTCCTGGGCATCTCAGTGTGTAAGCTCCTAGCTACTGGCCCTGTGCCATGCCTGCCTGCCTGCTGCCAAGCTCCCTACCATAGTGACCATGGTCTAACCCACTGAAACCGTAAGGAAGCAAGTCTAGTATTGGGTAGTAAACACTTCCTTGTATAAGTTGCCTTGGTTATGGTATCTCTTCACTGCAAAAGAAAAGTAAGATACCAGCCTTGATCCCTCTCAGGATATCATGTTTATCCCTTGCAGTCATGCTGGCCTCTCCTCCACGGCTGGTCAGGAACTCCTGACTCATTCCTAACTGATATCTATCAGGACCCATCATTACCAAATCTGTAGTGGGACCTTGCTGACCATCTGTCATGCCCCTTTGTCATGGACTTCTAGTGCAATTTGCCTGAAGCAGAGACCTTTGCTGATGTCTCGGCAGGACCCACTGTGACTGATGTCTGCAGTGGGGCTGGGCAGCTGACGGCTGGGGAGGACAGCCTGCCATTGTTCATCCAACTCAAACAATGGTTTGCTATCTTAAGAAACAAGAAAAAGAAAGAAACAAACAAACCTTGGAAACGGTTGCTACTGTAGAATGTCATAGGAGAGTAGCAGAAAGCACAGGGTAGGAATTTCAAATTCTGATGCAGGTGGAGTCCCTGGGTGGTGTGGGTCCCCTGCTCATAGCCAATGGAGACAAAGGTCTGCCATCTCCTGGGATGGAAGGTCAAGAGATTTGGACTCCTTCAGTTCAAACGGGACCTGTCACCTCATGTCATGCACACTCCTTACCCAGGAAGCCTTTCCCAAGAGTAGTTTCCTTAAAGCCATCCTGGACCCTGCAACAGGATCTTCCTAAATATAGTGAGGACCACTGAGGCTTTCAGGAAAAGCAAGGCTGAAAGCTAGCCTTGCTCCCACTGCTCATCCTGAAGGCTGTTCTGTCCTGGTCCACCACGGTACTGCCTTCTGCACTGTGTGATGTCAGAGAGGACTGTGTGTTCCTTATTCCTCTAACTACATTATATGCTGCCAGGTGCTCACTTAAGTGCCCACCATTCTTTCTATATCCCACACAGTTTTATACATAGTTTTTTCATGTGTATAAAAAATTAAAAAAAAAATTTATCAGCCGGGGACAGTAGTGGTACACCGATTTAATCCCAGCACTGAGGAGTCCAGCCTGGTCTACAAAGTGAGTTTCAGGACATCCAGGGCTACACAGGGAAACTGTCTCAAAGAGAGAGAGAGAGAGAGAGAGAGAGAGAGAGAGAGAGAGAGAGAGAGAGAGAGAGAGAGAGAGGAGGGAGGGAGAGAGAGAGAGAGAGAGAGGAAGGAGGAGGAGGAGGAGGGAGGGAGGGAGGGAAGAAATGAAAGAAGGAAGGAGAGCGAGAGAGGGAGGGGGGGAGGGAGGGAGGGAGAGAGAAGAAATTGACCAAAGAGGGACTGGAAAGATTACTTAATGATTACAAACACTTGCTGCTCTTGCAACCTGGCTTCAGTTCCAAGTTCCCATATGGTAGCTTACAGCCACCTCTACTTCCAAGGGATCCAAAGGCCTCTTCTAGTCCCCTTGAGCACCAGACTTACACATGGTACACATACACACATGCAGGCAAAGAACTCAGTGCACATAAAGTTTTTAAAAAAAGATTTTAAAAATAATTTAAAAAGAAAGCAAAGATTTAAAGAGAAATAGGGAGATGATGTGACAGGCAGTTCTCAAGAGAAAACCCAAATGGCTAGAGGTATGAGATCATCATGTATGAGCTACTCCACTGGTCCAGCTAAGAACTCTGCACTGTGAGCAAGCTGTGAGTAGAGCCCCCAGCAGCCTCCTGCAAGATCACCTCAATAACGGGACAAGCAGACAGAGGATGTCTCTCAGGTGATGAGGGCTTTCTAGCACTCACAAAGCCCTGGGTGAGGGTTTCAGCACCACAGAAACTGGGCATTGTCTTGTGATATAATCTCAACACTTGGAAAGCAGAGACAAGAGAATCAGCTAAGGATAGTTTGAGGCCACGGGAGGCCTTATCTCAAAAAACAAACAAGATAGTGTCCTTGGAGACTCTGTGGAGTTCGTTCTTTAGAGATGGCAGCAGTCTAATAGGGAGCAGTGAGCAAAGATGTTTGGTGGTGTATTTTGTCATCTGCAGAAACAACCGCACAGTGGGGACTCACAGTAGAAGGTGTGTCCCTGTGCCAGCCTAGGGGGTAGTTCTCAGCCTGTAAGGGCTCCTGCAGTTGGGCAGGAGGCCACTAGAGGGTGCTAGGGTGCTGAGCATGGCTGGAGGCTGCAGGGCGGAGCTGATGCTCCCTCCTTGAGCACTGCCAAGCCTGAGTAGTCACCATGTGTGAGGAAATGCCTTTGCAGCTTGACTCCAGACTGAGCCCACTTGCCTTTCCCGTGCTTCTTGTGACCCATGAGTGTGTAGGTCGTAGCCAGTGCAGGCACAGCCTGGTAAAGAACTTCTGAGACTGGACACTGGTAAGACTCCAGGTTGCTTTGAAGCTGACAGCTTTGCTTGTGACCTTTGAGCCCATTCCCCGCCTCCCCTCCCAGGTCTCTATAGCAATTGTGTATTTGACACTCTCTTGTAAAGCTGGTGAGAACCTTCCCTAGTTCTCTTCACCGACACTTCTGGGGTCTAAAAGGTTGCCCAATAATCAAGCACTTACATTTTCATTGTTGTTCTTAAAGAATAAGGTATTTGGATGAATTTTTCTTGCCTATATTTTTCTGTAATAGTAAATTTGTGTAGATGAGCCCCCCCACACACACACACTTTAATTTTTAAAACAAGTAATATCTAACTTTAATGGGGAAAAAAATCACCTGGACTTACCATCATGCCTTTCTTTCTGTTGGAATTTCTCTGGAAGACTTTTGATCTCCTATGGTGAGACAGCTGTCACAGTCTGCAAGCATGCAGAATTCTGCTGTGCCCCAGCCCTGTGCATTTCCGGGGTGGGGGTGGCTGTAAAAGGAGGGTGTGGTGGCTCCTGTCTCCTAACTGCATCTTCCTGGGTTCCAGGCCTTTCAGAGTGTCAGGCATGTTGGGTTTGAACCGCATGTGCGGGCAGATAAGATTCCAGCCCTGGAAATCTTCTGCTTGGAAAGGAAGAAGCAGATCTGATAGGGAGACAGGGTCTGGCTGAGTGCAAAGTCCACCCTTGCAGGGACATAGTGCATAGCAGGAGCCCTGGCAGGAAGCTCACCCCCTCCTCCTCTTCCACTCAGTTTCATTCTACTAAAGTCAGCCTTGAAGGTTCACAACCTGCCTCCCCATGCATGTACCCTGTGCACTGCGGACAGATGCACACACACACTTGAGGTCCTGAATCTGAGGCTGAATTAATTCACCACCTCATCCCCTGGAGGCAGCATAGTGAGCAGCACTGGTCACATGGTCCCGGTTGCCCATATCCGCTTGCCTGGAGCTGCAGAAACAGCTATTGGCTCCACAGAGAAGACCTGGGAGGAAGATAGAAAGATCTCTAGTCTCAACTTCTCTTTCTTTAATCACTAAGATGTTATAAGTTATTTCTCTGTCAATAAAATTAGTCAGGCTGGATGATATTTAATGCAGGTTTATTAGGAAGCTGCTCTCGCGTGAGTTCACTAGCCCCAAGGACCAAAGCCAGGGAAATCACCATGGAGAAAGTGGAAGGAGAGAGAAAGAGAGAAAGGACACATGTTTAGAGAGATGGAGAGGAAAAAACAAGGGAGGAGATGGGAGGATAGGAGGGCAATGGAGGGGAGGGGAGGGAAGGGAAGAAAAGGGGGAGAGAGAGAGAGAGAGAGAGAGCCAGCCCAGCCTCTGGGCTGGAAAGTTGAGAGTTGAGGGCAGGCTAGGCCAGGTAGGGACTGTGGGAAGCAGGGAAAACCTGGAGGCCAGGTCTGCTTTGATATGTAAAATGTGTACCTTAGTCTCTTGTCCCAGGGACCAAAACCAAACAACACAAAGTTCCCTCACCTCCAATATTAAGAGGGAGCAGGACAGCTCAGGTTCTGAAGGAGCCAGGATTAGGGCTGAGCCTTGCTTGGCTCTTGAGACTGAGCAGAGCAGGCCTGAGAGGCTGAGAACAGACAGAAGTCTCTTGGGTCATAGTCAGAGGAGAATTTTGAGACTAGCCTGGATTTGGTATGTCTGTGACTTGGGACTAGAGAGGCCCTAGAATAAGGCCACAGCAGTCAGGAGACAAGGTGACCCACACTATAGGCAGAAGGCAGGATGCTGGGAAGGGAGGCCAGTGCAGTATCTCCATAGACCACAGTGGGTAAGGAAGGCCAAATAGGATGTGTGTGGCCATAAATCCTGAGTGTCATCAGGCTAGAAATAAGAGGTGTGCCTAGGGGGCTGTGAGGAATAGACTTTTCATGACTCCAAGTAACCCCTTAATATTACAGAGAGCACATAAGTCTCTGCTCTGGGCTGGGCCTGTCTCCCCATGCCCTGTTCCCACAATTCAGTGAAATCAGAGACAAGGGCCACTGTGGCAACATGGCAAAAGGGCTGTGGAATTTCCTGGAAACACTGAGAGCACTGTTGAAAGATCTAGCACTACTTGGCCTTGAGGGCCAGTGTGTGTGTGTCTGTGTGTCTGTGTGTGTGTGTCTGTGTGTGTGTGTCTGTGTCTCTGTGTGTCTCTGTGCCAAAAGGCACATCTGGACATGCCCTGGTATCTCTCAGAATGCAGCTGCTCTGACAGGAACAACTGAGACACCTGTAGGTTTATCGCCTGTCCCACCCACGATGTCTCCATCCATGGCCAGCAACGCTATCCTGCGTGCAGCCTGGCCAAGTTTAAGGCTTACACTTGATATGCTCAGTTTGTGTCAGCACTTACGCATTAGCTTGAAACTTTGTGACTTTAAAACTAATTCACACCTGGATGAGTGACTTGGGTCCTGTTAACAGTAGTGTGTTTTCTGTCATGTGACAGACTCTCAGGGTATCCTGGGTCAAGTCTAGTAGCAACCTTGAGCATACCCAGCGTTCCTTGATCGACACTGCCCGTATCCAGCCTGTGTTGCTGGGGCCTTTGAGAGATGCGGAGATGCGTGTAAAGAAGGCCCCCTCTGTGTAGTCCCCGGGTGGCCTAGTAGGGTGAATGGGAATGTTCAGGAGCCTGGCAAGTGGGCCTGTGGGAGAGCAGCCTTCTTACCCACTGATGAGTATACCTTGCTGCGGTTTCTTTTAGATGGCATCGAAGATTCCCTTTGCCACAGACCCGACAGACTATGAGAAAATGTCAGTGAGTCCATTTGGGAAAATGAAGCCCAGCGGAGAGGGGACAGCACAAAGGACTATAGAAATAAGGTTGGTGACGGTCGTGTATTCTGGGCTCCCCAGCTCAGTGCCTCTGAGTGTCCAGCCTTATGTGAGAGCACTCAGCCCAGGGGGGCAATCTGCAAAGATATGGTCCCTGCCCTTGGAGTTCTATCACCCTGCCAGATGATCAGGAAGTCTTAGAAGACTCCGCCTACAGGGGTACTCCTGCAGCCCCACCCCCAGTGCTGCCCCAGCTATTCCAGTGCCTGAGCACTTGTCTCACCCCATCCCCGACCTTTCAGTCCTCAAGACTAAACCTAACCTTCCCATAGTGGTATGTTGGGTATAGCTTCTGCCAAAAGAAAGACAGGAGAGCACAAGAGAAGGCCAGTTCATGGTACCTTAGGGTTTGACACCCTGGAATCAGAACCTCTGTCCAGGGGGACACTAAGCTACTAACAAGGATAGTGAGTGGCATGTCAGTTGGCCAGCTGGCAGACCCATTTGTAGCTCAGGATAGCTTTGTGGAACTTAGGGGCCAATAAAAGACCAACAGGGGAGGGGAGAGACCTGAGCCGAGCCACTGGGCTCCTGTAGAAGCATTGCAGTGTCTGACACAGGTGTCAGAGAGCTGATTATGCCGGAAGGGGATGGGAAAGGATTCCCTGCATCTAGCCAGAGAGGTTCCTGGCCTCTTTCTGCCATTCGAAATGATTGCATTTACAGTCAAGCAATAGCAAGTTAGACTTAGAGTCCCAGTTAACAGAGATAGAGGTGTGTTTAAAAATCTCAGGTTAATGAGATGTTCTGCTCTGTCTAAAGGTTCAGTAAATCTAGTAAATCTGTTTTACCTAAGAAATACTGTTCTCCGCATGCATAGATAGGCACAGCCACACATGGACTTGAAGGATTTACGTTTATGTGTATGGGTGTTTTGCCTGCATGTGTGTCTGTGTACCATGTGTGTATAGTGCCTGAGAAGACCAGAAGAGGGCGTCATTTCTTTTGTAACTGAGTTGCAGGTGGTTGTTAGCCACCACAAGGGTGCTGGGAACTGGACCTAGATTGTATATAAGATCCACAGTGCTCTTAACCTCTGAGCTTGCTCTCTAAGCCCAGCTTAAGGGTGTTTAAGTACAGTGGCCTTGTGGGTAAAGATGTTGCCTCAATCCCAGCATCTCTAGGGGAGGCAAGGAGCTGTGCCACAGCTGCCTGGTGCCTCAGGATGGCTAGTGGGCTTCAGGGAAAAGGTACTTTCTCTCTGATTGTAATGGGCACTTCTAGCCTAAGGCCAGCATCCAAACAGTAAGTGTCTGTGTTTCAGTGCCTCACCATTAGCAGAGCTGGAGGACAAGATAAGGCGGCACACACAGCAGATCCGTGCTCGCAGTTTCCTGGGTACAAACCCAATGCAAGACATTAAGACGGCCAACCAGGATCTGGAAACCGTGAGTATCTGTTGCCTGTTTGGGAATATGTCACTAATGGAAGGGAATCCTCTTTACCACTGCAGAGCCGATATCCTCTAACCGTGTGGTTTGCCTGCCGTGTCTGTAGTGGGTGCGGGGTACAGCTCCAGAAAAAGAGCCTGGCCACATTTTGAGCCCTCAGCTGTACCAGGTGTCATGCGATGACCGTGATAGCTTAGAGCCTTTGAGGACAGGGATGGGCATCAGGTCTGGGACTGGTCTACTCTGTGAGTTTGTGGAGTCATTTTTTAAGGCCTCACACCCAGATGGTGGGCTGAAGCCCTATGCTGGCTGAAAGGGAGCTCTTTGCAAAGGGCTCATTGCTGTTGCCTAGAAAGAGAACACGGTGGCAAATCCACAGGGATCTGTATGAGCATGCCCCTGGGCTCCCAAACAGAGCAAACCGTGCCCCTGAACTGTCCCCAGACTCTTGAAGCTAAACCACATCCCTACGCAGTGATTGATACCATCAGCATCCATCGTGTGCCTCAGTGTCCCTGCTTGTGCAAGAAGCACAGAGCAGAAGCCCTTCCTGAGCTGACTGGAAGCTGGTGGAAGGAAGCAGGGGTTTTGTGATAATGGAACCTGGGTGCCCACGACTCCACCATTGCTTAGTTCTGGGTCAATCTGGCATTGGCCCAAGACCAGGCTTTCATGCGGCTCCATGTCTGTTATATCCAGATAGACAAAAGGAGACCCTGGCCTCAGCCCCACCATGAGGTTGAGCCTTCCAACTCAGTACTTCACATTTGCAGCCAGATTAATCACTGCTCTCCATAGCCAGAGGGGGGGGGGGAGCAGGGGCTAGCCTTCTAGACTGGTACACTGGAAACAAGGCAGCTTTGAGGTGAAAACCGTGAATGCCTAGTCACAATTGAGGGAGTCTGTAGCAATGGGCTCTGACTTCCCCCAAGAAGCCATGCACCCCTGGTTTTCAGTCACTGTTATCTGACCTTTGGCATAATAACTGAGCCTGGATCTTAGCACACACATGGCCCCTTTACTGAGGCCAGCAAAGTTTTATAAGAAGAAAGTCCATGGAGACATAGTATTAAGAGCCTGCAGAGAGAGAGAGAGAGAGAGAGAGAGAGAGAGAGAGAGAGAGAGAGAGAACACCAGCTAGTTGTGAGATTTGTCCCATAGACACCCCACCCCCCCCCAGAACACAAGAATGCAAACCTAGACCAAATCCCAGCATGGATTTGGTTCCAAGTCCTACTCCTGGCAGAGAGGCTACTGGCAAACCATAGGTGTGGGAGAGAGCATGGCCTAGGGGTCTGCCCCCAGGTGATGGTGTAGCCCCACACCCACGACTATTTGGGAAGCACAAATTGGTCTTAATGAGTTTTAAGGTGAGTGGAGTTAGCACAAAATTAGGTGGGTGGGGTGTGGATCTGTGAAGAATCAAAAGAGGGGGGAATATGAGGAAAATATGATGGACAAAATTTTCAAAGAACTAAAACAAAAGTTAAAAAACTATATGCAAACCTGGGGACAGCAGGTAAGAGTTGCGAGTCTGTTCCCTGGACAGTTACCACTGTCTCCACCGTCCCACCCAGCAGAGCCTGTCCTTTCTGGGGAGTCAGGTGTTGTGACAATGGCCATGTGATGCCTGCCTGAGCTCTAGGAAGGACCTGTCACCCTGGTGGGAAAGAGCACGGGTGTGGGGGGGGGGTGTCTTCCCCAGGTGAGCAGGTAGATGTGGAGGAGCTACCCTGGGATCCTGGGATCCTAGGGACCTAGAAAGGGAGCCATGGCTCCATGGTTACCCAGATGTCACTGTCACAAAGCCTCTGTTTTCCACTAGCCAGATAGGTCGCCCATGTCTCGGCAGGAAGAGCCGTCCTTATTCTCCTGACAAACAGACTACACGGGTGTTCCCTGGAGCCAGCTAATACAGAGTGGCCAGTGGGTGCCCAGGGGCACCTGTGAGGTCTGGAGATCATGGGATCTCATCCTGATGGATGGGGGACCAGCCTGCACTCAGCCCTCAGGAGAGGCCTCAGCAAGCCTGCAGAGAAGCCAAAGGGGAAAAACAGATACCAACTTTAAGAAGCACACAGTAGGGCTGGAGCACTGTTCCTCCTCTGGAGGATCCAAATTCAGTTCCCAGCACCCACATAACAGCTTACAACCATATTTAACTCCTGTTCCAGAGGACCCAGTGCAGTCTTTGACCTCCCCTGGCACCAGGCACTCACGTGGTACACATACATATAAACAGGCAAAAGCCGAGTGAGCAGTGGTGGTCCACGCCTGTAATCCCAGCACTTGGGAGGCAGAGGCACACAGATTTCTGAGTTCAAGGCCAGCCTGGTCTACAGAGTGAGTTCTAGGACAGCCAGGGCTACACAGAGAAACCCTGTCTCAAAAAAACCAAATCCAAAAATCAAAAAAAAAAAAAAAAGTGAAGAAAATGATGACGACAACGACAATGATGACAATAGCATTAATTCCTAGGCATTGGTAGAAACATAGCAAGTGCCTGGAGGCGAGATTAAATAAATGCCCCAGAAAACACAATGTAAAGAAAGGGGGATGTGGGCAACAGAGTTGAAACAAGATTTTAAGGCAACGACAACTAGAAGATTGGTCCAGGAGGTTCAACATGTGCTAGCTTTTCCAGGAGATGCCAGAGTACATGAAGGGAACATTTAAAAATAAAAAAATCAGCTTTCCTAGCACGTGTGGAACCCTGAGGCTGCTCTGCAGCCCAGCAGACATGCTGCCACATGTCGACAGTCCCAGGGTTTAGGAGTAGAGGAAGGAGGCTAAGGAGCCCACGGTCAGGCCCGCCTACATCGCGGGGCGCGCGCTAGAGCGCGCCTACCTGACCCTCAGAAGACAAAGAAGCACAGTAGTCGTCCGCATGTTAGGTAGGAGCTTGATGTCCTGACTAAGGACTGAACGATCCACTGCCAGAGTGATCATGGAGGATGAGGCCAGAGCAGCAGAAATGCCACCGAGGGCACTCGGGCTCACAAAAGCGTTACATCCTGCCCAGCCTCTCCAGAGGGCACGGAATAAATTCTGCCCATGGAGGTTGTCTGCGAGGGATAAGCAGAGCAAGGGAGAAAAAAAAGAAAAGGAAAGGAAAGGAAGAGAAAACGAAAAGAAAGCCAGGAGACCTTGCTTGCTTGGGGACCAGAGGACCAGAGCATCTGGCTGAGAGGCAGGTTTGTACAGGAGCAGAGGTTTAGGAGAGGTGTCCAGTTTGGAAACACCGAGTGACAGGCGCAAAGGGAACAGCGAAGTCTAAAATGAGGCTCCACAAGGAACCAACTAAGGCTAACCTTAGCAAGGTTCCACAAGCAACCAACACCACTGCTGACTGGTGTGGGTGGACCTAAGAGCTGAGAGGCCACACCCACAGCTGGGCTGAGGCTTCTGCGGGGGGTAGGGGCATCCCTCTGGGCTGGGCCAAGATCGCAGGGCTGGGCTTGAGACCAGCAGAAGGGGTGAGCTAAGGTTTCCACCTAAGGATCGGGTAGCTGGCCACAACAGACAGACCCTGGGCAGGCAGAGGTGAGCAGAGCTTGGCTACTGATAACACTGCCCACCTGTGACCACCAAGCCTCTTCCTTGGGTTTACCTTTTCCTGCCTGGAAGATGGGCTGAGAACACGGAACACAACTCACACACCTGACTCCAGGCGTTTCTTCCTGTGGGTTTCTTCCTTGGCCCTCTCAGACTGGCTGGTTCTGTTCCTGGGCAGCTAGAAACCTTGGCTGGGATTATGTTTAGGGTGATAGCCAACCGCAAACCCCAGAAGTATGGTACCAGGGGTATGGTATCTGGGGTACCAGCCTCAGTGGGCTTCTCTTTTCCCTCATTCATACTGCTGCCTGCACAGGAGTCTTGGGGGACATGCTGGGGGGACACCATGGCAAGTGGCTCACAAGATTGCTCACTCTGTGGAAAGGATGGTACAAGAACTACCAGATGTCCAGGTTGTGTGACCCCTTCACACCACTGAGGAGACTACACTGAGATGCGGCCTGTGGGTATTTGGGGAGAAGGTATCCTGAGTGCTCCCTGCATACACCCCATATGCAGTAAGTGGGGGTTCATTTGTCCTGCCTGGTCTAACTCACACCTCTTCCTCTTCTCCCCAAAGACTAAGAAACTTCAGGAGGAGTTAAGGAAACTGAAACTGGAGATGACCTTGAACAAAGACCATTCATTTCCATCTTTCACTGGAAACCTTTCACTTCACCCACCAGCATCACAGCCTCAAAATATATTTTTTAACACAAAATACTAGGAAAGCGGTGTTGTCAGCAGGGATGACAAGTACCTCCCACAGTGAGGAGCTGCTGTCCCCTATGTGGTGTGGGGACTGGCCCGGACGGCGACTAGTGGGTCTTCAGCTGCTCCACAGGCTGCGGCTTTTAATAGACCTGATTCTTTTCTGAGGCTATAGAAGGTTTAGCTGCATTAAAAGGAAGAATGCTGTAAGCACGCCAAACTGTTCTCTTCTGTCGCTGTTTCTACCAATCCGGTTGACAGGGGCCTCCAGCCAAGCCACAAGGGTGTCCTGATTTCCACTGACCCATGGGGAGGGAGGCTGCCGGCCTGACTTGTGCAGCTCCATCTTTGTTCAGATGGGGTTCAGTGGAGCACGTCATCCTGTTCAAACCAGTGTCCTTTGGCTTGACCCTTTGTTTACACAGGGACAGTGACACCTAGCCCCAGATATGCCTCTGCCCTGTAGGGTCCCTGGGCAACTGCCCACCCCCACCCCACCTGCAACTTTTAAATCTCCCCTTGATGCCACCCCACCCTCATAATCCTTCTGCCACTTATTCCGGGGCTGCATGGCAAATTGCACCTCTGAATGTGACTATAAATTCCAGATTCAAGGCTTTTTCTTCAGGATGTTGAGAATAGAGAGAGCACTATTCAGGCTTTCTGTTTCCTCTTGTGTAAATTCTGGTTAAGCCTTGACTTGATCCCCCTGACAGGGCCCCTGGCTTCTGGAGCCTTGGAGTAGCATGGAACTTGTGTTTCCCTCCTCTTGTAGAGTCTGCAGAGGGTCTCAGATGAACACTCCTCTCCTGGAGTTGAGCCATCTGAGCTGGGGTAGCCTCTACCCTGGGAATTCAGGGTTTCTAGGTGGGGTAGTCCCTGTCTTCTAGTGAATGCTGAATGTTTGAATGGATACAACCCCTCTTCTGGCAGATTGGGGTCAGGGGGTGGTCACTCCTCTCCTGGCCTCTACTCTGCTGATGTGTTTGTCTGAGCATATAACCAGGGAACATGGAGTCCCCCTTTTGAATTTATTAGTCTTGTAAACAAAAGAATTTGAGAGCATATTTGAAGGGTTATAGTGATGGCACAGTGGGTGAGAGCACTGATTGCCCATCCAGAGGAGTCGGCCACACAGCAGCACAGCCCACAACCATCTGTAACTCCAGTTCCAGGGGATCCAACACCCCCTTCTGGCCTCCGTGGGCACAAGGTACTTACATGATACACACACATACATGTAGGCAATACACACACTAAAAAGTAATTTAAAAAAAAAACAGACTTGAAAGGAAGCTCAAGGACCATTTTATTAGAATTTGAGAGAAGCAAGGCAGGAAAGCTGGAATCACAGCAGCTTATGAGACAAGGGAAAGGGGTAGGAAGTAAGTCGGTATGTGTGTGTGTGTGAATGTGATGCACATGTGTTTGAGGAATCCTTTTCTTCTATCATGTGGGTTCCTTGGAGATGGAGGTTGTGGCATTGGGCTTGGCACCCCATACCTTTACTGGCAAAACCATCTTCCTGGCCCATGAGACACTGTGAGACATTAGTGATAATCAGCTGTGAGCAGCTCCGAGGGGGTGGGGTGGACCTTCAGAGAAGCATGAGCGTGCCCTGCGCGTTAGGGCAAGCAAGCTTAGGAGCTTGGCTGGCTTCAAAAAAAGACACAGAGAAGGAGAAGGGGGCCAGGGAGATGGCTCAGCTGTAAAACATACTTGCTGACTTTAGTCCCCAGAGCCCATGTAGTAGGAAAGAACCAACTTATACTAGTCTTATGGCTATCACACCACACACACCACACACATCACACACACACACACACCACACACACACACACCAAGATGTTTAAATATTTTTAATTAAAAGAGGATCTCAGATTCGAGTGGTGGTGTAGGCAGTGGTGAAGGCAGGTAGATTTCTGAGTTCTAAGCCAACCCTGATCTAAAGAGTAAGTTAAACCTTGTCTTAAACTAGAAAGGAGAAGGAGGAGGAGGGGGGAAAAAGATGCTTCTTGAGTTAGAACTCAGAAAACAAAACCTATAAGCAACTTCAGTGAGAGGGGCTCTCCAGGCTAGAATCATGTGCAATCTTATCACAGACATAATTATTCCATCTCCTGACTTTTTTTTTTTTTTTTTTTTTTTTTTTTTTTGAGACTGGGTTTCTCTGTGTAGCCGTGGCTGTCCTGGAACTCACTCTGTAGGCCAGACTGGCCTTGAGCTCAGAAATCCGCCTGTCTTTGCCTCCGAAGTGCTGGGATTAAAGGTGTGCACCACCACTGCCTGGCCTGGCTAATTTTTTTTTTAAAGATTTATTATATCTCAGTACACTGTAGCTGTCTTTAGATGCACCAGAAGAGGGCGCCAGATTTCATGGATGGTTGTGAGCCACCATGTGGTTGCTGGGACTTGAACTCAGGACCTTCAGAAGACCAGTTAATGCTCTTAACCGCTGAGCCATCTCTCCAGCCCCTGGCTAATTTTTTAAATTATAAAATAGCTATGCTTTTCTGAGCCCTGTTGCCTTACCTTCCTCTTCCTATGCGTCTTTAAATCCTAAGAAGTTCCCAAGAATGTTAAAATACTAATAGATGACCTTCAAATATAGCCTCACTCTATCTAGATAGAAATTTTGGGCAGAATCCCCCAAAGACCATAAAAATTTCACATTAAGTACTCAACTTCCCCATAACTCCTGAGGCCTAGGGTTTTACCTTTTCTGTGAGCCTATCCAGTGCATACCAGGAGCCATCTTGTTAAGAACTGAAGAAAAGGTTCCGGAGCAGCCTCTGAGACAAAACTTCAAAACACCACCAAATTCATACTATCCTAAGGACACTTGAGTGTGACTCTTAGGTGGGACACACACACACACACACACACACACACACACACACACGCTAGGTTCTGTCTCATCCTTTTCCAGAGTCTTTCCAGTCCCACTCCTCACTCACTACTTAAATGTTAAACTCTCTCCACCTCAGATCCATAGTCAAATGGATCTCTGATCTCAGGTTGCTGGGAGGGCAGCCTGGGGCTGTGTTTCCAGCCCCTGCTCTACAGCTGCTGACAGGCAGCCCCTACCCCACCCCGACCCTCTCCAAGGCCACACAGAAGACTGCAATCTTAACCAGAGTCCCAGAGTCCATACCCTTAGCGAGTATGTTTCTGGCAAGTTCTCTTCCTAGTCTTGAGATATTTCTTAGTGGGAGAATACCACAATTATTCTGATTTCTAAGTATAGGATCTGGTCAGACCGGCCCTTGCAGGATTGCCAGAAGGGGGCCAGTCCAATTTCCCAAAGCTTTATGGCCGGTGGAGGTTCTGGAGGGCTAGCTACAAAGACCACATAGGCCTTGCCGTGAAGGACATTCAGGGAAGAGTGGCCTAGCCACAGTCCCCTGCCCCACTCCAGGGAGCTCCAGTGCACTTCAGGACCTACTCTACAGTGCTTAGTGAAGCCAGCTCCAGGGCCTGCATATCACTGGCCTTATTCTGTGTCTCCACCCAAACCAAGCCCTTGATTCTCTCTCAGAAGCCCCAGCTCTGACAGAGTCAGGCCTTGTTGAGTGAACTAAGTTCAGAAAAAGAGGAAGGCCCAGGTGTGCTGGCCTTCATGTCTGCATGCGTGCCTGCCTGTATATGCACCCGTGTGTGTGTGTGTGTGTGTGTGTGTGTGTGTGTGTCTGTCGCATATCGCCAATTAACCAGTTGTCTGGCCAGGCAACCCTGGGACAGGCCTCTCTGGTAGCACCCTTCGCAGTCATGGGTCTGGAGGCCTGTGAGTCTCCCCACTAAAGCTATGGAGTGAGTCAGTGAGCCTCAGAGGGGTGCTGCCCTGCCAGGGCCTGCAAGGGAGTAGTAAGTCATCTGGAAAATGGAGGCAGGCACAGAGCTAGTGACGAGAGGGGAGCAGACAGCTGTGGAAGGGGAATCCTGAAGCCCAGTCCATGCTCTTTGCAACTGGAAAGCGGCTCACAGCTGGCCACCTTCCCTATCTAGGTGGGTGGGGCTGGGACAAGGCCCTGAAAGGTTTGTGTTTAAATTGTAAATCCATCTCCTTTCTGGCTGTTAAAATATTCTACCAAACAGAGAACAGGTTTTATAAAATGGCTTCCAAATACACATTAAAAAACACAGCACAAACCTGCCAGGCAGGCACAGTGAGCTGCACAGGTGGCCCCTGGCTCCTCACGACGTCACCGCCTGGGAGTTTCCTGCCACCGGCAGAACCCTAGGTTCCGTGTCCTGTGAACTTGCAGACCTCCTAGTCACCAGCCCTTATAACCACCAAACTACCCTTCTTGGTGACGCCTGGGACTTAATAGAAGCAAGCTCCTTGTCCACACAATAAGCAGGCAGTTTTCAAGGTGTCCTGCCCGCTGCCCATGCCCCGCATCAGAGCTTGGCATCTTGTCCCTCAATAAGGGACCTGCTTGCTCAAGTGTCTTTTTCCGACTACCTCTCCACTCACAGCCCCAGTTGCTCAGTTGCTCAGACTATAGGTGTCTCCAGCTTGGAAGCCTACTGAACTGGCTGGGGGTGGGTGGGGGAGGGGATATATCCTGCTGTAGTCTGTACTTAGCAGGCATCCCCAGTACTCAGGCACAGATGCTTAGTATCTGGGCTGAGCGAGTGGGCAGCCTCCCACCAGCCCTCCACCTGGAACTGAGCTGGGAACGGTTCCTGTAGCCACCGTTTTTTTTTTTTTTTTCCTCCAAAATCTGCAGCACTCAGCTCTGGAAAGAAGGCGTGAGGAAAACAGACGCTTGTGGGAGGGGGTACTGCCCCTCAGCTGGACTCCGCCCAGACTTTCTCATCTGCTCTAGTGTCGCCTTAAGGCGAGGTAAAGTGGCGCCGGGGCGGCCTCCGCTGTCCTTAGCGGCGTCAGTGGTAGCAGCCCCGAAGCAAGTCCCAGCAGGACAAGAACTCCATTACCAAACTGAGAAGGGCATGGACCCAGTAGATCCGAGGTCAGTGCCTCCCTGCCCTTCTGGTGTCACCAATGCAGGGTCAAGGCAATGCAAGTCGGCCTTAGGAGCCCGGTTCGCAGACACCGTTGGTCGTTGCAACGTGACCGACCCTTGGAGGCAGTCAGTTACGGGTTCCGAATCCGGATCCAGAGTGCAAGTGCTTGCGGAAGCCGGAGGAGGTCTAGGGTGGCGGTCAGGCGTCCGCCGGGCGCCACCGCCTCCCACTCATGGCCAGGCTGCCCTCGCGGGCCGGGTTGCACACGCCCGGGGAGCCTGGCTCTTGCTCATGGGAGGTGGCTCTTCATACTGTACACTAGGAGAAGCACGCTGCAGCGCCTAGTCCCAGGAGAGCGGTCCCAGAGCTCTGGATAGAATAATCCTTCCAACACTAATGCTGGCCAGCCCTGCGCCCTGCGAGGGCAAAAGGACAGGAGCCCTAGAATCTCCTAGGAGGCGCCGAGCACACCTGGTTAGCCCAGTGCCCAGGTCGTCCGTGCGGTGAGGGTGACACTAGGCCTCTTGTAAGGGCCCCACTGGTGTCCCTCGGCACCCCGAGTCTCCTCTGCCAGGCCTGACTCGCTTCAAATTCACGCGCCCACAGACTTTCCCAAGTACCGAGTGGACACAGGAGTCGTGCGTAGAAGACGCTGCCGGGGTACTCTAGCACAGACCAGTAGACAGGGGACCCCAGACTACATGGGGGAAGGGCCCCAGGCTGCGCCGAGCTCAGGGAGTGGCCCCGGGACAGGATCAGGAAGGAGGTGGGGCGCGGGGTGGGACCCAGAGCAGCAGAGTGGGGGAAGGGCCTGGGTCCGGGGAGTGTCCCCGCTACCCCTCGGTTCCTGGCAAGGCCTCCCAGGGGGCATTCCTAGCCTGTGTGGCGTCAAGATTAACGAACCCTTCTCCCGGTGGGGCCCCCCCGCAATGCGTTGCCAGCCCAGCTCAGAGAGCCGGTTGTGGGGCGCACGCTGCGGGCGGACCGCCCCACGCCCTCCGGCTCCCGGGAGCGCAGCCCGCGGCCGCGCGCCCCAGCCTAGCTCCGCGGTGGCGGCCGGCACAGAGAGCTTTGTGACGTCAGGCGGCGTCACGCGGGGCTGACCCGGCGGCGGCGGCGGCGGCGGCGGCGGCGGTGGCGGGCGGGGGCGGCCTCCGGAGGCGGCGGGAGCATGGAGCCGCGGGCCGGCTGCCGGTTGCCGGTGCGGGTGGAACAGGTCGTCAACGGCGCGCTGGTGGTCACCGTGAGCTGTGGCGAGCGCAGCTTCGCCGGGATCCTGCTGGATTGCACGAAAAAGTGAGCGGGGCAGGGTCGCGGGCCCGGGACTCCTCGGAATCTCCCGGGACACTCCTCCACCGATTCAAGGTTCCGATGCCGGCTCCGGGAGGAGCAGCAAAGCCCGGCGTCCGCTTTCAGTTTCTGCTGGGCCGGGGTTTCGAGGCGCGCCAGCTGGCCGCCGGTCTGGGTGCGAAAGTGGCTCTCTCCCAAAGTCGCGGTGACTTTCGGGGCAGGAGAGCGTGCGGCCCCGCAGAGGGGCTGCGGGTGCCGACCGGGGCGCACGGGAAGCCTTGCTTGAAACTCCGCACATCTGCCATAATTAACGCACTTTTCTTTGTTCAGACGCACTGTTGAATTCGACTGTTTGCAGAATTGTGATTCATTTAAGGGGGTCATCTACGCAGTGGCCTCACCTGTCACAAGAGGGGGGAAGCCCAAGGCTTGTAGGAGTGGCTGGTGGAGACCAGCTGCGACGACTGTGGGGTGTAGAAACACTGCTGTGGGCGAGGCGCCTTGCGGGGGAGTGGAAGATACAAGTTACAGGGCCAATGCCTCTATTGGAGGGGCGCATTGGGCTTGGTTCCTGAGACCACCTGTATACCCTTTGCAGGGGCTTCTGCAGCTCAGAACAGCCACCTGAACCCAGAATCACATGGCATTGCGCTGTCACTGCCGGATAAATGATTAGGCATTAATCAGGCTGTGACTCTTCTGCCCCAGCCAGGCTTTATTCTGGAATTCCGAACAGAAAACGGCTCTCCTTTCAAAGACCCAACTTTTTCCCTTCCTAAAGCCCAGATTTTCCTGGGTTCCCACCACAGAGCAGAGCCCTTCTCCTTTGACAGTTACCCTGCTGACATTATGTCTTCATTAGATGTGCCAGAAGCCATTTATGCACAAGTCATGTGACTTAACATATGGCCTCCCGTGTGACTGGTGCCCCTCTCTTGTTGGTTAGTACAGGGAGTGCCTATAATGGGGTGACATTCAGGGGCTGCCGAATAGTCCCCTGAAAGCTTCCAGTGCAAGCCCTCCCCCACCCTGCTGATGGCTGCCCTGTCCTCCCTAGGCAGGTCTGGCTCAGTCCTGAGCCTGCAGGGTTCCACTCCTGCTCTACCTGTGCAGTCTGCTCTGGCCTCTCCCTAGAGAGTGTCTGCAGCAGAGGACCTGCATTTCCCCAGTTCCCAGGCTCCACTGCTCAAGATTAGATAGGCTGAGGTAGTCCTCCTATCTTGTGGCTCTGTCTACAGAGATATTGGGATCTCTGCCCTGAGGCCAGTGGCTAACCTGGCTTACAGATGCATACACCCTTCATGAACAGAAGCTAGCCGCTAGGATCCTGAGCATGGGAACCTGCAGCTATAGGATGTATGTGGGTCTGTGCCCCACAGTCTACCATAACCAGAGCCCCTTGGAGGCAGGAGCTTGGCCGGTGGTAACAGTTCTCTGCAGTGGCTTTGGTTGCTTCTGTGCCCTTGCAGAGAATCTGAAGATAAAGATGCCCTTCCTTGCCCCGCCCCCCAGCCCTCCAAGACTTGGTCTTGAAACTGTTTCTCCTTCCCTACCCCTGATCTTTCCTGCAGGCCACCCTTGTTTCTGTTTCCTGTGTTCTATCCATAGTATTATGAGTTGTAAAGCTAATGTTTACAGCCCTGCTTCTCAGGCAGAACCGAGCACAGCTTAGGTGGATTTGGCTGCAGGGTCTGCTCTTCGCCTCCAGGGTCCACATGCTGACCTGCCTCCCAGGTACCAGTTTCCCTCAGAGTCCAGTACCTATCCTTGCTCCTATGGAGGCTCAGTCCTTAGACATGAGCCAAGAAAGAACTCCCAAGTCCTATTTCCTCCCACCTCAGGGGAGCCTTTGGGGCTCAAAGCAGTAAGCAGGTCAGCATTCCTGGGGTGCTGCTGTGTGCTTTATGGGCATCAGAACTCCCACAGTTTGTATACAGACCTGGTGGCCCTGTTATCCTTTATGGTTCCTGATCACTGTGCGTCTGTTCTCCTTGCTAGATTGAACGTATGACACACTAGGGTGGCCCTGTTCGCATAGACTGCTGGGTAGAGGGTCTAAGGCTGGATCCAACCCCACCAGTGCTCATCACGAAGTTAGACCGAAAGATGTTTGCTCTTTTCCCTTCCTTGTCTGCAGATGGCTGGGGGGGGGTCTTGCTCATAAGCCACCTGGTACAGTACCAAGTGCCTCCTCCCGCTGACATCTTGAATCTGCTGCCTGGCTGTAGAGCAGCCTGAAGCGAGTTCTCTGCTGCCCTGGCTACCTGTGCATGCTTGTATTCTCACTGAGGAGCTGCCCTGTGCCAGGGAGTAGGCTAAGCCTCGGACAAGTTCCCTTTATGATCCCTGCTTACAAATGTGAGGATTCCCTTCCAAAATGTCCTGACCCAAGTCGTGCATGAAGGGGCAGGGCTGACACTCTTCTGCAGGTGGCATAGAGAAGTATGTATGTCTCTTCTTGAGCACCTCAGGTGAGGTAACCCTGGCCAAAGGTAGTCTGCAAGACGGCAATGGCCCACTGACTCTGGACTTCTAATCTAAGCTGTTGATTCTTAAACCATACCACGCAACTGCGGAGCCTGCCTGCTGGGATGGTCAGTGTGACGTCATCTTTGACCAAGACCAGAGTCACTGCCTGTCACCAGGCTAAAGAGCACCAAGTTCTGTCCTGGAATATGCCAGCCAGTGTGCTGTTAGGCATTCCTGAGATTATGTGGTAGGCACAGAGGTTACCATAGTGCTCAGACATCTCTCTGCCCTCAAGGAACTGGAGGATTCCACACAGTTGTGCATCACAGCTGGTGTACTGGGGTCCTGACTGGCATGCTGGTCTTGGGGACTGTACTACCGAGATGTTGACAGAGTGGGCAAGGAAGGCATGGGGGTAAAGTGGGCCTGGTCTGAGCTTCTAGGAGAGCCCTAGGGCTTAGGGATGATATTGATGCTAATAAATGCAGGATGTGGGGGTCCACTTATTCTCCTTGAAATCTGGGGTCTGTGCCCAAGGATATAGGACAGATCCAATTGTATGCTCTGGAGAAGGGATGGCTCTGGTATCCAGGCTGTGACTTGTCCTGAAAACCTACTCACCTGACTCCCAAAGCAGAGGTAGCCCCTGGAGGCTTCTATACACTTAGTCCCAAGCAGCCCACTGTTTCCAGCAAGACCTTCCTGCTCCTGGCCCCATCCAGCTCTCTAGCCCTACTGCTCAATGGCTGTTTGCTGGGCTGCAGAAAGGCTGCAGGGACTTTCTAAAGCAAGCAAGCCCTGGTGGACAAGCCAAGGTGGGGCCTTGGGTGTTTGGACTTGGGCCTTCCTGGGGCTGCAGGCTCCTGGCAACATAGCTATGTAGAGAAGCTTCCGCAGACGCCCGCCTGGCTTTGCACATCCGCATGCCTCTGATCCAGGAGCCTGTTGACTCAACCCTCGGGCAGTGGCAGGCTGGGGAGGAAGGTCCTAGACAGAGTAGGGGTGGGAGGGTGCCACTTGGGCGCCAGCAGCCTCATGTGTCCCGGGTCTGCCTGTGGATCTGGGAAGCCAGATGGAGGCAGCTGCAAGCAGGGGCAGCCCAGAGCTCTGGCAAGCAGCCAGAACTGTATCCTTCCTGTCCATGGGCTGGCCTTAGCCAGGCTACTCTGAGTGAGTGGCTGAGACATATACCCCACCCTCCTGCAGGTGAGTCCCCAGGGACATGATTTGGCCACTGGTATCTTGTTGAGGACTTTGGGTCCAGGCTATATGTCCCCAGAACTGTGTCTTCATCAGAGCATCATCCAGAACAGGAGCGCCTCAGTGTCCCCAGGAGCCCTATGTCTCTGTCCCCTTGGGGTTGACTGCTTTTGCATTTGGATATGGCCCCCTCTTTATAGCTTCCTGGACTTCTCAGCCCTGCTCAGTGTCCCCATCTTTTCATGAATGTATGCTGTGGTTCCTGTCCTGGTGAATCATTTCTTAATCTCCAGCTACCGTTCCTATATACCTACCCTCCATCCCAAAGCTGTACCCATTCAACAGTCCTTCTTAGTCTGTTGTGAACCCTAACAGGTTCCTATCACTACCAAGACCTATAGCATTTCCTGTGAGCTTCTGTCCTTGAGACTGACCAGCTTGGGCCACAGCCTGGCCTCTCTGAGGGTAGCAAGCCTTGGGATCCACATCCCCTCTGTACCCCAGGCCAGGTCACAGTTTGTCCACTTGTTTTATCCCTGTGCCATGTCCATATCTGTACCTGGAGGCAGTGGATCCCAACATCACTGGACTGGGACATGTCTACAAGTCGCTTCACCTCATTGTCTGTGAAGAGGGAATGTCACTGCTTGTCATTCCGTGGAACTGCTAAAGGGTTGAGGGAGCCCAAATCACAGCCACAGCCTTTGCTGCCTACAGGCTAGAAGCACCAAAGCAGAGCCCTGATGCTCCATGGCCTCCCAAAATCTAGCAGTTGCCCTCAGCTATCCTAAGGGAAGGTCATCAGCCAGCCTGCCTTGACCTGGGGTGAGCTGTTCTGTTTACCCACTAGGCAGGCCTTGGGTGTGGCCAAAGCAGGGGCAGGGCAGCAGCTCCAGGAAGGAAGAGTGGCTGTGTGCTGCCAGGGCCATGCCATTTCTCGGGAGAATCTGGCCACTGGACCCTGGGAAAGGACCTGGGTTTATAGCCAGCGGGTGTCTATCTTCAGCCTGCAGAGTCTGCCCTAGGTCTCTGGGGCTAATGCAAGCACACCCTCTGGAGTCCCCTCTGCAAACAGCACCTCTCAGCACAAGGAGGCTTCAGGGATGAACAGAAAAGGAGGGGCTGGAGGAGACCCCCACCTCAGGTAACTGTGAAAGCTGCCAGGGAAGTGAGCTTTGGTTAGCAACTCTCCACCCCTGGCCTCTTATCTGCCCTGCCTCCCAAACCAGCCACTTGCCATTCCTTCCTGCTCTCCTAGGGCCTTCTCTGGCCCTTAGTACTGTCAGTGCAGAATACCCTGTTCCCCAGAACCTGGATGCCTGTTACTATCACAGGAATGCTGCTGCTCCCTGGGGTGGGTATTCCAGCTTCCCCTTTCTGCCAACACCCTCTGGTGGTGTTTTCTGAGGGTGCGGTCCAGAGGCGACAGGCTGGCTGATGATCCTCTTCTCCAGACCATGGAAATGGAGGCCAATGGTGAGACTTTGGGCGGTTATAGCACCCCAAGGGCTCTGCTTTGGTGCCTCTGACCTCAGGGCAGCTGCAGCTGTGGCTCTGGCTGCATCTGACCACATGTGGCTCCCACCTGCACACACGGATGCATATTAGGCATCTGGGACCAGGGTGCTCCTAAGACATTCTTCAGGGCCAAGAGGCTTGCCTGGGGGAGGATTCCAGCAAGCCGAGTACCTAGTTCTCTTAAAGAAAGGGAAGGGAAAGTGAGTCATATGAACAGAGGGCTGGGTTCTGCAGCTACTGGCTGTGGGGCAGGTGGACTCTCTTTCAGGCTACACCCTGTCTCAGGATGCAGATGCTCTTCTCAGTCTTCTAGAAGCATCCCAGCCTCAAGCCCTCTTACTTGGGGCTATAGACTCAGATTCTAATACTCTGACCAAGAAGAAGTCTTTAAAGCCATATGTCACAGGCTGTTGAATGCCAATCCACCACTCTGGACCTAGATCCAGATGGCTGTAGGGAGAATATCTTATGTCTGTCTGGATGTGGCACCTGCCAATAATAAATCTAATGGTCTATGGCTTAGGTAGGAAGTAAGAGGTGGAACATCAGGAGGCAAAAAGGATTCTGGGATGGTATGAAGTACAGGGGAGGATTCACCCTGGAAGATGGTCTGTGCATGGGACCAGCAATGTGGCAGAATGTAGGTTAGAGTAAGTGAGTTAGAAGAAGTTAGGATCCAGTCAGAGAAGAGCCTTGGTATATGGACTAGATATTTGTAAATATATTTTGAGTCTGAGCCTTATTTCTGGGAGCATGGGACTGGAAGAAACCAGACTTAATTTCTGCAGGTGGCCTCCCAGGTGACAGGTGCTGGGCAGAGCTAGGATGGGCATAGCTGATTCTCACTCTGACTTTGTTCCCTTCTACCAGGTCTGGCCTCTTTGGCCTGTCTCCATCTACGCTACTGCCTCTGGCTGACAACTCCTCTGCCATCAGCTGTCATGGCCAGGTTCCTGCAGAGGGAACTGAAGAAGTGATGCAGCTGGAGACAGGACCTCTGCCTCCTTACCACAAAGACCCTGAGAAGGATCAGACTCCCAAGGCAGCTGTGCCTGAGCCGCCCCCACCTCTTATACCGCCTGTGCCTGCTGGGAGCCTGCCTCCCTTTCCACCTTACTTTGAGGGTGCCCCCTTCCCCCACCCACTATGGCTGAGGAACACCTACCAGCAGTGGGTGCCGCAGCCCCCACCCAGGACCATCAAGCGGACCCGCCGGCGACTTTCCCGAAACCGGGATCCTGGCAGACTCATTCTTAGCACAATCCGTCTGCGGCCACGTCAGGTACTGTGTGAGAAATGCAAGAGTACTGTGAGTCCTCAGGAGGCCAGTCCTGGCCCCCTGAACACCCCCAAACCCCGCCGGAGGCTAGGCAGTGGCCCTGACAGTGAACACCGAAAGCCAGAGGACCCAGAGAACAGTGCTGTCATAGCCATGGCTGCCCCGAGGAGGAGCAAGAGGGAGAAACGGGAAGAAGACAGGGTGGCTGGCGAGCGTGTTCCTAGGAGCCCGGTCATCAAGATCTCCTACAGCACACCACAGGGTAAGGGTGAGGTGGTCAAGATCCCTTCCAGAGTGCATGGCTCCGTGGAGCCCTTCTGCCCACAACAGTCTCTACAGAATGGCAGCCAGGACTCAGAGGGATCAAGAGATGTGGAGCCCAGGGGTGGTGGAGACCGACCACCCAGTGGGCCTTCAGCCTCCATCCCCAAGCTGAAGCTGACTCGTCCAGTGCCTCCTGTCTCGGACCTGCCACCTCCCAAGATCCGCCTGAAGCCGCACCGGCTCGGGGATGGAGAGCGTGAGCCCCTGTACAGGGCTGAGCTGGTGGAGGAGCTGAACGGATGCCCACGGGGACCCCTGGCCGGCTCGCCTGCTCTCTTTGCCGATGGCTCCACCCATGGGCTAGAGGACTTGTCTTCTGGAAGTTCTGGTGAGGACGATGACCCCAAGAGGTTTCCCCAAAGTAAACATGGCCGTGATGGCTTGGCTTTTCTTGTCGACTGCCCTGGGAGGAGAGCAGACTGTACCAATGAATCTGTGTGCAGCACCGACAGCCTGGATGAATTAAAATCATCTGGTTCCGAAGTGACATCTCCAGACACAGGAGACCTGTCATCTGGAGACAGTGCCTCTGTTCCTTCATCTTCTGCTGACACTCGCCAGACAGTCCCTCCCCTCACAGTCAGGCTGCACACGCAGAGCGTCTCACAGTGTGTGACTGAAGACGGAAGGACGGTGGCTGTAGGGGACATTGTGTGGGGTAAGATTCATGGTTTTCCTTGGTGGCCAGCGCGTGTCCTTGACATCAGCCTTGGCCAGAAGGAGGATGGAGAGCCCTCTTGGCAAGAAGCGAAAGTCTCATGGTTTGGGTCTCCAACTACATCATTCTTGTCTATTTCAAAACTGTCCCCTTTCTCTGAGTTTTTCAAACTGAGATTTAACCGTAAGAAGAAGGGGATGTATCGGAAAGCTATAACTGAGGCTGCAAATGCCACACAACACGTGGCCCCAGAAATAAGGGAGCTCTTGACCCAGTTTGAAATGTAACTTTGGTTCCGAGAGCAGGTGAGTCTTGTGTTCACCAGGTGCCTGCCGTTCCCAAAGCAGCCAGCATGAGCTTGTGTCCAAATCCAGATGCTAGGGAGCCAGACACTGGGCCTGTCACTCAAAGGGGGCTGTCCTAAACACTGTTGCCCTCTCTGATGTTGTCTCTGGAGCTCACACATCCCAAGAGAGATGCTTTAAAGGGTCTGATTATCGGATGTTTGTTTGTTTGAGTTTTGCAGCCAGTTGTCTGCAAGGCCCATGAGTTTTCTACTAGGATTTTTGAGAAAGGGATGCCATTTACCCAACTCTGATTGGGGTAAAGGGATAGAAGGAGGATATAAGGCAGGCTCTCACCTTCTGTCATTCCGAGGGAAGAGGGAACTTCTTTTACTTTCCTTCCCAGCACTAGTGGTCTTTTGTTTTGGTTTGGTTTGGTTTTTGGATTTTTGGTTTTTTAAGACAGGGTTTCTCTGTGTAGTCCTGGCTGTCCTGGAACTCACTCTGTAGACCAGGCTGGCCACGAACTCAGAAATCCACCTGCCTCTGCCTCCCAAGTGCTGGGATTACAGGTGTGCGCCACCACGCCCGGCTAACACTAGTGGTCTTATACCTCCTGCTTACATGGGCCAGGCATCTCTGACTGTTGGGGAGGAGGGAGGAAAGGCAAGGAGAGCATCTGACCCTGCAGTGGAGCTGGCCTCAGCGCCTCAAGCTGGCTGTTCCACTCGGCATGCCCTGTCCCTCCTTCTCTGTAGGTGTGCTGCTTCCGGAATGCGTCTCAGTGCAGCCAGGTGCACGCAGTTCTCGGTGGTGGGTACAGTCTCTTGAGCTCTTATAGGAGAACTCACTCAGTAGTTTAGTAGTAAATCCTCAGGTGGTCTGTGTAGGGTCTGGACATTGCACCATGTGTAGTGAGGGAGTGTCATCGTCCAGGCTTGGGGGGCATTGCTGGGCGTCATCTCATGGAGTTGGGGCTGTGTGGCTCTGGTGGCCATGTGGTCCCCATGTGGGGTGTCTGGAAACATTATGAGGGATGCCACCTGCCTGCACTTCTCCCTGGACACACTCACATCTGATAGCCACTTCCAGCTGTGACTGTCACAGCTGGGGATGACTCTTGCAGAGGTCTAAGGCCTCTGAGGCTCTAAGCAGCCTCTTTTTTTTTTTTCTTAATCCTTGGCTTAATGCTGATTTCATGGTACAAAGACATGGAGGTCATGTCAGGTGATTCTACTCAGAAGACAAGAGCCCTGAATCTCCCTCCAGCTAGACCCCTGACTCGGTGTCCCCCTCAGTGACCTGTCTGCCCAGGCCATGTGCTCACTCCGCCATTTTGCATTATGGTTTCCCAGGCCTCTCTTTAGTCTTTCAGTCCTTAGCAGCACCAACCTTGGTCTGTTCAGGAAGAAGAGTCTGAGATACCTCTCAAGCCTGTTCACTGCTTTGTCAGTTACATTGGAGGTCCCAGGAGAGGAAGTAGTATTGGGAGGTAGGCTTTGGGGCTAGCTTTCAGGCTACTGTGGCCTCTACCCTCTCCACTGGTCCCTGGTTATGCATAACAGCCAAGCCTATTCTCAGTTGGGGATGGGGGTGGGGCTTTGTGTAAAATGAGCCAGGTACAAAACAGACATGGCGGCTGTAGCAGTGTATCCTAAGGCAGAGCATCCATCAGGCTAAAACAGAGAAGGGTCAGGTGACTTGCCTTGAGTTTCCCTGCTGTATCCTGGCCCTCTTAGAACCTCAGCTGCAGCCACACCCAGTCCTAGAGCACTCTGCACTTGGCTCTGCCTTACGTGCAGGGTGGGGGGTGTCCCTCCTCACTCTCTTCCTTGCCTTGACTCTCTCTGCTCTGCAGCTGATCACTGGCACTGGCTTGGCTGGAGACAGTATGGATGAAGGCTGAGACCCACCCCCACCCCCTCACATACCCCGATTATGTGGCTTGAACCCAGCTTCTGGTGAGAGATGGAATCTAGCCTCATCCTTACAAACTGACTTTGGATTCCTCTCTGCTGTGTAGACAGTGATGCTGACCGGAGACATCTACCCAAAGGGACCGACCCATGGACTCTGGAAGCCCAGCCAGGCCTTATCAGCACTTTGGAGAATGCAGCCTTGTAGGTTCTGGGCAGGCCCCAGTTTATCCGGAAGCAGAGGGAAAAAAAATCTCACCCAACTGGTTTGCCTAGCCCCTGGTCCTGGGCTGTGCCTGGGCCGGCATGCACCCAGCAGCCCTCTGCCTTCTGGGAGTGTGAGGCACTGGGTTCCTATAGCAGCAAAGTGCTCAGCAGTGCTTGTCTGGCTTGTGTTCTGCTTTTGTGTAAGGACTTTTATAAACATGGAGAGGAGGTTCCTGCCAGGCAAGTCAAGTGCTCATCAGTGATGGAGCTGGTGTCTGCAGCTAGAGCCTCCTGCTGTGTGAATTAGGGTCCCCTGTTGGACAAATGTGCTTTGCAGTGCCCCTAGTGCTACTGGAGTTAATCCCTTCCAGCTTGCACAGGAGGGATACCTGGGGACCTGGTCCTCTAAGCAGAAGCTGTTGAGATGCTGGTGGGGATCCAGTGAAGGGCACACTTGCTGGCCTGGACATTTGGGGACAGGAAACTGCTCAGCTATTGAGTTCAGGTAAGAGAGGCCTGATGGAGAAGGTCCAGCTCACTGGCGGGCCATACCTGACCCTAAAGCTACCGGAAGACTGCTGTGACAGGAAAAGCAGTCCTTCAAGGTTAGGGGAGGAGAGTGCCTCTCTCCTGTATCCCGGGAGCCATCAAGAGAAGCTAGGTATATTTATTCTCTTCCAAAGCCATGGAGTTCAGTATCTCATCCCTGAGAGATCTTTACTCGCTTTGATGGATGACCGAAGGACCAGCTAACTGATGGGGGCTTGGTAGAGACACCCTCCAACACTGGACGGATGATGGGGGAGCTGGGTGCCCTGACCCTTCCTAGGATGTGGTATCACTTTTGTATCAGACTCAGTGGCTCCTCCAAGTAGGTCCTGATCCAGAGAGATAAACAGGTTAGGCTGTCCCGGCTCCTAAGTGCACAGACGAGCACAGAGATCCCAGGTTCCCTGTCTGTCACTGTAGGGTGACAGTGGCACCTGTCTTGTGGATGTGTGAGGGGTACAGCAACACTGTGGGCTTAGGAATGAACCTGTTGGCAGTTGCCTTTGCAGGTGACCACCATACCTTCTCTAGCTGGGCTCCAGGAGTTGTTTACCCAGGGGTTCTGGTGTGAGTTTACTGGCTGGGGCAAGAAGCTCTTAGAGATTCTTGTGTGGAAGCAGAGTCTATATCCCTGGCTGGGCAGGGCAGGTTTCTTCTGCTCCAGCCCATGCTGCTGCCTGGAGTCCCCCCACCTCCTGCAAGAGCTGACCATCCAATTTTCCTGTGTATAAGTGGGTGCTCCCTGGGCAGAGGGCCTGCAAAGACTGGAAAGGGTTGGTATGAGTTCAGGTTCCTCTCTAGCCCCCGCACCCCCTGTCCTGCCTTCCTCCTCTGGCTACTGTGTCTGCCACATACCTTTCTCCAAATGCTCAACTGGATATGGGCTAGCAGGGTAGGTAGAATCCTGGAGACATCTCTGAGTCACAGGTCCCAAATTAGCATGTCATAATCACACAGGCATGCTCCAGGAAGGAAGGGACAGAGATTTGAAACAGATTATTTGGTGGGAACCTAGACCTATATTGTTATCTAGGAAGGCTTCCTGGAGAAGGTGACATGAGCTGAAATCTAAATGGGGTATAGGAGATTGTGGGAGGCAGTTCCAGGCAGACTCTGGTCTCCTAGAAACAAGGGTTCCAATACAGGACTCAGTAGTGAGCAGATCTGCTCATTTTTGTCAAAACAAGCTAGGGAGGCTGGGCCATGTGTGGGGTTGGCTCCTTTGACAAGAGGGTGTGCTACCTCTTCCTGCCCCACAATACCAACCTCATAATGCCCCTGGTGGGTCAATGGAGGTGAGAAAGCACCTGAGGCCTGCCTTATAGTGGCTCTAATGGAAAGCTCAGAACCCTGGTACCACAGGCTAGAGGTGAGAGGCATTCAATATGACATTGGTGGAGACAGTACTGTGGGGACCAGAGTAGGAGAAGACTTTGCTATAGCTGACAAAGCTCTATTCAGAGCCTGGGAGTGGGGGGAGGATGTGGTGGAGGGTGGCAAGAGTGGCACCATGGAGTCAGGAAGAGGGTCCAGGAGAGAAGAGGCTGACTACCCTTGGGGACAGGAAGCCACATAGGGTCAGAGAAGAGGCCTCGGGGCTGATAAAAGTGGGATAGGGCTTTGCCTACCATGCACCACAGCACTATATAAAGACAGGAGGTACTGGGTTGATGGTTGCCAGGTTCTGTCTAGGGATTGGCCAAGAGATGTACAGCATACCTGTTCTGGTTGACAGTGCCTCTTTTCTGTTTTCCTAAGTGGGTGATCTGTGGGCAGAGGCACAATGCTTGGGTGCTGTGTGGACTGAAAGTTATGGCACTTCCCTACAAAGATTGATACCATCCCAGGACCCCAACCCCTAGGGGTCTACTGAGACACCACAGGCCTTAAACAAGGGAGCATGTAGGCCCAACCTCGACTGGCCAGAATGTTGGACTGAAAGCTCTAAAACTTTGCCAGGGAGTACAGTGCACCCATGCCCTGGATATCCCCCTGTCCTGTAGCCATGGTAACAATTCTACAAAGCAGGGCCTACAAACATGTCCTTTAGAGTCAGAGGTCTAAAAGCTAAGGCCGGCTGGGCTCCCTCGGAGAGGGAGAGGGTAACCAACTCTCCTGGTCCTTTCAGGTGCACTGCACCGTCCCTCTAGTCAGACTCCATGATCCTGGAGCTTCCTCATGGACCCCTAATGATGTAATCATCTCAGAAATATCTAATTGGGTTTTATCTGTGGAAGCATGTCATAGAAGCTGGCGTAATCACGTTCCAGAGATCTAAGTCTACAGGGCACTACTCACCTCTCAGTCATTCTCCTGTAAACATATTTTTTATTCTCCTGATGTAATTGGGGACTCACTACCTCTGTCTGCTAACCTAAGCCTAGTCCTGGAAGCTTCTAGTCTCCGTACAATCTAACCTAGACCTAGAATGTTTTCACCCTCAGACTTATGGCTGAATAAGCTCAGCCTTTCTAGTTCTTTCTGACCTCTGGCTGGCTGGTTCAACTCAGCTGTTCTGGCTCAAAATAGTCTATGCTGACTGCTTCAACTTGACTTCTCTCAACTTCTCACAGAATTGTCCTGCTTGGCTTCAAACTAACTGTAGCAATCTATTCTAATCTTCTGGCTCCTCATTCTCTGGCTTGTTTTGTCTTTACCTGTGTCTAGCTTGTTCTTTCTTTTGCCTGTCTTCTGTAAAACCCTCCCAGTAAAACTGCCTCTGAATTCCATGAACTGGCTGACCAGAACTGACTAGAATTCAGAGATCTGCCTGCCTCTGTCTCCTGAGTGTTGGGATTAAAGGTGTGTGCCACCACGCCTGGGCCTGAGGTTTTCTTCTTGTTTTTACCTGGAACCTTCTCAATAACAGGCTAGCCTTGAACCTAGAGATCTGCTTGCCTGTCTCCTGGGATTAAAGGCATGTCTGTACTCTGTCGAGATCACACAGGAGGTCTTTGGATGTTATCTCTTGCCAGAGCAGCCGTGTTCTGAATTAAAATTCCTCTACATTCTGCTCAGTCAACATTCCCAGCATATTGCTCATTAGATTACCACCTGCACACACTGTCTGTGCCAGCCTCTCGTGTAGCAGAGGGGAGACAGCTTCAAGGATAGACTGGTCCAGAGTCCACAAAGGCAGCTGGGGTCACTGCCTCTCTGCCCCCACAACATCAGCCTAATTGTGCAGTAGCATCTGCAAAGGGCCATTGAAATGTGGAACTCCAGGGTCTGTCCTATGAGGGAAGAAGCTATTGTTCCAGAAAGATCCATCTGTGAAGACAGCGAGACAGCCAGTTTGAGGAACATGATGGCCCCTCTCACCTTCCTGCTTCTTGATATTCATTCTCCTGGGAGAGCAGATATTGATCGGGATCCAGTCTATTGTGGGTGCTAGTGCACTGTGCCAGCTGAGTAGAGAGAGGAACATGCCTGTAGACCCCAAGTGCACTATACACCGCTCCCCAACACCAGGGTCTCCCCTGTCCAGCCTCTTTGAACAGCATCCCTTAGTGGAACGCAGCAAACCAGCTCTCTTCCGGCACTTCTGCTCCCCTGTGGGTTGTCAGCTGACTTCTGCATTGCTTTCAGGGAATTCAGGTCCTCTGGGAAGGTTGTAATTATTTTGTTCCAGAAGGAAACTAAGGCCTATAATTCCAGGCCTTCTACAGGGGCTCAGACCTTCCTACCCACTGGCTCCCGGTGCCCTGTCCTCGCCACTGCCACTGGGTATCATGTTGGGAGCCTGCAGGCAGGCAGGCAGGCAGGTAGGCAGGCAGACCAGACAGTTTGGAGGAGGTAAGCATGTTAAGGTGTCTGGGTACAAAGCCTCTGGGTGCCCCTACCTGTCTGAACCTTTTGGGCAAAATACTACCTGTTTTCTAGTGAGAGGCCGTGGTCTCAAACACCCCCATCTCTGGAGTCCCTCACCCCACCTGCTTTGGGCTGCATCTGATAGATCCCTCCCTGAACTATTCATCAAGAAGTCACTCTCTTTACCCAATTGGAGGATGGTTTGAAGCCGTCACATAAGCTGCTTCCTACAGAGACTATGTCAGGTCTCCACCACGTGACTGTGGTCTTGAGGCTCACCTTGTCACTGGTGAACTGACCGTGTCATCCATTCCTAGCTGTGTGTGTTTTCTGCTCCCGGTCTCAGTGTTTATCCAGCACGTCTGGAGCTGAACAGCAAGTGCCATCCCAACCAGCGAGTCCTGGCTGCCCAGCGCTCCTGAACGCCCCCACTGCTCATAGCAAGAGTTCCTCTGCTGCTCAGATTGCCCCCTCAGAGTCACCTACCCCAGTCAGCCCCAGACCTTGAGTGACCACAGAATCTGCTAGCATCCCTGCTTTGTGACACACTACACTCACTTGGCAATGTCTGTTTGCTGGCCAAGCCTGAGGCCCTCACAGCTCCTGAGAGCCCAGGCCTGGGACCAGGCTGTGCCGTGCTCCAGCTTGCTCTTGTTCCGAGCGTGTATTGCTTCTGGTGTTGACACTGTTACTTTTTCTTTTCCTTTCCTTTTCTTTATAGCAAAGCTTAATGGTATAATAACAATTATTAATTTTATATATACAAAACTGAATTGTTTTTAGTAATGCATGTTATACATATGGGTTTTTTTTTTCCTTTTTACTTCATTACAGCGCAATAGGATAGTTTGGGGATGTAAGACTCCTAATACCCTCCACCAGGAAGGTTGTCCCCACTGGGGAAGTGATAGATAACACATCTAGGGTCTCCACATTCCTGTGTTTCAAAGGCCTTGAGGATAGTTCCTCTCTGCGTCAAGCTGTGACACAAACATAATACAGGTTTATTTCATTTGTATTCATTGCTGGATTTTTTTTTAAATTGAGCTGTGTTTTGTAACATTGTAAGCATTTATGTGGTTCCCCTGCTTGGCATCCCTCGTGGTTCCTTCTGACTCCTCCTAGAGTCAGCATCCTAATCCAGGAGGCTTGTCCCTCTGATTTTAGCACAAGCTGGCTCATTTACACCAACCCCTGAGGGTGAAGCAGTGTTAAACAGCAACCACTTCCAGGTTGTTCCTGTGCCTTTTGGGGGGAGCTGAAGGGTAAGCCCTTTAACTATCTTAGCTCTGGAGAAGGCTGGGTCTTCGTAGAGAGGTGCCCCCAAACTGCAGGGTGGGGTGGGATGGGATAGGATAGGCCTGGCACTCTGCAGAATGTGGGTTTCTGGAGAGGCCTGGTGTTCTAGCCTGTCAGCAGCCCAGAGCAGCTAAGCTTGCCCTGCAGTGCTGGTAAGGGGCCAGCTCCGAGAGTGGGAGAGGAAGGGCTTCTTTGAAGGCCCCAGTTGTAGGACAAAGAGAGGCTCGAGGCCAGGAGCCCTTGAGAGTCTCCTCAAAGCTTGTTCTTTTTCCCAATGAAGGTCTCTACAGGATGTTTAAGGGCATTTTGAAAGGTCAGGCCGCGGTGGCTAGAGAGACTTAGCTTTAATTGTTTCCCAGGGCTGGGTTTTTTTCTATCTCTCTCTCTTTCAAACCTTAAAGTATTCATTAGGACAGGAGAAGTAGTTTTCACCCCACCCCACTGCTGCACATGGGTGTGCTTGTGCACACACACATGCACACACACACACACACACACACACACTGCTGCAAGTATACCTGTTACAATTGCACAGAGCCTAGCCAGAACATAGAGGCACCCCAAGGCCATTCAGAGATCTGGAACTCCCTACCCAGGGTAGCTATCTCTCAGATGTGTTCCAACCTGGATGTAGGTCAGTCTGTAGAGCCTGGGTAGGTTAGAATGCTGGGCACCAAGAAGATTGTGTGCTATATTTATATAGATTAACTGTATTTTGCTGCTAGGGTGATAGGTGAGGCTCTCTGCCCCAGGACCTGTTTGCATGTGACTTCTTTTTTTTTTTTTTTTAAGATTTATTTATTTTATATATGAGTACACTGTAGCTGTACTGATGGTTGTGAGCCATCATGTGGTTGCTGGGAATTTGAATTCAGGACCTCTGCTTGATCCAGTCAGCACTGCTCGCCCCTTAAAGATTTATTTATTATTATAAACAATAAGGCATCAGATTTCATTACAGATGGTTGTGAGCCACCATGTGGTTGCTGGGATTCGAACTTAGGACCTTCGGAAGAGCAGTCAGTGCTCTTAACCACTGAGCCATCTTTCCAGCCCTACATGTGGCTTTCTAACATGCATCTTAATGATTTGAGCTCCTCCTTTGAATCTCAAGGGCCTTCAGAGGTCCAGAGAACCAAGGTCCCTCTGGTTCTGTAGATCACTAATCTGCTGCAATTGCTCATTGTCTACATGGAATCATGTACACAAACATGCTGTCATACATGCACACAAGCAGAGGATCTCCTTTATGCCTTCTGCATCGGGATCACAAGGGAGTAGCCACTCCCATCCAGGTGCTGGGATTTGACGTGCCGAGGCATCTCTCCAGCTCCCGATTTGCAGATTCTCTGTCTCAGGTTAGGCATTCCCTAGAGTTGTTTCCTAGACAGAGATTTTGTGTTCTCTGAACGTTCTTCCTGTCAACACGTACAAACTTAGCTTGCTGGGAATGAGATTTGAGGTTTGCAGGAATAAATGGAGCCTGTCATGCAGATCATACAGGAATCTGCTCTCCAAAGTTGGCTGTGTCCCTACTTCCTGTCTGATTCACTTTATAGTCCTGCTACTTGCCTATTTGCAGCCCTGAAGAGATGGTCTTTAGTGCTTCAGATGAGTTAGGCATCCATTTTAGTTTAAGGCTGCAGAGTTGACATATTTCTCCAGAATACCTCAGCTTAGCCCAGTGCTTACTGGTATCTGTGCTCTAACAATGGCTAGGCTTGGAGCTGAAGAAAGGCTCTATCTATAAGCCAGACACCTGGGGCTGATATCTCACCCCCTATCCATCCATCCACACAATACATACTCATCATCTATTTTCAGGGTCTTCCCTCCCTTACCTACCCTGGGGGCAGAGGATGTGTCTTGGTGACTGAAGGACTCAAGGATTCCCTGTGCAGTGAGCTCATTAGAACAGCAGACTTTGCTTACAGACTTCCTAGTGTTTGGCCCTCCTACTGGACTTGGCTGATCCTGTATTCCAAAGCCTGCCACCATCTAAGATTCTCTACCGCCCTCTGGCATGACTGAGTCATGGGCAGCAGAAGTTGTGGGAACAAGGGAAGTACAATTCATTGACCTGGTAAGAGCTGGTGGGGAGGCAGAGCGGCCTCTGGGGTCTCTGCAAAGCTATATTGCCCAAAGGAGAAGACTGAAGAGACACTGATACAAACTCAGAAGTGCTCTGTCCTAATACTTAAATCCTCTAGGGTCCTGTTCCCTATGATTGACCCCCTGGTAACCTCTACCCTTTCTTCTTCTCCCAAGGTCACCGACAATGAGGGTGCAGCTGCTGTCCTGGAACTTCTGACTTCTGTCCCAGGGGCCCATGTGTCTCTGGTTGGCTGTGTGCAGAAACATGCTGGGCACAGTGGTTGGCCTGACTCCAGAGGGGCAGGTGTGCATGGGGAGGGACCCAGCTTAGGGTACCTGGCTCCTCTCAGCTGAATGGATCAGTCGGGGCTTCAGCGCTCCTAGCCGAGACGTGTCCTGGAGCTTAGTGACTTGTTTGCTGCTTTGTGTGCTAGCGGCTGCAAGGCTTAGGCATTCTCAAACAGAAACAGGGCCTTCTGCCCAGCCTGTGAAAGGCCTGGTATAGGTGCTGGGCCTAGCTACAGGGCATCCTCCCGTGCCTGCCCTCCGTTATTCAGCACGAGCCGCCCTTCAGGCTTGAGGAAACCAGATTGCACGTACGGGTTCTCCTCCAGCCCGTATAGGGTCTCTGTACACTTGAGCCAGGAACCTAGTTGCATCTCTTCCACATTCCACTCAAAGCATGGGTCCCTGGCTCCTGCGGGCTGCCTTGATCTGAGATGCTGCTATGTCACCAGGACTGGGAAGGGGAGAGGGAGGGCAGAAGTGAAAACAGGCCTCAGGTTAGGAGATACCTGCTCTGCTGTTGTGAGGCCACATTCCTTTCCCCTCTGTCACTTCCAAGACCAAAAAGAAAACAGAAAGAAAAGAAAACTGTCTCTGCTCCTTTGTTTAAGCATGAAAAGAAATAAACAGGAGTGGGTGTTGATGCTCTTGCCTGAAGAGCTCAAAGCTACACCTGCCTGACCTGTGAGAGAGGCTACAACGCTCTAATGGGGTGGAGAAGGGCCCTGCCCGCCCCTGTCCGGTCCCGTCCCCCCACCCCCACCCCGGGTCAAGGTGGCACTGTGTGAGTTATATTGCTCATTCACAGTCACCTGACAGGATGCAAATCTGAAGCAAATCTACTCTGCTCTTGGTGGTGGTTTCAGTATCCTGCCTCAGGCTCCCTCTTGATTTTCCGGTCCACCCTAAATCCCTCCAGCGGAGGCTTAGACCTGAATGATTTCCTTGTTACCTTCAGTAGAGCCTCCTGTCTCCATTTTCTCCCTTGGCTCGGCTAGAGCTGAGGGACGTCCTGAGATGGTGGAAGTGGCTTCTCTTGTTCCTGATTTTGATGGAAAATGCTCTTGGGTTTTGAGGGTGCCATAGCCCTCAGGAGGAACCTGTGGGCACCATGGTTGCCTCTAAGGTCTTTTCCCAGCTCTGGAAGAAGCAGCACGGTGCAGATCCATTGCTGACTAGCCTAAGGGCTGCTCTAACGATATCCTACGCGTCTGGATCTGAAATGTGGAGATTGGAGAATGTTCTCCCAACTTTTTAATTTTTTTTTAATTTTTTGTTTGTGTTTTGTTTATTTTGTTTGGTGTGTGTGTGTGTCTGTGTGTGTGTGTGTGTGTGTGTGTGTGTGTGTGTGTGTGTGTTTTAAGACAGTTTCTCTGTGTAACAGCCCTGGCTGTCCTGGATTTTTTTGTAGACCAGGCTGGCCTTGGATTCAGAGAGATCCTGCTCCCTCTGCCTCCCAGAGTGCTGGGATTAAAGGTGTGCACTACCATGCCCTGCTTATTTTCCCAATTTTTTTGTAGCAGCAAAGCCTTCTTCACATTCAAGCTTTCCAGGAAGATGTGACACCAGACACTGTCTGCAAGACCCTACACACATACCATCTTTCCATTTGCAAGGTCTCTCCCAACCACCCTGGAGGCCCTTGTGTCAGGAGGGATGCGTCTTGGCGAATGGGAGCTTCTGGGCATCCTTGTGCCATCAGTTCATGGCTAGAGCAACAGATCCCCTCTCCCCCAGTACCCCGGTGTCTGGCCCTGAGAACCTTTGAGAATGCACACGTGGAAGTGGGGACCTTGGATGAGGGGGGCTTTGGAGGAGTGAGAGCATCCAACCTTGCCTTTGTGACCCCACCACCCCTGTCCTGAGGCTGGGAGAGGAAGATGGAGGAGCCGCCCATAACTGTTTCCTGGCTGTGGCCTCTCCCACCTCTGTCTTTCAATCGGAAAAGACTGAGTTTTGGCCTCGGGACAACCAGGGGCCCTGTAGTCACATAGTGGTCATGTTATGCCAGGTCCTGAGTTGCTGCACTTCCTTTCAGGGGTTCCCCAGGAAAGGCTGAGCTACGGGAATTCATGCTTCCAATCAGCTTGAGCCAAGTGGGCCCTGCCATCTGTGGCCTGGGACAGAGGTGTCTGTCTTCAGGAGGCCTGCTTTGCTCCACAGAAGGGTAGGGATATATCTTATTCTGAAACAAATAGAATCTAGTAAACTGTGCCTCAGTGCTTTTCCTGCAGAACGCATTATGTATCTTCAAGAGCATTGAGCCAGGGCCAGATGTGATAGGCAGAGACAGAAGGATCTTATAGTGAGGTCTAGGCCAGCCAGGGATACATAGTAAAATCCTGTCTCAAACAAACAAACAAACAAAAAAGAAAAAAGAAAGAAAGAAAAAATCAGACCAGGAAAGGCCCCTGGCACTTGTCCCAGGCTTTACTGAAGAAACAGGCCAGCATGAGGTGTGAGCTCTGTGCCCTGCTGACCCCAGCAGCAGCTCGGGGGGTGGGGGGGGGGGTGGGGGGGGGTGGGGGTGGGTGGGGAGGGGGGGTGTGGGGTGGCTGACTCTGCCCATAACTACTCATACCACTCACATTGCTAAGCCACGGGTCCTGGCTCATGCCAGCAGAGCCTGAGGAGGGAAACACCAGTTTCTTCACCAAAGCAGAAAAGGAGTTCCCTATGCCTCCTGGCTCCAGGCCTCCTGACTTTAGCCCAGCCTGTTGGGAAGGCACTGTTCTGGGGCTCAGTGTCTCTTTTAGGAGAGCTTAGGCCCTGAAGCATCTCCCACTGGGCAGCTCTCGGCCACATACAACTTTTACTAGTCCAGAGCTTCTGACAGGACTTTAGGCCAGTGGTCGTGGCATGGACTGGTGTCTGTGAAATCATGAGTTCTACATCAGAGCAGTGTGAGCACAACTCTCAGAACCTTGGTTCTGGGTCTCAGACGACGGGGTCAGATGCTGTCCACCCACATGCGCAGAGGACTTTGCAAGCAAGCAAGCTGCCTGCTGGGTCTCCCAGTGCTCAGCCTTGGGCATCGTATGCTAGAGAGCTGAGAGACTGCAAAGACAAGGTGTCCTCCAGGTGTTGGCGGAGAGGGGAGTCTCCAGAAGACTTCGCCCTATATCGTCAAGGGAACTATGCCTGAGGATGAAAGATGATGTCCTGGTGTTAGGGTGATTGTTGCTATAATGAAACACCATGACCAAAACTCGGGGAGGAAAGGGTTTATTTGGCTTCCACTTCCACATTGTAGTCCTGAAAGAAGTCAGGACAGGAACTCAAACAGGGCAGGAACCTGAAGACAGGAGCTGATGCAGAGACCACAGAGGGGTGCTGCTTACTGGCTTGCACCCTCTGGATTACTCAGCCTGCTTTATTTTTAAACGATTTAAACTTTAAAGTATTTGACTTTAAATATATTTTGATCATATTCTTCCCCTCTCCCCATGTTCTTCCAGATCCTCTCTCCATTCTTACCTACCCAACATTCTTTCTGAATAAAGAAGGAAAAACTCGATACAACAACAAAACCAAGAAAACAAAATGCCACAACCCCCCCCCCCAAAAAAAACCTGTAATCAAAAGCACAAAAAGCTGTGGATACAACTATTGTATGCTGGTCAACTACTGAGCACGGGCTTGCCCTGGATTGGTTGATATATACCCAGTGTTATTCCATTGGAGAAAATTGACTTTCCCTTTCACCGCAGGTCTAAATGACACTTCAGTTGTTAACCTTTACCCTAGTGGCTAGGGTTTCATTCATTTGCTTTAAAAAAAATAAAATATAAGATAAAAATGATCACATCGAAGTTGGACAAGATGAACCAACAAAAGGAAAGAGCCCAAGAGGAGGCACGAGAATCAGAGAATCAATGCACTCATTTGTGTGTTCAGGAAACCTATAAAACTAAATTGGGAGAATGAGCAGAGGGCCTGGCCCAGGCCTCATGCAGCTGCTTCAGTCTCTGAGTTCATATGAGCTTTGCCTCTGTTGATTTAGAGGGATGTGAATTCTCAGGGCCTTCTCTCACTCCTGGCTCTGGGCCCACCAGTCTCCTTTTCCATGGGGTTGCCTGAGCTCTGAGGGGAAGGATTCATTCAGCCTGTTTTCCTACAGCATCCAGGACCACGATCGGCACCACCACAATGGGACTCCCACATCAGTCACTAAGGAACTGTCCTACAGACTTACCCACAGCCCAATCTTATGGAGGGATTTTCTTAATTGAGACTCCCTCCTCTCCAATAACACTAGCTGGTGACAAGTTGACATAAAACTAACTAGCACAGGTACTAAGCAAAACCTTGGTGGACATCTATACATCTAACACTCCAGAGCACTGGGGAGCCCTGTCACTAAAACACAAGGGACTCTTACATACTTGACATTTCCAAGACTTCAAGACCATGAAAGTCCCTGTCATTTCCCTAGGTAGCACTTCCTAGAGAGGCCCAGGAGTTACTGGGTACTCACACTGATGGCTGGGTCAGTTTCTTTGGCTGTCTAGTTCCTAGAACCTGATACAACATGATCCTGCTCAGTTCCTTGGCCTACGTTGGGACCTCTTGATTGCCCATGTAAGGTCAGTGCTCTCTCTGTCTTGTTGGTGGACTCAGAGGCCTTAAGGCACCAAAGCTTTGAGGAAGGGTGGTTAGAACAGTCAGTCTTAGAATCCTGAAGTCTGTTACCTGTCATCTACCCCCAGCCTGGGGACAGCACCTGTCCTGAGTTATGGTAGGGCATAGATGACACTTTAGATTTTAGAAGTGAAATTAGCTTTAAGTCAAGACTGCCTTTTTAAGAAGTACATTAGCTGGGCAGTGGTGGTGCACAGCTTTAATCTCAGTCCTTGGGAAGCAGAAGGATGTGGATCTCCATGTTCAGGGCTAGTCTGGTCTAGAGTGAGTTCTGGGACAGCCAGGGCTACACCAAGAAACTCTATCTCAGAAAACAAAACAAAAGCAAACAAAAGCACATTAGCCATCCTTTCTTCTCACTCTGCTTTCATGGTCTAGCACGCTGGAGGCTGGGCTCGGGAATGGGGGGAAAAGGCTCTACGTGACTCTTGGGCTCACACCAATGGACAGGTTCCCAGAAGATGATGCCTGACTCTTCTCAGCAACTCTCCCGGCTCCCTTCTCAGTGATCCTCCCTGTCCTGGTGAATTACCCTTGGAGGGACCCTGACACAAAGGCTTGTTCCCCACAAGGAGGCCTGGAGCACTTCACACAGCAGGCCTCTGTCTACTCAGTGGTGGGGAGGCCACTCATGGGGCTGCCCTGGGTGCCATGCTCGGCTCTGGCTTCAGATGAGAGACCCACTATGGCCTCCGGGTCCTGTTGCCAACTCTTTCATATAATTAATACACAGAAGGGCTACCCAAGGTTAGCTCCTGGTAAGTTCCCTGTCTGGGGGAGGGAGGACAAGAGTCACCTCCTTGGGATCCAAACCAGTTAGAAATATGGGGAGTGTGTCCAGTGTGAATTTGGAGACACGTGACAAAGAGAGCTGGTTCTGAGTGTTTTCCCACTCCCAGGGACTCCGGCAGGCAAGAGCTGGTCCCCTTAGAACAGAACAGAGTGCCATCAGAGAAGCTCCTTCACTGTCACCTGCAGCGTCAGAGGCATTGTGTGTATGTGGGAGGCTGTGCGAGCAGGGTGCTAGCCAGGTTGGGGTGTTGGTATGATTCCTTCCCAGCATAGTTATACCCTAAGAACAGGCTCTGTTCCACCCATTAGCCATCCAGCATCCTTCCTGTGAGCAGCAGTGACATGACAACCAACTCTTTCTCTATTATCCTCTCTTCATCAGGGCTGACCATCAGTTGTCATGTGCTGAGGCCAGCTGTCACTATCTGATACTGAACAGCCTAGATGGGGAACGGCATGGATCTGTGGGCAGAGCCCCAAGTATTAGAGTCCTAAGCATGCGCAAGGGACTCTGCCCTGTCACTTTCCTCCCTAACCCCAATCTCTGCCTAAACTCTTCCTCCTCCTCCCCGTCCCTACCAAGCTTCTATTCCCCCTGCACCTCCAGGATGCAGCCAGGGAATTCCCTTAACTGCTTGCTCAAATGACCCTGGAGGCTGTGGGTTGCTGGGACTAAGGCTCAGCAATGTGGACCAGAATGAAGCAGAGGCCTGGGGGGCAGAACTTTTGACCCCAGGACAGATGTGGCTTGATCCTGCACTCCTGGGGCCACCGTAGCTACTCTTGTGTGCATATACACAGCCCTCTGGTCTCGAAGTGTAGGTCTCTCATGGCTAAGGAGGAGGGGGGAAGAGATAATGGCAGAGTCAGCCCTGTGGGCTGGACCCATGGTTACAACATGGGTCCCATATCAAGCCTGGAGCCCTAAACCACAAGGACAGAGACCCCGACTAGCTCCTGATCTCTGTCCACTGAATAGAAGGCCCTAGGGCTGGACACTTCCAGATGCTGCCTGGTGGTGCCACACCCCTGTGTGGTCTCTGTAGGGCCTCTTTCACTCTGAAGTAACTAACCACTGTTGGTGGTAAAAAGAAAAAAATAGTAAAAGAAGATAAAAGTATATGGGCCCCTCCCATATGTGCCTCTGCTCCCTCTTCCCAGAGTCTTTCTGGCATTCACAGATGTTTGCTCTTCAGACTTGGCTTCCTGCCATCAAGAAGCTCTGCATGGCTCTCCCCTCCATGTTCCCTCTGTCTCTCCATGTCCTGAGATTCCCCCTGCATGCCCTAGGCTGCTCACAATTGCCTGGTGTTTGGTGGCAACCTGTCCCTCCGGACACTGTAGAAGGAGCGATGGCCTGGATGGGTTAACCCTCATGGGAGCTTCTTCCCTGACCCTGTCTGCCATGGAGGAGTGATCCAGGAAGAGGAGAGGGACACACAGCAGGGACACACACACACACACACACACACACACACACACACACAGGTGGGGATGAGCTGTCTGGATGACTAGGTTGAGCCTCTCCCTGGCGGACAGTGCTCATCATCTGTTCAGGAGGGTTAAGCTGTTTTGTGCCCCAGAAACCCAAAGAAGCTTCCAGAACTGACCAATGCCCAGCCAGAAGGAGGGGCTGTGGCTGGAGGGGGAGCTGCCCACAGGTTTGATCCAGGACTGACTTCCTCCCACAACCTCTGTGGATTCAAGTAAGAGTCAGTGGCCCCTCCTGCTCCTCCTAGGACTATGGCTACTGCTGTCACCAGCCCAGGTTCCCTCCCTGTCCGCCCCTCTCTGAAGGCGCCAACCAGCCTCTGCCTCAGCTGGTTTATTTTTAGCTCCTGCCCTGCCTGACACTGCCTTGGGTTTTGCACTGGGATCTACAGAAACTCTTCTAGGGCGGGCAGAGCCTGGTCACCATAGGGCACAGGGAAGGCTTCCTTCCTTGTAATTCTAGAAGGTGGCAAAAAAGAGTGGGACTTCTGACCTTCCTGGCCAATGGAAAGATGGAGCGTGGGAGTGGGCCCTACGAAGCCAATAGAAGAACAGAATCATTGTCCACAGCTAGAGGGGATGTGGAGTCTGGGGAGCTGGGAAGCATAGGTGGGAATTAGAAGGTGGGACCATAGAGGTCTGAGGTTGGACACTGGGACAGAGAGGTAGCTGCCCATAGAACTAGGGTTTTGTGGTGACTGGACTACAAAGGAGACATGTTAGCAAGGCACTTAGTAGTAGTGATGGAGCAGTCACAGGTAGGAAAGAGAAGGGGCTGGAGCGGAGGGGCCTGGGATGTCCAGGGTTTCTGGAACATAGGACTGGCTCCCCGTGTCCCCTGACAACCTTGCAGAAGGGTTATATCTTTGCACAGGAGTAAGTTTGTAACACACACACACACACACCATACACACGCACACATACATACCACACACACACACACACAGCAGGGCCTACTTTGGGTCAGATGAGTCATACAGCTCCCCCCAGAAGGCCCCTGGGAAGCCACAGAAAGCATGTCTGTCTTCTTCAGCCTTGCATGAATGGGAGTATAGGAACCCAGCACATGGCACAGGCAGTGGAGACATTAACCTGGATAGACCTTGTCAGGTCTGAATCTTCCTTGCTACCCACTCACCACAGAGGCCCACCCTGACTGTTCATTCGAGGGGCTCGTTGAGAGGCTGGTAGGATGGGTTTTATTAATGTGTTCACAGCCAGACACATACAACACTATAGCCTATTTGAGGACATCATTACATTCTCCGAAGGAAAAACCACACCTTTTAACTGTGTTCTCCCCAGACCCTCATGACCTCTGACTTCTGCCTGAGGAGCCATTCTATCCTGGACATCTCTGCCCGGTGTCCCTGAAGTCACACCGTATGTGGCTTGGCTCTCCTTTCACTGCATGTGTTCCAAGGTTCATGTTAGCAGTAGACATTCACACTCCATCCTTTTAAAGGCAGAATAAGGTGCTGTCATGTGGGTGAGCCACATTTTGTATTAGTTTTGTTGTCTTGGGTTGGTGTTTTTCTGAATCAATGTGAATTGAACCCAGGGCCATGCACAAGCTGGGAAAGCCCTTTATCTCTGACACACCTCCACAACACCCCATTTTTCTGACCCAATAGCCTATCCATTGCTAGATCTTGGACCATTATAAGTAAAGTTGCCAAGAATACTGGTACTGTTTTCTGTGTGGACTCAGGTTTGTATACGGTCTCTGGGCCCTATGGGTCACAGATTGGGGTCATTTTCAGGTTGGAGCCATAATGGTGACTTACAGTGACAGGTGAGCCACTGTGACATCCTCCCACACACATGCCCGCGCATGCACACATGCACGTATGCGCTTGCGCATGCACACACCAGCTCTGTTAAGAGAAGGGAAGGGCTGAGCTGTGCATTAGCTCCAAGGCCACAACTGGGTCCTGGGCCTCCTCTCTCCTGTCCAGACTTGGAGGCATCCATCCCATGACACCAGATTAGCTGCTAAGGGTGGCCTCTAGGGATGGTAACCCTAGTGGGAGGCCCAGCCAAGTACTCCAGATGTCCCTGCTATAGACAGGTGTTCAGAGTGTCTTAGACCAAGGGATGAGGCAGGAGCCCACTTCACCCTGTCCTGGGCTCACATTAGGGAGAGCCATTAGGGTGGCTCACAGGAAGGAACTCCTGATTCAGAGGCATTGCCTCCCTTGCACTGAGCCTCCTCCTGTGCCTGGAGCTTTGGGTCTGTCCACATACTCTTGGCCTTTGCAGTGACTCTGAAGCTGTTAGAGTCTGAGCACATGGCAGCTGCTGTGCTGAGCACAGTCTATGCTGGCCCCGATGTGTCTTTTCTTGCCTGTAATTTCATCACATGCATTTTGGGTCCTGCAGAAGGTAGCACAGGGCTGCTCTCAGCCTGGCAACTGACCGGTCCTAAGTATTCTGTTTTATACGCAGTTCCCTAGAGCGCCTGCTAACTGGCAGCACTCCTACAAACAACGGGCCTCTTCTTGGCTTGGCAGCACCCTCCTCACATATTGTACGTTTTCCTATGAAATGTTTAATGTGCTAAAGTCTAGCTTCAATCAGATCAGCACTGAAGCAGACTAATCACTTAGCCTGATTGTTGAGCTGCCTTTGGTTCTGAGATTCTAAAATATGGAAGAAAAACAACCCTGCAGAACCACAGTCCTGCTGCACAGCTGAACTTTCACAGGAAAATGTATTGCCCTCTCTGGGGCTTTGTGGCTGGATTAGTGTTTACTGGGAATTTTCCCCACCAGCGCAGGGTCTAGAATGTTGAGCAGATGTTAATTATGTTATCAATGCCAAGATTGGAAATACCTTGCCTCTTCCCAGAGTTGAGCTTTTTGGCTTAATTACTGTGATTGCCGTGGCTGAAACTAGAGCACGTGTACACTCAGAATGGGAAACACTGAAGCTAGGAAGTAATTTTAGATCCTCATGGCTGAGGATGGAGCACGCAGGTGTGTCAAAGAGCAGGGCTGCTGGCTGGTGCCGGCACGTGTGCGTGGGGAGAGGTAGTGTGACGGTTCCTTCCATGCCTGCCCACGGCTACTCGCTATGCAGCCTGGTTATTACTGGCAGTGACTTCCCATCGGCAGAGGCCCTGTGGTTTCCAGCCCCGCTCCTTGACTGGAGAGACAAAGAACAGCCCTGTTCTGGCAGGTGCAGGTCTGCAAGCCAATTGGTGGCAGAGTTGCTGACCTGACCCACGGCCTCTTTCCCAGACTCTTGCATTTCCCAGGTGGTGTGGGTGGGTAGGTGGGTGGATGGGTGATTTGGCAGCCACTGGATCTTTTTATTTCACAATTAATAGATAAAAAAGGTAATAGACTTGACTTTCTAGAGTAGACTTTGATTTACAGAAAGTTAACTCATAGTTGGAGGGTCCCATGTATTTTCTGTGGTTCCCCTGCCCTTCATTTCTGGCAGTGGGGTGACTTGTTTGGGTGAGCGGGTATGGAGATCTTGGAGTGGAATGTTGGTCTCCACTGTGACCGACCGACCGACCGACAGACAGACAGACAAGCATGTAAGGGCAGACTTGCAGCTATGCCTTCTCTGGGTTTGGCCACAGTCACACTGCCAGGCCTCCCACTTCGGCATCCTGTAGAAGCCTTTGTCCACAAATTCTGCAATCCACTGTTTCAGATTGTATTAATCAGGGTCCTCTAGAGTCACAGAACTTATGGGTAGTCTCTATATAGTAGAAGAATTTGTTGGTGACTTTCAGGTAGTCCAACTCCCAACAATGGTCAGCAGCAGCTGTGAATGGAAGTCCAAGGATCTAGCAGTTGCTCAGTCCTACAAGGCAAGCAGGCAAAGAAGAGAGAGTGAATCTTCCTTCTTCCAATATCCTTATGTAGGTCTCCAGCAGAAAGTGTGGCCCAGATTAAAGGCTTGTGCCACCACACTGGGATCTGGGACTTGCTTTGTCCCAGATGACCTTGAACTCAGAGATCTCCCTGTCTTAATCTTCTGGGATTCACAGCCACTATGCCTCAAGATCTCCAAGCCAAGATCCAGGTCAGAAATTTATATCTCCCAGTCTCCAGATTAGGATCACAGGTGAGTCTTCCAATTCTGGATTGTAGCTCATTCCAGATATAGTCAAGTTGACAGCCAGGAAGAGCCACTTCACAGATGAACAGACACATGAGACTACAAAGGACTCCAGTTACACTGACACATTTACCAAAATATCGACAGCACAGGTTTTGGGAAACGCAATGCATGTGCTTCAGGGTGCACTGGATAGCAAAGGCCCACGGCAACTGAGCCACCCTGAGGCTCAGGCTGGAGTGGGGCGGGCAACATGAACAGTACTCGAGACAACTGTGAAGTGAGGTGAACACATATCTTCTACTAGAAGCAAAGTCCCACGGTTGCTAATATCCTCAAGAGAAGGAAATGGTCATTTGAATCAGAAATTGGTGAACATACAAAAGTTAGTTTTTCTTGTCCAAGTTCCTAGTTCCCATGAATGAAAGTCTCTTTAGACATATGGAAATATTGAGAATCAGGGGAAAAAAGTGCTAACACGGATAAAAAAAATGTGTTTTAAAAATCAAATGTGTGGCTGGGTGGCGATGGCTTGCTCACACCTTCAATCCCAGGACTCGGGAGGCAGAGGCAGGTGGGTATCTGAGTTTGAGGCCAGTATGCTCTACAGAGGGAGTTCCAAGATAGCCAGGGGCTACACAGAGAAACCCTACCCCCCACAACAAAACAAAACAAAAAGGGGAGAGAGAGAGAGAGAGAGAGAGAGAGAGAGAGAGAGAGAGAGAGAGAGAGAGAGAGAGAGAGAGAGAAGGAAAGAAAGAAAGAAAGAAAGAAAGAAAGAAAGAAAGAAAGAAAGAAAAAATGAGAGAAAGAAAGAAAAGAAAGAAAGAATGAGAGAAAGAAAGAAAGAAAGAAAGAAAGAAAGAAAGAAAGAAAGAAAGAAAGAAAGAAAGAAAGAAAGAAAGAAAACCTGCAAACATGCTGTTTTTAAAGCTGCGCCTTCATTAGCAGCAGGCGGGCTTGTGACATCTGCACAGTGGCTGGGGACTTCACTCATCTGCCCTGAGAAAAAGCAGATTGCTTAGGAGAAGCTGATTAATCTCTGTGGAAGGGGCGGTGTGTGTGTGTGTGTGTGTGTGTGTGTGTGTGTGTGTGATTAATACCGCCTCACACAGCAAACGAGATGGTTACATTTCACTGTCTTCTTGTGAGGCAGAGTCAGTGGCTAAGCACTCAGGAGAGATTGATTCCTGGAACCCTGGGCATCAGCAGCAAGGGTCACTGGTGGCTTCATGCTGGGGACCTAAGAAGTAAGTTTCAAGTGCACCACCACCATCAACATCATCACTATCTTCATCTTCACCACTATGCTCAGAACCATCATTAACACCATCACCTTCATTATCTTCATCAGTATCCTCATCTTCACCTTCATCATCAACACCTCCATAATCTTCACCAATGCCACCACATCTCCATCACCTCTATCATCCACACCAACATCGACTCCTTTAGCACTTGCAACTTTACCACCACCACCACCATCGTAACCGTCACCTTTGCCACCATCATCTTCAACTCAACCACCATCATAACCATCACTATGCCTCCATCCTCACCACCATCAGGATCATGACCTTCACATCAGCATCATTGTCATAGTCACTGCCATTACTGCGGGCAAGCCCGGTAGAGCAGGTGGGTGGGGCCTGGGCTGGCTCCTGTCGATCCAGTCCCCCACCTAGAGAAGTATGTATGCTGTAGAAATGGGCATACAGACCCAGAGAGGGAAGACTGCTGCTCTGGAAAGGAAGCCAGTCTTGAAAAGGAGTCTTGACAGATGACCTGCCAGCGTTGGGCACCCTGTTCTTGGTGTTGCTTGAGAGTGTGAAGCTGCCCAGGGCCTCTACTTTCTGCTTTCCCAGGGCTTCTGTTCTCTCCACCCTGTCCATCCATCCTGCCTTCTCTTCTCTCCTCTCCTCTCCTCTCCTCTCCTCTCCTCTCCTCTTCCCTTATTGCTTTAATCCCTTCCCTCCAAGGAGCACATATACATACATCTGCCTCCTAAAGATCCTGGAACTCAGGGCCATCCAGAATCAGGGGTTGACAGCTAGTGCAAAAAAGAAATAGAGTTTGAATTTTGCAGATAAATGCCCCCATTTCTGGTGGTCCATACTCTATCATCAGCTCTCGGCTTGAGGATGCCCTGGAGAGAAAGATGCCTCTGACGGGAAGGGTGGGGGTTTGCAGCACACCCACCCACTCCAGCCTTCCAACTCTTCCCCAGTGTCCAGGCCTCCCAGGCTCCACTCCTGTGCTCCACAGAAAGCCCCAATAGCAGGCCCTGACACGCTTTGGAAGCCACAGGGGATAGAGTAGGCATCCTGTCTAGATTCCTGTGTTTCCTTCTCCTCCTCCTGGCCCTGCCTCTGCTCCATCAACATATGAATCCACACTCAAGGTTGCTCAGGGGCAAAACTGAGAATGAGACTTTAGTCAGGACCCCCACGGAGGCTATTGTTCCTCTCTGCAAGTACCGAGGCCTCATTGCTCTCCACCATTATCCTGTTTCCTCTGAGAAAGCTGGCCTCCAGGGCTCACTTTCTACAGCTCCTCATTCTCATGGCATTTTTATGTCTAGGAAGACACAAGTCTCATGAACAAAAGCACTCTGTGGGCATTGCAGACCTGAGAGGAGACATGGTGGTGTGAAAAGGGTACCCACACCAACTTTCTTCTCCTTCAGGTTCTAGCACAGGGGCTTAACAGAGTGACACTTGTCTCCCTGGGTCCTTGTGTGAGCATCCTTTCTTCATCTGGAGTCCTAGCTCCAGATAGGCACTGGGCTCATCCAGCATATGCCCCAGGCCTCCCGAGGCTCTCTGATGATGTGGTGGTGACAGCGTTTCCTAGGAAACTGCAGCTAGCTGCCAGACCAACATGCCCGTGCCCCTTGGGGCTCTGGTGGGTGTAGGCTGGGATGCTCTAGAGGGAAGGCCTGTGTCTGTGTGTAATGGGATGAGGAGTGTGTGTCCACAAGAATCCTCGTGTGAGTGTCTGATGCCATGGGTGAAGAATTCCCACGCTGAGTTCTGCATTTGGGGTCTTCATCGGGTGCATGTCTCAGTTTCTTGGGTCTGTGTCCTCTGAGCCTCTGCATGTGAGAGTGTGTGCTCCAGGGCTTTGGTGTGCCTCTAAATCCATGTGGGTGTATGTATCTTTAGGTGTGTGTCTGTTCATCTGTGTGTGTGAATATATTTGAGCAACTGTGTATGTTTATGTAGTGTATTGGGTTTCTGTGGTACTCTTATGACCTCTCTGCAGGCCTAAGACTTCCTGACAGCAGCCTTCTGGGCCCAGAGCCAAGCTTTCTATGCAGCCAGCAATGCACCATTCCTGCCCCTGAGCCTTCAGGTAAACTGCCTTTAGCAAACAACAACGGAGGTCAACAAGCAGGGTCACTAAAGCAAGCCCAGACCTGGCTGAAAGCCTTGAAGATGCTACCACTCTCCAAGGCTTACTAGCTGGCAGCAAGAAACAATAATGTCCTTAGGTTAGCCCCTTTTCCTGAATGCCATCTCCCTCAGCCTCAGGATGCAGGAACAGTGAAGGTATGAAGGAGGAGCCACTGCACGGAGGACTTCCTGTGGGAGGCTCCTCCTAGGATTCCTGAGCAGGAATCAGTGTGGGGCCTAGGGAGGAGGGAAGGAGGGAGAGAGGAGGTTGCAGTTGATACTGCCTCGGCTCCTCTTTCTCCTCCCCAGCCACATCCTCTGCATTAGAAAATGTGAATGCTGTGCAAATAGGACAGTGCGGGTGAGGCCAGGGCCAGGCCTCAGCCAGCCCGGGGAATGGGTGGGGAAAAGACTAGGGATCCAAACCCGGACAAGCATCACAAGCAGGGACTATGGTATAGACAGTGACAGAGCCACCAAGAAGTTCCTTGGGAGAGGAGGCTACAGAGGGCTGCAGAAGAGCAAAAGCTGACCCGGGCAAAGCCAAGTGCCCATCACTGTTGAAAGACCCAGTACCCAGGTGCCTGGTAAACACCTCTGTCTCGGGTTCACCTAGGGAAGGCAATGGTGCCAAGATCTCTGCAGGCCAGGCCCCAGTAATGAAGGGGGCTTAAAAAGAGAGAAATGGGGGGGTTTAGGGAGTGTGGCACGGCAGTGTGGGGGGAAAGGGGTGCCCAGGTGGGCCCCAGGGAAGCACCTCTTTCCCCTGAGGGACCACACGCACAGATATGGTATAGAATAGAGTTTATTCAGGGTAGAGGATAGGAGTTAATAGTATAGAGGGAGCAGAGAAAGGCAGAGAGGGAGAGAGAGAGTAGAAGATAGGGAGTTGAGAGTAGGTAAGTGGAGGCCGGCAATGGCCACGTGGAGAGAGGGGGGAGGGGAGGAGAGCCCAAGAGGGGCAGAGAGATGAGAGTGCCAAGAGGCAAGAGCCGAGAGAGAGAGAGAGAGAGAGAGAGAGAGAGAGAGAGAGAGAGAGAGAGAGAGAGAGAGAGAGGCGGGGCAAGTAGCCCCTTTTATAGTGGGCCAGGTCTATGGGGCGGGGCATACCTGGCTGTGGCCAGGTAAGTGTGGGGTGGAGCTTAGACAGAATCCCAACAAGTAAAAGGAGCTGAGAAAGCACCTGGCACTCCAGGCGCATGGGTGGACCACAGAAAGAGATAGGTAGGAGGGGCTCAGGGACCCCAGCCTTCACAGCTGCCAATGGTCTTCTCCCACAGATCACACTCGGGCCTGGCCTGGGGCTGCTGTGAGGGGTTTAGAGTATCTCCACAGAAAGGATCACATGCAGCCCTTTGTCCAGTCAGCAGATGTGGCCCAGCAGAGAAGGAAGTGCCTTCCCCGCCCCCAGCTAGTGGAAGGCTGGGCCCTAGCCAGAAAGAGTGACAAGCAGGCAGGACAGGATCAATCAGGCCCTTGGTCCACCCACTGCCAGCCCATTCTCCCCTCCTCCACAACCCCGTTTTTTTGCATCACCCTGAGGTAAATCTGAAGGTTTGATTCAATATATAGCATTTCCTCTTTGCTGATCAGCATGTCTGCTTTAGGAGCAATTGGGAAGGGCTAAAGCATGCAGAATTTGCATAGTTAAGCTGGGTGTGGTGGCACACACCAGTAATCCCAGCAGTCAAAGGCAGAGGCAGAATTGCGGCTAGCTCAGACCACATAGGGAGATCCACTAGAGCCTAGGGTCCAAAGGGAAAGCCTGTGCCAAAAAGGGGGTGGGGTGGGACTTAAATGCTTAACATTAAAAACAACAACCATTTTCTCCTTTAAGTGAATACTGGACTAGAGAAAAAACGGAAGTCAAGTCAATACTGACAGGTAGAAACTGCTCTTATCATTCATTATGTGCTGCCATCCGCTAGGGGTAGGGGCCTGTGCTACCCACACGGGTGTCTGGTGCCCTCCATAAACCCCTGCACCTGTCTGCTGCTCCTTGCTCCAGGCAGAACTTAGAGGGCGGGGCAGGGACAGTCTCCTGCTGAGCTCAGCCTGGAGCCCGCCTCTAGCGGCTAGCTTCCTCCAGAGAGCTCTGTCTCAGGCAGGCAATAACTCCCCATGAACTTACTGAGCATGCCCACTATTGGCTCTAGAGTACCTCTTCATGTTCCAAAAGCTGATCTTTGTGCATTGTGTCTGGATATCCTGGATATGCAATTGACAAAGGATCTACTAAATAAGTTTGTGTGTGGTGGGAAGAAGGGGCTTCTTCTCCTGAATGGATGCCTGGTGGTGCCCTGTAGGGTAGGGGGGCCTCTAGCAGTGTCTGGACCATGTCCCAGTGTGGGTACCTTGAGCAAGCAGCAGGTAGGCCTGATCGTGTGCAGCCAGGGGTGGGTGGATTGGCTACCTCCTCCATTCCCAAGACCTGCTGCAGTCTGAGCAGGCTTTCATGGCAGTCTTCATTATTTTGTGATACAACAAACATTAGACCTGAAAGCTGGTGAACAATAGATAATTTTTTAGATTTATTTTTTGTTATTGTAATTATGTGTATGTGTGTTTATAGGTATTAAGCACATGAATGCAAGTGCCCACATAAGTTAGCGGTGTCAGATCCCCCTGGAGCTGGGGTCACAGACACCTGTTGTGAATGCTGGAAATTGCTGGAAATTGCACTCAGATCCTCAGGAAAAACAACAGTATGTGCTCTTGGCCCCTGAATCATCTCTCCAGCCTCTAGAACTTTTTGACTCTAACCTGAGAAGTTTACAGTTGTGCCTCAGCTGACCTGGGGGTATAGGTGTGAAGGAGGAGCCACTGCCAGGGAGGACTTCCTGGGGGAGGCTCCTCCTAGGATGCCTGAGCAGGAATCAGTGTGGGGGCCTAGGGAGGAGGGAAGGAGAGAGTGAGAAGAGGTTGCAGTTGCTATTTCCTCAGAGAGACAGATCTTTTTCTCACCTGAAGTCTGGTCAGGCTGCTATTGGCTCCACAGGACATGATCTGACTGGGTCCTCATGCAGGAGGACAGTAGGGAGAGGACTCAGCGTCCCTCCAGGCCTTCTGTAGAGGCAGAGCCTGAAGACCCGATTACTTCTACAGTAAACCTCCCAATGTGGTGAATTCAGGGGACACCACTAGGCAGTCTGCAGCAGAGACAAGGGGGTTCATTTCCTGGGTTCTCCATGCTCAGGATTTAGCCAAACGCTAGAGAGCACTTCAAAGCCTCTCTAAGATGGAAGACCCGGTAAGGCCCAACAGCAAAGCCAGCCAGACGTCAGGGATCCACTGAAAGAGGTTAGATGACTGTTGCCGCAAGCTAGCTTTCCCCCCTCGGGACTTCCCAGGCACCGGAGAATCTACTCAGCCAGCTGACATTCTGCAGTTGCTGGGCATGGCCTGGGCAGGAGACTCCACAGCACTCAAATCAAAAGCAAGGATCCAGGATCCCCCTTATTTAGCCTGGACTGTGACAGACAGCAAGCACCTTCAGGGATTTGGATCCCAGTGAACAGCCCACAGGAGCACAGGGTCTGTCATAACCTTCACTGTTCTACTTACCCCTCACTTCAAAGTATAGGCCATGTGTCCAGGTCCTCTAAGGACAGAGAAAATGGATGGGAATGTTACCCTAATTCAACCTTAAAGGAGCAGCCAGGGTCAGGGCAGTCTTTTGAGGGGGACTAACCATCAGGCCAGCAGACACCCTGTTTGTTTCTGAAACCCTTACTTGCTCTGCAGGCCAGGGTGTGCCATATCTCAGCCATGGCCTGAAGACAGTGCAGGTAGGTAGTATCCACAGGGCCCCAAGTAGAGGACCAGACACCAGCTACCCCTCTCTGAGCCTCACGGGGACATTACAGTGTAACTGCCAGCAGGACAGGGTATAGGAGTTTAGGATGGATCTGTGACCTCATCTCACTTTATCCATACCCCAGACTCCTGTTGGGAGACATCATACCCGAACGGGTAATGGTCCGTGTGTAATGCTGGGACTCTATGTGTGCAGCTAGCTTGCTCATTTCAGGGCATCCTTCAATGTATCCATTTATTCGTTGCTGTAACAGAAATTCCTGTCTTAAATTCCTCCAGCACTTAGGAAGGGAGGAAGCCATTATTTCAGTTACAGTTTGAAGGCTACAGCTCATCATGGTGGAGATGTAAGGGCAGCAGGAGCCTGAGGCCACTGGTCACATTGTATCCACGGATGAGTAGCAGCAGACTCATGCACATTGTATCCACAGATGAGAAGCAGACTCGTGCATGCAGTGCTCAGCTCACAAGACCCTTCTCCTGCAGGCGAGGACTCCCCGTCCATGGAGTGGTTTTGCCTACAGTAAAGGTGGGGCTTCTCCCCTCAATTGGAGGAATCTAGGCCATTACAGTCGTGCTCAGAGGCTGGCCTAACCTAGAAAAATCTCTCACAGGTGTTTCTAGAGGATGGTCTCCCACAGGATTCCGGTCAAGTTAACCATTACAGTCAGTGATTGCAGCCATAAAGTACCCACTTCCCAGAAGTGCAAGCCCAAGCTGGCCCTCAGCAACACCAGCCCTTCCTTCGCTTTCCTTGTGTTGCTCTGTTCTCCTTATAAAACTAGTTGCTGTTCTTTGTAAACCACCAAGAAACAGAGGGATGGAGCTGAAGAGATGCCTCAGCACTTAACAGCACTTCTGCTTTTCCAGAGGACCCTAGAGAGCTTAGTTCCCAGCCCCCATGCTGAGTGGCTGTCTTAGTTAGGGTTTCATTGCTGTGAACAGACACCATGACCAAGGCAACTCTTACAAGGACAACATTTAATTGGGGCTGGTTACAGGTTCAGAGGTTCAGTCCATTATCTTCAAGGCAGGAGCATGGCAGCATCCAGGCACCTGTGTGGCTAAAGTAGCTGAGAGTTCTACATCTTCAGCCAAAGGCAGACAGGAGAAGACTTCCAGGCAGCTAGGATGAGGGCATTAAAACCCAAGCCCGTGGTGACACACCTACACCAACAAGGTCACACCTCCTAATAGTGCCACTCCCTGGGCCAAGTCTATACAAACCATCACAGTGGCTAACAGCCACCTGTAACTCAAGCTCCAGGGATCTAACACACACACACACACACACACACACACACACACACACACACACACACACACACACACACATTTATATATAAATAAAAAAATAAATCCTTTTTAAAAAAAATAAAAGAAAGAAACATCCTAAAAGAAGAGTAAAATTACCCACATTTAACTCACTAGAGATTAAATCAGTTAACCACTTTGGCATATTGCTTTTGGGGACACATAGGTGTGTGTGTGTGTGTGTGTGTGTGTATGTGTAAAAGCAGCTGAGACAAATCTGAATACAACATCATTTTACTTCAAGCATTGAGATTTGTTTACACAAACAGGACTGTTTAGGCCGACTCTTAGTGAGCAGCCTCAGTTGGCCGTCCAGTTATTTTGTGCTGAGTCATCTACGGACAGCATACCCTGCTGGGGTGTGTCCCTCAGGGAGGTGATCTAGCTGCTTCCCGGCTCCAGGCTCCAGGTGAGGTCATTTCTAAGGCTCCAGTGTAAGGTAGCACATGGCCGGCTGGGAAGCAAAGATGCTCGGGAAGGCTACGCTAGCCAAAGCAGGGAAATGGCAGCCGTGGTGTCGCAATGAGAGCCATGGCATTTCCCTTCCTCTTCTAGAACATTAAGAGTGACATACGCTCAGTGGAAACATCACAGTGAAATGTCAGTTAAGTAAAAATGATTTCCCTGCTCCTCCCACGCGGAGTGCTTGTCCTTTTAAGCCCTGCCACTCCCCCTCCTTCTTTCTCTTTCAGGAGCAGGGATCAGAGTGGAGGATTCAAGCTTCCTTACTTGGTGACCACCGGGTGTTGGTGCCTGCGTGACTGAGTTCCCCCGAGACTTTGGCCCACGGCAAAAGAGGTGAGAAGAAGTTTAAGGAGCCAAATGCCATGTGTTGGTATCGCCCTCCCAAACTGTTCTATCCCCAAATGCCACACAGGGACGCATCTTCCCACGGTAGCTGATGCTTACCCTGGGTCCTTTTGAATGACCCCTGGCATTCCACTGTGTGGGTGCAGAGAGTTACATAATCCGACTTCCACGGCTGGAAATTTAGATGGCTTTCAGATTTGACTATTATAAGTAATCTCGGCTTTTAAGTGGTCCCCTGGTGAACAGTTTATACCAGTCTGGGGCTCTTTTCGTGGACAACCTGTCATCCAGGGAGTTGCAGGTTACAGGGAGTTATGCAGGGGACGCTGGGGCCAGGCTTTGAAAGAATTTGCCTGTGCTGCTTCTTGTGCAAACCAGCCCTACTTCTGCCCAGGGCCAGACGTGCATAAGTGTGTATGTGCACCACAAATGTTCACATATATGTGCATACCTGGTTATCAACTCTCCAGGAAGTCAGCCCTGAGAAACAGCTGGGAGATATACTAATAAAAGGTAAAGGGACGGGCAGTCGTGGCGCATGCCTTTAATCCCAGCACTTGGGAGGCAGAGGCAGGCGGATTTCTGAGTTCGAGGCCAGCCTGGTCTACAAAGTGAGTTCCAGGACAGTCAGGGCTATACAGAGAAACCCTGTCTTGAATAAACCAAAAAAAAGAAAGAAAGAAAGAAAGAAAGAAAGAAAGAAAGAAAGAAAGAAAGAAAGAAAGAAAGAAAGAAAGGAAGGAAGGAAGGAAGGAAGGAAGGAAGGAAGGAAGGAAGGAAGGAAGGAAGGAAGAAAGAAAGAAAGAAAGAAAGAAAGAAAGAAAGAAAGAAAGAAAGAAAGAAAGAAAGAAAGAAAGAAAGAAAGAAAAGTAAGGGGAGCCGGGTAGTAGTGGTGCACACTTTTAATCCCACCCAGCACTCAGGAGGCAGAGGCAAGCAGATCGCTATGAGTTCAAGGCCAGCCTGGTCTACAGAATTGGTTCCAGAAGAGCCAGAGCTATACAGAGAAACCCAGTCTAAAAAAAATAAAAAATAAAATAAAATAAAATAAAATAAAATAAAATAAAATAAAATAAAATATGTCAGGACTAAAGGAAAGGGCTCAGACTACCATGAAGGTCTGACAGCAGGACAGCCGATAGGAGAAGGAGAGATTCTGGGGAAGGGTACATTGCAACTATATGGTCAAGTGGGACATGCCCAATCCAGGTCAGAGCCTGCTAGAAACAGTGTGGTTTCAGCTCAGTGTCACCGATGCTGATGACACTCTCAAGCTGGTAGCTGGCAGTATGGTGGCAGATGAAAGACACGTTCTCTTTGAAGGGGGGTTGTACCTCAATCTCTCTACACAAGACTTGGTTAAGTACCCTTACTGTACAAGTCTGTGGCTTACTTACAAGTAAGCCCTGGTATTTACTGAGCCGTTTGAATGTCTCCTTCCAGCCCGTTCATTCAAAAACAAACTGATGCTTACATTTTCTTATTTATTTTTAGGATGCCTTTGTATATTTATTCTACTTTGGGGCAAAATTATTTATTTTAGGAAGCTTGGAGGCTGAGGTGGTATGTGGTGCTTAGACTAACTCAGGCCTTGGGCTCAGCTGTCAGGAAAGCTTAGTAACTTTTGAGTCACAGGGACCCCTAGGGCCTTAGATTTCTTCATTGCTTATTTGGGTGTTTGATTGACTGGCATCAGGAGCCAAGAAAGAAGCGGGTATCCTCAGACTGCAGGTGCAGTGAGGTCTGCAGGCAGGATCTACAGAAGCCAGTTGTGAGCAGTCACTTTACAGTTTTCGCATGCACCTTAGAGTTCTAAACAAACAATTAAGACTGCATGGAAACTCCTAAAACTCAACCAATGTCTTAAAAATGGGCAAAAGACTTGAATAGACCTTCATGCCATGAGAAGGTACTGTCTAGTCCATTCACTGCAGCATCCTTGTGGTCCCCAGAGCATTTTGGGGCCCAAAGAATTGGAAAGACCCGGCAGGGTTATGAGTCCCATGGTTAGGGCAGCAGTGAGGGAGGTCAGAGCACACCTCCGTGGAGCTCCTTGGCCGGCACTGGTGCTGAGTCCACACTCTGTTTGGTGGGCTCTATTAGGAGCATGCTTGATTTTTTGTTCATTCATTCTCACCCCGTGGTGATGTCTTAGGTAAGTTTTTACTGCTGTGAACACATCATGTCCAAGGCAACTTTTACAAAGACAACATTTAATCGGGGCTGGCTTATAGGTTCAGAGGTTCAGTCCATTACCATCAAGGTGAGAACATGGCAGCATCCAGGCAGGCATGGTGCAGGAGGAGCTGAGAGTTCTACATCTTCATCTGATGTAGGAGATGAGAGTTCTACATCTCCATCTGAAGGCTGCTAGCAGAAGACTGACTTTCAGGCAGCTAGGATGAGGGTCTTAAAGCCCACACCCACAGTGATACACCTACTCCAGCAGAGCTACACCTTCTAATAGTGGCTCCCTGGGCCAAGCATATACAAACCATCATAGGCAGTAACACAAAGGGTTCCTGTGGGGGTCTTGCTCTTTGGGGACAATGGAATGGGAGATAAATATTCTTGCTCTACCCATTTGCAGGGCACAGTAATACAAAGAAGGGGCAAGGAGGCTTCTAGCAGGGTGAGGAGCACACCCATATGTCCTGGGTACCACACTGTTTGATCAGCCCAACACACACTTCAGGCTCTTGGTAACACTGGGTGTGTCAGTATTGAAGTGATGGCTTCCGGTGTAGCACTCTCTCTCCCCATAAAATCTTGCCAAGAGACCAGAGGCCAGATGCAAAGCAAGGTGGAACAGAGTCTATCAGAGATGCAGGGAGAAGAGCTGGAGGGGAGGTGGTGGCATGACAGAGCGTGGGACTCTGAGAAGGACCCAGATGCATGAAGGGAACATGGTCCTGGTTCTTTGGACGTGTTTAATCCCATGGAATTAGCAGACACCTAGTCCTTCTTTACCTGCCACATGCTAGGTCTCGAGACCTCTCCAAGACCCCTGCTTCATGTCCTAAGAAGGGCTGGACTTTGTCCCTATGAAGTTCTGTTGGGGCCAGGATGTGGCCTGGGACTGAGAGCTAGGCTGGCTCTATAATTGCCCATTGGTCTGTGCAATATAGTCTTGAAGAAATGCCCCCCTTTCCCACCTACCCTGAATCTCTGTAATTCCCCACCTGTGATAGCTATTCTTGGATGTCAACTTGACTCATTCTGAGATTAACTAAAACCCAAGTAGCCAGGCATATCAGTGAGGAATCTTTTTTCTTAGTTCATTCATTTGAAATGGGGAGACCCACTTTTAATCTGCATTTTTGAGGTAGGAAAATCCCTTTAATCTGGGCTACGCCTTCTACTAGCAGCCTATATAAAGGACATGGAAGAAGGAAGCTTGCTCTCAACAGCATGTCCGTTCTTTTACTGCATTAGAGTCTACTTAATGGAGATTCCAGAAACTACTGAAGTCCAGCTGAGGCTGAACAACTTCTGGATTCTTGGGCCTTCTGCTGATAGGCAGCCATTGTTGGACTAGCTGGATTCCAGCCTGTAAATTCTGTTCCTCTAAAAAACCCTGACTAATACCCCACCCCTAGCCCCACATAATGAGCAGGCATGGGATCCATCCAGAGAAAACTCAGGGTTGCTCCTCCCAGCCCCTCCCAGCACCCAGAGCAAACTGCAGAGACTTCTGCACTATTCACCCCACTGTTAAAGTGAGTGAGCTCAAGGTCTAGAACAGGCTCTTCCCCCGCAACAGTCCTGAGAGGCTGTGATCAACAAACCAACACCACAGCCAAGACTGCCTCCTCCCACACAGACTCCTCCATGCCTGTCCAGTTGTTGTGGCCCTGATGGGATGAGGCTGTCACCGACAGCACAGGGATGGCTCTGCTGAATCCTGCAAAGCTGCTCTCCCTGGCAGGTGGCACAGTCAAACAGCCACCGTATTCATATTCTCTGACTGATGAAGAGCCCATCAGATGGTTCAGGGGTTGGAGGAGGAATGGGGACTTGCTCTGCCTCACCACCACTCACTCTATTCCAGACAAGAGACGCCAGAAGAACATTGTCTGGCTTGTGTGCCGAACACATGGGACACTTGATTCCCAGCTGATGGTGCTGTTTTGGGAGGTTCTACAAACTTTAGTAGGTAAACCTAGCTGGGGGAAAACAAGTTAGAGGGGGCAGGGGGGGATGTGCCTTTGAAATTTATAGCTGGCCCCCAGTCAGCTCTAATTTTTTCCCATTCTTTGGTTTATGTCTGCCTTGAGGTAAACAACCTGCTCCCGGACACAGACTCCTTCCACCACAGCAGTCTGCTCAATTGCACGGAGCTGAGCGAACCCTGAGAAACCCGTTCCAGATTAAGGCTTTCCTCCTTTAACTCTTTCCTTTAGATACTTTGGTCACTGTTGTAGAGAGAATAGCTTGTGTATTGTATGGATGCATCACCTGTCAATTAAAAGGCCTATAGCCTATGGCTTAGGAAGGAAATGGAGGTGGGACATCCGGAGAAGAAAGAATTCTGGGAGAAAGAAGGTGCCAAAAAGGGTGATGAGACAGATGCATGATACCTGAGCTCAGGTCCCAGACATATGGTAGAATTCAGGCTAAAATAATTGGGTTATTTTAGTTACGATCTAGTCAGAGTAAACCTAGTCAGATGGCCTAGGTATTTGTAAATATGTTTTGAGTATGATTGAGTCTTATTTCTGGGAGCATGGGGTTTGGAGGAAGAGCCAGGTTTAACTACAGCACACGGTGATACAGGGGTAACTAATACAGGCCTGGAAGCTGTGCCTGCCCTTCTGTAGGATCTAGGCTTGCTGTCTTCTCTGGGAGCGTCTGCTCTTTGGACGTTGCCAAGGTGAATCGGATTTGTTCTCCAGACTCCTTCCCATCCTCTGCCATCTCTACCCTGCGTGTTCCTCACACTGGCTGCCACGTGATGCCCAATGCCAGCTCCAGCTCCAAGTGGGAATCTGTACCAGGCACCTTGTGAGCCCTGGAGACATCCTGTCCCTGGAGGACAGTGGAAACAGCAAGTGATAGGGTCTCAGGAATGGCCCAGGGTGTTGCCCTGCCAGTCTGTGGTAAGAGTGATGAAAGGAAAGAAAGTTTTGTGATCTAATATTAATTTTTCCTCAAAAAACAAAACACAAAAAACAAAAACAAGTCAAAATATGCTAGCTAGTACTTGGTCACCGTGACAAAACCTAGGAGACAATGAAAGAAGGAAGGGTTTATTTTAGCTCACGGTTTCAGGGGCTTCAGTTCATGGTGGGTTAGTGCTGTGGCTTTGTCAGCTGAGAACATCATGACTGATGTGTGTGTATGTGTGTGTGTGTGTGTGTGTGAGAGAGAGAGAGAGAGAGAGAGAGAGAGAGAGACCCTTCCTTACTATATAGGTGCCAAGATGGCGAGAGTGAGAGGAAGGGACGAGGGTGCGAATAGCCCCTTCAAAGGCACGGTCCTCTGCTCTATGTCCAGTAGGTCCCTTCTAAAGACTGCCATCTCACTGGAGCACCAAGCTGAGGACCAAGCCTTTACCACAGTCACTGAGGAGGCAGTTGGCTCAAGCTACAGTAGTGTGAGAACTCAAGTAGCACAGAAAGTTAAGGGGAGAGCTGTTGAGGCCCCTGGCCCCCCGCGCCCACGCGCTCACTCTGTGACTCCAGTTCTCTTGTTATCTACACGTACTCCACTTTATTTTTGAGTTTTGTTTTATTTTGGAGACAGGGTTCTTCTGTGTAGCCCTGGCTGTCCTGGGACTCTCTCTATAGATCAGGTTGCCTTCAAACTCAAAGATCCCCCTGCCTCTGTCTCTTCTTGCCAAGCGCTGGGATCAAAGGTGTGCGCCACCATTGCCTGACTTGGGCACCCCACCTTTAATGAGACCGAATTTCCTTTCCGTTTCTCTCCCCTCCCTGGATTATGTTGTTCCTGCTTCCGATTCACACCTTGGTGGAGAAATGTGACTGCTGATGCTCTCTGCAGTCCCAGCAAAACTGAATCGGGAGAATGTTAAACAGAGGACGATCAGACAACTAAATCGCAGGGGTCACAAATAGCACAGGCTAGAGAATGACATCTAGAAACCGTGACCTGGAGGTTGAAAACATTCATTGGCATAACTTAAAAGGCCACTCATCTGGGCAAATCGGTGCCTGCCTACAGTGCCAGTATTAAGGGGGCTGAGAAAGGAGGGGTGTGAATACAAGGCTAGCCTAGACTACAATAGCAAAACCAAGGAAATCAAATGCCGTCAGAAGCTTAGGGAAGAAGGCAAATTTAAAATGAAACATAAACCCCACTTTTCCTTGTTCTGGGTTTCTTTATAAAACCAATTTTCTTATTCAAAAAGCAACCCAAGCCTCTTATAAAAGCAGTCACAAAGCACCAGTGGAAAAACGCGCCTTGAGCCACTGTTAATGCCTGGCACACACAGAAACTATCTAGTCCACTCTGATCAAGATTTCTCAGGTAAGTTTGTGGGCACAATACATGCATACTCATGTGTGTGTGTGTATACACACGCACACATGTACATTTTTAACCTGATAGAACTGTTACAACCAAATGTCTCTAGAGAGGAGACGCTGAGGCCCTATCCAGACATGGCCTTTACTGCTGGCAAGAACAGTGGAGCTGGGGGAGGCAGTGGGGAGAAGGCAGAGAGCAGGAAGCTGGAGGTCCTTCACAGGCAAGGGACAGCAGAAAGGGACCGGAATGTATGCTGGGACAGAGCAGCCTGGAACAGTAAGGTCCTTGTTTCTTCTTGAGCTGTGGTTGAATGTATGATAAGATGCTTAAAGAGATAAGGAAGGACCAGAATTATTCTGGAATCCCAGGAGAGATTTGGGGGATGGTGCAAGTGTGCACAGCTGTTCCTATGCTGCTCATGCAACAGGACTGGCATGTTCCACAAGGTCACAGGTGCTGATCTCAAGTTCCCATGGGCACTCGAGGGGAGTCACCAAGGAGAGGACCGTATCCTAGTGAGACGGAGACAATGGCTCAGCTCCTTCTTAGCAAAGAGCAGAGCTCTGTTAAGAACGCTGTAAAAATACTGACGTTAATGACGGATTTTTATTGTAAGCACCCTGTCCTAATCACTGTTCTATTACTATGAAGAGACACCATGACTGAGGCAACTCTTAAAAAGAAAGCATTTAATTGGGGGGCTGGCTTATGGTTTCAGAGGGCTCATTATCATCATGGTAGGGAGCATGGTGGCAGGCATTGTGTGCTGGGACAGTATCTGAAAGCTATATCCGGACTGCAAGTGGGGGTGTGTGGGGGGAGAGAGAGAGAGAGAGAGAGAGAGAGAGAGAGAGAGAGAGAAAGCTGGCCTGGGCTTTTGAACTCTCAAAGCCAACCCTCGGTGACACAGCTCCTCCAACAAGGCCACACCCACTCCACACTTCCCAATCCCTCTCAAACAGTGTCACCCCCTGGTGACTAAACACACACCCATTTGTTTTTGTTTTTTGAGATAGTCTCTCATATAGCTCAGTCTGGCCTTGAACCCTCTGTGCATCAGAGGATAACCTCGAACTCTCAATGCAGCTGCCTTTACCCCTCCTTACTAGTTTTATAAGTATGAGCCACCATACCCTGGGCTAAATATATTCAATCCACCACAGAAGCCTAGCATGACAACGGCTTCCAAGTGCGGGATAGCTAATGCTTACTGCCCAGAATGATGAGCCTCCGGCTTGAGAAGCTAGAGTCACAGGGCTCTACCTTCCAAAGTCTGCAGCAAAAGTTCTCAGCTCTCAGTGTTTGATCTGTATGCCGCTGGGTTTACCATTCTCATCTGAGAGTCTTGGGCACCCAAGGCCTAAGAGCGCCAGCACCAGCAGGGGCCTCCTCAGTAGATCACAGCTTACCTGCAGGTACAAGAAAAGGATCCCAGCCAGCTATCTGGCCCCATGGAAAGCTGCTTGTGTGCTCTGGTCCCAGATACTGCTGGCTATGTGAGGGAATCCATGTCTCCTTACTGCTGTTGAATTGCTTCTTGGATTTCATCCTCTGCTGCTAGGTCTTTTCTGCACAAAAAATAATTTGCGAGAATCAGCAACCGGTTAGTTCTTTAGTGGAACTTTAATTTTTAAATGAATATATATGAGCTGTTAGGAGCCCAGCCGAGTCAGTGGTGGGGCTCTGGAGTCTCAAAGTCCCTGAGCTGAGCTGAGGGGTTAGGCCTGGTTATCCCCCAAGAGGCAAGAGAGGCCTAGCCCTGTCACAGCTTCCAGGCCCCAAGTTCCCCTAACTCCTCATACCCCATTCATTCCTTGACTCCTGTCCCTCTCCTGGCTAGTCCTCTATCCACACTGTTGTAGAGAGACTTGCCCTACACCCTCTCCATCATCGGCATTGCAGCAGGAGTCCGCGAGGAGCCTTACCTGATTGCCACAAAGAAGGCCATCGCTCTACCTCAAATACCATGGATGAGACTTGGGAGGAGGGAGAGTGGTCCAAGGGACCTGAAGTTTCCCTCTCCCAGTGGCTGTCAGTACTTCCTGGACACAATGCTTTAGCTGAGTAAACACAGCCACTCCAGGCCTTGTCCTGAGAAGCCTGAGTGATCCCATGAAAGGCTGAGGGAAGAGTCTGGTCAGTGTCTTAGAGATACTTCATGCAACTATACCAGGAATTGACTTTAAGGCATAGGCTGCAGCCTTCCCGGGGCTGGACCTTTTGAGTAGAATACAGTATTGTGGGGTTCAGGCCTAGGGTGGGGGACTGCAGCCTCAGCTGTGGGCCATGGATACCCGTACTCTGCAGAAGAGGCATGGGATTCTAGAAGCTTCCCTGGAGGGGCCCAAGGTGGAAGCCATTAATTGTTGAGCTCATGGTAAATCTGGGCTTTGACTATGGCATCTAGCCCCCTACCCTCCATTTATGAACATCAAGCCCTTCCCAACACAGCCCCCTGATCTGATTGGCCCGTGAGAAGAAGGATCCTCCCCTCCTTACTCAGGTGAGGCCCAATCACCCTTGGATTCAGCAGCAGTAGAAGGCAGGCCAAGGGTAAGAAAGAACTTGGTCTGCCTCTGTAGAGAAAGCAGGGTCAGGGTAAAGGTAGTCAGGGTTCATAACTGAGTGCAGAGGAGGCCCCAAGCATGGAACATTCTGGAAGAGAAGGGTGGCTAGACAGAGGGATTGCAATGGGCTGTCAGCTCCCTGCTGACTCACTCAGGGAGAAACAGAGGAAGTGTAGGCAGGGGAGGAGCTGGCAGAGGAGGAGGAGGAGGAGGAGGAGGAGGAATGGTAGCAGAAGAGATGGGGAGACAATAGAGGAGGAGGGAGACTGGATCCGCCACTCTCCCCCTTCCCCAGGACTCTGTATAGTTAATAGACTAGAGATGAGGTTCTGTGGGGAGAGGCACATCTGAGTAGGTCCCCTCAGAAGCACAACCAGGCCTTGGGAGCGCACTGTGGGGATCTTCCAGGTACCTCTTGAAAGACCCACCTGAACTTGGAAGCAGGGGCCAGTGAGTCCAACTCTAGCATTTCTCTTGTGGGTTGTTTTTGGGTTTTCCAGAATGACAGGCAGGATTGGGGGACCTAGTTGCAGGGGTCCTCCTAGGGGTGTGGGTCTGCTACCAGGCCTGGAATCCAGGTCCTACCCCATCCTGAGTGGCAGTGGCCAGTCCAGACCCCAAGCCGCCTCAGGGTTGACAAGTGGGACCACCAGGAGACACTGAGGAACCTGGCTGCCTCCTACCTATCATCTACTCCACAGTGCAGATCCCGGCTTAGGCCTGAGCTTCTGGGTGCCTTGGGCTGGGACCGGATGTAGCCTTAGCTGGGGCCACTGAGTTCTACCCCTCTGGCAGCTTTCCTTATAGGAGATATGAAAGGCAGAGGGCTAAGTATACAACACAGCCTTGGCGAGTGCCAGATCTGTACTCTTCCCATGCCCTCCCCAACCCCCTTTCTTCCCCCTTCCCCTTTCTGAGGCGACATTTCCATCTCTTCCTCTGGAAGGCCCAGGCACTCGAGGGCTTGTAGGTTCCTGTTCTTACACAAACCTCAGACAAGACACACATTTCCAGTTTCTTTCCAAGGTTAGCACCAGGCCCCACAGCAACACTCTCCCTGGCCTCCTACACACCAGAGGCCAGAGGCCAGAAGCCAGGTGAAGCGGAGTGGTAGGCAGCTGGAAAAGCTGGTTTGGGCCTGTGCGAACAGGTGTCCTTCGTCTGGTTTTCAGGAATGTAGCCTGGGGAGGCTGCAGTAACTAGGACCACTCTTGCTCCCGACACAGGGAAGTTGGGGGGACTCTCCTGGAGGCACCCTCCCCCTACCCATCCCCAGGACCCCAGGTTGCCTTGGAAGGGCTGCCTCTACAGCCTAATGGTCTGCTCAGGCAGAGGCAGGCAACAAATGGCCTGTTAAAAATCCTAATTAAAATACAATATAAGCAACACTGGCTCCCTCTCTAAGGGACAGGGTGGTGGTGGTGGTTGAGGGAAGCCGGCATTAGGGAAGCCAGTCCCCAGATGCTGGTCTAAGGAGCCCTCAAATATAGCAAGGAAGCCATAACCATACTAATTAAACATTATCTTATAAGTGGGCTTTCTAAACAAAAGAAGGATCCCCCGAGAAGCAGAATGAGTTCCCCTTCCCAGACATGACTGCGGCTGCGGCGGCATGCTCCTCCAGGCTACACCCAGGAGGGAAGAGCGGCCTGCCCTAGGCCTTGCCCAAGTTCTTCTGGTACTGAGGAGTTTGTCTTAGGCTTTTATTATAGATGTTAATAAACTAATATGTACATTATTCAAAACTTTAAAAATATAAAAAGAAATACCTTTTTAGTAGAGAAAAATGAAACAGAGGCCAGGAGACAGCAGCCTGGGGGCCCTGGAATATTTGCTTTGTTTTCTGGGAATCAAGCCTTTGTTTGCTCCCTTAGAGGTAAAGGACCCCAGAATGTTGGTGTAGGGAGGTCCATGGCTTTACCTGGGCCTAAGCATGACTGTGAGGATCCGTCTTCGTCTAGAGGGCCAACTGCAGAGGCCCCAAATATGTGAGACACCAGAATGTAGATCCTGTGGGCCTTGAAACAGAGTCTTATCAGGAGGGATTGGGGAGCAGGGGTAGTAGGTAGGGACAGAACTGTAACCCCAGGAGAGCAAAAAGTGCAGATATGTAACCTCAACACAGACCTGTGCCTGAGAAATGCCCCAGGCTACCACTGCCTCCCTCCCATGTGACCTGCAGGCTATGTCTATAACATGGGCTTTTTTTTTTTTAATTCAACTGTACTCTGATGTATAAAATATTCACATTATCCTTCCGCTTAAGTGCATTATTTATGTTACCATCCATGAAATATTCACATCTGACTTTGACTTCCAGTCAGCACATGTGGGTGACAGCCTGTCCTTTTCACGGTCATAGGAGAACAGCAGTGCTATACAGCAGGTGTGCTCAGGGAAACCAGGGAGGTGTGGCCTGCCTGGAGCTGGGACACTCCCACCCCTAAGGGGGGGGGGCTATGAAGAGAGCAGAAGCACAGTAGGACCACCTGGTCTACAGAGTGAGTTCCAGGACAGCCAGGGCTACACAGAGAAACCCTGTCTCGAACCACCACCACCTGCAAAAAAAAAAAAAAAAAAATCAAAGGACCACTTAGCAAAATCTGACCCACATTCGCAGGGGTACCCAGTCCTAGCAGGTAGCACTCAGGAGTGTGCTAGGACACAATGAGCGGGACCCTTTGCAGAAATCCAGGAGCCCCATCGGTCAGCAGCAAGGGAGAGAATGGCCCTGCAGAACACTGTTTCCTCAGGGTCTCCTAGCAGTGGCTACCAGCACTGCCTTGACCCTGGGGACTGGGAGGAAGACTCAGTTTAGAGTGTGGGCCAATCCTTAGAGGCACACAGGCTGGCTTGCCTAACTCAGGACCCTCTGCTGCCCAGTGACCTGACTCTGGAGTCTCTATGTGGTCAGCAGAGCCTGAAGGGGTGGGCACCATCTGCTGATTTCTTGCAGAAAGATGAAGGCATTTTGAAGCCTCCTCTTGCGCCCCTTGTTCACACTGAACCTGGCTTCCTTATAGCACCATCAACCCTTACGCCCAGCTGCCTGTGGTAGCTAGGCACACCCCCCCTCCATAGTCCTTTGTACCTAGTGTTTTTCCACTCAGCTGGGATTGGAGGAGGTGCAGAAAACATCAAAGTTCTTTGACAGACGGAGGCCCCAATCCTCAGATCAGCCAGACTGCCAAAGAGAGACAGAGTCCCCTGTCTTGACCTCCATGAAGCTCTGGGTAGCCTGGCTTCCAAACTGAGGGCCTCTGGGAAGCCAGGTAGCAGGAAGGTGGGGCTAGAGGTTTGATGGTCCTGACTGACCAGTCTGGTAATAGCAACTTAACATGTTCCCTTGACTCCAACAGGCCTGGCCTCCAGGGCCCAAGACTGATTCCCACTCCCTGGCATTGGCTTCAGTCTGGCTGCTCTGAGGATTAGGGCCTCTCTGTCTAAGAACTTTGATGTTTCCTGCACCTTCCCCAATCCCAGCTGAGTAAAACCACTAGGTACGAGGGCAGAATCCCTAGGGAAGATGTCCAGTGCTTTCAGTACGGCCTACGGCCTGTCTGCTTGGAACTGAGATTTGGAGTGTGGCAGGGAGGACAGGGAGAGCTAGACTCTAAGGCTCTGCTGGCTCACTTTAAAAAACTAGATTTTGAACAGGCAACAACAAACCCGTTCTGCCTCTTTTCCCCTTTCCGTGCCCCAGAATGGTATTAGCGCTATCTCTAGGTCTTAAAACAGCAGATTCCAGAACAGCTCTCAGCTACTCCCCACCTCAAGAGCACTTCAGCTTTAGAACTTCCCAGGGTGGGGCCACAGGCGGGAGGAGGCTGTGCTACCTTGGGTGGCCTTCCCTTAGCCTCCAGCAGGCAGGGACCCGACAGTGCAGTGGCGCCACCTGCCGACACTTTACAGCATTGCATAGACCCAGAGAGGGGAATCCAGGCTAGGGAGGAGAAAGGAACACAATCACTTCTCAGATTAAGTATCGAAGAAAAGTGGGCACTGACAAAGGTGCACACGTATTTGGTTGTTGTTGTTTTTTTTTTTTTAAGACAATGGAGAAAGGTGTCCTGGGCAATCCCTGAGGTACGGTTGGAGAGGCACCAGGTAGAGGGGCTATGGACAAACAGAAGAAGGGACAGCCTGTGACCAGTGTTGTGAGACGAGAGCCAGGCAAAGGTCTAGGGGCTGCATGTGGATTTGATTTCATGATAAATGTACATATTTTGGAACTTTGGGGTTCCAAAGTTAAGAACCCTTCTAAAGCAGAGACTGTCAACCTAAAGATTAAGAGACGGCATCGCCGCTCAGGGATGTGGGCATGGGGTAGAGACACGATGCCAGAGGCCGGATGGATATGGAGTGTTAGATGCTTGGGCTTTGGGTGATGGCGGTGGTGGGTCAGTTCTCTAGCCCTGGTTTTCAGGGTGCTCCGCCAGGATAGATGAGAGAGGCGCCATTGTGCTGCAGGTGGGGCCTGGGGCCTGCTGAGGCGTCTGTGTCTCTCTCCTTAGCTGTGCAGACTGACCAGGAGGAGACTAGCCTCAGTTCATACAGTCCCGTGGGGCTCCTCCCCCTGGATGCAGAGTCCCAGAGAACAGTCCCGTGGGACACAGAACTGGAGTGACACAGCTATGTGGGCACAGACATGAGGGCATGGGCACACTTGCAGGGAGCTAGGGCAGATGGGCTCCCTCTGGGGCTGCAGAGCTTGGCTCTGATTCCAGGGCATCCAAGGTCAATGCAGTCATCCTGGGGGGTGAGGGTGTTTTCAAAGAAGCTGAGTTGTAGCAAATATCTCACACTGAGTCCTTGGCACAGGGTGTGCAGGTCCTGGGGGAGGAACGAGGTGACATCTTCATTTCCATAGCAACGCTGATGCTTGGCAGGGTGACAGCCGGGCTCAGAGGTGGCAGGTGCACGTGGAGGAGCCACGTGAAGAACCCAGCACGCTCAGGCGAGTCACAGTGGCTGCTCTCCGTACCAAGACCCTGTACTAAGGAAGCAGTCCAGGCCCCAGGTCCAGCCCACATTTGATTGGGTCCCAGGCGCTTCCTGACATTTGTTCCAGAGTGCTGTGGCCCTGAGAGCCTCTGCGGGAGCTAGGGCCACTGCTACTCTGCCTGTTTCTAGCCTTATTCCAACCCGCAGGCCCTGGTCTGCTGAGCTACACAGCTTCTCGGCACACGGGTGGACTGGTCAGTGCTTCTACAGGGCCCTGCCCCCTAAGTGATTTATTTGTGGGCATGGGGAGGGACTGATCACCCCCTACCTTGTTTCTTTTGCTTTTAGCTTAAATAAGTAGGCCTGGGCTCAGTGTTGGAACCCATAGTAGGAAGGTAGCGGTATCCCTATGACTGAAAGGAAACAGACATATAATTTGTCCAAGATAAACAGTAAGATCCAGCACACAGCACATCCCACCCCTCCTTTTTTTTTTTTTTTTTTTTTTGAGACAGGGTCTCACTTGTAGCCCTGGCTATCCTGGAACTTAGAATGTAGGCCAAGCTAGTCTCAAATTCACAGAGATCCACCTGCCTCTGCTTTTTTTTTTTAAGCGTTAGGACTAAAAGCATGTGCTACCATGCCCAGCACACATTCTTTGTTTTCCTTTAAAAAGAGTTGCCATGATCACGGTCTTTCTTCACAACAATAGAAACGCTAACTGAGACAAGGACCTACCCTGAATGTGGACCGCACCATTTCATGGGTAGGGCCCTGGGATGCATGGAAAGGTGACAGGAAGCTGAGCTCCAGCACGCACGCACGCGAACACACACACACTCACCTATTACTTTCTTCTGACTGCAGATGTTAAGGTGACATTCACAGAATCGATGGACTGTAACCTAGAGTTGTGAACCAAATAAACCCTTGCTCCCACAAGTTGCTTTCGTAGGGCTATCTTATCACCAGAACAGAATGGAAACTGATAGCCTCTAAGTGCAAAGGCCCCTCTCGTGACCAGGGAGCGGATCTGTAAGGTCAGCCCTCACTTTCCACTCCCTAGCACAGTACCACTGTCAGGCATGCTCCCTACACCAGATAACAAAAGCATTTCCTGAGACAAGATGGCTGGAGGGGACCCAGTGTCTGGGCAATGATAGATTCCTCTCAGCCAAGGGGCTTAGCCAAGCACACCACGCTGCTGTGTCTGATCATTAGGGTAGGTCAAGACCACAGTTAGAAGACAGCACTGCTTAGGTTTCAGCAAGGAAGCACAGCAGAGCAGGCAGACACAGTCCTGGAGAGGTCCTGGAGAGCTTAGAGTTCTGTGACTGGATGGGCAGGCAGCAGGAAAAGAGAGCTGGCTTGAACCTTAGAAACCTCAAAGCTCACCCGCAGTGACACGTTGTCTCTAACAGGCCACACCGACTCCAATAAGGCTACTCCTCCAAGTCACATTGCTCCTTGTGGGCCTATGAGGGGGCCATTGTCATTCAAACCACCATAGTCTTCCCAGCTCAATTAGCCCAGTTACAAAAATAAATAAATAAATAAATAAATAAATAAATAAATAAATAAATAAATAAATCTCCCATAGGCATGCCTATAGGTTAATTTCTTACTAAGACTCTGTTTCTAGTTGATTCTACATTGTATCAAGTTGACAATTGACACTAAGCATCACACAGTGAAAGCTGGATGTGGTACCTGGTAACCAGGCAGATGCTGCTCGTCTCACACTGAAGGCCTCACTGGTAATCCTGCTCCTGCTGCAGGCATCCCCTGGTTGGCCCTAGACTGCGGCCTAGCTCAGCGGCTTTCTCCTGGCTGATGGACAGGGGTGGGGAGGAGGAGCCAGTGCTCTGCAGTCTCTGCAGACAAGGTTTTAGTGGTGGCCTTTTAGCATGGCTAGCCCTTGCTAAGCTTCTTTGATCTGTTCGGGGCCTCTACAGAGGACAACCCCAGGGATGGTTGGCTGCTCATACAGTCTAAGCAAGTACACTGCTCCCCTCGGAGCGGAGGGACCACTCAAACCCAGTAAGAGCCCAATGAGGCCTGTCATGGGTGACAGAAGTCTGCAAGAACAAGCTATACAGACAGCATGAATTAGCTACGAATAGTCTCTCGCTTCAGCTGCAGGGAGTGATGGGAACTCATAAGGACTTGCCCAGGCAAAGGCTCAGGAAGTAGAGACTCCTTGACACCAGGTAGCACGAGCACCCAGCGAGCATATGACAGGTGCATGGGCCAGTCTGTGATGTAGCTAGTCCCGAGGACACAGTGATTAGCAGCTCAGAACATCATTGCTGGTGAGCAAATGGGAAATGTAGTTCCTACTGTGTCCTCTCCTCTGGCTTCCAGGAGGCTATGGGCACAGGCTGGTGATATATAGAGCGAGATCAGAATCACATGGTTGACTCACCGTGGACGCCAAGATTCTTCTCAGGGGAAATGCCAAGGAGCTTTTGAAAACTTACCATTCCAGGTAACCCACCTTAGATACAAGAGCCCAAAGCCAGCAGATAGGGAGGTGGTGGTGGTGGAGTACCCAGGGGAGTAGCTGGAGATGTCAGGTCTAAATGACATCGGTAGACCCAAGACAGCCACTCCAGTGGGTCACAGAGAATGCCCACAGCTCACAGTCATAGTGCAGGGCCCAGCCAAGCCCTGCTGGTAGAGCATTCAGAAAAAGCCCTGCCGGCTGGGGCTGCTGTCATGCTCTTCTCTGCCAGCAGAGGGCACCCCACACTTGCGTGAGCAGTTCCAGGATACCTGGCGCTCTAAGCAAACTGCCCAGAACCAGCAAGCAGCACACCTTGCAACTTTAAAAAGCCCCTCTGGCAGCAATCCCGCAGAAACTCATGACTTGGTATTCCGAAGTTTACAGTCAAATGTATGCATGACCTGGGATAACCCCAGAAACTTCCTCCCAGACGTTTCTCACCTGAGGGCAGGTGCTTCTGTGTTCACAAACCTGTGACTGAGCTGAGTGTTGGGTTCCGATACTCTTTCGGGCAGTCCTGGAACTGACGGGCTGTGTGTGCTCTTTATACCAGCTTGGTGACTTAAGAGTGGTGCAGCTGGAAAGCTCTGTCCCATTGTCCTTGGCCCCCTTGCTGATGCCCATGTGACCACAAACAGAACTGTCTGATCTCGGAAATACATAGTGACTGATGGTGACACAGGCTGGCAATGTGAAGCCTGCTTAGTGCTTCTCTGCTCCTGTCTGTCTGTCTGTCTGTCTGTCTGTCTGTCTGTCTGTCTATTCCTTTGGGGGTTTTGTTGTTTTGTTTTTATTTTCTTGTGGGATTCCATTTTCTCCTCCCATCATGTGGGTTTCAACGACCTAACTCAGGTTGCCAGGTTTAGCCCTTACCTCTGAGGCATCTCACAAACCCTTGCCCCTCCTCTTGCATAGAGTCTTTAGAAGTGAAAGTGATAAGTGGCTGGGCAGTGGTGGCACACACCCTTAATCCCAGCATCCAGGAGGCGGAGGCAGAGGCAGAGGCAGAGGCGGAGGCAGGCAGATCTCTTGAGTTCAAGGCCAGCTATAGTTAGAATTCCAGGACAGCCAGGGCGATACACAGAGAAACCATGTCTCAAATAAAACAAAACAAAGTGAGAGCAAATGTCCTCAAGGTCCCTCCAAGTGGCCTCAGAACTCACTTGCAGAAGTGAGAGCTAAATACTTTGGGATAGTGGCCTATCCCAGTACCCTTGCAGAGGCCTCCCGAGAGATGCAAGGCTAACTTTTGGTGCTGATGCCTTTTGCCCCAGGGTGGCTGGACTGCAGATATGAATGGGCCCTACCTCCCCTGGGGCTGGTGAGGGGTCCCCTGAGCTGCACTTGACCACAGCTGCAGCTCTGTTGGATCTCCCACTTTGAATCTGGGAGGCCCACCTAAGAGTGCTAAGAGAAATAACAGCTGCTAGAGCTCTGGCCCCCTGCACTTGAGAGGCTCTACCTGGCCCTAACCATATGGGATTCCATGTGTCTTTCCTTGATCCACAGGTAGGAAGTACAGTTGTTTCACTGAAAGTCCAATGACCCAGTGTCTGGATCCTGACCAGTTCTGAACCGCAGGCCAGTTCAGCACTCAGTTTTCTTTATCTTGTTTCTTCTCCCTGTCCCACTGGCTAATGTTTCTCCATAGCTGGTCCCCATTTCTGATTACCTCTCTTGTCTCTCTCCTTGCTCCCTGGTGGCAACCACGCCTTCTCCTCTCTCCAGGCTCCCTGGTTACCTCAGTCTCCAATAATTGTTTTGCCCCTTGTGAGAGTGCTAAAAGATACCAGATGGGTGGATGGATGAATAGATGGATGAATGAATGGGTGAGCAGATGGATGGACAGATAGGATGTGTGCATGGATGGATGTATATATGAAATGTATGTATGAGTAAATGGATATGAACAGATGGTTGAATAGATGGATGGATAAGTGGATATATGAGATGACTAGGAAGATGGGTGGATGGATGGATGGATGGATGGAGCATCTCACACAAAACTGGCTTCTGGACTCTTGTGACAATGCAGGTGGGCAGAGTGGACCTTTTGACCCGAGGACCTCAAAAACTCTGAATCTCCTTCCTTCTTTTGCTGTAGAAGTCTTGAATGGCTCTGTTTCCTGACCCCTGCCCAGGTACAGCTGTCTCACAGTTCCGCCTGCTGCCCTGCTCTCCACAGCCTGCTCCTTGAGTGTATACATCCCATGCCTTCTTTAGGATGGGTGAAATCGGGTTACCTAGCTCTTTCTAGAGGGATGGGGAGGCAGCCTCCAAAACCAGGACAGATGGCAGTACTTCTCCGGGGAGAGCTGAGAATTAGGTTCATTAGGTTGTTTCTAAATTAGTCAGAGCATGATTGAGCTCCACAAGCCTCAGGAGTCACGTTCCAGTGTGGAGACCTGGTAGGAGACACAAAGATTCTCAGAAGGCTGGGCTGTGGGTATGTGCTCCCAAATAAGGAAATAGTAGTAGAAAGGCTTTGGGACAAAACGGAGCCAATGGAGCAGGATTAGGCTTCAGCCAGAGAAGGAGCAACAAAGGAGAGAAGAAAGGGAGAGAGGGGTGGAGGTGGGGGACACCAGGTGCACACCAGAAAGTGGACACTGTGTACTCAAGGGAATAGGCACCTGTGTAGGTGGGGGGTGATGGGCACCTGTGCAGGTGGGGGGTGATGGGCACCTGTGCAGATGGGGTGATGGGCACCTGTGCAGGTGGGGTGATGGGCACCTGCATAGATATATGTAGGCAGGGAACCTGTGCACTTGTGTAGACAGGAGGGTGTTGTAGAATCCTCCGAGCAAAACAGTCACTACATTCATCATGTGTTTTCTTGCTTACAAGAGACTGTCACAATCTCACTAGTTGATTGCCGATATTTCCTCATGGAAAGAGGGTGTGGGGAGGGTGAGTGGACTTTTACCTGAGACTCCATTCTCCTCCTAGCCTGGGAGGTCGTAGAGCATACAGGCTGGAGCATGAAGGCTATCTGAGAAGGCCTTTATCTTTGTAGCGACAGGGAAGCCACCATTCATGCTGGGGTCTGATTTTCTAATGCAGCTCTTCAGGGTCATCCACACTCTGGCCAGTAATCTCTCATCCCTACTCTCAAGTAATCCCAATAAACTGATTGGTTTCCCGGGGTGATCTTCGGTTTGTCATTGGGACCTTATGAGGAGAAGGCTGATGTTGTTATATCTCTCCAGGGAAGGATTGTCAAAACAGAGGAGTCGCTCTCACCGCTCTCACGGAATGCCTCTGAGTCCCTGGGAGCAGGCTGGGTCTCCAGGATGCAGCAGCATTACATGACATAAGCAGCGGATGAGGCTCCTCCCACCAATGGTAAACATTCAGAGTGGCCACTGTCACTTGAGGGGACACTGACTGGCAGGGACTTAAGAGCCTGGGAAACAGCCTGCTGCCCTCTTGAGGATAGGCATTGGCACCCTTGGGTGGGCACTAGAATTCACGGGCAAAGTCTGGACCATTACTTGATCTAGTAAGCTGAGCAGGAAGTATCACGAGTCAGCACTTCCCAGGGCTCCTGCTGGAGACCATGGCTCAGGAAGCACCCAAATGGAAGGCCGCTAGGTGTGACAACCTAGGATTCTTCTCCTTCCTTTTGTGTTAGACCTACTCGGGGAAAGGAGGCATGTTAGGCACACAGTATTCCACAGGGAAGGGAAGCTGCTCCCTTCCCCTCTGTCTCCTGATTCCCCCTCCCTACTTTGTTTTGGGGTTGGGGAAAGGCAGTGGGACTGGGAGCATCTAGAGGCCTGGCTGGAAATGGGGGTACACGCATCCCCTACCAGAAAACTAGGCAGCCAGAACACTTCAGGGGGGCTTGTTCTACCTACTCACACAGAGTGTGTCCTAACTATAAGAGGGTATTAAACCCTGGGAGGGTGTCTTGGATGTCCTAGCCCTGGGAGACATCTCATCGCTGAGAGAGCATTCTGGCCCTGAGGAAGATATCCTCTCCTTGGGAGGGTGTGCTGGCCCTGGGACGGTTCTAAATACTGACAGTGCTAGTATTTTTGTTTATTGTCTAGTTACTTCTAAGGCTTTCCCCTGACAGGTGTGGGGTTATCAAGAATGCCCAGGTCATATACCAGTGGTAGGCAATGGGATGAGTAGTGATCACTAGCCCCCTTCTTGGTAGTAGCCAGAAAGAACTTTGTCACAACCCTAGACATTTCATGGCTGATGGCCTTATGCTAAGTGCTATCAAAGATACATCACCCAGGACCCTATCACCTCAGCAAACCAGTCAGCAGCAGCAGATACCGTGTAATACCAGGTAGGATTCCCTCCCTGGTCACCAGTTTGGTAGTCCTGTGCCCCAGTCTGTCTTGTCCCCTTATCCTCTTCCTTTTGCTCATCTCCCCAGCCTTGGCTGTAGAGGGGATTTGTTGGCTGTCTCTTCCCCCAACCACACAATATGCACCAGGTAAGTACCAGGTGTATGCACCATAATGTGTGTGGGGGAGTGGGAGTAGGGGGTCTGAGGACACCCAGGTATCTGATCTTTAAAGTCCAGAGTGGGGCTGTGGGCATTTACTAGTGGGTGGGCATAATCTGAAGCGCCTAGTCTGTAGGCTGGTGCTTCGAGAGTCCTCTATAGTCCTGGGGACACCCCAGCTCCATAGCCTACCTCCATTGGAACAAGAGTACAATGTCTCCTTCAGGACAGTTCATCTTGTTCCCATATCCCCAGAGGTCTGTGAGACAACAGCTTATCAGAGAGGTATCACCTTTCTTCAGCTCCGAGAGGCTCAGGAGCAGGCTTGACAGAGCTGACGAGGACCTGACAGGCCTGGCATTGCCCATGTTTGGAAAAATGACACTCCTGATACCCCAGCATCCTCCTGGAGGCGACCAGAGAGCCAGACTGGGGCTGCCCAGCCCTGCCTACATATTTGGAAGGGCTACTGCAGCCCCAGCCAACTCCTCATGTTCTCTGGCTGAGTTGAAAGCCAGCCTGTTCTTCCAAGCCTGGAAACTCCCAGAAAGAGGGGAGCTGGCCTCACTGTACGGAACAGAGCCATCTTGAGGTTGGCCCAGGAATGGCCCAAGTCCTCCAGCAAATGTCCAAAGAAACTCCACATTATCTACTCTGCCTGTAGAGTGTGGGAACAACCAGTCGTGGGCAAGCAGAACCAGGGAACACACACAAGTGGGTCTGGGGCAGGCCTGGGGCAGCCAGTTAGAGGGACTTTTAATTTGTGAGTTGATCCAGACCATTAGGTCAATGCTTCTGGGGGTGAAAAGGGAAACAGCCCCACAGTCTAGTCAATTAGCTCCTCGAAATGATTCGGCTGGCCTTGGTCTCTTGGCTCCTCCTTTTCAGCCTCAGCGGCTCAGAAAGCCCACTGCCACGTCAGGGGACCCGGAACTCAGAAGGTCACCCCCACCTCCACAGTGGGATGGATGGGATGTATGTCCCTACTTCAGTCCCTGGGCACAGGCCTCCTGGAGTCAGTATAACTGCTGAGGTCACTGTCTTAGGAGAGCACTCACTGCTGGCCCTAGTGGTGGGAAAGGAAGCGGCCTGAGTCAGCCCATCTGGTTTTCTTCTCTGGCCAGGAGTCTAAAGGAGCCTGGGCCTGCCCCAGCCCAGAAGCTTCCAAGATGCTCTGCGGGCCAAGGCAGGCCCCTCCCACTCCCCAGGCAGGACTTGAAGTCACACCAACAGTCAGCCACTTGCTGGCTGGGGCTCCGAGCCATATTGACCTCTCAGGACCGCCTTGCTCTTCCTCTGAGATATGAAAGAGACCACGAGGATCTTAAACACAGAGAATCTCCACCCATGACAGCCGGGGACTTTAAGCTGCCTCCTTCCTGGCACCAGCCCCAGGTCCCTTTGTACAGGCTTGGCCTGGAAAAGCTATATGTAGAAATCTGGGAGCTCAGTCCCCAGCCCCTTGGCAGACATGGTTTAGACCATAGCAGAGCCTCCCTCTCCCTCCCTCCCTCTGTTCCTCCCTCCCTCCCTTCCTTCCATCCTTCCTTCCTCTAGCCCTCTTCCTATACCCCCATCCCCTGCCTCTCTCTATGGGTGTGTGAATGCTGTTTTTGAGACAGGGTTTCACTATATAGCCCAGGATATCCTGAAGCTCTCTCTATAGACCAGGATAGCCTTGAACTCACAGAAATCTGCTTATCTCCCCTGGCCTGGACTCAAAGGCATGTGACACCATGCCCATTCTTCTCCACATGTTTTTGAATCAGGTCTCACTATGTAGTCTAGGCTAGCCTAGAATTTGCTATATAGCTCAGGCTGGCCTGGAACTTGGGATCTTCCACCGAAGGGCTAGGATTATAGGCATACGCTACCACACTCTCAGTTCTAGACCCTCTCCATCTGCCCCTAAAGGCTACCCACTCCTATCAGACCAAAAACCTTGGTGGCGGTGGCAGCGGCGGCGGGTGTGTGTGTGTGTGTGTGTGTGTGTGTGTGTGTAATGAGGCTTAAGTTGAGCAGAACCAGGGGTTCCAGTGATCTTGAGCAGTGATCTTGAGGCTGGTGTAGTGGCATAAACCTTTAATCCCAGCACTCAGGATGCAGAGGCAGGTGGATCTCAGAGTTTGATGCCAGTCTAGTCTACAAAAGGAGACTATTTCAAAACAAACAAGCCAGCAAACAGAGCTGTAACGGCCCTGCAGATACCCAGGTGTCTGTCAGAGCAGACACCAAGTGCCACAGCCTAACGGTGGCGGCATCCTGCCCTGCCCTTTGCTTCAGGCGCTGTCCTCAGGCCACTGTGCTGTAAGCACCCCTCCCATTCTTACATCACCCCTCACTCTCCATCTGCAAGGCTCATTACCGGCCTCATGTCCAGGACACTCTCTTGGGAGACTCATTGCCAACGAAAGCCCTGTGCCTTTGAAGTCTGTGGACTCATGCCAGCACTGTCCACCCCTAGAATCACAGCCCCTGCGTGGCCTCTAAGCTCAGTTCAGTGTCAGCAAGAACAACCCAGCCTCTATTAGCTGCACTGTTCCAGCCAAGAACAAGCAGCCCCGCCGATCCTCCCCTGGCCCTTCGCTCTCAGCATCCTTGTTTGTGTACTCGGGATAAGAGCAAGGCCTAGTGGGACTCTCTGTAGGTGACCCTGAAGATCATAAGCCCTAGTTACTGGATGCTGCTATCCACATGAGGCGAAGCAGGGGATCATGTGATCTGTGCCGGGGATGTCAGAGGGGCCTGGCTAATTCAGGGTGTCCTTGCCATCCATGGTGCTGCAGGAAGCAGCACCAGCTAATATTACAAATAAACCAACCAAATAGACTGTTCCTGCTGAAGCCTCCCAGTGTGCAGCTGTGAGGATCCTTTTCTGTGACCCTGAAAAAGCAATGAGGTCAGGATTGCTATCCCTACTTCATCCTCACTTGGAGAAGTCAAGGTTCCTGGACCACGCAGGGAGAATGTAGGGGCTGTATCCAGGCAGTGATTAGGCCTGACTGTGTAGGTATCTTCTGAGAGGTGGGGAGAGGTGGCCTAAGACTTAGGGCCACAGCATCATGTCTACCAATCCCCTGCTCCAGGAGACCCAATCTAAGAAAGGGAAGGTCAGGTAGCAGGGTCCTCAGGGGGACCACAGTGGGTGATTTGGGGTGCACTATAATGACAAAGCTAGATGCAAGCCATCCTCTCCTCCAGGAAACATCACTCCTGCTTGGGCATCAGACTGCCTAAAGCCTCAGCCAGGCCACCTACTCAGATTATAGAGATGATACTCATGTTGCACCCCAACTCAGGAGCTCCCCAGTTTTCTGCCCAGGATGCCTTGCCTGGCCTCAAAGTCTCTCTTGACTCCACACAAGGATCTAACTAAGACCTCGAAGGCCTCTCAACAGAGGACTGGAGGTTCTCTCCTCCCACATTTAATTAGAGATTAAAAAAAAAAAAAACCAGTGTTAAGGCATAAGTATAAAATATGCGAGCAAAGGTCAGAGTTCTGATCTTTCCCACCGTGTCAACTAGAAGGCCTTTTCTGAAATAACAGTGACAGAGTATACACTAAAACAGTGCCCGCTGTTTTAAAGGACCCTTCAACTGATTCCTAGCTAGCTGAGGCCACTAGGGTGGTCCATCACCACCATCACCAGGGTGGGAACCTGGGCCCCCTCACTGACTCCTCTTAGAAATGCTATCCAGGGCCTTGGCCTTGGCACTAGATTTAGCACTATCTACTTCTGTTCTCCCTCCTTCCAGGTAAGGGGCTGTCCCTAGATGATAGAGACTGTCCTAGAAAGACTCACCCTGCAGACCCAAGAGCAAGGCTGGAAGAGTTCTATCCCAAGTGCACAGCTTGTGCCAGTCACCGCCTGGTGCCAACTGGTTGTCTATGTAGTGATAGGGTGCTCAGTAGACAGAGGGCTCTTTCCCCAACAGGAAGAAATGAGTGCACAGGGGAGAACACACTTGACTCCACAATAGAGACGCCACCTTTGGATAATGCAGGCCATGCATTCCATCCCTACCCTGGCCAGTTCTGTACAGGCTCCATTGCATGTCCTGTGCAACTGGACATGTTCCCTCAGTCTCTGCTCATACCCAGACAGGCCTAACTGGGGCTTTGTGCCATTCACACCAGCTCCTCTAGTGTACTTAGGGTCACAGAAGCTAGAGGACAGTCTAGCTCCATGGGGCATTGGTGTATTAGGCAGAAACACTCCTTTTCTATTCATCTGTCTTCAGGTATTCAAATCCACACCCAGCCTGTCAGAGGTATGTATCAGCAGCCCCTGACCTCAGAGCTTCTTTCAAGTAGACACAGGGCAGGGCCACAGCCTGACCAACCCCAGGTGACAACCTGATAGATCCAGCCCTCACCTATTTGTCTCATAACCAGTGCAAGCAGATAGGTGAGGCTTCTGACCTGCTGCTCCTCTGGCTTGGGCTTTGGAAGCAGGGAAGGGGCAGCTTTGGCAGAGGCTCAGCGCTGGCCTGGCTGCTTATTCCGCACTGAGTGTCTCCCTAAAGCTGATCTCTGCCTGGCCCATGTCTGCTACCTTAGGGCTTAGACAAACTTGCTGAAAGTGGGGAAAGACCCTGGGGGCCAGCCCCTCCCACAGCCCAGCCCTCCCCACAGGCCACGGTGCCCCAGATCCACTTCTGGAAATACACTCACAATTAAATGGGAAGGCCGAGCACACTGCCCACAGAGGAGAGCAAGGCAATTACACAATAGCTCATTACTAACGTGCTCCCAGCGGCCCAGGAAGACACTTGCCCGCCAAGGCTGGACAGCAGCTGTCGAGCTTGCCTGCGGCTTCCACGCCAAGTAGTTTCCTGGCTGGGAGCAAGAGAAGAACAGGGCCCCACTAGCCTCTCCCCAGGAAGGTGATCTACAGCAGCCTGTGTACCCTCAAGTGTTTAAATGTGAGAATATCCTACTGGGATGGCCATGAATTAATATATAGGATATGGGATCCTTGGGGACAAAACCCTCTCCCATTTCTTGGGCTCATGACAAAAAGAGCCTATTTTTGCAAAGAGGTGCCTACCCAGGGCAGGTCCAGGCAGGAGAGGCAGCGTGCCAAGTGAACTTCGAAAGCAGGGAAAATGACTGCTGTAGGAGGTGCCTGGGTTTCAGTGGGGTGCAGAGCCCAAGAGCAGGGCTTGAGGCACACATGATGAGTGCTACCCTGGGGTGCAGGACTTGGCATGGGTGATGAAGACAGCTGGGTAGCTCAGCATAGGTATTTTAACAAGATGGTTGGCGTTCTTTTGCTCTACCTGGCTAGGAATTGTGGGTAGGTAAGGGGAATCTCTTTTCCAGGAAGCCTGATCGATTGTATGCCCAAGAGGTTAGGGGTGAATCCAGAGCATTAAAGCTCTAAACCCTGAGAGCATTGTGCCTGTGGCTCCAGGCTCCAGGCTGGAGACTTGTTGCTCCAGACTTTGACAACCAGTGGCCCCAGCGCTTTGGCAGCTATGGCCGTCCTTGCTATGGCCGTCCTTGGTTTCCAGCAGTAGTGGACAGCAGTAGCCGTCAACAGCAAGCAGTAGTAGGTAGTACCTTCGAATGGTGGAGCTTTCACACAAATCTCAGGTGCTGGGATCCTTGGTCCTTCAGTGGTAAGTGCTACAGCTTTCAGGCTGAGAGTGTTGGGATCCTCAGGCCTTGACAGAAGCTAGTATTGTACCTCTCAGCCTTTATTAGGGTCCCGTTAGAGCTCTATGGCCTTGAGGGCCTGAGACTGAAAGGAAACTGTTTCCTTCATCTCTGTCTTGAAGAAGAGTGACTGAAACCTGAAGGAGAGAGTTAACCCTCCTTGAAGGGGGAGAGGTCAAAAGACTCACAAAGCTCATGAGACCCACCCTGCCTCCATTATGAAGGCTCCTCCACCCTGGTTGCTACTAAATAACATTTATTGGGGCACTTCTAGGGGCATAGCTGACTTTCTGCCTGTTAAGTGCTCATGGAATTTCTCAATGATATAGCTACTTTTGAGTTGCCAGTGCTCTGGTAAATTATCCTAAGAGTTGTTAGTTCACCAAGTGGGACTTGGACACAATCTTTTCCTTTGGTCTATTGGTGACCCAGAAAAAGTCACGTAACAGCGATCCTGGAGCTTGCTGTGACCATGGACCACAGTTTTGTCTTCTCACAGCCTTTGTTGATTCTGTCACTTCTGCCCTGACTGTTCTCTAGAGTTCTTCAGCTGGCCTTCCGTTGCTACTACCACCATTGCTACCCCTGGAGCAGTGGGGACTGCTACTCTCACCTCTACTGACACCTTCCTTCCTTCATCTTACCAGCTCAGCCCACTCCATTAACGTTAACGATAGAGATCAAACGTAGGCAAGAAACGAGAAGCTGAGAGAAGCTTTGTTTCTTGGGGTGGTGGTGGTAGAGGGGGAGGACTTAATATTGCAACACCAGGGTGCAGCCGAAGAGGGTGTTCTTAAGCTGCCTTACAAAGTGAGCCAAGCAGCTTGTTTATTATAAACAGAAAAGGGGTGTGGAAAGGGTGTCTACTCCAATCACAGCAAGCACAAGCGAAGGATAAAGATTACACCAATCAGGGCACAGTTCCTCATGCAAATAAGGAACTGCACTTATAGCAATTACAGCAGTCCCTTATGCAAATGAAGGGCTGCATTCACACCAATCCCACCATAGCCCCTCATTCAAATAAGAAACCATGCCTACACCAATCACGTCAGTCCCTTATGCAAATGAAGGGCATAACTCCTCATGCAAAATGAGAAACTGCTCTTATACCAACCATACAGTCCATTATGGCAATGAAGGACTGTGCTTACATTCGTCATAAAGCTTCTGTGGAGTCACCAAGGACAGTTGATACTTGTCTTGGGGTTTCTATTGCTGTGATAAAACACAACGACCAAAAGCAACTTGGGGAGGGAAGGGTTTGTTTTCCTTACACTTCTACATCACAGTTAATCATCAAAGAAAGTCAGGGCAGGAACTCAAGAGAGGAACCTGGAGGCGAGAGGAGCAGAGGCCATGGCGGACCTGTGCTTGCCAGCTTGCATCTCATGAGTTGCTTTTTTATACCACCCAGGACCACCTGCCCAGAGGTGGTGCTGTCCTAGTAAGCTAGGCCTGATTAATCAATTAATCAAGAAAATGCACCAAAGGCTTGCCTATAGAAAGATTTTTTTTTTTTACAGTATTTTCTCTTCTTCTTTCTTCTTTCTGTTCTCCCTTATCTCAGGGCTGGAGAGATGGCTCGGCAGTTAAGAGCACTGACTGTTCTTCCAAAGGTCCTGAGTTCAAATCCCAGCAACCACACGGTGGCTCACAACCATCTGTAATGAGATCTGATGCCCTCTTCTGGGGTGTCTATAGACAGGTACAGTGTACTTAAATATAATAAATAAATCTTAAAAAAAAAAAAGAGTCTCTTTTCTCAAATGGACCTAACTTCTGTCTAGTTGACATAAAACTAGCCAACACAATTGACTTCTAGTCATCTTGACACACAAACACATCACTATTAAACCATAACCTTTCCTTTTTCATTTGTCCCCAAGAGGTAATGTTTCTAATAATATCACAATGTAAAATGTTATGACTTTTAAAAATCTCAGTCTTTAAAAATTCAAATACGTCTTAGCTATGGTGGTGCTTGCCTTAAATTCTAGCACTCTGGAGGCTGAAGTGGGTCTAAGGCCAACCAGGGCAACAGAGTAAACTCCTGGACAGTCAAGCCTACATAGTGAGACCCTGTTTCAAAAACAAAACAAGGAAAGACAAATTTTCTGGGCTCCAAACAGTCTGGTCAGCTGCACCTCTCTGGCATCTACAGCACACAGGGCTTGTTTCACAGGCTCGAGTGGGCGCTTCTTCACAGGTCATCCCATGGTATTGGTATCTCCAACATGCTGGGGTCCCCACTGCCAGTGGGCTGCACTGTCCCCAGCAGCCTTTCCCGGGTTCTCTTCAGGAGCCCTGCCCCTGCTACATAGTGCAAACCGTCAGCTTCCATCTATGACCTTTTTAATCCTGGAGTTTCTACTGCAACTGGTGCTGTACCTTTATCAGTGACCTCTCCTGGCCTCTCATTATGCCAAGCTTCAACTTCTCAAAATGGCCCTTTTATGCCTTCAAAATTACCACCTGAGAAACTCTTACACATTACCAAGGTCAGCTGCTAGCGCAAAGTACCGGCTAGAGCCTTTTTGAACCACAGCTTCTGTGTGCTAATCCTGAGAAAATATTCCCAAAATATTCTCAGTGATGCCCAGGTCTTCTTAATCATTGCTAACCTCTTAGCTCCAGCTAACCCGCATCAGTTATCCAAGAAAAGCAGATTTCATCTTAGTGATTCTAGTCTCATGTTAATCACAGCTCCAGCTGGCCAGACCCCCAGATAATTAATTCAAATTATCCCTCAAACGGCCCCAGTAGAGCCTTTATTTCCTTCTGAAACTTCAGACAACAGACCTCCACTATCTGCATTGTTTTCAATATGTTTATCCTTCAGGCTCCCACGGAACAGCCTACTGGTCTCCGAGAACTCAATGGTTTTCGCAGTCTGGTGTTCAAATGTCACCCCAATCCTCCCCAAAACACATGGTCAGGTCTGTCACAACAATAGCCTACTCCTGGTACCAATTTCTGTCTTAGTTAACATTTTTAGTGCTGTGAAGAGATGCTGCTACCATGGCAACTCTTATAAAGGAAGGCACTTAATTGGGGCTGGCTTACATTCAGAGGTTTAGTCCATTGTTATCAGGATGAGAAGTATGGTGGCACACAGAAAGAGATGGTGCAGGAGAGGTAGCTGAGAGTTCTATATCCAGCTGGACAGGCAACAGGGAGAGAGCGTGAACCATTGGGCTTGGCTTAAACTTCTAAAACCTCAAAGCCCACTCCCAGTTACTCACTTCCTCTAATATGGCTGGCCCTATGTACTCCAACAAGGCCACAGGTCCCTATTCTTTCAAATAATACCATTCCCTATCAGCCTATGTCAGCCATTTTCATTCAAACTACCACAAGAGGAGAGGGTTTATTTTCCTTCTATTTCCATTTCACAGCCCATCATCAAAGGAAGTCAGGGCAGGAACTCAAGACTGGAAGCTGGAGGCAGGAACTGATGTAAAGGCCATGGAAGGAAGAATGATGCTTACTAGCTTGCAGGCTGCATATATATACATATATACATATATACATATATACATATATACATATATACATATATACATATATACACATATACACATATACACATATACACGTATACATGTATACATATATACATGTATACATGTATACATATATACATGTATACATGTATACATGTATACATGTATACACGTATACATATATACATATATACACGTATGCATATATGCATATGTGCATATATACATGTATACATGTATACATATATACATATATACATTACATATACATACCCATACCCATACCCATACACATACACATACACATACACATACACATACATATACATATATATATCACCCAGGACTATTTTCCTAGGGGGTGGCACTGCCCTCAGTGATCTGGTCTCACACACATCAATGATTAATGAAGAAAACACAATAAAGACTTGCCTACGGGCAAATTTTGCAGAGGTATTTTTCTCAATTGGAGTCCCTCTTCCCAAATGAATCTAGCTTGTGTCACATTGACATAAAAATTAGCCAACACAGTGTTCCCGCATTGGTCTGGGTAGAAAAGGCTGAAGAGACATCTAGAGTCTTCTGAGGTTTGTGGTGGCAAAATTCTGGAAATGGTTGTAACTGGAACTGTGCCTTCAGGGACTGGCATTGTGCTCTGGCAGCGGGCAGCTGTAATTACTGAGTAGCTTCCTCCAGCATCTGTGGAGGATTCAAAACATTTGGTGCTGGCATGGGGCAGTCTAGTTGGCCACTTGGCTGATAGTCCTTTGCTCAAGTCAGCAAGGGCACTAAGAAAGGACTAGTTAGACTCTACCCCCTGACTTTTAAAGTTTATTTAGAGGAAAAATAAACGTTAACAGGAATGTTTACACCAAGACTTATTAGTAGGAACAGTGACTTAACAGTATTCATTTTTAAAGATTTATTTATTTATTTATTTATTTCATGTATGTGAGTACACTGTCACTATCTTCAGACATCCCAGAAGAGGGCACCACATCTCATTATGGATGGTTGTGAGCCACCCTGTGGTTGCTGGGAACTGAACTCAGGACCTCTGGAAGAGCAGTTGGTGCTCTTAACTGCTGAGCCATCTCTCCAGCCCAACAGTATTCATTATTGCCTTAACAATGCTTAACTCTTACCCCAGAACACTCATAGAGAAATGGGTCCTTTTGGTCTGTCCTCAAAGTACTGTTGTTCACGTTTTATCCCAGACACAAACCGTGCCCATGATTGTTTGTGCCACCTATCCCATTGTGGGTCTAAGACAAAAGAAGGGAAGGAAGAAAAGAGGAAAATAGATGAGGGAAGGGGAGCTCTGGAGGGCTCCTGGTGCAGATGCTTCACTGTCTGGAAGAGGCAACGGCCTTGGCAGCTCGGTGAAGACAGGTCCTATCTGAGCCTCCTGATCACATACCAGCCCCTGGTCCTCTGGGTTTCTTCCTGCCCCACAAATAGGGTTGGTAGTGTGGTTGGGCAGATGGGGCTCTCTCCGATCCATAAGTGTCTCTGAAAGTTCTGCAGATTTGGCGCCTTGTCCTGGACTATTGTGGCCCCTCAGTCAGGAGCTGTCTACATCTGTCCATTACCCACCTGAGGTTAGGTTAGCTCTCCTACTGGCCTAGGACCAGCAAACCCTGGGGTCCAGAGGGTTCCCTCAACCTACCGATGTCAGGCTAATCTATGACTTCTTTGTTTGCTAGACATTTGCTCATACTATGTTTTAAAGATTTCCCATAAAATGATGTTTTCTGACTTATTTAATGAAACACTGACTTGCTGATGGTATAGAAAAGTTGTAAAATAGAAAAGAAAACCACAGAATCTCTCAAAAAATTTTTTCAGAGCTATAGGAATATAATAACTATGACCTTCTGGCCTGCCCTTGATGTTGTAGCCTTCTGTAGTAGTTTGAATGAAAATGCCCCCTCCCACAAGGGAATGGCACTATTAGGAGGGGTGGCCTTGTTGGAGGTATGGTCTTGTTGGAGGAAGTGTATCACTGAGAGGTTTCAGAATCAAGCCTGGTCCAATATTTCTCTTTTCCTGCTGCCCTCAGATCTGGATGTAGAACTGTCAGCTACCCTGTCTGCCTACATGCTGCCATGCTTCCTGCAATGATAATGTGCTAAATCTCTGAACTGTAAGCCAGCCCCAGTTAGATGTTTTCTTTATTAGAAGGTCATGGTGTGTCTTTACAGCCATAGAAACCCTAGCTAAAACACCTTCCTTGAGAATGTTTGCTGGTCAAGCCTGCTCCTAGCTAAGTCATGCTTGTCTCGTACCTTGATGGTGATGGAAGTTGGGAGAGTTCCAGCAACCACCTTGATGCTCCTGCTGACCAAACTGTGACAGGCGAGACCAGTCTCCAGCACAGCTTCCCACTGCGGTGGTACAGGTTTTCAGAGACAGCCAGGCTGGTTTCTCGCTGGGCTGTTCCCCACCTGGGCGTAGAGGAGAATACTTAAATGAAGTATGGTTGTGCAAAGACTTGGTAGTTAACCAGGAAATGGGATAACATTTGAAATGCAAATAAATAAAATATCCAATTAAATAAAAAAAAAAAAGAGTTGGTAGTGGGCAACCTGAGGTGACTGCTCAAGCAGAGCTACTGCTAAAGCTCTGAGACCGAAAGAGCCATTAGCTAATGTCTGTGAGGGAAGCCATAGTGGTAGAGCGGGGACCCTTGCAAGGCCCAGAGGCCCAGTCCGGGATGAATCTAGAGGGCTGTAGGATGTCCAAGTCTCACCAGGCCAGGGGCAGCCTGACTGCAAACATATATCTATGTTCTGACTTCCAGCAGGTCCCTGTGCTCTGCAGTGAGTTTGTCTCCAAGGGAAAGAGCCCGTCTGCCTTGGAAACTATGTTACTGAGTCTTTTGGAAAATCTGGGCCCAGTTGATACAGGAGAGTCTGAGAGGCCTCAGGAAAGGGGCTTCTGGCAGGGCCAGTGAACTGCTCAGGAGGGCTGTAGTGGGAAGGGGAGGAACTGTGACTAGCTGTTAACTGGTTTCACCTTAGTGGCTCTGTGACCAGAGAGTGACATTTCATTTCTGATGCTTCCTGTTGCTCTTTCTCCATGCCCCTGGGACATTTGTCTTTTTTCTTGGTTTCAGAGTCTTGCATCTGTTACAGACAGCTCCTCCTCTCTGTCTCTTGGCTGTTAATTTACTGAAGGAATTTTTTTAATGTCTCTCTGTGTGAAAAATCTCAACCACTTAAATGTATCCATGTTTTTCTTTGATGATTCTTCTTTAGGCTTATGCTTAGAAGTTTGTATGAGGCTGGATGGAGCGGGATAATCCCAGCGCTTGGGAGCCTGAAGCAAAACTGAGTTCAAGGACAACCTGGGCTGCATAATAAGACTATGACTCAGAAAGCAAGCATTGGGGACGCGGCTGGGTGAGTGTAGAGTTTGTGAACTTGGAGCGTCACTTTTTCCTTTATTGTCCTTTATTCCTCCTGGAATTGATTTATATGAATACTTGGGAAAGATATAATGAATGATCCCATAATTATCTAGATAATTATCCCATAGATAGCCCCTGCACATCCTCTGTACAGCAGAGTTCTGGTGGAAGGCACTTTGCATCACAGATGATAAGGGCTACTCTACAGTATGGCTGTCCTAGAGAAGGCAAGAGGACAGAATTGGTGCCCAGGTTAGGGGAGAACAAGGGGTGACACTGGAGCCTAGCCTGAGGGAGCCAGGTAAGCTATGGAACTATAGGAGCTTCTCAGTATGGACCGTTCAGGGGGGCTCCTATGCAGGCTGCAGTCTGTACCGAAAGGCCAGCTACCCCAAATGGCCTGGTGGGGGACAAGAAAAGGTCTGCCTTCCCTCCTATCCAATTTTCCTTTTCCCTTAGTTCTTCCATTACCAAAACCTACTTTGCATGTAGCCAACACAAGGACCTGTTGACCACCCAGCACACTGCTAAACTATAATTTAAATTGATCGAAAACTTAAGAGTTGTAAAATCTTTAAAACCCTGAAGTAAAAAACAAATTAAGCCAGAATTCTTCACCGCGCTGAGCTAAACCAGCGACATGAAACAGACCCAGAAGAGCAAGAGAGGAAGAGCCAAGGAGAAACAAGTTTGGTGTTAAGGAGGAGCCGAAGGATCCATGAGTGACCAGGTCAGACAAAGAAGCATACAGAGGTTCCCTATAAAGTAAGGCACAGTGGACATGGTTGGCCACTACTTCCAGACACATACAAGGTGTAAAAATAGCACCTCCCAAGGTTCCTGAGAGCTACACAGGTGAATGGACAGACACAAAGATCTGTTCCAGACAAACTTCCTGTCTCAGTATGTTATCACTACCACCTAACATCCACTTACCCGCAACTCACACTCCTGTACTGGCTAAGCACCGTGTGGCTTAGCAAGGATTTTCTTCGAGGAAGAGAAACCCTTAGAGCTCCCAGTGCTTCCTCTAGCTGAACAGCCAGCTTGGGATCCGAGGCTGCAGTGCAGCCCTAGCTTTCCTAAGGGCATTAACAAGCTTCATCGTTCCAGAAGTTGGGAGCTAGTAAGATATCCCGGGTCAGAAGGACGTCTCCAACCACCCTGTCTGTCAGGGACAGTGTGTGGAAGTAATTATTTGGTGCACGGTTTTGGTCATTCCACAGTTCGTGTCTGCTACCATTTCAGGTTTCTCCTTGAGATGGTTTTAGAAAAATGATTTTTTTCCCTAGAAGATTGGCTCCTCCCCCCTGGGGGCTGGTTCTTACCGTACAGTTCAGCGGAGACTCGAACTCTCAGTCCTCCTGGACTAGCCTGCGGAGTGCCAGGCTCACAGGCATGCCACACCCTCGTGGCTCACCCCTGTGGAGTGAGCAAATGTGGTGGTGCAGTAGTACATGGTTCTAGTTGGTTTTAAGAACTGCTTTTTTATATTAAATTATTTTTGGTAACGGATTGTTTAAGCCATTTCCACGCTTTATTTATTTCAAGACTCACTATAAATATTTTAAATTTCAGTGCCCGTCCGTTCTCTAATGTCTTTCCTCTGGTGTCATTTCTCAGCTGCTGCCAACACCAGAGACCAGGCATAGACTTCTCAATCCCACATCTGTACAGATGTCACTTCCTCTAGAGTGTTTGAGTCTCTGTAATCTTTCCTGTCAAACTCCTCCTCCTTCCCTGACTTGCAGACAGCCTCTCTGCTTAAAAAAAAAAACATAAATAAATAAATAAGTTTATGAAAACATCTTATTTATCCTTTTGTGCCCTGACTCCAGTTTTTCTTGATTTTTTAATGAAATCACAAAGCAGCCATTAAAAAATTATTTCTCTATTAGAAGATATCTCTGTTTTTCACCATCATTTTTGTTGTTGTCTTGCATGAAAGAGAATCTTTTCACCGGCTCCAGGTGAGTTTCTTTTGGGCACATACATGCGTATGGGTTGTACACGTTTGTAAGGTTACACATATACATATGTGTGAACAAGTGTGAATGTGTATGTGTAGGATGGGTGTGAGAATACATTGTGCCCCTGTGTGTGCTGGCATATGTGAATATGTCTCCACGCGCATGCATGCTGCCGTATGGGAATGGGCCGTGTGCATGCTCGAGTGTCTCCTGATTGATCATCCTGGTAAGAGGCCCGGCCTACTCGATAGGGGTAGATGCCTGTGAGCCAATGTTCCTGGGCCATTTATAGCCTTTGCTTTCACACTTAACCTGAATATGGCTCAGCCCCTGGCCACCCCAACATCTGTCGACCTTCCTCACATAGATGCTGCTGGTCTTCATCCTTAAAAACTGGGAAGGGGACGTCTCCCTTCCAGGTGCAGCCGAGAGCCAGGCTCTGAGAGGCGCGCCATGCTTGCTGACCTGTGGCAACAATCACAGGTCAAGCACCGGGGTTCAAAGCATCTCATTTCTCCTGTTATACCTGCCCCCACTTAGACTGCATCCTGGGAATCCAGGTACAGACCAGGGGGAGCACCTGCGTCTCCTCCTCAGCCATGATGCTATTGCTTTCACCCTAACTGCCTGCTGCTCCTATGGTCTGGCCCTTCGAGGATGCTCTTTAGATTTCTGTGAGCTCCTGCTGGTGATCAATAAGCTATTTACCACTGCAGGCAGAGGGGCTGTGTGTCTGACAGCCTGTGGCATTTTGCTGGGTAAGAATTAATCAGCAGCAACCTTTGCGGCTGTCAGCCATCCTGCTCATGATAAGTTCTCAAATCCAGGGCTTAACCCAACATTAGTCAGAGTGGCTGCTTAGGTTCTTAGCTAGAAAGGCCTTGGACTGAGGCTGCCATCACTCCCTCTTGTCACCCAAGGATGAGCTCCGTCCCACCCTACATGCACAGAACAGAGAGATGGGCCCAGCAGCAGCCTGAGGACTCATCGGGCAGTGAGGGCTGCCAGCAGCCTGGTGAGGAGCTGCCAGTGCTCAGAGCCCTCACTACCACGTATTCACTACCTTGTGGTGACGCGTGCCTCCATTCCTATCCGGTTACACCCCTGTATGAGGCACTGAGGGTTGAGGATGTGAGGACACTAGAAGATGATGCAGGGTCCTTCTTGCTGTCCCTCAGGTTGATGGCCAACCATCACTATTGTTCCTGTTCTTGTCATTTTTCTCTACTTGATCCGTTGAGCTGCGTCCAGTATCTCCTCATGTCTTACCTCTAATTGTTGCTCCACCTCCAGTCACCCCGAAAACCCTCCTCCTTGGGACATAGCCCCAAGGCTAAACCCAGACTTTTGGAGAATCAGTACCGACATCAGGCTCCCCTAGATTCCCCTTTGTGTCCTCTCTTGTCTATGGCCTTCAAACCAACCTAGAGCCCATTCTTTCTCAGCCTGGGGTAGCAGCCCAATGCCCTCCTTCAGTGGATCTGGCCCTTCACGCTTTACCTCCTCCCCCTAGTGGCTGAGGACTCCAGAAAGTGGAACAAAGGCCAGACAGGAGTCCTGACCCCCTAGACCTGTAGATTCACGAAGCTTCAGGGAGCTGCAAGGTGCTCACATGAGCCCATACGTTATGAGGCCATCCTTCTCCCATGCTGACCTGCGCCCACAGAGATGTCTGGGAGTGAATGCGCCTGAGTCCTCTTCTACACAGTTCCCAGAAGTTTCCCCTCATTCCTGCCTGTGCTGCTTCAGTGGGACTAGCTACCCACTAAAGTTTGTCTATCGGTGTGTGTGAATGCAAGTGACAGAGAGAGGAGTGTGGGGAGGAGACACAGAGAGAGGGTAGAAAAAGACAGAAGCCAGGCGGTGGTGGTGCACACCTTTAATCCCAGCACTTGGGAGACAGAGACAGGTGGGTTTCTGAGTTCGAGGCCAGCCTGGTCTACAGAGTGAGTTCCAGGACAGCCAGGGCTACACAGAGAAGCCCTGTCTTGTAAAAACAAAACAAACAAAAAAAGCAAACAAAAAGACAGACAGAGACAGAGGAAGGAGGGAGGGAAGGAGGGAAGAAGGAAGAGGGAGAGGAAAAGAGAGAGAGAGAGGAAGAGAGAAGGGGAGGGAGGGAGGAAGGAAGAGAGAAAGGGAAGGAGGGAGGAAGGAATGAGAGAGAGAGAGAGAGAGAGAGAGAGAGAGAGAGAGAGAGAGAGAGAGAGAGAGAGAGAGAGAACACAGGCATGTGGAAGCAAGGGGACCACTGACAACCTTGTTGTCACAGGTGCTCTTCACGCTGTTCACTTTTTTCTGATAGAGTATCTCTCATTGGACTGTAGCTATCCAGCTAGGCTAGGTTGGCTGGCCAACCACCCTAAGGATCTGCCCATCTCTGTTTCCCCAGCGCTGGGGTTATAAGTGCATGGCTCCAATGCTGCCTTTACCTACAGGGTGTATTAGCTACTTCTCTGTACCTGTGATAAAACGTCATGACCCAGGCAATGTGCAGAGGGGTTTATTTTGGCTTATGGTTCCAGAGGGCTAAGAGTCCGTAATGGTGGGGCAGAGGCAGCAGGCAGACATGCAGCTGGAGCAGGATGCTGCAATTTCACTTTTGAACCAGAAGCACAAAGCAGAGAGAGAGAGAGAGAGAGACAGAAAGACGCAGAGACAGAGAGAGCAGACAAACAGACAGACACACACACACACACACACACACACATACACACACACACAGAGAGAGAGAGAGAGAGAGAGAGAGAGAGAGAGAGAGAACTCTCAAAACCCACCCCTTAATGGCACACTTCCTCCAGCAATGTTATTCCCCCTAAACCTCTTCAAACAGCACCACAAATTGGAGACCAGACATTCAAAAAGACTATGGGGACATATCATTCAAAGCACCACACATGGGTTCTGGGGATTGAGCTCTGGCCTTCATACTTGCAAAGCAACTGCTTTACTGACTTGGGCTCACCTCAGACCCCGAAGCCTGTCTTTTATAGATTAACTACACAGTGAAGTTCTGCAGGAACATAAAGACCCTCTCTTCCTAAAAACCTCCTGTTACTATATCATGGTAAAGAGTCACACTTGGAAGGGTGCTGGCCAGACGTTCAACTACAACAAAAACCAGATGTAAATCCCTTTGATCAACACCAAAGCTGCAGTCTTCCCACGTGTTGGCTTGTTACTAATAAAGCTTCTTCTTTCCCCATCAATCCGCCCCTTGACTCAGTAGTCCCACCAGATAGCAGTAAATAGACTATTGAACAGTTATAGGAAGATTTCCCTATGTCCTGTCCTGATCCAGAGTCCCCTGAGGCATCAGGAGAAAGACTTAGAAGGCTTAGAAGTTAGGATCACCCACTTTACAGAGGCCTCCAGCCAGAAGCCACCAAAAGACATCTGGGATTTCTGTGGGCTGCAGGACAAGCCCATCAAGCTCCCCATACCAAGAGCACTGTGGAGTATATAGGCAAGAATGTGGGCTGTGGAGGCTGCCAAGGGACCAAGGCCACATTGAGGGCACACCCTTCACTAACTGAAAGGCATCCTGGGAGAAGGTCATGGAAGGGCACCCTGCTCATTGCTGCCTACATTGCTGGAGCACACCACACACCAAGACCCTGGCTATATTTAGGCCTACTCTGTACAGTTCCAAGTATGCCTCCCTCTGCCAAAGTGGCAGCTGGGGCTAGAGATGTCTTGCTTCTTGCTTCTTTAACAAGCAGCTGATGGAGCCTCCTTGATGGCAGCCCGCTCGGTTTCTAGGCCCCAAAGTAGAGATAAGGGTATGAGGGGGATTCCCAGACCACACCCATGGAGCTGAGAATACAAGTATTCTGTACACTGAAGCTGGGCAGTGAAGGGTGGGACAAAAATGAGGGAACCAGAAAGCAGGTCTCCCACAGCACCCTTCAAGGAGACCAGTGACAACAAAGATAAAGCAGGAGAGGCTTCTGTCCTCCAGGCCAGGTTGTGCATACACAGAGAAATAGGAATGTCCACCAGTTGCCAACCCTGCAGGTACAGCCAGCCTGCCCTCATTGCACGGGAGATATTGAGGAAACTTATCAATATCCAGTTGCAGGTTCCTTTCCTGGTCTTTCCCTCTAGGGTCTTGGGCTCTGGCAACTCCACCATCCCATTGCCTCCCTTGTAAAGTTCCTTAGGTCTCTTATCTCAATCCTCTGCTATGGCCATGCAGCTCTGGAGGAGCAGGGAAAGTCCTGGAGAGGTGTCCCCCAAAGTATCTTCTGCCCTCCAGATACTTGGGCATCAAAGCTGGTCCCAGGACCTTACAGCATATCTAAAGCTTCTCAAGGAGAATCCAGGGACTAGGCAAGGCCTGCCAAACTCAGGACATGGACACAGCTGTCCTGCTCACCTGACATACCTCAGCTACAGCAGTCCTCCACTAAATCAAATTGTTAGGGTTTAATAGAAAATCTTCCCTTCGTGTTCATGTATTAACTACTTGGTCCAAGCCAGTGGTTCTCTTCTGGGACATGGTGGGAACTTTAGGAGTTGGGGCCCCACTGTAGGAGTTTGGTCACTAACATTGCGTCCTTGAGGGCTATAGATTGCCCAGCACATTCCTGCATGTCTTCTCTCTGATTCCTGTTTGCCAAGAAGTAGAGAATCACTACCTATTCCCAGTGCTGTGATGACCTGCCCAAACTCACAGGAGCAAATAACCATGGGTTAAATAAGCCCTCCAGATCTGTGAGTCAACATAATTACATTGCTTATGTCAAATATTTTGGTCACAGCAGTGACAAGGGCTAACGTGCACATTAAATCCCTGTGGAGCTGTAGAGGACCTAGCATCAAGTAGGCCTATGCCATGGCAGGCCCAACTTCATGAGGAGATTTGAGTTTAGCAGTGGGGTCCTAGACGTCCCAAACTTGACTAGGTAAAGTCCTCTCAGTTGGAAGTAGCTATCTGCTCCTATGAACTCCCACTATCTTAGAGTCCTGCAGGTTTGAGCATGCAGTCCTGAGCATTCAGATAGGGTAATCCCAAGTGGGTTGCACTATGCCATAAGAGCCAAAGCCTTCATTTTCTTCTTCCTCTGTCACAAAATCTGCAGCAAGACTCACTGACTTTCAGGCCAACATCCTGTGAAACTGTATATCAGTGTCCCCAAACTATATGGCAGACACAGCCCAAGGGCATTAGGATACCACTTACTAAATCATGGGTCTAGAAGCCAGGCTTAGATCAAGGTATCACAAGGCACTGGTCGTTCTGAAGGTTCTAGTGATGATTTCCTGGACTCTCAAAGAATGCAAATGGCCAAACCAGGGTGTTGCATCTCGTGAACTCAATGGGACCCTTGTTAGGCTACCAGCCCCAGGGTAGAATGAGAGAGCTGGAAAGCCCCATCCGCATGGATCACAGGGGAGCTTTTGGTATGGCTGTTAATGAAGAGGAGGACTATGCCCCACCTAACACCCACACAAGGAAAAACAGAAACTTGACTGGCATGGCTTCTCTGAGATAGAAGATAAACTCCTGTGGGAAAACCGTGCTGAGTAGAAACCTGCTGTGCCTTGTGGTGTGGAGTTGCAACCGGCCTCACAGTGGCATCCTCCTTGTCCTCCTTATCTCACAGACTGGTGGCCCCTTACATCTAGATGAAAGAGAGTCATAGCCTTCAGCCATTTGACTTCTTTCTTGGCCAACATGGATAGAGCTGTCATTTGCCAGGAGATAACAGAACTCAGGTCACAGGTGGGCACAGAATGTGATTAAATGGGGATTCCTCTAGCACTGTGCAACACACGGTGATAACAAGAGGGAAAGGCAGTGACCCTGGTGCCCAACAGGACACACACACACACACACACACACACACACACAGCATGGTTGCTCCTGGGTAGTCCCTGAAATCCTTATCTGTCTACCTACCCATCTCCAAACCTGTGTCCCAGTGGTACATTGTCCCCAGCTGCCAATGCCCAGGGAAGGGCAGTCTGGTCGAAGAATCAAACCACTTTCAGGAGTCTTGGTTCTCATCACATTCTCTGCATTTCCAGACACACAACACATGCAAATGTAGAGGCCCTCTTATTTTATCTGTGTCACACATTACATTCCACTGGGATGATTCTGTAACTCCCTTCACAGAAAAAATACTTTGTCCGCATCTGTTCTTATGGTTCTACTGTATGCATTTATAATTTTGCAAACAAGTGGAAAATGGGTATGGGTCTCTGGAACTGGGATATTTCTCCATACATAGTATCACTCCCTGTGGTGTAGAGGACACCCTTGAGCCTGCTTCTCTTGTACTCGTCCCCAGTTTGTTTGCATGCTGGTTCAACCTGAGAAAACCTAACTCTAGAGCCAGTAGACAAAAGCCTTTGAATCCTAGGTAAGGAAGAAATCCAGGCCATATTGGAGAGGAAACCTGTGCTTTGAAGGTGGAGGAGAGAGGAGCACTCATCCCTACAAACACGTGCCAGTGAAGAAGCTTAGAAGACTGGCAGCAGTGGAAGGATGATCATCTCCTAGGGAACACCATCACAAGTGGTGGGGCAGAACCATCCATAGCCCCTAACGGCATGCTGGAGAGCATGCAGCCCCTGACCTAAAGCCCATCTTCAGGGAACACACACTTTACAATAAGGATAGGTGGGTGGCCATTCAGAAATCCCATGACTACACTGACTAAATGGTAGTTGCTGCCACAGCCCCAGTAGACAGCTGTGCTGTGCTGTAGGCTCAGCACTTTGTCCACAAGCCCAGAATGCAGTCCTGGCATGGGACTACCTAAGAATAAGTCTATCATCTTGGCACTAAAAACCAGGTCATAGCCCAGTGACCAGAATGATTCACATCAGCCAGGGCTAGTTCCCAGCAGAGGTCCCCAGGGATGCTACATGCAATGGTTCCCTGCTAAGCTCCTATGCCAAGGAGGGAAGATGCTGCTCCCTCACATGGGGTCCCAGATCCAAGGGCAACAAAGTGGAAATTTCTGGTTGCATCAGGTGATGCAGACTCCTGTGATGCTTTGATGGGAGGACACATGATGTTTGGAGAGAGTTTAAGTGGGACCCAACAGGCAGTGACTGGGCGCTTACATAGCTAGGTGCACAATGCTTCGTTGGTCTTTACTTTGTTGAGAGAGGCTTGTCAGAGAACTCCTGGCTTTCTGGCTGGTTCTGGTCACGTCTGCTGACTTGTGCCGATTTGGTAGAGGCCTGGCTGTTTCTGTTGAATCGTGTGCCTCCACTGATGTTTCCTGTTTGGTGGCATCCTTTGAACTGGACTGCTGGTAACCTGAACAATGAAGACTGGAATCACACCAAAGAACTACTTCTAAACAGGTCCCCTTGTCCTATTTACCATCTTCTCTTCCCTACCTTTGGATGGTGTGCTAGGAAGTGGGGTTGAAGCATTTGTGAACCCTTATTAAAGTGGGTTTTGAAAAAATCTAACTCTATAGGACAGATTGAGTCTATTGGAGGGTCAGTGTCCCATAGTTGACCCAGATATACAAGGAAAGTGCTATTGTCCCAAAGTCACAATTGAGAGAGCTACATTATTACACACTAAAACAGATATATGTGGTCCTCAGTTATTCCAAATAGAGACACATCCCTCACAATAGATCTCCAATCAGGAGAGGCAAAATGACAGATGCAGATTGGAGAGCAGAGAGAATCCAGGGCTAAATGCAACCTATAACCCACTGTGGTGGTTGGATTAAAAATGGCCCTCATAGGCTCATAAAGAGTGTCACTATTGGGAGGTGTGGCTTTGTTGGAGGAAGGGTGTCATTGTGGGGAAGGATTTGGGGTTTCAGAAGCTCAAGCCAGGCCTGGTGGCTCACTGTCCCTTCCCGCCGCCTGTGGATTCAGAACTCTCAGCTACCTCTTTCAGCACCATGTCTACCTGCATGCCACTATGTTTCCCCACCATGACAATAACAGGCTAAAGCTCTGAACTGTAAGCCAGCCCCAAGGAAATGTTTTCCTTTATAAGAGTCGCTGTGGTCACGGTGTCTCTTCACAGCAATAAAACCCTAAGACAACTTCTATAAAGGCTGACACTGGACAACTGAACATTTTAACATAGAACATATATGGAGCATCAGGAAGAGGCAGTGGCAAGCTCTGTGAGAGGTAAGTGGTGCTTTGTGGCTATTTCCTCAGACTAAGCATGATCATTGTCATTGCCCTAGTTATTTTTCTATAGCTGTGATCAGATAACACAACAAAGGCAACTTAAAGAAGAGTTTATTGGGGATCCAGAGAATTAGAGTCCTTGACCATCACTGTGGGGACCATGGAGACAGGCAGGCAGGCATAGCACTGGAACAGTATTTAAGAGCTTACATCTTGATCCACAGCAGGAAGCAGAGAGAGAGAGAGAGAGAGAGAGAGAGAGAGAGAGAGAGAGAGAGAGAACCCTGGGAATGGCTTGAGTCTTTTGAAACCTCAAAGCCCACCCCAGTGACTTGTCTCTTCCAACAAGACCACACCTCCTAATCCTTCCCAAACAGTGTCACCAACTGATTCAGGTATTCAAGCATATGAGATTATTGTGTGTGTGTGGGGGTCAATTCTTATTCATATTGAATCACAAGAGCTATGGTCATCCACACTTGACCTTAGCATAATTGAGCCCATTAAAAATGCTTATAGAAGGAGGATCTTGTGGATTCAAGTGACTTATATTGGCATGCCAATCAGGTCGAGGGGGTGCTAAGGCAGTTAAAGTGGGAGTGGGTAAGAAAAGGGGAGAATTGACAAAGGGCCTCTCTAACAAAATTTGTGCTGAGCCAGAGTTTCTAGGGGAAAAGTTGACAGAGGCCCAGATGCTCTGCTAGTGAGTCACAGAAGACATTAGAGCAGTGGTTCTCAACCTTCCTACTGTTGCAACCCATAAATATAGTTCTTCATATTGTAGTGACCCCAACCATGAAATTACTTTTGTTACTACCTCATAACTGTCATTTTGCTACAGTTATGAATTGTGATTTAAGTATCTGATGAGTAGGATATTTCATGAGACCTTGTGAAATGATCATTCAAATCCCTCCAAAGGGCTCATGACCCACAGGTTGAGAATCACTGCTTTGAAGGCTGATGACAGGTTACTGAAGAGGTAGAAGAAATGCTGGGGGTTCCCAGGGTACTTGCCTCTGTGAAGGAAAATCTCCTGGGATAAAAACTACCTTGGCTGCTCCTCTAACCAGGTGGCCAAGCTTGCCTACAGGTGAGGACCCATACAGGGCAATGGGAGGTCCCACATTGAGTTGTGGCTTTCTTAGTCCTCTGCTGGGTGAGTTAGTTTTCTCCTGCTATGATAAAACACCATGATGAAAGGCATCTTATAAAAGAAAGCATTTATTTTGGCTTATGGTTCCAGAGGGAGAATCCATAAAGGCAGGAATAACATTGGCACGGGTCCATGAGTAGGGATTGTATTTCAACAATCCAGAAAGCAGAGAAGGAGAACAGGAAGCAGGCCGAAATTATAAACCCTTAAAGCCTTCCCTGTCACATATTTCCTTCAGTGGGGTTATACTTCCTAACCTCTCCAAAAGCACCAACTGGTAAAGTATTCAAAGGCATAACGCCTACAGGGCCATTTTTCATTCAGAGTAGGACACCTGCCACAAACATACGTGGGCTTCTGTGGATCTTAAACCTGAGTCTACTTTCTCGTGGCAACCCCAGAAACTCCTGGTGCAATGAGCAGCAGTAGAGAATCAAGGAAGAATGTAGTAGAAGCTGTGGAGGTGTGCAAGTAAGAAAGACAAAGCTTGTCACAGATGGGTGGGCAGTTACCCACTACAGCCCCTGAGAGCATACTGGGCATATTCCTCCCAAGCCAGAAATTACACCAAAAATTACAGTGAGGGTGGATGTTTGCTGAGACTCATCCTGTAAACCACAGTTAGGCTTTCAACTGAGGGTGTCAACTGTGAAGAAGTCATGGTTGAATGGAGCTTAGAGAGTTGCCCTGACTCTATAGGATAGAAATACCAGTTTCATCAGTCTGAAGGATATGACAAAATTAAAGAAACTTTCTATGAATTGGAAAAGATATCAATTAGTTGCCCAGGCTAAAGAATCCACAAGTGTGTTATGGAGAATGACTTGATCCTTGAATATCATTCTTGAGTCCCTCCAACCAACAGCATTGTGTCCAATATTGTTCTTTTGGAGAAATAACTGCTACACAGTGGATCTTTCCCTGCTGTGCCATGCCTTACCAATACTTTCTTTAATGTTCCCTTAGATGCTGAGTCCCAGGACCAATGCCCATTCACTGATGTAGGCGACAGTTCACCTCGCAGTCCCAGTATTGCTCACAGGATAGTGGCTCAGGACCTTGCTTTGTCATCCTGCAATCTTCTATTAAAAGCCTTTATTACACAATTATGTAATTCTAACTTCTGTGTGTCTTACAGATTCAGAAAACCCTGGAAGAAGGTCACACACATCTGAGGGAATGAGGATGGAAGTCAGTCCAGACAAAGTGGAAGGGTCCAGCTGTGGAATTTGGGGGAGGTTTATGGTTGGTTAAGACATGTATGCTACCAGAGAAGGTTAGTAAACAGCCTGAAAATGTGAATATAAAACAGCTGTCAGTGGTTGGGGGAAAATCAAAGTGTTGTTGCATTCCGTACCACATCTTGCTCAAGTTGTCTGCCATTTGTATAATCTGATCAAAAGGAGCTCTATGTGGTATCAAAACAGAAAATCTTTTATTTAAAAAAATATTTATTTGTTTTATGTATGTGAATACACCATTTATCTCTTCATACACACCAGAAGAGGGCATCAGATGCCATTACAGATGGTTATGAGCCACCATGTGGTTGCTGGGAATTGAACTCAGGACCTTTGGAAGAGCAGTCGATGCTCTTAGCTGCTGAGCCATCTCTTCAACCCCAAACAGAAAGTCTTAAGATCCTTTTGAGCAGAGTAAATGCCCCAGCGCCTTCATCCCTTCATACTAGAAATTAGGAGAAATTCAGAAGGTCACAGGGCTATGGAAGAAACATCCTAAACAACTCATTTCAATAGGGTTTTGATCTCTATCATGGGAAGGGGCAGAAGCTCAGAACACAGCACCAGAACAGTAATTACTAGCTGTACATAAAACAATGGCATCCACTAGTTCATTTGAGTGACAGTACAAAGGAGTTTATTTAATCAAGGTTTGGGTTAAAGTCCTCTGCTCAAGCTTTTGTCTAAGGTGACACAGAATCAAAATCTGAAAAAGTGGCATATATATTAGAGCAACATGGTTTTCTGTCTGCAACCCTTGTCACTAATGCCATGCAAGCTGTTCTGGGATCAAGCTACTAAGCATCCTCTGGTAACTCAACCAAATGAGAAACATGAGTCCAGACATGGAGAAAAAAAAACACTGTATATCTTTGTAGATGTCTGGTGCAGTAAGAGAATATATAAAGGTATCACACAAGAATGGGGAACACCTCTGTGGTGGTTTCAATAAGAATGACCCCCATAGACTCATATAGCTGAACGCTTAGTCATCATGGAGTGGCACTATTTGGTAAGGATTGGGAGGTGGGACCTTGTTGGAGTACATATGGAGGAAGTGTGTCACTGGGGGCGGACTTTGAGGTTTCAAAAGTCCACATCAGGTGCAGTCTCTCTCTCTCTCTCTCTCTCTCTCTCTCTCTCTCTCTCTCTCTCTCTCTTATTCACTATTTCTCTTTCTTTCCTGCCTACAGATCATGGTGGAGCTCTCAGCTACTTCTCCAGTGCTGTGCCTGCTTGCTACCACACTCCTGCCATGATGATAGTGGACTAAGTCTCTGAGACTCTAAGTAATCCCTCGTTAAAGGCGTTCTTTCCTAAGACTTACCTTGGTCGTGGTGTCTCCTTATAGCAATAGAATAGTGACTAAGATGTTCAGCAATACAAGTGGACACAGACAGCATGCAGCTAATAAGGAGGAGAGCGGGAGCAACTCCCAGTGCACTGTGGTAAGAACAGGATGAATGAAGACTGGCCCGTGATAATCTTTACTGACAACTGGGCTGTATGCAGAGGTATGAATTTATGGATTGCCCAGTGGAAAAATGAGAACTGGCAGGTTAGCTACTGTGGGGATAACAGATGTGGAAGGGGATACATAACAGAGTCCACCAGGGATCAGTTCCTGGTACTTTTTATGTGACAGTCAATAGCTCATCGAGTCCTTTCAGATGAATGGCGTGTGAATACTACAGTTGAGCAAGTGTATAAATATACCTGTTTTGTGTGGGGTTGGCAAATAGACTGCATAGGAACATCTATGCCTGTCAGTGAGGGATTCAAATATGCTCTCATCTGTGTGGACACTGCCACAGGCCTCTTGTGGGCATTTACATACAAGCAAACAATGGGTGAGGTCACCATCAGGCCCTCACCCAACTCAGTGTCTCTCATGGGCATGCCAGAGAATCAAGTCACAGGAATACTCATTTCATAAACACAAATGTGCAGACCTGGGCAGAAGACTACTAAATCAAATGCCATTTTCATCTGCCTTGCAACCTTAAAAGGATTGTATTAGTTTAAAGAGAGGATGGATTACTAAAATAACAATCCAGGAGTCTGAATGAAAGCATACTTACATTGATTTTTTTTTAAAAAAGACGTTTTCAGAAGTTATAAGTCTACAAAATCCCCTTCCTTTTTATGAGTTCTTGGAAAGGAGACTCCTCAGGTTCACACAGAATACAAGCCATTGCAATTGCTGGTGGTTACATGTCAGAATGTTAAGTCCCTAATGCCCAAAATATCACGTATTTTGGTTGTGGGACATTGTAGAAATCAGACTGACTTAGCTGAAATCTCTCTCCCTGCTGGCTTGTATTAATAATGCCAGACGGTGCTATGTGCTATGTTACTGGAGAGAGTTGTCATGAGTGATTTTTTTCTTACTTATACATTCTGCATATTATATCATTCACCCACATGCCAGACAAGATATGTAATAGTGGCATGACCTTAGGTCTTAGATAGATACCACTCCATGTTCTGCTGCCTACTGCACTACACAGTCTCTCTCTCTCTCTCTCTCTCTCTCTCTCTCTCTCTCTCTCTCTCTCTCTCTCTCTCTCTCTCTCTCTCTCCCCAGCCATCAGCTTTCCTTGGTAAACATCTCATGGTTCTGATGGTTTTGGGATCTCCAACATCCTGAGGGTCTCTATTGTAACTTAGATTTCACCCTTGCAGCTTCAAGTAATGGGGTTCTGATCCTGCCACAGACTGTCTGCCCATGGCTGCCTCCTGAAACCATGGAGCAGGATTCCATGACCACCTCAGTGTTCTGTCATGCACACATATGGATGATTCTGTCATGTTCTGTTGCCAGCCTGAGATATGAGCCCCCTTGGACCACAGCTATATCACCTTCCTTGTGTTGGCTCTGAGGAAAAAAATACCTAGGCAGTAGCTTTCAAGAATTAAGAAACCCTTCACAAAATAATGCCTCCAAGAAGTGGAATTTTGTCCTTGAGATTTTTCCTACTCTCCCAGTGCCCAGGAGGTTTATCTTCAGTGATTATTGTATTTAGAGTTTTACTGCTGTGAACAGATAACATGACCAAGGCAAGTCTTATAAAGGACAACATTTAATCAGGGCTGGCTTGCAGGTTCAGAGGTTCAGCCCATTATCATCAAGGCAGGAACATGGCAGCATCCAGACAGGCATGGTGCAGGAGGAACGGAGAGGTCTACATCTTCATCTGAAGGCTGCTAGCAGAATACTGGCTTCCAGGCAGCTAGGATGAGGGTCTTAAAGCCCACACCCACAATGACACACCTACTCCAACAAGGCCATGCCTTAAAATAGTGCCACTCCCTGGGCCAAGCATTTATACAGTGATGGCCCATCACAGTGATATTCTCTTTGGTAATTATAACTGCTTTCTTAGCACCAGCCTAAATGCTCTCCTGTTTTGAAATTTCCTCTGCCAGCCAATTTAGTCCATTGCCTTTAAATCCAACATCACTCGGGTTCTCAGAATACAGACAGAATGAAACCAGGTTCTTGGCCCTGGTTTCTCAATTAGTTTCTCAAACTAATCTCAATTCGTTTTCCTGGTGCTGTGATAAAACACCCTAACAAAAGCCACTTGAGGGAGAAGGGTTTATAGCTCATTTTTGTTCTTTGTCTCAGTTTGAGTGTGTAGTCCACGATAATGGGAAGATCCTGGGTATAGGAACTCAAAGGCACTGATCACATTGTCACTGGTCACATCATGGTCCTCATAGAATCCCTGTTCCCCTCAAAACAAAAACAAAAAGCTGAGCCTTCACAGTCTGTTCCTCTTAGCATTCTTGACTTCCAAATGCCCACCAAAATCGCTTGTAAAGCTCAACTTCACACATACTCGGGGGTTTTCTGTCCCAGACTAATAAACTCTTCCACATTCCAGTCACATAACACCTCCACAGGTCTAAGGGTTACCTGGTCATGTTTTTCCCAGCTGTTCCACTCTTGATGCCAGCTTTTCATCTCAATTAGTTTTCCTGGTGCTGTGATAAAACACCCTAACAAAAGCCACTTGAGGGAGAAGGGTTTATAGCTTGTTTTTGTTCTTTGTCTCAGTTTGAGAGTGTAGTCCACCATAATGGGAAGATCCTGGGTATAGGAACTCAAAGCCACTGATCACATTGCAACCACAGTCAGGAAACAGAAAAATGAAAAACATTTGTGCTCAGTCCACTTTCTCTTATGATTGATAGATTGATATTATGACAGGGTCTCACTAAGTAGCTCTAGATGACCTTGAGCTCTCTATGTAGACCAAGCTGACCTCAAACTCAGCAATCCACCTGCCTTTGGCACCCAAGTGCTGGTACTGAAAGTGTGTGCCACCAAGCCTGGAAATTCCTCCTTTTTTATACAATCTGAGATCCCAGCTCAGGAGGGTGGCCTTGAGAATAGACCTAGAAGATTCCCTGGGGTCTCACATATATCACCAGAAAGGATGGCTTTCTTCATCCTTGGTTATTGGGCCATTCTTTCCTTCTGGATGATAAGAATGTCAGTAGACAGGCAGGCTGGGATAGGCGTGATGTGCTGCAGGTAGGTGCACAGTGAGAGGAGTGTGTCCTCAGGTGGGGCTTGGGGGGAGCAGTGAACAGTTAGCTCCACTCAAAAGGTCAGTCCTTGACGGAGAGGGAGTCCCGTGACGGCTGGACCCTTGAGTTGTTACTGACCTTCAGAGCTTCCTGTTGCTTGTTAGTGCCTATGACAGACTGTATGACCTTCATAAGCCCTTCCTGAGCACAGAGAGATAGGCTTCTGTACCCCTTCCTAGTCCTGCCACAGCAAAAGGAAAATGAAAGCCAGACTCCAGGACCTTGCTGCTGCAGTTCCTCAGATGCCCTCTTTCTAAGGGTTTCCACGGAGCCTTCCCTCCTCAGCCTGTGTTCCAGGGGCCTCCTCTGGGATGACTTTTAATATCTTTGCCAAATTAAATGTGAGCCACCTAATTACAATGGGGACACCCTGCCCTTGGATGAACAAACTCGAGCTATAGAACAATTACATCAGCAGTGCAGCTTCCCTGAACTTTGAAAAAGGAGGGAACTAGAAGCCATGTCTGCCTCTGCTCTTAAGGGATCTATTAACCCCACTGATTACCTCAAGGCTCTGACCCAAGTTCATTATAGAGGATGGAGTGCCAAGGCCACCAAGAATGCAGCTTACCACTCTCCATGACTGTGGCCTCTTCCTGTCACTGTGTGACCTCTGTAAGGTCATCAAGGGAAGCAATGCTTGAGGCTGGCATGCAGCTCACTGGTGGCTAAGGCCATGGTCAGCATGAGAAGGAACTGAACACACTGTTTCTAGACCTCCTTAGAAGAGTATACTACAGAGTCCAGAGGCCCACAGTGTCTAAAGGAGCTGGCTCCACACCCTAGAAAAACCTCACAGCTGGCAAAATACTGGGGGTTACAGGGACTCAGGGTTCTTGCCTTTAAAGACTATCAGTGCTCTGGAGTCCAAAAGAGGAAGTGACTGACAGGTATCTCAGAGCATCAGAAAGCCTTTTTGTTGGGGGTTCTTTCTGGAATCTTCCATGAGTGAGTATGGTACAGTCTGTGCTCTGAATGGAGACCTGGAGCCCTCAGAATTGAATGCATTTTTCTTCCAACAGTTGAGGGTTATCAGAGATCCTTTGCTGAAGACTCTGTGTGATCTCTGCATTGTGAGGGTCCCAAGTATCCTCTGTTGTCTTTGCCCTGTGCAGTGTCTGGAGATCACAAGGTTTGTGGACAGTGGGGAGAGGAGAACACTCAGAGGCTGTGGTTTCCTGGGGAGCAGAATTGGGTAAGAACTACAAGGGGGCTTGTTTGAGGTGAAGCTGACCAGGAATCTCAGCAGTATAGAGAGAGACAGAGACACAGGCACACAGGAGAGAGAGAGAGAGAGAGAGAGAGAGAGAGAGAGAGAGAGAGAGAGAGAGCACATATGAATGAAAGAACTACCTCTACTCAGAGGCCAGCAACACAAGAGACCATGAAGTTTCCCAGGCTTCAGAGGCTGTGAGGATGGAGGAGCCATTGCAGATAGAGAAGCTGAACACCTCACCCTTTTCTGTTGACTTCCTTAGGCAGTTGCATCTCTCTGATGGTGGGGACAGCATGCTCCCTTAGAAGAGGTACTTCTAAGGGACTCTAAGCGATTCTCCCTGCGAGCCACCCAACATCTCCATCGACTCCCTCCATCCTAAATCTGCTTATCTGGAGGGACAGTTAGCTATAGACAATGATTCCACACAGTGTTGGAGAGTTTCAAACACAACTGGGGCATTTTGGCAGCCACAAGTGGTGTGGTCCATGCAAGCAGGGTGAAAAGATATGTTTGAAGATGTGTGTGTATGTGCATGTGTGTGTGTGTGTGTGTGTGCACATTACATATGTATATGGAGGCCACAGGTTAACATCTGTTGTTTTCCTCAATTGCTTCTCCACCTTAATTCTTGAAACAGGGTTCTTCACTGAACCCAAGCTCATAAACACAGTAGCTGGCCATTGGGCCCCAGGGCTCCACCTGCTTCTGCCTCTCCCAGTGCTGGGATACAGAAATGTGTTGGTGTACTCAACTTTTATGCAAGTGCTGGGGATCAATTCAGGTCATTGTCCTTGTGCAGCAAGGTTTTTACTGACTGAGCCATCTTCCAGGCCCAAGATGTTTAAGCATTGTAAATGCCAAAGATGTAAAGCACAATGTTCTGTTCTTCTTTGTTGCCATGATACAACACTCCACCAAAAGCAGTTCAGGAGTGGAACTTACAGCAGGAACCATGGAGGATGCTACTTGATAGCTGGCTTACGGGCTCATACTTTCTTATGCAGCCTAGGACCACCTGCCCAGGGAAGGTTGCCATACCTACAGTGGGAGGGGCTCAGCATGGGAGGACCCCATCCTAGTCCACCGTGAACCAACGAGCTAGCCCGGGATGCTTAGACTCAGCATATTCTGGCTCTAGGCTCCATGCATCAGACTAGGAAAAGAAACTGGGTCAGCCAGCATGACTCTGTCGGACTCCAGGCTCTGAGAGCATCTTCATGATATAATCACAGGCTTTCATGTTAATGGCAGTAAGTCCCATCTGCCTTGACACTGCTTCAAAGAACCATTCCCTCTCCCTCTGTGAGATCAGTGAATGTGTCCCCAGGGGCCTCTGAGTCTGTTTGGAAATCAGAGGGAAGAGAACTGAAAGAACCACAAGACCAAGAGCCCAGCAGGAAGGTCAGGAGAGAACTTGACCCGAGGATGAAGCATCTAATATCCCTTGCCACTCTCAGGAGCCCAGGAAGGTGTGTGCACATGCTGTCCCTGCCTGTCTCTGACCCCCATAGCCCCACCACACACTACTTGCGTCTCACACCACATTCCTCCATGGGTCACTTGCCCATGAAGCATGAGGACCATAAGGTGTCCCATGGCTCTGCACTGGGCCCAGGGGATGTTAGTCTGGTTGTGCACATCTGCAGTCATCTCAGGCAATTCTATCAATCAGGAGGGAGGGGATATCCAGAGAATCTTCCAGAATGCAGATGTTGGTGGGATTCCAACAGCTTTCAAGTGGTCTTGGATCCTTAGATGATTCTGGGATCCCAGGGATCCCAGGTTTTTAGAAGGATGTAACAGGCATACAAGTCGGGGGAAATCACCCCATCTTGTGAGAGCCAACCATGCTGCTTGTGTATGTGTGATATGGGGGTGGGGAGCTCACCCATCACAGTGCACATCACGGTGTCTCCTCCCTCTTCATTTTTCTGTGTCCCAAGGCTCAGGAATTGGAACCATTTGCCCAGCCTCAAGCCTGGTGTGTATGTTTGGGTGGGGGGTGGGGGATGACAGTGCACACGAGTGTTGCCTTCATCCTTATTCTTCTGTGTTCTAGGCTCAGGCACTGGGATAATTTGCCGTGCCCTGGTGTGTGTGTGTGTGTGTGTGTGTGTGTGTGACCATGTGTGCAAGGGGTTGGCTCAGCACAGTCATAGGATGGGGAGTCAGACTCACAGAGAGGAGGGGGATGAGTTGGAGAGCATTCTCTGACTGGCAGAGTAACCTCTGGGGGCTTTCTCTCTGGCATGAACCACATGTATGTGGCTGTTCCACTGTCTGATGTCAAGAGCAGCTTGTCAGGCACACTAAAGGGTAACCACCCACGTTGAAAATGAAGCCAGCTTGGCTCCTAAAAAAATTTTCATGTCCAGTATCCCTAGCCAGGGCTACTCTTCCTCATACTGGCCAAGTGCAGGCAGAACAGTGTCCTGCCTGAGTACCAGAAGAAATGGGTAAGGATAAGGTACAGTCTCAAGGCAGGGCTGTGTGGCCAGTCTACATAAAGGTACCCTGTCTTAGACACACTTGGCTTCTAGGGCTGTGGATTTAATCCTTGTCAGTCCATATAGATACCAAACCAGTGTAACGGGAACTGCCAGTCCTCTGACTGGTGTGCCCCTTCCCTCAGGCATGAGGGACAGGGCTGGCATGCTTGTGGCAGCATCCCTGCCCACCTGGCTGGTGGTCCTGAGCTCTCCCCATGAGCTCATAGATCTGTCTCAAACTCCTATCAGTATCTCTGAGTTGAGGGCCTCAGCGCAGCCACTCACCTATGCTCAAAGCCGGCTTCTTGAGAGATTTCACTCCTTTCACTCATTTAGGGACAGGGGCAGGTAGAATTCTGTGAGGTTGAGGTTTGAGGCCAGCCTGTTCATAGAGCAAGTTTCAGACCAGCCAGAGCTATATAGTGAGACCTGTTTCCAAAAGAAAAAGGGAGGACATGCACTTGACTTGGGCCTGGCTGCCTCTCCCTAGAGCAGAACATTTCCCTTAAAGGAAATGACCTCTCGACACAGCTGGAAGTGTTCATCTCATCTCCAAAATTCATTCGAATGCACTGGCTCTTTTCTGCAAAACGCTTCTCAGAATTTATATAAAGAAGGCTTTAAAAATAGCTGCTAGGAGCCACAGTGAGCTCTGACCTAATTATCAATCAAGAGAGGGAAGCAGGTGCCCACTGGGCATGCTCACCTCTGCTCAGGCCTCCCTCATGGCTAGCTCAGCGCCTAAGCATCCCCTGAGCCTCTCAGGTGAAGACATTAACTTATCAGCATGTTTTCGGAAGAATGTGTTTCTGACTTCAGGATTTTCTGTGCCTCGGTGGCCTTCCAGCCTGCACTATTTATCACCTGGCTCCCACATCCTAGACTAGGGAAGCTTTTGGTTCTGAGAATGTTCTTGTACTGTCCACAAGTGTTTTCAGGAGTTTCAAGTTCCAGGACAATTGTTAGGGGCTCATCCCTCGTTCCTCACTTCTGAACAGCTATAGGGCATCAGTACAGGTTCTAGCTATGGTCCTGTCTCTAAAAGAATCACAGGCCTCCACAGCCATCCTACTGTCCTCCAGTTTAAGACTCTGGGCTTCTTAAGATCTGCTGGATCTAAGAAATGGTACTGTGCTCCACCCCCACCCCCAAACCCTGCTCTTACAAGGGTCACTCAGCAAATAAGGAAGCCATTTTACAGCAGAGAGAAGTTGAGATCAGGACAGGTACGTCACTGCCCTCAGGGGGCTCAGGAACCAGGGGAGAAATTACATAAGCATGAAGATGACCTTAAAGCAGGGTTCAGTGCCAGTCAGGAGAAGACACTGCTGAATGGACATGCAGCAGGACATCATAATCTGAGGGGAAGGGGTCAGCTGGCGTTTCTGAGGAAGTGGCATTTGAGGAGCAATATAACCTTCTCCCTCTCTCTTTAAGCAGATAGGCCATCTTCTACCCTCTCTCTCCCTATCTTTAGACAGGCAAGGTATGGCTCCTGGTGCATACCCCGGAATAGATTTGTTCAATCTCTCCCTCTGAGGTCAAAGGCTTTCCAAGCTGCCTTGGAGAGGGGTATCACCAGGGGTGGGGTGGGGAGGACAGGCTTTATAGTTTCAAAAGCCCTACACTATTCCCAGTTAGTTTTCTCCTGTGTCTCAAGATGCAAGCTCTCAGCTACTGCTCCAGCACTGTACCTGTCTGCCTGCTTCCAGGCTTCCCTTCACGATGGTCTTCTTCCAGCAGCAGCTGGCTGTGGGCACGACCTGACAACCCTGCAAGTCTGATGGAAAAATTCATTGGAAGCTGAAAGCCTTTCAAGGAGTAAGCAGGCATTAGTGAGTTCAGGTCCCTGCTGAGGCACCTGCTCACAGTGACTCTTTCATTGTCTTCCAGGTCAGGTCAGAAAGAAAGGGCCACTGGGCAGCCCTAGAGGCCTCTGATGAACTGGTTAGATCTGTCATGGACTGGGTAGGCAGAGATGGCATTAGTTGCATGGTTTGCCTGGACTGTTCAGGAATCTCAGGTGTACAGACAGCTGATACCGTCCTGGAACCTCCAGGATCGCTATCAGGTGCTAGCACCCCTGAGGGCAGGGGATAGCAGGAGTCAGTGGCCCCAGCTACCCTGTGTTCCTGGTTACTTTGGGTTACTTCATGCTGGGGCCCTTGCTGCTGGTAGGGTCCTATGTAGGCTGCTGGGACTTAAAAATATTGCAAAATGAATGTCCAGTGTGTCCTGGGGTGGTGGGAGGTAAGGTGGAGGACTAGGCTGCCAGCAGCTTGCCCTCCTTCTGTGGTTCTATACAACCCCCAACCAGAAGCAACGAGGCAGTGGGACCCAAAAGCTTCCATCAGCTATTCCATGAGACCCCCAGGGGTCCTGGTAGCATGTTGGTGCAGGACAGGAGCTTACTGGCAGGGCCACTTCTAGAAGCCAAGATCAAGGGGACAATGGTATAGAAGGCTGACTGGCTGCTGCCACCCATGTATAGAGTGGAGCATTGTCTCTGCCTCCCCAAGGAGGGAGCTACATAAACCACTTAGCACTCTGCAGTGGAGATAGGTGCTTCCATGCTCATTTCCATCCTCATGGCCTCCTGGATGTAGACACTAATGTACTGACCTCTCAGAGACTGCTGTTTCCAGACACCTTCAGCAGAGTCTGTGCTTGGCTGCCATGCCATGTAGTCTTAGAGGTTAGACAATGCCATTCTGCCCCTACTGTGTCACCCTTGCCCACCTACTGAGGAGCCTGGGACATGGCACACCAGAGGTCAGATGGTTCATATCATCAGATATTTGCTTTCTAGTCTTCTACTCAGCTCCAGGTTCCTCCTGTAGTCTTTTAGGTGCATCCTGGACATTATTTCTTCTACAGTAAGGTGGTCCTCAGGGTGTCTGTCCACTGCTTTTACTCTGCAGAGTCCTGTCTGCATAGGAACAACAGCAGAAGCCCAGAGGGGCAGGGAGATGATAATCCCTGGAGGCGGCTGAGCGAGCTGGCTCCTGCTGATCAGAAGGTCCTGGCTTTCTCTCCCAGTCACCCAAGAAGGACCTCATCCAGGATCTTTACTCAAACTTGGAAGGATACCATCTAAGGACCCTCCTCCTGTACCCAGGTGGGCCTTTCTCGGGTATCTGTGTCAGCTGTGTGGGTGTCTGGTAAGGCCCAAGGGTTGGGGGAGGGATGGGCTGTCCAGAACAGCATGGCCTTTCCTTAGAAGTATGTCTTGGCCAGAACAGGGTCTGTGCTACCTTTCAGACAGACTGAGAACAGCAAGCTCACCAGTTTGCTCAGCTGCAACCTCAGCAGCCAGGACTCCAGGCTTCAGATCCAATTCTATTGCTAAAATCAGAGCTCTCCTTACACTGCATGGGCTCCTTGATATGATCTCATGATCATCATAAAATCAACCCTACCCAGAGCCCCATCCAAGGCCCTGAAAATTAAATTAGCTATTTCTTGATCAAGTTCAGCCTTCCCACATTGATAGCTCAGCTTTCAAAGGTACTAGTTGCTTCCTGGAGCAAGGGGGTATGACCATCTGGGGTGTGCTAGAGAGCATGGGACCCAGATAGGTTGGTGGTGAGGCCTCTGACTCTCTCCTTGACAGGTGAAGCGTTAGGCCCAATATGGCAGACTGCCTTACACAGAGGAACAGTACAGTGGAACCCCAGAAGTAGCCTCACTGGTCACGGTCTCCTATGATGGAGGAATGTGTGGTTACAGAGAGGATCCCAGGGATTGGATACAGGAAGGTGATGGGCAGACACTTCACAGTTTTTAACTCTTCCTTCTCCCACAATCCCCCACTTCTCAGACAAGAGCACTGTCACATTGAAAAATGTTCACTGTGGAGCAAGTATGCTAATGACAGACATGGGATTAGGAGTAAGGGTGGCCAGCCTGTCTTCTCTGGTTCTGCTCTCACTCAAAATGTTTTAAATGTGTTGGGGAGACATTACACTTCTTTCTCCGTGTTTGCTTGAGGCTGAAATGTTCTGTTCCTTGCAAACTTGGTATAACACATCTATGTGAGACAGGTAGCACCTCCTACAGGTTCTTAGCTAGAGGGGACCTCAGTACAAATGGCAAACGAACCAGAGAAAAGCACACAGGAGCTCATTGACGTGTCTGTCTCACGTGCACAGACACACTCAGAAGCATGCAGCTTGCAGAGAGTCTTGTATTGCAGCTTGTTGTAGCTTCCTCAGGCAAGAGCTGGGAGCCTAGGAGCTGTGAGGAGACAAGAAACACTCAGGGTCTCTGGAGTTGGTATTGTGAGACAAAAAGTCTGCCAAGCAAATGAAAATGGATATTCTCTCAACTGTACTGAAGCTAGTTGGTGTGGACTCCTCTAGGTTTCCCTGAGGGCGCCAAGCCATGTTTTGCTAACTTTCACACCCCGCCCCCGGGAACAGGGATGGTGGTGGGTCCCCTTAGATCTGCAAACCTGTGCCCTGCTTTTTGGTGAGTCAAGGGAAGCAAAGGCCTCCCACCTGATGCTTCTTGACCTTTGCACTTGGTGTGTTCTGTACAGCTGTCAGCTGTGTTTTCTTATGAGGAGATAATGGTGTAGAACTTTCAAGTCGTCTCTCTCCTCTTAAATCAATATTTAAGTCATAGTGATTTATTTTACATAATGTAACATCTCATTTATTTTGAAGGAGACTTCAAACTGATAGGTTCATGGTATTTTTACCCTTTGAAATTTCTGTACACAGCTGGCCCACAGTGGTGCACAGTCTTCACACTACTGTGAAGACTCAGACTCACACTCAGACTAAAGGACCACTACTTTAGTCTGTGAATTTAATCCCAGTACTTAGGAGGCAGATCTATAAGTTCAAGGTCAGCCTGGTCTACAGAGTGAGTTCCAGGACAGCCAGAGCTACAAAGAGAAACCCTGTCTCAAAAAACCAAAACCCCAAAACCCCAAAACCCCAAAACCCAAAAAAATCCCAAAACAAAAACAAAACAAAACCAACAAAACCTTCAGTGCACATCAGCTAATGTCCTATTTGCATACTAACAGCCACTTCCTGCCCTCCTGAATTCTGTGACAATACTTTCCAGCCAAAGTTCCTGGGTCCTCAGGTTGAGCTGTATTTGCTGGTTAATGTTTGCTCTCACCTTTGTCTTCTCTCCCAGGGTCATCACCCTTAGCCTCCACTTCTTTTCCTCATTGAGGGTGGATATTTAGCTCATGAAGTTTCATCCTGTTCTTCTCTTAAGGCTATAGTTTCCAGAGACCACTACTTTAGTCTGTGAAATTATAACAGAACACCCCAGGCTGGGGTAATTTATAAAGGTAAAAGTATTCCTCAGTCTTGAGCCTGGAAAGTTCAGAAAAATGATGCTGGCATTTGGCAAGGGCCCCCAGTTGTGTCCTGATATGACAGAGCGGCAAGAAGCATACAGGAGTTAGACTTAGCTTTCTATCAGGACCGCACTCCAGGGAAGACAAATGTGACCCCTCATTAATTACTCTTGAAAGAAGGGCCCTCATTCTTGATCACTAGGGTATTGTTGTTATTATTACTATTATTGCTTTTTAAAGATTTATTTATTTTATTTTGTATATATGAGTGTTTTGCCTACTTATATATATGTACACCACATGCATGATGTTAGGTCTCAAACAAGGAACAGTAGGCTAACATGCCTACTTAACATCTCAAAGCAGACCTGGCTGCCAGGTTCTACCAGCTTCCTTCAACTCCTACCAGTTACAGGGCATGACTGGCATACCCTGTCCACTACTCTAACTCTCCAGTCCAGGGGTTGGGCTGCCCTCCCCCGAGCTTCCCTTCCCTATATAATTCGGACATTTCTGTTAACCAAGTCTTTTTCATTTTGAGATCTAACACATGCCTGTTGTCCAAGGACATTAGAAGAGGATGTCAAGGGTAGGGGTGGGGGTCGGGGTGGAGAGATGGCTTAGTGGTTAAGAGCACTGACTGCTCTTCCAGAGGTCCTGAGAAGAAGGAAAAGGAGAAGGAGAAGGAGGAGAAGGAGGAGGAGGAGAAGGAGGAGGAGGAGGAGGAAGAGGAGGAGGAGGAGGAGAAAGAGAAGGAGGAGGAGAAAAGAAGAAGAAGAAGGAGGAGGAGGAGGAGGAGGAGGAGGAGGAGGAGGAGGAGGAGGAGGAGGAGGATGTTGGATCTCCTGGAATTGGAGTTACATAGTTGTGAGTCCATCGTGTGTGATAAAAACCAAGGCCAGGTTCTCTGTAAGAGCAGCAAGTATTCTTAAGAACTGAGCCATCATTCTGTTTCCCTTTATCACCGTTAAAGGCCTCATCTGTCAACATTTAAGATCGCAGTGACACTTGAATTTCAGCTTGGTTGCTTTTTCCTCAAGTTGCTTGCTTGCTTAACTTATTGATTGAGATAAGGTCTCACTATGTGTCCCAGGACGGTTTCAAATTCATGATAATCTTTCTGCTTCACCCTCCTGAGTGTTGGGATTGCAAGTGTAAGCAACAACGCCCAATTTGTCATATATTTTCTAAGTATTTCTAATGTTTATTTTGCATTATTCCTTAATTTGTGTGCCATTTAGAACTGTCTGCTTTATTTTCCAAATAAATGGTGATTTATAAAGCTTGTTTTCATTAGAATTATCTGCAAAATCTTGTGTTTACTTCAGACTAATTATATTACTGCTGAAAAGATAGTTTGTATGGAACTGAGTCATTGAAATTTACTGACCGTGTTGAAACATTTAGTCATTTAAAAATTCCATTTATTTATTTACTGTGTATGTTCATGTGCATACACATGTTTGTCAGCAATACACATGTGGTCAGAGAACAACTTGTGAGAATTGATTCTCTCTCCTTCTACCATGTGGATTCCAGGGATCAAATTCAGGTTGTCAAGCTCAGTGCCCTTACCAGCTGGGCTATCTCGCTGGTTCCCATTTTGTGTGTGTGTGTTTGAGAACAGGAAGATGCTGCTTAGAGCCACAGACACCAATGCTTAGGAAAAGCTTCTATTCTTGTTTGTTGTAACCACAAATTCCTACCTAAAGCCTTCTCTACTCATAGCCACTTGAATACATATCAACTCTATGCCCCTTCCAAGCCCAGTAAGGAATGAGACTCTGACTCTGGGGATGTCTGGGTACATCTACAAGTCCTACCCAAGCTTCAGCTTCTCCCTTGTCTCAAGTGGGACCCATCCTTCTGTGCACAGGATCTCTTTGTTCTTTGTAGGAGGTTCTTGACCTCACACCTGCACTTGATAGGGGCAGTTGCTTAAGGGTCATCAGCCATCAGTCAACAGCCTGAAGCATTTGCAAATGGCTCTTTCCTAGAGACTCCCAAATGCACCAGGTGGGCATGGCGTCCCTTTCTCAGGCTAATGGTGGGTGGGTACATGTGCTGGTCCTTATTTGCTTGTGGGGTGAGGCGGTATAGGCTGCTTCATGTTTAGCTACAGAGTGACTTCCCTCTGAGCATGAGAAGGGCATCCACCCTTTCTTTCTAGCTTTCAGACTCCACCTTGACTAGAAGAGAGGTCTGGGTTCTGATTGGCTGGATTGGTAGCTTTGATCTACGGCTTTGTCTTCAGCCATGGCTATCAGAGGGATCAGAGGAGGAAGGAACAGGCCATATTAACTTCTAGGGTCAGACAGGCCCAGACTCCAAGATATGGGAAAATATTCTCACCCTCAACTTCTGGAAGACCGATGGGACCCCAGCAGGCCCAATCTAGAGCTGCGTCGGAGATTTTTGTGAAGCTGGAGACCTGTCCAGGACTTCTCTAAGAGGCTAGAGGACATTCCAGGCTATTCTCTGCAAGATGGGCTGACGGTAGCAGTATGGCAAAGAGCCCCTGCCCCTGAGTAAGGAAGAGCAGCAGATCTGTTAGTGTGTACCCTCAAGTCTCCACCTAAACTGCATTATCTCAGCCCAGAGGAAGCAGGCCAGCAACTCCTATCCCATAGGCCAAAGTTCTGGTTTCACCACACAGTGAGTCACCCACTTCCCTCTGTATGTCCGTGAGCAAATGCACCCACACACATCTGTCTGCACATTGGTGACACTTCAGTATGAGCCTCCAGAGAGCCAAGCACCTCCCACATGGTATGCCACTTTTCCTTGGGAATCTATTTGTATTCACTCCAGATAAAAGAGCAACAGGAGCCCTAGGCAAATAATGCCACCACCGTCCATTTGGTGAATGATGGGTTAATTGGGAGATATTTGCAGGGTAAAGGGTTATTTACAGGAACAGGAACCACTTGCTTACAGGTACATCATCAAAGAGTCTCCCTTTCCCAGAAAGTGTTAACTGCTCATATGTCCTTAGGGATGGCCTGGTGAGTCTTTTCCTCCCTTTACAAGAGAATATTACTGAAGGTACTTTGTGAGCAACTTTTGTGAGTAGTCACAGTTGTTCTGATTCAAAATGTCAATGACCATATTCAACCTGGACAAAAGAGCTACACAACTCCCTGCCCCTTCTACCAGCTCTTAAATTCTTCCTATCTCCTCTCTCACAATGTTCCCTGAGCCTTGGAGGAATGGGACAAATATATGACTATTTTATTCTATTTAGAGGTGAGCACTAGGGCTGGAGAGATGGTTCAGTGGTTAAGAGCACTGACTGCTCTCCTGAAGGTCCTGAGTTCAAATCCCAGTAACCACATGGTAGCTTACAACCATCTTATAGATGGTTGTATGATGAAATCTGATGCCCTCTTCTGGTGTGTCTGAAGACAGATACAGTGTACTTACATATAATAATAAATAAATCTTTGGGCTGGAGCAAGTGGGGTCGGAGTGAGCAGAGGTCCTGAAGTTCAATTCCCAGCAAGCCACATGATGGCTCACAACCATGTGTACAGCTATATTGTACTCATACACATAAAATAAGTAAATAAATCTAAAAAAAACCCCACTTTACTTTAGAGGTGAGCACTAGCTACCATGACCTGGCAATAACGATTTATTCTCAGTAGTTTCAATGACTAGGAATCTCCTTAATAACCATTCCTCACTGCAAGAAAGAACCTTCCTTCACCAAGGCTAACAGCAACAATAATCTCAAATGTGTAGAAGACAGACTTACAGGTACTTCATATCATTTAATAAAACAACAGTAGTAGCTTCCTCATTACGCCATATGATATTCCCAGCTGTAAGCTTTTGTCCTCATTTATAATACCAAACATGAGCTTCCCCCTGTAGAGTCAGCTTTACATAAAATTGGAAAGCATTTAGTTACACTCATAGTAGTCATGCTACACTTGCACCAGCAGACACATCTTATCTAGTATCTGGACAGCATTACTGAAGGTTGAGGGGGAAATGGGGGATGGGGTGTCCATAGCCAAGAAGGACCACTGATAACAATTCTTCCCCAGCAGCCTGCATGGCACCCTCCAGCACTGTGAACAGTAGCAAGTAGTAAGGGGCTTCAAGATCGTCTACAGCACAATTTCTACATGTCATACAAAGCTCACAGTATCCTCAGTAATATGGATTTACCATCCAATTGTGACATGTAACCACATCAGTGGCAATAGCCTGCATTGTATGAAAAGTTTCAGGGACCTCCATGATCAATAAGTCATAAGAGGTAAGTCACCTCCAGTGCTGGGATTTTTCACTCAGTAACCTTGTGACTTCTGAGAGGGTGTTTTCCAACTAATACTGGGTATCTTCACTAAAACTCTGGAATAGCTATTTCAGCTACTCATTCATCCCTTCAATGGGCTTGGTTGTACCAAGCCCAGTTCTGCACATCAGAGTTTGTGAAGCGTGTGCTCCTGCTGCTGACAATTCTCCAAGAACACCCAAACCCAACACTGAGCTGAGCGAGGCCCTTGACGGTAGGTAGTCTTACACAATGCTTGCTTACATGGGAATGCTTACAAGAGGCCCGTGCCAGTGTCCACTCAAATGTGGACTTATTCACATCCGTCATTGACAGGCAGAACTGTCATTCAGTCTACCTGGCAATCACAGCAGGACAGGTAAGATTTATGTACTTGCCCCATCAATCATAGCGTCCATCTGTCATGGCAGGCTTCACATGTTTGGATAGCATTCAAAACTATTACCATATTTCATGGAGCTGCGACAGCCATGGCTATTTCCAGCCTATCTTAGCTCCGCTATGGCTGACCCAGCACTTGCCAGTTCTCCTTTCTTACAGGACTATCCATAAAAATCAAGCCTCTAATGAGAGTTCAATTGTCAGTACAGACCATCACAGGTCAGATCTTAGAGCTGCTGCCCCCATACTGTTCTAACTTTCCTCCCTGGCTACTCCCTTTGATCCAGCTGCATAGCATCGGTGTTCATTTTCATTTCTACAGTCACCCATTTCTGTCTGGCTCTATTACTTGTCACCAGGCAATGCAGGGGAGAGCCCTAGTGCTTGCGTTGCTTTAGCCTGTTGTAGAATTTTATTGATTACCTTGCCAGGTGTCAACAAGTCTTACTCAACCATGAAACCTCCTCAGATTTCTCAGCTGTGCCTGGCTCCTGCACCTTGTATGCACTCACTCCAATCTTCATTCCTTCAAGTGTGTTTGTGTATCTTCCAGATGGCTTTCTGAATCTGTAAGTCACTCAAATTAGCATTATATCATCTATTCAATGAATAGGGTTTTGTTGTTGTTTTAAGCAGAAGGTGAGCAAGATAGTCTTGGACTATCATCCCATGACAAATATTAAGACTGTGAAAGGAACCTCGGAGAAGGACTCTCAAGTGAACAATTGCCTATGTCAAGGGAATGGGAATTGGTCCCAGAACTCCACATCTAAGGGAATATTTAAAAAAGCATTGGTAACACACCGTAGGGAAAGGTCTCACTAAATATCACTTGTTTCATTGAAAGAGCTAATAACAAGGATGGTGACTCTACTTGACTTAGTTCACAATAATCCAGCCATTCTCTATGATCCACTTGTGGTTTTGTTACCAGTCCCACCAATCTGTAGAAACGGCTCTAGCCTGGGAAAAGAATCACCACCTTTTCTAAATCCTAGAAAATTTCTGTAATTTTGTCATGCCTGTCAGGCTGACAAAATTATTTGGTATTTACTATCCTACAGGGACATGGCACCTCTATAAGTTCCCATTTTATCCAACTGAACATGACTCCTTCACAGTTCATTCCCTCAGATGAAACCCTAACCATGATTTGCAGAGTGAGTCTCAGCAAACATCCACAGGGAAGAGATATACCTAGTATTCTCTTGGGAGTTGTGAAACTCTGTGGCACATGAAACAAACAAACAAAAAACCCCCAAACAAAAACAAAACAAAAAACAAAACATAAAAAACAAAAAACAAAAACAAAAATCCAGAAAACAAAGCTCATTCCAAGGGTGAGTATCTTCCCCACAGTATTCATATGTGATATTGTTGTGCCCCCATTTTTGGTCTCAAATGTTGTGTGACTATTCCTATGTAATATATTTCGATTCTACCCAGAAAGAAAGAAATCATGAACAGAGAAATCATGAACTGGATTCCACTCAAATCCAGTTTGTGAACTAACAAACTTATTGGAGTTACTCAGGGGCATTGTGACAAATGAACAGTCTCTTTCTCCCAAAAACTCTTAACTGCCTAAGTATCCTGGAGGATGCAAGGGTCCTTATGGGCCTAATGAGCCCTCCCATTCTCCATGAAGGAATGCCAATGTATTCAGTCTTGTGAGGTTCTTATGCAAGTGACCTGAGTCCCAGCTGGGCTTTCACTATATTATCCTTTCAGCTAATCAATGGAGTTTCCTGCCTGTGGAATGGAAACACAGTGAGGTGCCAACATTCAAGCCTCGTGAAAGTGTGTTGTGAACTCTTGGGTGCCATCAGGTGGTCAGTAGCAGCCTCATAGGGGATTCCTTGAAGTTTCAGTGTTCTAATATCCAGTCTATTCCCCTGTTCCTCCATGGTAAGATCCAGATGTCAACATTACTTCAGGGTTATCCAAGGGATGAATAATCGAGACAAAACAACACTGGCAAACCTATCCAAGCCTGCCGGAGAACTCTGGGGCCCAGCTCCAGTTCTAAGCAGAGGCAGCCTTGCAAGTTTGACCGCTGAGCTGACCTCAATAGGAGACAAATGGATTTTGCAGGGTGTTGTGCAACCATTTGGCAGTGCCCATGCCTTAGGCCTCATCACCATTGGGTTATCTGCTGCCAGATTCCAGCCTAAAGACTAGGAATTAGTTGCAGTAGGTATAGGAACTCATGCCCACAGCACAGCCAGCTCTACCTACATCAAGTCCAGACATTATCCAAGAGAAGGTTGGGCCAGTGATCAGCCTTGGTGAAGGCTTTGGTCTTCATCAGCCTAGTTCTGGGTCTGCTTCAGTCTGTATAGTAATCTAGAGAGAGCATCTTCCTAACACATAGGAAGATTGACAATATCTCAAGTCAGCAGGAATGTATAGCCAGGCCTTGTGGCTGCCCATTGAGGGGGAAGTGGATATCTGAGCAGAGAATGTCTCAGTCTAGATGGAGTGAAAGAAAAAGTCATTCTCATAGTCATGCTTTCCATAAGACAAACACATTTTCAAAAGTAGGAAAAGCTTGTTTGCTCCTCCGAGACCTAAGATGAAGTGCACACAGACAACAGAAAACTTATATGAAGCAGACCTTATGCCTCCTAGAATGCTCTTGGTGAAAGGTAGGTGTGTTTACATGACAAAAGAAAATTCAGTGGCTACTTCTTATAGGGACCAAAAGATCAGGCTTAACAACTGTGGTCCTCTGAGGAGGATTGTGATCTGGGCCTTGGGGTGAGTGAGTCCCCAAGTGGGCACACTCAGTTACTCCTGGGTCTGCAGGGCAAGCAGAATCTTTTACCTGCAAATGACTCCATTCTTATACAGATAAGATAATTCTTTTTAATTCCACTAATAATCTCAGATCTCTACCTCTTTCACCTCTAAGGGCAACCAAGCCAAACATGCACAATTCAGGAGAGAATCCCTCATCCTTTTTCTGAAGCTTTTGCCCCTAAGCCAGCTCTGGAAGACCCACATTCTAAAAAGGCCAAAGTATCGAGCCAGCCCAAGGATGAAGACGATCATGACATTGAGTGAGCTGATTCAGGGGCAACAAAATGGGATGACTCCAGGGAGTGCAGAGGCTGTGGGCTATTCAGAGAAAGCCCTGCTAGGGGGCACAGAATGAGAAGAAGGTGGGCACATATTCAAGGTTAAGATAGAGGTGAAGGTAAGGTTGAGGTTGGATCAAGTTCTGGGTATAGCAAAGAGGCTTGGGTGTCAATGCAGGAGAAGAGACGGAGCCAAGTGGCCTGGTGCTGGGTAGGATCTGAAAGACAGCTTTATTTTGCAGCAGACTTCAGCCTCCAGAGCTACCAGTGACAAGCATCAGCCCCACTGTGCGCATAGGGCCTGGCAGTTGGAGCTTGCTGCCTTCTGACTCCTCACTGCTCACTGGAAGCGCTGGGAGAGGCTGAGAGTGGGACTTCCATTCAGTACAAAAGCTGAAGGCAGGTCAGGAACGAAGAACATTGTATCGGACACACCAGAAGAGGGCATCAGATCCTATTACAGATGACTGTGAGCCACCATGTGGTTGCTGGGAATTGAACTCAGGATCTCTGGAAGAGCAGTCAGTGCTCTTAACTGCTGAGCCATTTCTCCAATCCTGTCGCTAATCAGGGTTCTTTAAGGTAACAGAACTTATAGAATGAATCTCTATATGTATAGAAAGAGGATTTATTAGTATGGCTTATAGGTTGTGGTCCAGCTAATCCAACAATGACTGGCTATGAACAGAAAGTCCAGGAATCCAGTAGTTATTCAGTTACCCAGCTGGCCTTCAGTAGATGCTGGAAGCCTGAAGAAGTGGACTGTAATGCCAATGAAGGAAGGGACTTTCTAGCAAAGAGATAGCAAGTAGGTAAAAAGCAAAAGCTTCCTTATTCCATGTCCTTGTATGGGCATCTAACAGAAGGTATGGCCCAGATTAGAGTGGATTTTCCTAGCTCAGTCTATCTGTATTAAAGGTGTTTCTTCCCAACTCTGAAGATCTGGATATGTCTTCCTAGCTCAAATGAACTGTATTAAAGGTTTGTGTTTTCCCAACACAGAAGATCTTGATCAAAGGTGTCCTACCTCAAAGATCCAGATTAGAAGTGTATTCCTCACAGGTGTGCCCTTCATTTTTAAAGGTTTTAATTAATTAATTCCAGATGTGGTCAATTTCATAACCAAGAATAACCATCACAAGGTCTGTGCACCAAGTGCATACCTTGTGCCTGAGAAGGCATCAGATTCCCTGGAACTAGAGTTGTGAATTGTTGTGAGACACCATCTGGATGCTGGAAATTGAATCTGGCTATAGCAAGAACGAAGAGTGCTCTTAATGACTGAGTCATCTCTCCAGGTCTCCAGCTGGTTTTTTGACACCCCTGGGAACAGAGGTGGCTAGCAATGAGAGCTTCTGGCCCAGAACAGGAAGCCTGGATGCTAAGTGTACAATGCTAGAGACTACTTGACAGACAAGTAGGCCATGGAAAATGTCTCTGCTGTTCTTAGGATGAATGAAGCCAATGCTGGAGTTTCCCACACAGGGACTGTCTATTCTCGGGGAAGCCTCTTTCTTGGCAGGGCACCACCACACCCTGCTCTCTGCTCCTATCAAGCCAGGTGCCCTAACACCTGTTCCTGGACCTTGCACCCAGCCATTCAGGCACACCCTCTTGTGTGGGCCATGACTGTAGCAATTCTGTTTCATTTTCCCTGCCCCTATCCCTGTTTCCTGCCCAGCTCTTCTTTCCCCCAGAGTTCCACCTTAGGTCCCTCCCTACCCTTGAATAGTGCCCATCCTCTGACTTCAACAGTGCCAGCTCTCTTGTTCTTCCTGCCTCCTACTTCAGGGCCCCCATGCCTAGTGCCAGGTCAGAATCAGGACACCATTTTTCTGCCTGCCTATCTCCAGCCTAGTCTGGAGGAGTGGTTTGTAGCTGCAGCGGTGACACTAGTCACTGAGCAGACTAGAGGCATCTTCACTTCTGTACCTGAAGCTAGGCTAGCCTCGTGATGTCCAGCACACGGACTGAATCCCCAGGCCAACAATGGCTCGATGTCTGTTGGTCCTGAGAAAACTTAAGGTCTAACCAAAATAACCAAGAATCTGCCATTTTATAAGACCCTTTGCCAACTAGTTTATGTCAACTTGACACAAACAAGAGTCATTGGAAGGGAGAGAACCTAATTGAAAAGATACCTCTAGTCAGGCAGTGGTGGCTCATGCCTTTAATTCTAGCACTTGGGAGGCAGACGCAGGCAGATTTCTGAGTTCGAGGCCAGCATGGTCTACAGAGTGAGTTTCAGGACAGCCAGGGCTATACAGAGAAACCTTGTCTCAAAAAACAAAAACAAATACAAAACAAAACAAAAAACAAAACAACAGAGAGAGAGAGAGAGAGAGAGAGAGAGAGAAAGAGAGAGAGAGAGAATACCTCTATAAGATTAGACTGTAGGAGCCGGGCAGTGCTGGTGCATGCCTGTAATCCCAGCACTCTGGGAGGCAGAGGCAGGCAGATTTCTGAGTTCGAGGCAAGCCTGGTCTACAGAGTGAGGTGGACAGCCAGGGCTATACAGAGAAACCCTGTCTCGAAAAAACCAAATTCAAAAAAAAAAAAAGATTAGACTGTAAGGCATTTCTTAATTAGTGATTGGTGGGTGGTGCCAACCCTGGGCTGAAGTCTTGGGTTGATAAGAAAGAAGGTCAAACAAGCCATAAGGAGCAAACCAGCAAGCAGCACCCCTCTATGGCCTCTGCATCAGCTCCTGCCTCCAAGTTCTGATGCTGTCTGACTTTCTGTCCTGACTTCCTTCAGTTGCAGACCACGAAGTAGAAGTGGAAGCTGAATAAACCCTTCCCTCCACACTTGCTTTGGTCATGGTGTTTCATCACAGCAATAACAACACTGAATAGGAAAGACGTCTTCATGCCCTTTCTCCCCGTGACCACTCTGTCCATGGCGGCAGAGAGGAAGAAGCAGGGTGGGAGGAGGCTGGTCCATTCATTGTCCTGTTTGCTTGTGAATCTGAGAAATTCTCCAGAGTGATTAGGGGCCTCAAGCCTAGAGAAGCCCAAAGCTCCTGCTTGTAGCTGACAAGCTGCCCTCGGGAGTCTGTGCAGGTCTTGCAGGAAGCAAAGAGAGTCGGCCAGGCTTGGTCTTCAAAGGAAAGAGCTGCTGGTGCCCACCATGCCCAGTCCAGGCCCAGTGCCACCAGCCTGCTCCACATCCCAAGTCATCAGAATGGCCCCATTTTAGCCCTTTCCACTTTCACACTTAGCCAGCCCCATCTCTAAACCGACTGAGGACAGTCCCAGCAAGCCCTTACTATAGTCTACAGCAGAGATACTGGCAACAAATAAAGAAAAAGAAAACATGACTAAACATCACTCCCCAAAACCTAAAACAAGCAAACATAGACCACAGCACTTCATAGACACAGAAAACGTTTAGCTAAGTATAGGCAAGTTGGACTCAGGCTTGTAGAATGATACTGCCTCACAAACAAATAGAATTTATCTTGAGTCCTTGTTTAAAAATCAATGTGGGAGCTGGAGAAATGGTTTATTCAGTAAAGAGCTTGCAGTGCAAGGATGAGACTGAGTTTAATTTCCTAGAATCCCTGTTTGTTTGTTTGTTTTTTTTAAAGAGATGAGTGTGGTGACATGCACTTGTAATCCTTGTAGTGGGGAACTGTTGATGGGGGGTGGGGGGAATTCCTGGGGCTTACTGGCCAGCCAGAGTAGCCAAACCAGTGATATCCAGACCAATGAGAGACTCTACCTGTAAAAATAAAAAAGATGGGACTAGAGAAATGGCTCAGTGGTTAAGAGTACTGACTGCTCTTCCAGAGGTCCTGAGTTCAATTCCCAGCAATCACATGGTGGCTCCCAACCATCTGTAATGGGACCTGATTCCCTCTTCTGGTGTGTCTGAAGACAGCAACAGGGCACTCATATACATAAAATAAATACATCTTTTTAAAAAAGATTAAAAATAAGATGATGCTCTAAGATCAAGAATTGACAAATGGGATCTCATAAAATTACAAAGTTTCTGTAAGGCAAAGGACATTGTCAAAAGGACAAAACGGCAACCAACAAATTGGGAAAAGATCTTCACCAACCCTACATCCGATAGAGGGCTAATATCCAATATATACAAAGAACTCAAGAAGTTAGACCCCAGGGAACCAAATAACCCTATTAAAAATGGGGTATAGATCTAAACAAAGAATTTTCACCTGAAGAAATTCGGATGGCTGAGAAGCACCTTAAGAAATGCTCAACATCATTAGTCATTAGGGAAATGCAAATCAAAACAACCCTGAGATTTCACCTCACATCAGTCAGAATGGCTAAGGTTAAAAACTCAGGAGACAGCAGGTGGTGGCGAGGATGTGGATAAAGAGGAACACTCCTTCACTGCTGGTGGGACTGTAAGATGGTACAACCACTATGGAAATCAGTCTGGCGGTTCCTAAGAAAATTGGACATGACACTTCCAGAGGACCCTGCTATACCTCTCCTGGGCATATACCCAGAGGATTCCCCAGCATGCAATAAGGGCACATGCTCTACTATGTTCATAGCAGCCTTATTTATAATAGCCAGAAACTGGAAAGAACCCAGATATCCCTCAATGGAGGAATGGATACAGAAAATGTGGTATATATACACAATGGAGTACTATTCAGCAATTAAAAACAATGAATTCATGAATTTTTTAGGCAAATGGTTGGAACTGGAAAATATCATCCTAAGCGAGGTAACGCAATCACAAAAGAATACACATGGAATGCGTATTGATAAGTGGTTATTAATTAGCCCTGAAGCTCTGAATACTGAAGATACAATTAGCATATCAAATGATTCCCATGAAGAAGGAAGAAGAGGGCCCTAATCCTGGAAAGGTTTGATCCAGCATTGTAGGGGAGTACCAGGACAGAGAAAAGGGAGGGAGAAAGATAGGAGAATGGATGGAGAGAAGAGGACTTATGGGACATATGGGGAGGGGGGAACTGGGAAAGGGGAAAGCTTTTGGAATGTAAACAAAGGATATAGAAAAAATATATATATAAAATAAGATGATTGCACCTAAGGTTTGGCTTTTACATGTGCGTGCACCCCCCCCCCCAATATGATCTACCACATCAACAGACTAGAGATATCTGTGGTCATCTTGATAAAATGCAACATTCATGCATGAAACCCTCAGCAAAAGAAACCTCCTTCCTGGGATAGAAGGCCTGGCCAGAACTGCATAGCTCATATCCTTCTCAGTCGCATCCAGTTCGAATGCTTCCTCTCACTTTGGGAACAAGGCAGGAAAAGCCACTCTTCGCACTCCGGTCTCAGCTACACTACAGGAGTCCTAGTGACTCTGAGACAAGAGAGGACCAAACAGACTTACTTGTGAAGGACACGGTCATCTGGAAAACAAGTCTGCAGAAAATCCCAAGGTGGGCTGGGGTGAGGCTCACTGTACCTAGTATGCTCAAGGGATCAGTTACAGTCTTGGCATTGCAAATCTCAAGGATCAAATTGATGATTACTCAAAAACTTCACTCATTTGTACAGTGTATCCTATTCATCCATCATTATCCCCCTCCAACTTCCCCAAGTACCTCCCATCCTGTCTCTGTCCCAACTTCATGTCCCAGTCAAAATTCTAACATGAATAGGGGAGGGTTCCCCTGTCCAGAGTCCCACCCCTGGCATAAGAACTATGGACAGAGGGTGGTTGCTGAAGAAGGGCGTGTCACTATCCTTGGGAGATGAGGCTGCTAATAAGTCTCTCACTCGTCAGTGGATAGCCCCACACCCATGAACATACGGGCAGCACTATTGCAAATAGTGGGGTTATCGATAACAAACAAAAACCAGTCCATTTTAAAAGGCCTCAGATACATGAAAGCCAGTTGCATCTCTGCACTTATCCTTCCCTGTCTTCAAGTTTTGCATCAGTAGATTCATCCAATTGCAGATAGAATATGGTTTAAAATTTGGTCTGTACCAAAAACAAGTGAACTTTATCACAAATACTTCACACAGTACTGCTGAGACACCTCAGGTAATGAAAGTATTTGCTGTGTAAGCTGGATGTCCTGAGTTTCACCCCTGGAACTCACAGTAGATGGAGAGAACAGACTTTCCTAGCCTCTATACACATGCTGTATTATACATGCCTGCTCTTACACACACACACACACACACACACACACACAATGAAATAAATCTTTCCTTTTTCTTTTCTTATCTTTTTTTTAAGAGAAGGTCTCACTATATAGTCTTTGTTTGCTAAGATGGAACTTACTATGTAGTTCAGGCTGGCCTCGAAGTCCCAGAGAACTGCCAGCTTCTGCCTTTCAATACTGGGATTAAAGTTGTGACCCATCATAGCTACCCTACTGAAACTCTTTAAAAAGAATATTGTATGTAAATGAGAATTTCATCAAATCCCTCCTTAGTATTTACTGAGTTGAGCTTTTTCTCTCTAATGTTCAGCTTGTAAACTGCTTGGAATTCATCTCTGTACCCCTGAGCTTCTAGCATCCTGGGCCACAGTTTTCCCCTTTTGAATTTAATTGACTAATAGTCCATCTTTGTATGCAAGTAGGCTGCAATTTTCTTTTCTGAATCAGTTTTTGATCTTCTGGTCAAGGTTATTTTACTCATAAAATGCCTTGGGCAATATCTAGCTTTTTCCTTATCAGAAAAGTTTATGCTTCTCAGCAATTACTGTTAACTCTTTGAAAAGTTTACCCAAAAGGCCCTGATTCAGAGGTAATTCCTAGATATCACCAAACATCTATGATTGATTGCTTAATTTTCCTCATGGTTCTTGAAACTTTCTTTTAATTGTATGTGTGTGAAACCCAAACTCTGGTTCTCTGGAACAGCAGAAAATGCTCTTAACTACTGAGCCATCTCTCCAGCCCCCAACTGTTGCTTTTGAGAATTTATTTTCAGTTCTTGGTGGTTGGAGATATCTGTGTGAGTCATGGGAACAGCACTGAGAAGAGATTTCAGCTGCCGCTGGCCTTACTGTTCCTGATGCGAGCACACTATCCCAGGTTGTCACTGGGAGCCTGGCACCAGCCAGACAAAAGGCTGCCTGGCATACTGTCGGTCACTTCTGGCATATTTCATTGCAGGAAAAAAGGGTCTCAGCAAAGACACATTTCTTTGGGGGAATATTATAGTGATCTCAGGAGGCCTAGAATCTGGACATTTTAAAACAAAATTTTACTATATATTTACAAAAGTATATTTGTATTTATTTTCTTTATTCTTCACATGGCATGTAGCATTTTATAAAAGAACTTGGTCCACCTTCTTGAAAATGTAATCTCCTTCATCCATCAAAAGCTGGCAGAACTGATATATCTATCTCCCACGGCGAGTTGCTGATTTTTGTCTCAGTATGTGGTATTGCTGTGCTTATTTCTCTCACAGTTTATTCCCCATGTTTCTTCCCTTCTCACTTTGCCTGGCTCCCTTTCTGTGTCCTCCGCACAGAATTTAACACAGGTTTCTAGATCATCTTCAGGGATACCTGCCTGTAAAGAATTGTTCCTCTGATGCAGCCAATGGAAAGGAGGCATTTTTTTTTATTTTATTTTTTGTCTCTTATGAAGGGCGATTTATGAGCTCTGTGTTGGTTCAGGCTGTGGGACATGTGACCTTGTTTGATGTGTGAATATATGTATGTATATATGTATATATGTATACCTCTACATATATGTGTAGTATGGACCTGTGTGCACACATATGTGTCCACGAGTATGAAAAGTTTATACAGAGGTGTATACATGTGTGTGTTATATACACATGTGTGTGCTATGTGTACATGTGCATACCTATGTGTAGTGTGCATATATGTAGCATGTGTATGTGTTTGTATGTCTGTGAAGAGTGGGGAATTACTCTTAGCCCCAATTGTGCAGGTTTGAGTAGGACGTGTCAGATGGTTTCCTCCTTTGGGGTCCATTTGGAACCAGGGCTGTATGGCTGACTGTCTTGGGGAAGCCCCACCCATTCCTGGGCCCCTAGCTATATCCAACACAGTTTCTCTGTCCCGTGAATGCCTTTGTTGTAGCCCCCACTCATGTGAGACGGTGTCAGTCTGTGTGGACATCTCCTGGTGGTCGCACTCTCCTGAAAGGCAGTGGCCTCCTGGGCGTGTCTAGGCCCAGTGTCACATTGCGTTGCTTCCCACCTGCTATATCTGATGAAATATGGATGTTGAAGGGCTCATCCCAGCTGCCCCCAGAGCAGCTGCCAGGAGCAGAGGGGCCTCTAGTCACGTATGCCAGCCACAAATGTCTGTCAGTCTCCTTGTTGGCCCAAATTCCTGCTAGATTTTAACAAAGGAAGGCAGACCCCAATTTTAACAGGTCTAGCCAGACCTCTACTATTCTGTCTTGGGGGCATGTGAGTGGGAAGTTTTGAGGGAAAGCTTGCATCAGGGGCAGCTAGCCAGGTAGGTGTTTCAAATGGAAATCATTTGCTAAGTAATGATGAGATTAATGAAAAAAAAAAAAAACAGCATACCACCTTCATTCTCTAAAATGGCTTTTTAGAAATCTTCCTATTTTCCTTACTTCATTAAAGTCAGACTTAGAAGATGGAGAACAAGTGTAGGATTAACAGGGTGGAACTGGCTTGGGGAATGATTTTTCTCCCCTCAATATAAAGCACCCTGACACTGAAGCGCTAGAACAAAGGACCAATGCTGAGTGATACCATGTGGGCATTAGCAAGCTGGGTTTTTTGTAATCTCCTCTTCCAAGGGCACAAGCTTGGTGAAGACTTAGTCACAGGCATTTCATAGGAAAGGCAGAAAACAGCTGCGGGCCCCAGTCCTCCCGCAGAGATGGAGAGTCTCCACGTTAGCTTAGGTCAGTCTCCTGCACTCCAAAGCTACTCGGGGCTGCCAGGGAGGCGCAGAGCCAGGGCTTCTAAGAACTTGTAAGGACTGGGACTTGGAAGGCTTTAGTAGGTCTGCCCGTGCCACTCTAGCTCCTGGACAGTTCCACCTTTGCCCATTGCAAAGCCTTCCCATTCGGTAGGAGGGTCCCCAGTGCCCACTCCTGTTGGGCTGGTATTCCTACTCAATCCTGAGTCTGGCTCTGAGGGAATGAGTGTAAACACACAAACACTGTGCGTACACACAAGCATACATCTGTAGTATATACTACACGTACAAATGTACACACACCTACACAGCACACATCCTACGCTCAGCTTTCTTTTATTTTGCTACCTACCTTCCCGCCTTCCTGAAGATCCCCCAGCAGGACTACACAGATGATGGGGTTTCTATACTGCCCGGGTTCAGGGATCCTGGCTGGGTTAGGAACCCGCGCACTGCTCCGTCCTCACCCTGTGACCCACTTCAGAAGCTGTTTTTCTGGGCAGCTGTAATTAACTGAACTGTTGGGGTGCGGCCAGCTCAGTGACAAGCTGCCTGGCACTTTTGGGTACTCAGCCGTAGGGCAAGATGCTGAAACCATTGGTAGCCCTGGCTGCAGCGGGGTGGGCAGGATGTGGTGGGGAAGATGGGCACTCCTCTTCAAGTGGAGAGGGTCTTCGAATGCCCAGAGAAGCCTAGAGGGAGGCTATGCCCACCCCCTTGAGCCTCAGGCAAGATGGCTCCCTGGGAGGTGAAGGTCAGGCCACATTCCTTGCTGAAGCTGGAATTCTGACATCAGATTTTCCATGCTCGCCTGTTGGGGGAGGAGCCGGCTTTGAGCCAGAAGTACAGGAGTGGTAGATGGGGGAGGGGCGGAGCAGCTGAGGCTGTCTCGGGCTCTGTAGGCCCAAGGTCCAAGGAAGGGAAGGCTTTATGGCCTACCCGCCACCTCCAGGGTCCTCGCTGCCCCGTTCCTTTTCCCTGGAGCATCCTTGGCAACGGCAGCTTTCTCATCCCAGCCGGACCTTGCTGAGTCACAAGGGGGCTGGGTTAGAGAACGCTAAAAATAGCTAGCGGCTAGCTGGGCCAGCACTGGAAGTTATAATTAGGAGTGGATAGAGCCATCCTCCTGGGCTGGTCTCACTGTTCAGAGCTGCTGGAGAACCAGGGGTTCATGGAGGGGCCGTGAGGCTCCAGTATCCCACCTTGTTGTTAAGGTTGAGGGCTCAAGCGGTTCTTATATCCCGGTTCCTTGGCCTGACCTCCATCCTGATGCACCCTGGTAACTGTGGTGGGGCTGTTCCTGTTGATTCTGACCTCTCTTTGGTCAAGGAGAGCCTTCAGACTTTGGGCTCTGACCCCAGCAATTCATTGACATCTGTGGGGGTCTTTTTCTGGACACAAGGAACCTCTCAGTTCTAGGGTTCTTTTGTTTGGCAAGGCAAAATAGAATACAGGGTCCTTGTTAAAAAAAATGACTTAAGAATTTGAAGGTAAGCCTGGAACCTGAGGGCGGCAGTGCCAGGATGCCAGCCAACATCCTTTTCGTGGCAGCATCTGGCCTGCAGGGGTATGCAGGGCACCTGGGACAGTCAGGGAACACCCGAATCTATAACCTGTTTCCACAGGGAAAGCAGCCACAGTCAGCAGCCCTCCACCCCACCCCCCACCCGCACCCCTGCCCCACATCGACTTCAGACAAAGGATACCCCCACCTCCACCCCAGACTCAGCCCTGGAAGCCACACTGGACAGGACCTTGAACCCTCAGCCAATCCTTAAGTTAGTTTCTGAGGTCCTGAGCAGTGTGCTGTCCTCAGACTGACCCATGCCAGGCCACTTTCCTATCTTAAAACAGTGGCACTTTTGTAACCAGAGGCTAGAGAACCAGACAACCCCAATCTCTGCTGAGCCTTCACAGCCCCACAGGACCCTATGAGACAGACTCCTTCAGGCAAGCCTGTCCCCCAACACAGGCACAGCACAGGGCTGAGCACTTCAGCTGAAAACAGCTTTCTGGCTTTAAAAAGATACTTTTCTCTGTAAGCAATATAAACCATTTTTAAAAAGTAGGAAATGCCCTCTACCAGAGCCTACCTCCCCCCAAAAAACATGCTGAGGCCCCGTTTGCATGTATGCAGGGGTGTGGCAGGCCTGGTCTGTGTCACCAAGTCATCAGGAATACTTTCTGTGCTGGTCTGTTTGAATGAACTCTGCCATTGTTATTGGCCATATCTAATAGTCGGACTTGACTCAGGTGTCAGTAGACATGCCATGTCAGTAGACATGGGTCTGGATTTTTGTTTCTCATGGTTGGGGCTTAAACCCAGGGCCTCGCCCATGGTACGCAAACATCTTCCACAGAATGCCATCCATAGCATTCTCTCTCTACTCTTTTCTTAACTATTCTCAGATAAATCTCCTGAGAAGACATGGGTGTGTTAAGACTTTTGCTTGCTTGTTGGTTTGTTTCTGAGACAGGGTTTCTCTATATTGTCCTGACTGTCCTGGAACTTAACTCTGTGGACCAGGCTGCCCTTGAACTCATAGATCTACCTGCCTCTGCCTTCCCATGTGCTGGGATTAAGGGTTCACACCGCCACTGCTACCACTACCTCCCAGTTCTGTTAAGTCTCTTTTCTTTTATTGTCGAGGCAAGGTTTCTCTATGTTGTCCTGGCTGTTCTGGAACTTGCTGGCCTCAAATTCAGGGATCTACCTGTCTCTGCCTCCTAAATGCTGGGACCAAAATCCTGTGAGACTTTACCCAGCCTCCTGTTAAGACTTTGAAACCCCTGGGGGTCTGGGTCTTACTGCTCCTTCCAGCGGAAGACCCACGATATTCAGAGGAACTACTGACTCTGGTGCCCGCCTCCCACTCATCCCATTCATTCAAGCCTCTCCTGTAAAAAGACTGGAGTTTTGTTTTTGTTTTGCTTTTTCTTTCCCTACGGTGATGAGATGCACCTGGGAGATGAGTGCAGCCCATTGACACAGGGCAAGTGGCGCCTGGAGGGTAGGTCTCTCTCACTGTGGATAACCATCTCACCTCTGGCCTCTGCACTCTGTGGTTCAGACATAGCCTCCAGGCCTGTTCACTGGAAACGATCTGGATGAAGGGCATTATCATCCAGCATCCTCCCTCCATTTAGGGTAGAGGTCAGACAGGGTGTCTGGCCGGCATGTGCTTCTGCAGTCTTCAAATATTCTCCAGGATCTGGGAAGTAGTCCTTCCCTGGGGGCTGGTTTCAGATCTTCTCTGCTGCTAAAGATCTGTCACAAGACAGTGTGAAGAAACCCTGAAGCACAGAACTTGGACCATGAGGACATTCTGGGAAGAGATGACGGCAGATTGAAGAACTCCATGACCGTGAAATCTTAGTGTGATAACTTCCATGGTAGAATATATATTCGGGTTACCTGAATTCATGTTCCTTCCTGGGCCAGAGTCACTCAAACTCTTATTGTTTTTTGGCACGAGTGCTATAGTTTGTATCAAACACTGCCCTTCTTGGCCTCAGTACTCTGGTTCCTCAGGAAGCCCCAAGGGAAACAGGAACTCCTCCCAGACTGAGATATGTCCCCAGAATTCCACTGGGTGAGTAGGTGAGCTGGGGGATTACAGGGCCATAGCAAATGCTAACACGGACATCCCCTGAGAGGGATTGTCAGGAAATCTGCCTATGATAAATACCATCCAGAGAGACTCCTGCTTAAGGGGTGAGCACCCCTGGGGAGCTCAGCCCTGTATGCATGGCCACTAAGGCAATACTGGGAATCTGGTAGCTGAGGTTGGGAGTCTCTGGGTATCTCTGTGTATAAGGGAGCACCTTTTCTTCACTCACTGCCCCCCGCCACACGAACAATGCCCATAGCATGGGCCTGCCCTCCACCTGAGTCAGACACAGGATCACATGGTTTCTTTGCTAGTACCCATTAGAACACTCTAGAAGCTCTTCTTGAACTCTGCTGCATCTGAAAAAAGAAGAAACCAGACCTACACTTGTCAACTTATTTATATGAACAGTCACTGTGGGCAAAAGCTATCTGCCTTTGGGATGCTGGGCTCCCCAGTGTCTTCATGTCATCTGTAAACTCAGTATTCATGTCTTGCAGCTGTCAAGAAGGGGACGGAAGGTCTGTGAGCTTTTTTTTTTTTCTGTTAAGTGGAGTCACCTGGAAGAAAAGAGCACCTGCCAGGTGACAGCCTAGAGGGAGGACATCTGTGGACTACTGGTGACCCTGATGGCAGGGTGAGCTTGCAAGCTCACCTCTGGCCAGAATCTGAGCTGCCTGTAAACCCTTCAACCTGGAGAACAAGTCCATCAGTCCCTTCAGTCACCCAGCTGCCACTATGGAGTTATCACTGCAACAGTGTCAACTGGCCAGACCTCCCCAGACTGACCACCAACCAAAGACTGTGCATGACGGAGGGACCCATGGCTCCAGCTGTGTATGTGGCAGAGGATGGCCTTGTTGGACATCAGTGGGAGGAACAGCCCTTGATCCTGTTGGGGTTCAATGCCTCAGTGAAGGGGAATGCCAGGGCAGAAAGGCAGGAGTGGGTGGGTGGAAGGGGGAGCACCCTTATAGAGGCAGGGGAGGGGGGAAGGGATAGGGGTATCTGGAGGGAAGACCTGGAAAGGGGAAAACATTTGAAATGTAAATATAGAAAATATCCAATTAGCCGGGCGGTGGTGGCGCACGCCTGTAATCCTAGCACTCTGGGAGGCAGAGGCAGGCAGATTTCTGAGTTCGAGGCCAGCCTGATCTACAGAGTGAGCTCCAGGACAGCCAGGGCTATACAGAGAAACCCTGTCTCGGGGAAAAAACAAACAAACAAACAAAGAAAACAAACAAACAAATAAAAAAAAGAAAATACCCAATTAAAGAAAAAAAAAGACTGACAGGGAAACTGAGGCAGTTGTGGGACACAAAGCCATTGATCAGTGACTGCTAAATATCTCTCACCAGGACAAGCTGGGTTTTCTTGTGTCAGATGACACCTGTAAGGAGACCTGACACATTCAGGTCCCCAGGGGAACTCTGATTGGAGGCTAAGAGCTGTCTGAGAGAGCTATGGAGAGACAAGCCAGCAAAATGGACAGACCAGAAACACTATAGGGCTGGAGGGGGTACTGGGGAGCATCGCATGTAAATTGCATAGGACAATCTTTGGAGTGAGTGGATATATATATATATGGGAAATAGAACTGCTGTGGACCCCAACCCAGGGACCCCACCCCCAATTCCCCTACCTTCAGAAGGAGGCCTTACAGAATGCCCCATCAGACAGTTAGTGGATTCATGGGTCCCTGGAAACCGGGATGTGGTACACTTCAGAAGCAACCACCTCTCTGACCATAAACAAAGCCAGTTCTATGACACAATGTTCACAGGGGTCTCTCCCACAGGTTTTACTGTAGATACTGTTAATCTGTGCCTAGTCTCTGTGTCCAGTGGCATTGGGGCCAGATTACGAACCATGCTGATAAAGAGGTAGGGGCATAGAGAATGATAGCGGTTGATTCCCATGTTGAGAAGACCATTTCTGAGACAACTCAAGTGGACACTATGCCCTGGTGGCTAACGATCCTCTCAGCCTGATGGGGTGCAAGCTCAAGAACAGGCACAACTTGGGGGGCAGTTTGTAGGCATGAGTGGTGGGCTGGGTAGTTACCATGTATGGCTGGGTCCTGTAGACACTTCCTGGCCAGAGCCCAAGTAAGCTTGCAGCTCCTTCTCCCAGCTCTGGTGGCTAGATCCCTGGGAACGAGCAGTCAGGCAACAACTCCACCCAGACCTGGGATTCAGCCAAGGCTAACTTAAAAGGAGCAAGCATGTACTCCACGGCCTCTTGGACTAGGGTTCTGACTTAAGGACAGATGTCGTCGTGGTGGTGGTGGCGGCGGCGGCGGCGGCGGCGGCAGCAGCGGGATGGCACTCTGATTCCCAGTTCAGCCTCCAGCGTAGCATCCAGTGTGTGGGGAGAGTGAGGGGGCTGGTGGCTGCTGGCTTAAGCAGAGGGCTGTAGTGTGGGGAGACAGCTCTGAAGAGGGCTGTTGCATAACCTTAAATTCTGACTCTTCAGTCTAGTTAGTGGTCCCCATGTAGGCCCCAGATAGGAGGGAAAGAAATGCTAGAAAGGCACCCACGAGTCTCCTGGGATTCTGATAACCAGACTCTGTCCCGGGCTAGAGATAGTGAAGGAAAACCCGGCAGGAAGGAGCCACGCAGGAGCAGCTGGGCGGGCTCTGAGCCCCAGCATGCAGCAGGGCCAGGGTGAGCCCCTGCCAGCCACGCCCACCACGGCCTTTGCTGCCTCCCTGCCCCATGAATTACGGAAACTTGGCACCAATGTTGGCCAGGATCCTTGTTCCAAAGTTGGGCCTTGCCCCGTGCCAGGTGGAGCTGGTTGAGGCCTGGAGACCCAGCTCTGGCCAAGCGCTGATCCAGCTGCGGGGCCTGCTGGCAAAGCTCTTTGTCCCATCACTCCAGGAAATGGAAATGTGCCTGCAGCTTTTCATTTTACAGCTGCTTTTACTTTATAAGTCTCTGCTTAAAATAGCTCTGAGTGGGGCCTCTGGTTTACCTTTCCTGAGGTTAAAAGCAGTCGGCTCTGTGGCTCTGCACTGTCAGGAGCCTGAGGGAGAGGCGGGGAGGAGGAAAGGTTGGCCGGAAAGTGTTTCTTCTTTTTATATAACTCTGGGCTTCGACGCTTATGTTCTGAAAATTAAGTAAATACTGTATTCGTTCTTGAAACTTGCTTTATTCTATGAGGACTAGAAGTGTCATCCACGAGTTAAATGCGGCAAAAAGACACCCTGGCATTTCCTCAGTACCCACAACATGCCACAGGGGCTAGATCCAGAAACTGGATGGAGGTCTTCCATTCAAACCTCTCTCTTATTTTAATCTCAAGGGATGATATGATTATGGTGCATTACCTTATAGATGGGGAAACTGAGGCTGGGAGATTCGGTGGTTGATCCAAAGTCATGCTACTACCAAAGGAGACGGTCAAGGAACAAGGCCTGAGAGCCCTGCCCCAGCCAGCTGCCCAGAAGAGTCCATTGTGGAGATGGTGTAAGCACTCGCTGGCTCAGAGGCCACTGCCAACCTCTCAGATCACCCTGGAGGAGAGGGATGTAAGAGTACAGACCTACAGGCCTGGAAGGGATACGCCTCCTAAAGTGTTTCCTGGCCACATTCTGGGAACTCTGGCTTCCTGTTCTGAGAATTCAGCAGACCAGACAGAGCATAAGGGTAGGAAGAGCCCAAGAATGCCATGGTGCCCACCCCAAGCTGCACCCTGACCTGGCAGGGTTCGAGGAAAGGTGGGCTGGTTTCCATCAAGGAGCACTAGCCCTTAACAAGTCGCTGGTGGGCACCCAGGAGCTTCCGTGGACACCTGGAGGTAAGTTGACATCCTTGGCCAGAATTCCAGGACCGTAGGAGCCCCAGGGCCCCATCCGTGCAGATTTACCCTCCATTCAGAGCTCACAAGACTTACACTCTGGTCATTGAGGGATTTCCGCAGTCCCCCAGGCTCACAGAGAAAACTCTGAAATTCTTATCCAAGACTTGCTTTGACAGCAGAGAGGAAGAAGCGTGGCACAGCACTGCTTAGGGATGAAGAGTTTATGAGAGGAGTCAGGCCTAGGCAGGTGGCTCAGAAGCTCCACACTGGAGGCAGGAGGTAGAGGAACTTGGGGTGGCCAGGTGGGAATCAGAATACCATTCTACAGACGGTTGACATTCAAGCTCTAGGTTGAGAGGCAGTAGAGAAAGCCTGCCCCTTTTAGTAAGCACTGGCTGGATTCAAGGTCTGGGGTGAGCTGTTGCCTGGCTGCCTGATCCCAGAGATCTAGCCATCAGAGCTGGGAGAGAGACCATGCTATGAGCTCACCTTGCAGGGGAGTATCTACTAGACACAGACACACATGGTACCTGCCTCTCTCACTACTCAGGCTTACAGAGGCCCCCGAGTTGAGCATGGTTCTGAGTTCTCTTCCCCTGTCCTAAAGCTCCCAGGTCATAACACTAACCACACGACCAGAGTCATGTATCCTGAGCTCAGCTGCATGGTCAACTGCGCAAGGTGCTATCAACCCAAGTGTCTGCTTGCTGTATCTGGGCTATCTCTGTCCCCCCAGCCCTACCCCTGTGATCTCTCCACCCACTCTGTCTCCTTTGTCCTAGGGGTTGTAACTATGTCCTCACTGGCCCACCTGACTGCAGCAGCTTGGCAGCCTGGGCCCCACTGAGCCTGGATCTACTAGACAGGAGACTAAGGTTGCATAGTCAACCTAGGGAATTTCTAGAAGTCACTTCCCACAACCCAGAATGTGTAGCTTGCTACTGGCCACACAGAGCAGGGTTATAAATGTCTGGTGGTAGGATCTTGCAGTTCCCATAGCCATCAGGATTGTTTTCAAAGATCCTTGAGGATCAGGATAGGAGAGTTCCAGAGAGGGGTAGAGTAGTGCAAATCTGTATCACGTGAGAACCCCAGATGCTGGAGAAGGATGCTTGGGCATGATCTTGAGCCCAACCAGGGTTAGGCAGGGGCTAGTTGTAAGCCCAAATGCACAAATTCTGTGGCCCAAGCCACCAAAGCACTGGCCTCAGCACAAGTCCTGAACCTCACACTCCTACACTAATATTTTGGCCACACCTGGCTCTGTATGGCTTCCACACAGAAGGCTCTGCAGAGAAATGAAACTAGGCCAGTTCTCGGAGCTGCCCAATAGCTGTCTTATGAAGGGCTAATGTGACTCTTTCTTGAGAGAAAGGCCTTCAAGGCTGGGGATATATTTAACAAGAGAATCCCTCACTTCAGGTGGCACCTGAGTGACTTACCTGTGGGAAGAGGGTGCCCCTTCCAGCCACAGAGCAGATAGTGGAGCCCAGGTGACTCAGGCCTGGCTCATTGTTTATCTTGTGCAGATATGTGGCAGTGAGCAATAGGTGGGAGTGTGTCCCCTCCCGGCCCTCCCTTGGCAGGTCATTCCTCACGTTGGGGAGGGGACAGGTTGTTCCACAGTGCTGGCCTCTCCTCTCTGTTCCATCCATCTTGCCCTGTTTCCTCGACTGAGGCCCCTTGAGGCTGAACCCAGGTTCACTTTCCTATTAACTTCCAGAAGGATTCAGCACACAGAAGGTTGTAGAGAAAGGAGTTGCGTACTTCTTCCCTGTTCTCCCTGGGCTGGGCTGTCATGACCACAAGCCCCCTGGTAGATATCCCTTCTCCACATATAGCTATCAAGGGCTCTTGTGGGGTATCCCCCTTCTCTCTCCCTGCAGGTGTTGGCTCATACACCCAGTCTTCACTTGCCCTTCCCCCGTCTTCGACTGCCCCCCTTGGGTGAAAGTTCCTTTGGTAAACACTGTTCCATCAGCTGGTTGGCATACTCACCATATCCATGGCTTGTCTCTGACTCAAATTCTATGCTTATGAAGGGTTTTTTCCCCTGGTCTAATGAATCTTTCACATCAGAGTTAATCAGCAGCAGCAGCAGCCTTCGCTTCTGGCCTTAAAGAATTTCATTCCTCCTCAGTTGACAGCTGCTGTACCCTAGTGTCTGTCCTTCACAAAGGAAGCTTCACAAGGTCGATGACTACTTTGATGTATGGTCAAAGCCCGTCCCTGGGCTCTAGCTTGCATTAGCTGATGTGCAATCCCATTCCACTGAGAACGTTGCCCTCTGGGCTGGCTCTTTGAGGAAATGAAGAAGCTGGGCATACTACAAGAACCTGGCCTGGCAGCAAAATTTAGTCTGGGGGCTGATTTTTAGGTACTGTTACTTACTCTGAGATTCTGAGCTGTGCCCAATCAGACAAGTCCAAGAAACAGTGACCATGTAGGGCAACCCAGCTTTGGAGAGGAAAGGAGACATGCAGGTCTCCATCTCTCTGCATCTCTAGACTCCTTGCATTAGTTTGCTCTCTCTCTCTCTCTCTCTCTCTCTCTCTCTCTCTCTCTCTCGTCCTGGATGTCCTGGGACTTGCTCTGTAGACTAGGCTGGACCTCAGATTAGTTATTTTTCTTGTTTCAGTGGCAAAATACCTGTCAAAATAAACTAAAAGAAGGGAGGATTTGTTTTGGCTCGCAGTTTGAAGACACAGCCCATCATGGCGGGGAAGGCATGACATCAGAAGCTTAAGGCAGCTGGCCACATTGCATAGGCAGAAAGGAAGCAGAGAAAGATAATGCCAGCTTTCAGCTTGACTTCTCCTTTTATTTAGTCTACGATTCCAGACCATAGAATTGTGCCACCTGTGCCCAGGGCTGGTTTCCCATCTTGATTAGCTTAATCTAGAAACTCCTCCACAGACACACCCAGAGGTTTGTTTCCGTAGTGATTTTATATCCTGTCAAATTGGAATCAGCTTTAACCATCATATTCCTGCCTGTTTTCACTCTGAGTAGTGTTCTCTTGGGTCGCTATAGATCTTGCTTCTCTCTCTCTCTCTCTCTCTCTCTCTCTCTCTCTCTCTCTCTCTCTCTCTCTCTCTCATTTAGTCTTGGTCTTAGTCTTTTCATTTCTATTCAGGTTGTAGGAAATGGGCCACATCATGGAAGACTATGTTCTCCATAGCCAGGTAGTCCCCTGGAGCATGTACAGCCTGGAGTAAGCAAGCGGGAAGCCCGCAAAGGGAGGGAGAAGGTACTGTGAGAGAGACCATCAGACAAGCATCCCAAGTCTGGAAGGGTTTAAAAATCTTGAGTGGGCTGAGCAAGGAGTGACTGGCACTCCCTCCCTTCCACACAAAAGAGATGGGAAGCCATGTTCCTGCCCTCTCCGGGGTCAGCAGAACTGAGCCCTGTGTCTATTTCTAATGCCTGAGAAAGCCAGTATCCCTGCCAAGGAGGATTCTGGTTCCAAAGCGTTGGAGACCTGGAGATGGATGGGCACTTCAAGCATTCTTTGTGCAGAGAAAGAACTGGCCCTGGGGAGCTTTGCTGGTAGAACCTTAGCTTAGCACCATGGATTGTTCTCTAAACCCCATGTATGTTTAGAAGCAGAACAAACTGTAATCCTGCAGGCTTGTGATCTGAGCTCTGATCAGGCTCTAGGCTGCCTACATCTGATGACTCCTCCTCTGATCTGCCTACCTTTGTCCTGAACCATCTACATGTTGCTTCTTTCTACTGTTTTTGCCAAGGTGCTGCTAGCCTAAGGTGTTAGAATGAAGAGGGGCCTAGGTTCCCTGGGGCTTATAAGGCCAGGTACAGAGAAAGCAAATGGAGAATCTCAAGGCCTGGAAGACCTCAGAGAAGCTCTCTGTTGTAGGGAGACCTCAGAGAAGAGAAAGTAAGAATGGCTCTTTTTTTTTTTTTTTTTTAATTTCAGTGTCTCAGGTCTAGGTTGTGTTCCAGCCTTTATCTAGAAAAGAGTCTCTGGATTTCTAAGGTATCTTGGGTTCCCCATGACCCTTCCAATGAACACAAATGCTCCAGTTCCACTACTTGATTCTGTTCTCATTTGAGTGTTGAAAGGTGAAGGATCCAGCTGCTTGTGGGCATCTGTGCCATCTATAGTTCTGCTCTTGGGCAGAAGGAAACAGGATGACGGAGAAGGCACAGGCACAGTATACCCAGGAACTGAAACAAGAAGTCTGTATGCCCCACCTTTTTTTCCAGGGAGACCACTGCCCCAAACCAGGTGAGATTTATATTTTATTTCCTTATTTTATTTGTTGTTAATTTGTTTTCTGAGGCAGGGTTTTTCTGTATAGCTCTGGCTGTCCTGGAATTCACTTTGTAGACCAGTCTGGCCTTGAACCCAGAGATCTGCCTGCCTCTGCCTCCAGAATGATGTCTGCAAGATTTTTAGTTTTAAAGAATCACTTCATCTTAAAAATTATGATGCTTTGAATTGCAAAGAAAATATTTTACTTGACTCATTTCAAAAATAAACAATTTTAATTAAATTTATTTGTGGTATGGAAAAAATCTGTCATGTATATTCCATTCTCAAGTGTTTTATAATTTAGCTTTAAGTAGCATTATAGTCTTCATTTCAAACTTGCTGATATAATTGCCTACCTGAAACATTTGGGATTATGTTTAATAAATCATAAAGGAGGGAAAATCAGAAGTGACAGTTTTCAAATGTTAAACATTCTTCTACTTATAAACTTCAGTCAATTTAAACATGTGGTAGAAGACAATCCCAGGGTCAGTGAAAAGTACATAAAACGCCCAGGAACAATCTAAGATCTATGATATTAAAAAGAATAGATACAAACAAGGATGTCATCAGTTAACGTGCTAACATGGATGGGGGAAAGTTCGTGAGATCTCAGCCCTACACCATGAATACTGACAACCAAGGAAAACTGAGAGTGGGAGAAACAGTCGTTCCTAAGAAAGAGCATATCAGTTGGTTCTCCAATACCAAATGATCGGCCCTGAAAACACATTATATAGCCTGAGACACACACACACACACACACACACACACACACACACACACACACTATGTAACAATGTAAAAAAAGAGATCACAAATTTCAAAGAACAAAGATGGCTGTATGGGAGGGTTTGGAAGGAGGAATAGGAAGGGGAAAATAATGTAATTGTATTATAATCTCAAAAAATAAGATGAGAGAGGGAGAGAGAAATGGGGGAGGGAGGGTAGAAGGGAGAGAGAGAGAGAGAGACAGAGAGAGAGAGAAATAGATAAGGTAGTTATGGTGGTACATGCCTTTAATCCCAGGCTCTCAAGCACACAGGGATAGCCAGGCTGATCTCTGTGAGTTTGGGGCCAGCCTGGGCAACATGAGAGTTCCAGGACAGTCAGGTATATCTAGAGAGAGACAGTATGCCAAACAAAATAAAGCAAACATAAGTTAAAATAAAATATAGGTACAAAAATTGCCCTGAGAGAAAAATATGAACTTTTATAGAATGGAAAGGCATGCTCTCTCTCTCTCTCTCTCTCTCTCTCTCTCTCTCTCTATATATATATATATATATATATATATATATATATATATATATTAGCTTTAATTTTTAATTTTTAGTTTTTAGAGGAAGGAAAAGGGGGCTGGAGAGATGGCTCAACAATTAAGAGCACTGGCTGCTCATCCAGAGAATCCAGGCTCAATTCCCAGCACCCACTGGTATCTCACAACTGTCTGTACCTCCAGTTCTAGTGGATCTATCCAATACTTTTTTTGACCTCTATGAGGACGGAGACACACACACACACACACACACACACAGTAAGTAAATAAATAAATAAGACTAAAGAAAATCACCAAGGAAAGAAATGCTTTGTATCATAGAATACTACGATACAAAGGGTTTTATTGTTTGTTTAAGATTAATTCTTTTTATGTGTATGAATGTTTTGCCTGCATGTATGACAGTTAACTTCATGTGTACTTGGTGCCAGAAGAAGAAGTAGTAGTAGAAGAAGAAGAGAAGGAGAAAGAGGAGGAGGAACAACAAGAGCAAGAAGGAGGAGGAAGGAGGGAAGGGGGAAGGAGGAGGAGGAGGAGGAGGAGGAGGAGGAGGAGGAGGCAGCAGTGGTGGAGGCTTTGGATTCCCTGGGAATGGAAGTACAGATGGTTCTGAGTCATCATGTGGGTGCCAAGAATTGAACCCATGTCCTCTGCAAGAACAACAAGCGCTCTGAACTGCTGAGCTGCTTCTCCAGCCCCCATTGTTGGTTTTAAGCTACTGTTTCTCGGTATAGCCCAGGCTGGCATCAAACTTTCTAAAGTCCTTCTTCCTTTGCTTTCTGAGTGCTGTGATGACAGGTACACACTAGAATGCTCTTTATTTTACTGACTTCTGCTTACTTAACAAGGTAGAAAAAAACATAAACAAAAGAATAATAAAATATTTTATTTTTAATTATTCTTTTTTAGACTCTCGCTATTCTTAGACTTGAACTAATGGTGGATAAAAGTGGTTACTGTAAGTTGAGGAGGAGGTGTCTGTGACTGTCTTAATTGTAACTTTTACAAGATGTTCCCATTTTTAGGAACAAACCTGTTTTCATAGTTCATGCTTGCCTAAGTTAAGGCAGCCCTGTCTACAAATCAACAAGCATAGAGGCTGAAATGGAGATTTGGAAATGTTCCCATTGTGAATCCCAGGGGCCACACTGGGGCTGTGCTCAACTGTAAGCAACTGGGCACAATTTGAACTCTCATTTCACTTCAGAAATAAAAGTAACCAACTTCTTTTTCTTTCTTAGTTTTCCAAAACAGGGTATCTCTGTGTAGCCCTGGCTGTCCTGGAACTCACTCTGTAGACCAGGCTGGCCTTGAACTCACAAATTCAAATGCCTGATTCTGCCTCCTGTGTTCTGGGATTAAACTTTCCATAAACCATGGTGTGGTGATAGCAGCCCATACACAGAGCAAGCATTTTTGGGCATGTCTGTGGCAGTATCTCTATGCCTCCCTAAGCAAGTATTTCTGGTCATACCTGTTACATATGGGTACTGTGGAGGTCCCCTCCTGCCTCTCTGAGTCCTGACATAGATCTCCTGTTTTAACACAGAACTCTGGGTGTGACTGAGGCGACCACACTTCCTCTTCCTCCTACTTATAGCTCAAGTTCCTAGGAAGAGGACTGGGGGTGGACCAGAGTCACAGGGCAACAGCTTCCATTCCACTTTGTTGTCAGAAGTATTCTCAGCAGAAAGAAAGAATGACCTATCCTGAAAGCCAGGTGGGAACCTCTGGCCTGCACTCCTGACTCCTCTCTGGGCTGTCACTGGAGATAGACAGCTAAGAGCATCTATTCATTCTCCTCAAGGATAGAAGATATACTATTGACTGATAGTGAACAACTTACCAAGATCAAACAAAGCAAAACTAAACCTATATGCCAAGAAAACATCATGATAGAATTTTTAATTTACCCAAATAATTACATTTCTTTCCTCCTTCTTTTATCCCCCAACCCCCTTTTAGAGACAAAGTTTCTCTGTGTAACCCTAGCTATCATATAACCTGTTCTTCGTACCAGGCTGGCCTTGAACTCACAGAAAGATCTTCCTTCCTCTGTCTCTTGAGTGCTGGTATTAATGGCATGCACCACCACCACCTGGCTAACAATCCAGCAATAATTATCATTTTTAAAAGACAAGGTCTCAAATATCCCGGACTGCTGTGGAACTCACTACAGAGCTGAGGATGACCCTTGAACTTGTAACTCCCAAGTGTTGCTATTATAGGCCTGTGGAAAGTTCCTTTTAATACAGAAAGGAGTATCATGTGTATACCCAGCCAGATTTATTTTCCAATGGACCAGCATTACTCAAAATAATATAACAATGTAATTAAATAGTATCTTCTCACTAGAACAGTATCTTCTCAGTAGCTCAGTGGGATCTCTGTCTACTAGTTTATACATTTTCTAGGAGCTAATTTTTCCATGTGTGGACTTAGCATTCAACATATACCAACAAACAACAAATGAAACTGGCAGGACTCGTGAAATTTAGAGATATGAGAAACAGAGTTTCCACTATGGTATTCATAGCAAGAGCCTGTTATTGCTCGGGTTGTTTGGTTGATTTTGAGACAAAGTCTTACTGTGTAGCCATGGACTGTTGAGTGTGTGACCTGACATTCGCCCTGTAAGCCTTGAACTCACAGAGATCCATCTGCTTCTGCCTCTTAAATGCTGGGATTAAAGACATGCATTAACACACCTAGATTTTCAACCCTTTTTATATTTAGTTCTTTCCTCTAACGATGGTTTGGATATATTTTTGAAGTCTCCTGCAGACTCAACAATGGACAATGGAAACGAATCTTTATAGAGATGATTTATTGAAACACGAAGTTGCAGAATGGATGCTATGGGTGGTCAGAGAATCCTTGAGGACAGACTGTCAGTGTTAGCCTTGCTGATTATTGTTTTAAGAATGTGCATATCTCCAAAACCGTTCTTGTTTCAACCCTGAAAACAAGGCACCGTCATGGAGCATTGCCAGCACAGAGGCAAATGCTCTTTTTGAGCCTTTCCTGGCTTCAGTTTAGGTTTTGTTTGTTTGGGGGTGTGGGGTGGGGTTGGGGGTGTTAGTTGTTTAGGGACCTATGTATGTACCTTTTGGCCACAGAGGGTTAGCCCCTCACTAGGGATGCGCATTTTCACTGGGGGTTCTGCCCTGCCTGCTGCAAAGCACCATGATGACCCTGAGTATGCTTCTGTCTGATTCATGGAGCTGGCCACTGCTTTCTGCCTGCTGATTTTATGTAGATCGTTTGGCCCTGTCCACAGTCTGTTTAAGACAAAGGGGAGGGATTGAATAGCAGCCACTGAACTCACACCATCCCTCTGTAAGCATCCTGAGATGGTCAGGAAGGCTCAAAATGACCATGTAAATCCTCAGTCATTGCCTTGAAGTGCTGAGAGACAGCTCTGGATCTGAGTGACTGGGGAGGCCTGGGCTACGAGGCGTGCCTGAACAAGCTGCCTCTCCCCTATTGGGAGCTCTTATCAGCACCAGTGACTTTTATGACGCTGGTTAAGTGCAAAATAGAAGGGCTGGGGAATGGAGCCTACTGGTGGATGGAGTTTGGCGCTGGTGGAGCACTTGGCTTAGGGTGGAGACTCCCAGCAATCCAGCAGGGGGGGAGGGGTCCTGAAGGGTAGAAGAGAAACTTCAGAATGGAGTGTGTGGTTATTCGTGAGGGCTCTGTCTGTGCTGCAAGCTCACAGGTGGCTAAGGATTTGGGGAAGGTCTATAAATGTATAGTGACCTTACAGCCCACCCCTTGACTAGTGATTTACTTCTGGGGAATAGTCTGTATCCTTTGATTGTGCTGGGAACAAAGTATTGGCTATATCTTGACAGGCAGACCTCAGAGCCAGGTCGTTTTGAGAGCCTCTTCTGGAGTACCAACTCTCAAGTGCCCGCCTGCATCCTCCATCCAGGTGATATCAAATGTGAGCTGTTGAGGGCTGAGTTTCTCCAAGCTCCTCCTACCCAGACATCCCATGGTTGGGGTAAAACTGTTTGTGGCTTGGAAGCTGTTCTCTAAAACATTTCTGCAATGGGAGTGCCATGGTACCTTTTCCGAAGTTGTAGGAATAGATGCCATTTAGAATTCAGATTATTGCTTCTCGGCCTTTTGGCTAAGATTAAGTGTAGAATTCAGATTTTTCTCCCCAAGGTCAGTAGCCCACTCAGCTCCTAAGCTGCTCATTGTTTAGGGCTTCTGCATACTTAGGTGTGTAATTGCCTTAGGAACAATACTCTATCACTACCTTAGCACACACAGACTCCATTTTTCTTTATATCAACTGAATGAATTTACAATTTCCTATGTACCAAGAATTATGGCTTATATTATTGCTCAAAATATTGTCAGGATACATATGCATCATTGTGCATTCTCAGCTTAAACGTTTCATAGCGGTGTGGTGCCCTTCGATACAGTGTGTGGTACAATCCAGATTTATTCTGCTCCATACAGGGAGACAACAGACTCCAGTGGCATTTGCTGAACATTCTTTCCCCATGGCATTGAATTCCTATCCTTATGTCTCCTGGAAAGACTTTGAAATTTTATGACAAGTCACGAAACCACATAGTGTGAGTATCCAGGCTTAGATCCTTTTCAAAACTCTCTTGGTTGCTCTAGAGCCTTTCTTTGTGTCCATGTGCTTTAGAAACAAGGTGTCAACTTTTATGAAGGAGGGAAAAGGAGAAAGAGGAGAAAGTGTGGAGGAAGAAGAAAAGGAAGAGAGAGGAACAGGAAAAGAAGGAAACGGAAGCTGGAATTATGTTGAATCTGCAGATCACTAGAGGGAAATTCATATTTTGCCGCCATTGAATCTTCCTTGCATAATCATGGTATACTCTGCTTAGTGTCAGATCAAAGAGGCAGCTTTGTAGAGGGGCATCAGTCACCCCTTATATCCTACTTATTACCTGGTAGATATATATGCTGGAAAGTCCTAGCATGTGCTGCACATGTGTGTCTGGTCGCCGATGAGACCAGAAGGTTTCTGATCCCTTGAGATTGGAGTTACAGAATCTTGTGAACCACCATGTGGATGCTGAGAACCTAACTTAGGTCTGCAGTGAGATCAGTGAGCATTCTGAACTCCTGAGCAATTTCTCTAATTATCCAGTATTGGAGACAATCTAACAGTGAAAGGGTTTAACCAGTTCAGTGAATTAGCATGTGTGTATTAGGTGACCTTTATTTATACAGTCACTAAAAACATCTAGAAAGAGTTTATCAGAAAACACTTACAGTATAATATTGGGATTAAAGAAGAAATCAAAACTGTGGACATCATGATTAAAGTGCTGACTGTCCTAAGGAAAACTATCAAAATAATGTTACAAGTAGACTTTTTCATACTCTATGTAGTGCAGCAGTTTTCTGATGTTATTTGGTCAGTGTTTAACTGTGTGCACAGATGAATGTGTGCATGTATGCATAGGTACATGTGTGTGGCAGAGATCAGTCTCAGGTGCCATTTTTTAGGATCTGTCCACTGGATTTATTTTATGTGTATTGGTGTTTTGTCTGCATGTATGTCTTTGCACCACATGTGTGCCTGGTGCCTATGGAGTCTAGAAGAGGGTGTTGGATCTCTTGAGAATAGAGTTATAGAGAGTTGTGAGCTACGATGTGAGTGCTGGGAATCCAACCAGGGTCCTTTGGGAGAGAAGTCAGTGCTCCTAACCATACCTTTTATTTGTTGTTGTTTTTATTTTTGAGACAGGGAGGGTCTCTTATTAGGAAGTGGGGCTGGCCAATTAGGATAGGCTGCATGGTCATTGAGCACCAAGAATCTATCTGTCTTAATCTCCTCAGCAATGGGATTTCAAGCATGCATGCCCATGCCTGGCTTTTATGCTGGGGCTGGGGACCAAACCTAGGTTTTCATGCTTGCAGGGTAAGTATTTTGCCAACAGTCATATCCCTAACCCCCAGCATATGATTCTTCCATGGAACAGTTCAGAAAGCCACCATACACATACCGTTTGACATACAGTACACATGTCCCTTATCTATTCCCACTGGAGGTCTCAGCCCGTTGAAGAGAAGGACTTTAATTTGTATCATCTTAAGGATGCACAACAGAATGTAACTCTTCCAAGGGAGATTATTTGTATTCACACCAGGTAGAGAAGTCAGTGAGAGAGACTGGAGAAACAAATGATTCTGTCCAAGTTCAGCTTGATTAATCAGTGGATTTATTGGAATAATTTACAGAAATATGGGAGAGTTGGGGAGCTGCATTGCTGAAAAGACCACCCCTTTATGTGTGATGATCCACAAAAGCTATAGGATTTTGCTGCACAATTTGCTGCATTGGTGTTGACTGCTTATATAATCTCAGGGTGAGGCCTCATACATTTTTAAAGATTTTATGAACCTGTGAGGCTTTTAATCTTCTTGTGAGTTTTAAAAGCCTCATGATCTTGGTGAGTCCCCACCCAGCGCCAAAGGAATGTTACCATCATGAGGAAACAGCTATACAACTGCACCTAATACATATTTGTCGAATGAATAATCAGGAAAGCGAGGGCATCTTTGCAGGTTAAGGCTGCAAGATGCTGCTTAGAGAAGCAGCTGATTGGGAGTCCTGTTTGAGCCCCGCCTTTGCCCCACCCCACTGACTATGGTCGTTTCATTTTTTCAAGATTTATTTTTATTATTTTAATTATGTGTATGTATGGGAATAGGGCACTCTCATTTTCTCATGTAAAGAACAGAAATAGCTCTTAAGACAGTGCTGAGGAGCAGCAGGGTGCTTTGTGATCCACTCTCATACAGCTGGAGTCTGAAGGTGGTAACTGCTTCCAGGCCCATTGCTGTGGAGAGGACTCATCAGACTCAGGGATGCGCTCCTTTCCTGCAGGTCTTTTAGGTGATGACATGTGTTCCATCAGCAAACTCCAGGATCAACTGGGCATACTGGCCCATATCTGTAATTTAGAATTTTGAGGTAGGAAGATCATCATGAGTTCAAGGATAGCCTTGGCCACAGAATGAGACCTTATCTCAAAACAAACAAATAAGTATATCCAACTAGATAGTTGAAAGTGGGTGAAGATGCATGTTGTCAAGTCTGAGAATATCAGTTTGATGTCCATGGTTCTACAGATTGGAAGGAGAGAACTGACTCTCACAGGTCACACAGGTTGGGTACATGCACATACATTTACACATGCAAACACACAGACACAGTCATACAGACACACACAGACATACAGACACAGACATAGATACAGCCCCCCCCCCAATCAAAAACATATCCCAACTAAAGGGTCTTTCCACCCGTTTTCACTACCAAAAGAGAGTGGGAGCTTGGATTCTTTCCATTCTGCATCCAGTTAGAGTCTCTGTCTACAGAAAATTATCCAATAAGTCACTTAACCTCAGGGTTGTGGTATGTATAACAGGGATGTTGAAACCTGGCTATGGAAAGAGTGAAATGTATCTAGGAATGTGAACTGCCATAACTACATATGCTAAGAGTAACTTCTGAGTGGGACTGAGAAGACTCACAAGGAATATGGGTTGTAACCCTTCAACCTTCAATTGGAAATTCTCTTAGACTAAGTAACAATGTGGCCAGTGCACAGCTCTTTCTAGGAAGGCTACAACATAGAGTTTAGCAAATGGCTAGGATCTAGTTTCCTTTCTAGGGGTCCCAAATCCTCTGGTCAAAGACAGATGGATGTCACCATGACAGGTGGGACTCATGCTGCTTCTGCCACCACCTCTGGCTTCTGCCCTTTGCTGTCCAGGTGGCTTCAGGTCTATGCTTCTCATTTTATCTTGGTCTTCGTAACACAGAGACCCCAGACTGCACCCAAGAGTTGAGGAAAGAGCAAGAAAAGGAGTGTCTTTACTGCTTTTAGAAATGTGAGTTTGGACTTGGGTGAAGTGAGTACTATTTCTTCCTGAAGACTGGATGGTTCTGGATCCAGCTTTGTCTGGCATATCACTGATTCATATAGTAAATATTTGTTGAGAACTTTTTTTCATGAGGCCAGCTCTATAATATTATAATAGTGTAAATGGGCAAGTGAGTGGGAAGTCACATGGAGGTAGGGGCCAGTGTGGGGCCTAAGAGGTGACCAGCCAGGCTAATGAGATATGTGCTTGCTAAGATCCTGAGGTCAGAGCTAGGGTGTCACTGAGGGGGATTTTTTTTTTTTTTTGATTTTTTGATTTGGTTTTTTTCGAGACAGAGTTTCTCTCTATAGCCCTGGCTGTCCTGGAACTCATTCTGTAGACCGGGCTGGCCTTGAGCTCAGAAATCCACCTGCCTCTGCCTCTCAAGTGCTGGGATTACAGGTGTGCACCACCACTGCCCGGCCTAGGGGGATGTTTTAAATATGAATTGGAGAAGTAAAGGGGCCATATAGGTTTGTAAAAGCTTTCTCTGAGTCACAATCAGATGTGGAGGGCAAAGGCAGGGCATGGGACCCATGAGGTCCCTCAGCCAGGAGGAAGTATGACCCCAGGAAGTACACAATCAGGACCCCAGGATTTGGGTGGGGCACACAGAGAACCTAGCAAAGGAGACACGGGGGAAGGGTAGGAAGGATGGTCTCCACATTGTAGGCAGGTCCTGGCAGGTGTGTCATGAACATTAGAGCAAACCTTCAGGAGTGCATAGAAGTGTCAGCCATCTTGGGAGGCTAGCTGAAATCCTGCCTAGGAACTGGCTGCTGAACTAGAAGGCCAGTAGGAATTCTGTGTCATGCCTTTGTAGTATGTGGGTATGAGGAGCCAACCCGACACCCTGGAAGATAATGGCTCCTTGACATACTAGGTAGAGACTCGAGGACATCTTTAGGATAGGGCTGCAGTAAAGCCAGAGCGATGCAGGGACATAGCAAGGTACAGGATAAAGGAGGTTTTTTTTTTTGTTTGTTTGTTTGTTTTTGTTTTTGTTTTTGTTTTTGTTAAAAGCAGACCCATAGGCCAGCCTATGAGCTGATGGTACATCCCAGGAGGAGCATCCTGGATGTGAGATCGGTGCCTCATCTCCCTGAAGGGCTGGGGAGTCACAGAGTAGCTACCAGATAAACAGCTTGCCGCTGTAGCAGGATGATCAGACTGTAAATATTTCCACAGTGAAGGGTAAGAACAATGGCTAGAGTGGCTGGCGGTCCAGAGAGAGGAGGCAGGATTTTTGTTGACATATTCAGTGATGAGGACTCATGTGGGAAGCCAAGAGGTCTAGTGCTCAGTGGATGTGTCCCTGAGTATGAGGGTGCCTGGGATGTGGCAGTACATGTTCTTTATAATTTTTCAAAACAGTGACAGGGAACAGCATGCCCTATATTTAGTTTCTATTAAGGGTATGCTTGCCAGGTATAGCGATGTACGATTATGCAGCCCTTGGGAGATGGAGACGAGAGGATTCGGAATTTAGTGCCAGCCCTAGCTGTGTGAGCCCTGGTCCCCCTTCTCCACAACAAAGACCAACAAACAAAACAAAACAAACAAAAAAAGATAACGTTTGGCATGTATTAGCTTTGTTGAAGTATCCAGTTTGATGGAGATGGTAAAATGACACAGATTGGAAGTTTGACTGCAGAAATTTGTTTCTTACAGAGCCTGGAAGTTCAAGTCCCAGCTCAGGGTGCTCCTGGTGTCAGGCAGAGGTCCTCTTGCTGTGTTCACCCGACCTGGAGGGGCAGAGGACTGGGGATTTCTGATCCTACTTTTTATAAGGACACTAATCCCAGTAGATCAAAATGTTCCCCTTTAGGCCCCTGTAACTTTAAAGACCCCAGGATAGGCCTTATTTCTCAAGAATTGAGTGTGGAGTTAGGGTTTAAGTCTTTTGGGTCTGGATGGTGTGCACAATTAAGTTCACCGCAGACATCTACTATTGAGTGGTGTGGACCCTGATCAACTGATAGATGGATTTTTGTGGAGTAAAAGGGTTGTGAGGTAGATTAGAGACAGGAAAAAATAAAGGCAAACTGCACTGCAGCTTGAGTCTGATGCTATTGCAAAGTGCAGCATAGCATAGGAGCATATCACATGTCTGTGCAGAGTGTAGACAAAAGTACTCGGGACATTGGGAGGAAGACGGACGTTAGTCTTTCCTTCTTTATAGCAGCATCTCCATGTCATTGGCAGTGCAAATTTGCCTGCTCCCATCATGCATCTTGGCATCATAACAACTCCAAACCCATAAGGACAGAAGAGAGAATAAACCTTATTTTGGGAAAGTGCCAAGCCATTCTTAGAATTTCTTTCCCCAACTCTTAACTCTTGAATAACCTTCTCTTCTTCTAAAGCTTGTCCATAAGACAGAACATTGAAAAGCATGGCCACAGGTTTTTCTTGAGAAGCCTGCACACATTCACTCCTTGAGTGTAGACTTCTCTCTGTAACACTACTTTCTCTTAATTCTTTTCTTTGTCGCCTCTCTGAATTCTTCCCTGGGTGGTGCCAAGAGTTGAGAAACACTTGGTAGAGAGCATGTGGTTACTGGGCACTGTGCTGTGAGCACCAGATACTCATCTCAAAGCCTTGCTGTGGGAAGCTCATTAACATTGCTAAATGCTAGTTACACAGTGGATGATGTTCACATCTATTGCGTTAAGTAAATGCCCTGCTAAAATTAATTCCGGCAGTTACTTGTTACCTTTGTCAAGTCCATCTACAGCGGACAGATGGCTCAGTGAGTAAGAGCCCTTGCCACCAAGCTTGATGATCTGAGTTCAAATCCCAGAACCCATGACATAAGGAGAGAACTGATAACTGGAACTTGTTCTCTGTAGCATGTGTGCCTGAACCATACATACCATACCTACAAACTAAATAAAAAAATTAAAGAATGAATCCACGAGAAGAACTCTCGTTGCAAACAGGGTTCTGGTGTGTCTGTAATACCTTTTTTTCTTTTTCTTTTCTTTTTAATAATGGATGCCTCCTCGTGGTCTATGGTGCAGCAGGACTCACTGGACAGGGCCCACTGGACAGGGCTTTCTGGTGGCCTAGACTAACTAGCAAGGATGACCAAGCTCACCATATGTTCCCAACCAGCTCCTTCCTACCTCCAGGACCAACTGATTCTATCTCAGAGAAATTTCTTGATTTCTTCTATATGTAGGACAGATTCTACTCTTCTGACTAGCATACCTTCCTCCCACCCATCTCCCAGTTCTCTCAGGTGTCTACAATTCCCGGACTGACCACATCCCCAACTCTGGGAATTGAGCCTGGGTGTGGCATGGGGGAGCCCACAGCTGGCTATCCAAACACCTACTCTGAACTTTTTCTTTTTTGGTGTGTGTGTGTGTGTGTGTGTGTGTGGTCTCAAGCTATAGTTCAGGCTGGCCTCAAACTCAAAGCAATCTTGTCACAACTTCTGAGTACTAGGATTACAGGAGTACACCAATACGCTGGCTTCTTGAAAGGATTTATTTTTCTGTTTCTGGATCTCAACAGCTTTCTGTCTTGTAAGCAAAGTTCTATATAAGGAACTGGGTGGACGTGTTAGGAAATTGCAAAATCCCATACACTTGATCTGCAGACCCATTCTTTGCAGACCCAGAGCCGGACTGGAGGAGGCTCCTCCCCAATTCTCCGTGACCTCGCTCCCTCCCACGATCTGCCTACGTCAGACTCCCCATCCAGGCGAGGGTCTGTACCCGGTCTGAAGATGTGTTCCATATGGGGTGGGGTGCAGGGCAGAGGTTCCAGGAGCTCTCGGGCTCCCAACAAGAGCAGCTAAAAGAGGGCGGGCTGCAGTCGTCCAAACTCGCGGCTCCTTTAAGAGGCGCCTTGGTAGCAGGGTCGTGACGTCATGGGAGTGGAGGGTGGAATCTGCGCGTAACCGCGGCAAGGCGGGGCAAAGCCAGGGGAGGAGTCAGGGTACTGACTGACAGGTATGCCCCATTTGCCCGCCTCTACCCTGTCTCTGGTGTTGGCTCCGCCCCACCCTAGGTCCAGCTCCTGTGAGCAGGCCCGCCGGTGCACAAACCCCACCCCCCAGTCTGGCTCCGGCCCGAGGACCCGCCCTTCCAGCCCCTGAGCCAGGGAGCCTATAGCTCAAGTCTGTAGATTGTGTGCAGACCCCGCCCCACAGGAAGGCCCCACCCCCGGCACGACCGACAGCCCCGCCTTCTAGGGCCCCACCTCCTGTGGGGCGGGACTTGTCCCAGCCGGAGTCGGCGGCGGCGGCTGCGGGAACTTTCCCGGCGGGTCTAATGGCTGCGCGCGGGCCGCTGTGAGGCGCGGCGGCGAGCGGGCGCGGGGCCGCGGAGCAGCGAAGAACCAGCAACCGCGAGGCTGGAGCCCCGGCCAGGCCCGGTCCGACCCGCCAAGCCCGCGATGCGCCCCAGTGCTGTCCCCCGGCGCAGCTGACGCCCCGCGGCCCCGCGAGACCCCAGCCCTACCGGCCCCGCAGGAAGCGGCCGCCGCCACCCAGTCCAGAGCCCGCTCCGCCCGGGCACCATGGCGGGGAAGGCGGCCGCCCCCGGCACCGCGGTCCTGCTGGTCACGGCCAACGTGGGTTCGCTCTTCGACGACGTAAGTGCCGCGCCGTCGGCTAGGGAGGGGCGGCTTCGGGCCAGGAGTCTCCCAGCCCGGGATCCTGACATCCCCGTTTCCAGTTGGAGACCCTAAATTCCGGCCCCTACAGCGCCTTCTGTATTCGCGAACCCCGGGCCAGTTGTCTTTTGGACCTGTGACTCTGATGCCCCCTACCCCCAGCTGGAGACTCCGACCAGAATTTCCCAAGCCCCAGACCCTGACCTCATAGCGGGGTACCCTAGGCCAGGAAACTTCCAGCTACACACCCGGGACCTTAACACCGCTTTTCTGGTACTGGAGGCCAAATTCTAAGACTCAGCTTTTGAACCCCTGTCTTAACCCATACTACAGGAACCCAGACTAAGTCCGGATCCTTGAATCCTGATGCTGGTTCCTCGCTTTGCTCCTGAGACAGCAAATCCCTATCCCTTTCCTGCTCCGGAACTCCAGAGCCACAAGTACTGACCTGGAATTTTGACCCAGAATCCCGATACTTGGATGTTCTGGCCCCCAAACCTAAGTACACGCTGACCCCAGGTTTCCGATTCACCCTTGGCCCCCAGTATCAGACTCTTATCCCCAAAGTCTGATTTCTGATTCCAGAAACCCAGCTTTCGAATATTTTGGTTCCTTGTCCTCCCAACCCATACTGCACTGACCCTGACCTCTGAGTCTCTACCCTACAACCTTAGATCCTACACCTACTCTTGTCCCCAGAGTGGGATCCCTGCCTCTAATTCTGCATCCCACCTCCCATCCCTGAACCTTCCTCCCAGTAGACCTCAGTTCCAAGCCTTGAGCTCCATCATCTGAGTTCTGGTCCCTAGATCCCATCCCTTGGTTCCGTCTTCTGAGGGGCCTGAGGTGTGAGGCACCCCGTTTTGCCGTATAACTTGCAATAGCACCAGTTCTCAAATGAGGTAGCCCTATTCAAGCCTTGGAGGACTTTATATTCCTGTTTATTAAATGAAAAGGTGCCTAAAAGATCTTCAAGGCCAAAAATGATGCCAAAGGCCTTTATCTTGTAGACCAGCTTCTCCAGTCCCACCCTGGAATCCTGGGTTTTCTCCTCTGGGAGGCAGAAGGGAGCTGAGGCCTGGGGCAATGGGAGCTCCCTGGAGCAGGCTGGAGCTGACCTAGTTCAGTATTGCAGCCACGGTGCCACCCCGCTGTTGGTACTTAAACTGCCAACCCAAATAAAGCAGGATGCAGCTCCAAGTGGCATGCTTGTTTAAGAAGAAAGGGTAATGCCACAGATGGAACTGTGGGGCCACGGACTCCCCTTTCTCCTTCTCCTTCCCCTTACCTAGGTGAACAGCTGGGATGGTGCCAGGGCTTGGATACAGGTCTGAGGTAGATTTCAGGCGAGGGTCCCATTTCTTTCCTGGCAGAGAACGTGGTAGAAGAGTTTCCCTGAGCTGAGTTCACAGACAGCGTAAGCTTGGTTTTTATTAGTAAAAGGCAGGCATTATTGCTATATTTTGTTATTTTCACTTACAGACATGCCAGTGTTCTGGTTCCCTGCTAGAGAGGCACTGTCTGCCCGTCTAAGTTATGGACAACTTGATGTAGTTTCACGTGTGATCGTTTTCCACAAGGGCCTGTATGGGTGTGTGCCTGTATATTTAGCATTCTATTCTAGGCCTTCCAGTAACATGTCACTGTAGCGTGGTTTTGTTCAGATGATTCAGATCCGTTAGCTGTGGCTTCAAAGCCTCAGAAATGTCAGGAAAATTAGGCATGGTAGGGCACTTTCATCTCCAAGGGAAAATAATTTTGCTGTGAGAAACATTCTTTCTAGTAATTTTTGATTCTGAGTTCTAGAGTTTCTGTTGTGTTTCAATAGTATACGTACACATTTCTCTCTGCTGATATTAAAGAGGGTGATTTAATTCACCCTCCTTTTGTATGGAGCCCTTATGTAGGGCTTCCACTGGCCTGGAACTTTGTGTGTAGGCTAGGCAGACACCTGCCTCTACTGGGATTAAAGGTGGTATACCACTGTGGTCACCTTAACTCACTTTTAACAACATGGTGTCTGAATTCTCACTTGTTTTCTTAAGGCTCTCTGAAGTTTTTCACTACATTTATATCAAAAATGAATATCTGTCATGATGATTTGTACCTAAGTTAATTCTAAACCAGTCCCCAGGGACAGGTATAACTTCAGTGGAATGACCAAGAAGGGCACGCACACTCATGTTCTGTGGCCTGCTTCCTTGATCAGGGTTTGGGTACTGCGGGAAAGAAGCTGTGTAGAGAAAGTGGCAGATTCTCAAGGGAAGTAGATTTTAATTCCTCAGTTCTATTGGATCAGAAAGTGCTTGTGATTGACTGTGCGCCTTGGTGTGCCATGTGCCCCTGATGACAAATGTGCTTTTCCAGTGGTGTAAAGGAGTTCTTGCTGTGGGAAACAGGCACTACCCTGCCCAGTGCCTTAGCCGCCGCTTGAGGGAATCAGCTCCCAGGAGGAAAGTGTCCGATTTGAAACAGTCATGCTGGCTCTGAAGGGCATTTTTTCCTTTTATGCACAAGCAGTAGGTGGTTTGTTTCTGCATTTGTACTTTCAGAAGTCTCCCCTTTTATGCTCCCATCCTCTTCCTAATCCAGAGGTGACCCCTCTTAAAACATCATGTACATTTTTTTTAAATTGGGGGTTGAACCCTGGCCTTCCCTGCTTAGCTATAGGCCCTAGCCCATGTACGTAAATTTTAATCATAGCTTTGCCGTCAGTACCCTAGGATCTCCAGAACATCTTGTTCAGCCTGCCCTTGTCTCACCAGCAATCCTGGCTGGCATCCTTGCCTGGCAGGGTGGCCCACTGCAGTTCCTGAGCTGTGCTTCTGAGGGCCTTCTGGTGGCTTGGAGCCCTTTGACCTTGTAGTCTTGTCCAAAGGGATCACTGTAGGTAGACTTGTTTATGTTCTTAAAAACTGTGGAAGATCCCTCAGAGTTTGCGTGTGTGTGTGTGTGTGTGTGTGTGTGTGTGTGTGTGTGTGTGTCTCTCGTGTTGTACTATCAGTACTCATTGTGTTAAACGTCAAAACTGAAAATGTTAAGCACAGAACATCACGGCACACACTGCTTAATGGCAGAGGGATTGGTCACTTTATCCCCACCACCAGGGCAGGGAAGCGCCACGGTCCCTTGGGTGAGAGTGAGATAGTTAAAGTCATTGCACAGTATTAGGAAAAAAACAACCTTGGCTCAGTCTTTGGGAGAAGAGTCTTCAGCCCATTCTCTGAGGACCTCTGTCCCATCTAGTGACCCTTCAGAAGTGTTTTTCCAGGTAGCAAGGGGGCACCTGTTACTTTCTCATTTTCTAGTAGTGACTGTCACATTGCCTCGGGCTGATTCCTAGTTTGATTGGATGTCACTAGGAGAGAGGGAATGGGTGACCTGGGGCCATGCCTATGATTGTTCTGCTGATCTGACTGGTGCTTTAACCGCTGTGTTTGTAGTTCTAGACTTCTCACTCACGGACTAGCAGTGAACTGAGAAGGTAGATGCTTGCAGGCGTGCTCCAGAGTTCTCCCGCCCTTACATGGTCAGGCTGTGTTGGCCTGGTCCTGCTATGTATTCAGAGGAAGATGTCATTTGGAGCTTGTTTCCTGCTTTGCTTAGTTAACTCCCAAGTGACCCTTTCCAGGCAGACATGGTCTCGCAGAACTGGCAGTGTTAGTAGGGCCCCTCGTCAGCAGATGTTTTTGAGAAATGGGACGGAGAGAGGCAAGTCAGAACTGCTGTGGGGGGATGGACTCCAGGCTGTCACCTTGGCCCATCTCTCTCTCCCACCTCCCTGTTCAGATTTATCCTCTTTGATAGTTTTTCACCATCAGTGTGGAAGGGCCTATAGTCTGGCTCCCACAAGCCTGTTCTACCCTAGATAGCAGCTTCATGAGGACAGCCTCTACCTCACTCCTCTTCCCAGGTTCTGATTCACACGTCTCCACTGTGGGATTCTGGGTGTCAGGACTAGGGTCACTTCCTTGCAATCAGCTCTAGAACATTCAGGGAAGCCCTTTATATCGGCTTCGCCCTCCATTGCTACTGCCCACCACTAGAATATTTGCCATCTTTGTGGATTTGTCTATTTGGAGGTTCCTGGTTCCTGGAAGTAGACCTGCAGAGAATGTGGCTTTTGTGTCTGTCATTTCTAACTTAGCAAGTCAGTCATCAGAATTCTTCCTGTCATAGCATACATCACTGCTTTATGCTTTTCTATGAACAGAGTTGTTCCCAGGTGTTTGTGTTTGTCCAATGATCAGTTAGTGACCATTTGGATTGCTTTTGCATCTTGGTTGTGAACTCTGGTGTATATGTCCTATGGATGGGTGTTTTCAGCTCACAGGGTGTGGGGTGTGTGCTTTGCAGAGGACTTGCTGAGTCCAGAAGAAACTGTGTCCTGCTTCTGGAGGAGCTACCATGCTGTCTATGTATGGATGTCTCTCCTCCTCCTCTCCTCTCCTCTCCTCTCCTCTCCTCTCCTCTCCTCTCCTCTCCTCTCCTCTCCTCTCCTCTCCTCTCCTCCCCTCCCCTCCCCTCCCCTCCCCTCCCCTCCCCTCCCCTCCCCTCCCCTCCCCTCTCTTTTCTTTTTTCTTTTTTCTTTTCTTTTCCTTTTCTCTTGTTCTTCTTTTTCTCTCATATGTGTGCGTGTGTGTGTGTGTGTCCCTTGGTATGTGAGTGTTTTGCCTACATGTATGTATGTGCAGCATATGCATGCTGGGTGCCCACCGAGGTTAGAAGAGGGCTTCAGATCCCCCGGGAGTGGAGTTACAGACAGTTGTGAGCTTCCGTGTGGGTGCTGGGAATCAAACTTGGGTCCTCATCAAGAGCAACAAGTGCTCTTAACTGCTGAGCCAGCTAGTCAGTTCCCTGTCCTCATTCATTTCATGTCCCCCTAGTGGTTCTTGGTTTCCCTACATCCTCCCCAGTACCTAACGTTGCTCTTTTTTTCTAAGACTTGGCTTCTTGGAAATCCTGTATTTTCTTTTCCTTTCTTACTTCTCAGGGTGGTACACCCAGGTCAATCTAGACCTGCCCTGGCCACACTCCCTTCCTGATCCTCACATAGGTTCTATGTCTCTTTGTGATGCCCCAAACTGCAGCAAACTGAGGCCGAGATGGCTCTGTGAAGCACAGGACACCCAGCCAGGCCCACTGAAATTTTTCTCCACAGAAAACCAGCACTCTTTTAAAAGTTATTTCTAAATGTGCACCCACGTGAGTGTGCACATGAATATAGTGCCTATCAAGGCCAGAAGAGGGCACCTAACCATTGGAACTGGGTGCTAGGAACTGAACTTGGGTCTTCTGCAAGAGCAGTGCGGACTTGAGCCGTGAACCATTCCTGCGACACTCCCCTGGAGTGAGACTGTTGCACGGGTCTTTTTTCCTTTGGCAGAGCATGTGGCTGCCAGTGGCTTGGCCTTTCCTGCTGGAAAGGGCTACTTTCAGTGTTTTGAATCTTGAGGTAATCCTGGTGGTCCTCTGTTTGCATGCTGTGAATGCCTCCCTCCCCTTAACTCTTTCCTAATGTGAAGGGTCTGGGACCATGTGTCTTTCCACCTATCCCTAGTTGGTCTTACAATAGTTAGGTGGTTTAGGAGTCTCAGTATTCGTTCTTTGGCAGTTGCTGTTGGTGACCAGAGATTTCAGCAAACAGTCAGAGTTGCAGTCAGTTTTCTGAATCTGTAAGACAGACCCAGCACTTGTCTCCAAGGGTGGTAGGATCAAATGAGACATTATTGCAACATTTATGCTACTGTTACTGGTGCCTCCTACCACAGTAATGAAACCATTTCTGATTTGTAAACACAGGTGATTTTCCACAGACATCATTTCCTGGCTTCTTTCAGTGTTTAGAACTTTGTGAGACATTATTTAGACTTTTGAGATACACCTGGTGGTCCTCTGCTTCCCTGCTCTGCTTGTTCCCCACTCCAACTCTCCCCCAGTGTGAAGGGAGGAGGACCGTGTCTCTCTGTTTCTGACTAGCCTTTGAGGGTGTACTATCTCTCTGTGTGGCCTCATCTATCCTCCATGCTTTCATTGCTCTAGAGGTGCCGAGGGGCCTGGGGCCTGGGGCCTGGGGATGGCTTGAAATATTGAATATTTTCCCATCCTTGAAATCATCACTGAGGATAGAGCTCTTGGATGGTAGACCTAGTGGCATCTGGGGGGTAGCTGTGTTCACACAGCCCACTCAGGCACCTGAGCAGTCTCAGCATGCAGGAGGCCTCCTCCCAGGAGCGGCTAGCTGTGGGGCAGGAAGGTTCTGCTTGCTTTGGGAATCTGTGATGGGTGTTTTCATGGACTTGATGTCTGATTGGGAAGTCACAGAAACCCATGAGTCCCTGTCCCAGGCAGAAGGACTACAGTTGACAGGCTTAGATTTAGAAAGAGAAACCAGCTTCCCTAGGTTACAGCTAAGGGAGTGTGGGCTCCCCTGGTAGTGGCTGCAGTTGTGAATTTCTGTCCTGTGCTGTTCAAGGACAGCAGTGTTCACACTGGGTTTCCTGCCCTGATGCGAGCTTACTGGATGACCAGAGTGCCTGAGACCAAGAGGGTAGACTTGCTCCCCTCCCAGTGCAGTAGGTGAGTCCTTTTCAGTCGGCGGACACTTGGGAATCTTCACACTGACAGACTCTCCAAAGGTCTGAGGTGCCTGTGCTGACCAGGCACTGAGTTCTCTTAGGCAGTCAGGTAAGGATTGGCCAGCTGGGTCTGCCTGAAAACATTGCCCTTGGAGTTGCAGGGAGGGAATTTGGAAGCTCTGGTGGCCAATTCAGGCTGTCTTTTTCCTGGTGAAACCTAGAAAGGTCCAGCACTAATTCTCAGGGAAGGCAGCCTGATCTTGAACCTCTCAAAGGACTAAGGACCCCGGTGTAAACCTGACAAGATGTGGCAGTGAGAAAGATTTCTGGGCTTTCCTTAATGATGAAGGAGAATGGGGTATTCAAAATGTAAGACCAGTGAGAGGCATTGCCTGTTTTCATGTGAGGAGAATTTTGATTCAGATATGGAAGTCTTACTCTGATTTAATAAATACTCTAGTATTGGCAGACTGGGGGTGTGGTCTACCAACTTAATGCTGCACCCCTGAAGGCTTCGTGGGAGGCTGTCTCCTAAGCCCACAGTTTCTCACAACTGCTCTGTTTTGTGAGCGTGACTTTGGACTTCATCTTCGGGACACTTTAATCACTGTTATGACTGTGCTTGGCATTAGTGATACGTGCACTCTGGTGCACTGCCTGCATGGCTCCCCAGCCTTTAAACTGTGAAAGGGTCTGAGAGGTGGCATGCCCCCAGACGGATGACAGCTGCTTGCCCTGTGCTATAAGGAGGAGCGGGGCCATTTGGTCCTCTGTAGGATGCTCGGATAGCTTGCTTATATAGATCAACTCTGATGCAGAGGGTCTTAGGCTCTGGAGGGGCTCTAGGTGGGCTGGGCTTGCTGTTGATGTCAGGGATTCCTGGATAGATGTCCTGAGTGTGGTACCAGGACACTAGTGCTCTGCAAGTCCAGAATACCTCCTCTGGGGTTGTTTTCCCTTTTGCATGTGGAATGTCTCCAGCTCAATTTTAGGAGTGTCTCCATGGGCTAGTTACTGCAGAGTCTTGACATTACTGATTGGCCTTGGGCCATTTGTCTTTAGGGCTTATCTCTCTGATGAGGGTATGGTGCCTTTTCTTGGAGTTTACTGAGGTTACAGGTTGTTCTCCTTGTTCTCTGTCCTGGGGTGTCCTGGGGTGTCCTGGGGTGTGCATGCAGACTAGTGCTGCCTTTTCATGTTGGAACTGCTAGACCAGCTCCTGGCCTCTGGTCTGGTCCTACTCATCCTCTAAGCTGACTGCACCCCAGAGCACCGTCTCCATGATTGCTCTGCATTCATCTGACCCTCACTCTGCATCCCAGATAAGCCTGTCCCTCACATGGTGGGACCCCCAGCATTCATCTGACCCTCACTCTGCATCCTAGACAAGCCTGTCCCTCACATGGTGGGACCCCCAGCATTCATCTGACCCTCTCTCTGCATCCCAGACAAGCCTGTCCCTCACATGGTGGGACCCCCAGCTGATGCGCTTGCCACTGTTCGATCTCAAATTGCTCTCAGGCCCTTTTCTCCCCTGGGAGTTTGAGATAGACCACACTGAGTCAGCGTGGACCCTGGAGCCTGCTACCATTCTTTAAAAGGATATTTATATTAATTTGCATGTGTATACACACATACGCACATGCACGTTACACACACACACACCCATGGAGGACAGAAGAGGACATTGAATTCTCTGGAGCTGGAGTTACAGGTGGTCGTAAGCTGCCCAACATGGGTGCTGGGAACCAAATTTGGGTCTTCTGGAAGAGCAATACCTTCATAACTGCTGAGCCATGGCTTCTGCTCCCCCTTTCTGATCAGACATGTGACCTTGGTCATCTGCTTCTGCCTATTTATGTATCAGCAAGCAGGAATCACACCTGGAAATCTGGTTAAGGATGCTAAAGCAGAGACTGGGGGATACCTGCCTTTGTCAGTGCTGCTAGGCCAGGACTGGCCTCCTTGTCAGATGTGGGGAACTTGCTGTGGGTCCCCTGGGGCAGCATCCTCATCTTCACTGTCTCTCTGGGTGCTGAGCCGGCCGCCAGATGGCTGGGCCACCACTCACTGAGCCTCAACACTTGTGGCTAACGGTTACAGCCTCCTGTGTGACCTGGCACTGCTCCCAGAGGGACCTCATCTGCTGCAGCTTTGTGTCTGACTGCCTCGGCCTGCGGGAACACTTGGGACTCCCCGGAAGCTTCATTCTGCACCGGTGCAGTCTCTCCTGCTCATGTTCTTATACCCTCTTCCCCCTCACAGTGCGTGTTGCTCAGGTAGGACACAGTCAACGTCTGTGGCCTCTGAACCACTCTGTTCTGTCCCAGGGACTCCTCCAGATCCCTGCAGGGGCAGGCGACTCTCATTCATCCTTTCAAGACCAGCTTATGTCCTGGCTTAGGGCAACATGTTTAGAGCTCTCCCTGCCTGCCTCCTCCTTCTCCAGCCTGAAGTGATTCCAGGTTTTGTTTTGTCCTGTCGTTTTCGCCTGTGGACAGCTTTCAACATATATATTGCCTCCAGGTGTCTGCCCTCTGACAGCAACAGTGCATGATTTGGGGATCCACACAAGAGGATAGAGGGCAGGAGTGGAGCGCTGGCAGGCAGGTTTCCTTGAGAGCTGATGCCCATTCCGTATCAGGCTGAAGGTGGAGGCAGGGTGGGAGGTGTTTTTAGTCAGCTGACAGCAGTGTGTTGCCCTGGCACAAAGACGTCAGCGTTGGCTGTGCTTATACCTCATGGTGCCACAGGGATAAGTATGGTCCAATGCACTCTTGTGGTTAGTGGAAAAGTCTGTTTCTTGGACTGTAGCTCTTTTCCCTTTTCCTTTAAGAAGTTTTATTGAGGAATAATTTGCATACCACACAATTTACCTAGGAGGCTGTACAGGTCAATGACTTTCGGAAAATGCCTGCATTTATGCAGCTGTTGCCATGAAGCAGTTTGGCAACACTTCCCATCTGGCCCTCTTCAGTGCTCAGCCCCTGCTCCTGGCCTCACCCACCTTAGCTCTGCTGACCTGTAGAGTCCTGTCTTTCCCCAAGTTTCCATGTCATGGAATCATATGATATTCAGCCTGATGTCTGGTTTCTTTCAGTGAGCACAACGTGATGATTTTGAGGTTCCTCGGTTTTGTGTGTCAACAGTTCACCTGTCTCGTGGCTGAGTTTATTGTACTGTGTGGTCACATGGTTCATTCATTCCCAGTAGGCAGACTCTGGGGGGGGGGCAGTGTAGTGAGTGAGTAAACATTGTTTCTATGGACAGAAGTGCTTGTCTTCCTGGGGCTTGCAGTTGTGTATGGGTGTGGGTGCTTGCCTCCCTGGGACTGGTTGAGCAGTCAGTGTGTGTGTGTGTGTGTATGTGTGTGTGTGTGTGTCTGGGTGTGCACCATTTGGTACACTGTGGCACTGTGTAAGGCACAACCCTTTGCTGTGCAAGCACCTGGTGGTACCTTCCTGTTGATGAGTGGGCATGGAGTGCCCTGTGGCTTTCATTTGCATTGCTAGCCCTTCCTTTTAAATGTAGGCACCCCACAAGTTGGTTCCTTTGCCATGTTGGTGCCCACTTTTAGCAGTGACTGTAGTGGGCAGTTTCATGGCTGCTCACCTGCTCTCCTCTCTAGGAGAGGTGCAAGGTGCTGGGACCCCCCTTGGAGGCCCCATTTACTTGGATAGACAGGCTGGTGTCATAATGTTCCTTCACTGAGCACAGTTAATTCAGGTGAAGTGAGAGTAGTCATCCTCCCAGGAGAATTCTGTAGAAGATCCTCTTCTGTTGCCTACAGGTGCAGGGAATGTGCCACTGTTTGGGGGTAAGGGCCCTGTGGTCCAGCCCAGGCCTGTCAATCTCTAGGAGGTGTGGTGTGGCTTTTCCAGGGATCCTCAGTGGCTATTGACCTGCTTCTCTTGTCCTTTCACAACTACCTTCTCCCTGGGAATCTGGATGTGTGTCTGTATCCGTGTGTGAGTCTGAGAGGCACTTTATGGATGTGGCCCTGTGGACTTATGTTACCCAGCTCTATGTAGGATTGGGATCATGATGGGGATGAGACATGGCATGCTAGGGTGGGGGGCATTGTCGCCAGGTTGGGTGTTTCTGTGGCGTGGCAGTTGCGTTCCTTGACGTTCTGTGGGAAACATCTGTCTGCAATGGGACAGTCTAGCCTTCTTGGCAGCAGGTGGCTATCTTGGATTAGGCCCATCAACATAGCCACTGTGGAAGAACAGCGGGTGTTAATTGCAGCTGGGAGGCATCTGGCTGCCTCAGTGGTGGGGAACAGAGGAAGGGAGAATTTGGTCTTGTTTTTCCATTTCAGAGGATGCTTGTCTAAGGCTGTGGGGTGATGTGCTGTCAGGCCTGCTGGTCCACTGCACCTTTTCTTGTCTCTCTGGTCCCCTCAGCTTGGCAGGACCCTCTTGTCACTTGTCAGGCCTGGTATTTGCCTCTCTGGGAATTGGCCACTGGGAAGGCTTGGGTGTGTGGCTCTGGCCCCACTTCAGTTTGAGACTCCATTATTCTAGGCGTTCTCTGGGGTCCTGAGAAGGAGCCAGGGAGGCCTACCCTTTAGTCCCGTGCAGTCTCCCTTGTCCACCTTTTGGTATCTTGGTGCTTGCTGACTGCATGGTTAGATTGGGGGAGAGGTGACCATGATGAGTTTGGATGAGAGGTTAGAGTAGGGACATCTTTGGGCATATGGCTCTGACCAGCCAGGTGACACATGTGGGACAGCTTCCTTCTGTGGATTCTCCAAGCCTTGTGTTGGAGGTGAGACCTCCCCATGCAGGTGACCTCTACAGTTATTTGTCCTCTGGAGTCACTCTCGTAGAGCTCCTTCTCTTGGGATATCATCTTTGTGAGGAGCAGACACATTTCTGGGGACATGTTTTGCTGCTCTTTTCCTTCATAATGGTTTGGGTTTCTCAGATCTGTCATAACTTCCTGTTTTCTTGTAACGACCTGGGGGGCCCTTGTTGTTGCAGTCAGGTGGTGTACCCTGTCACTGTACAGGTGGGAGGAGAGGGCCAGGTCATATGGAAAACAGGAGAGAGCCTTGGAAACTGACCAGTAAGTAAACAAAACAGTACCCTGGTGACAGACGAGGTTGTCTGAGACTCTCAGGGGGTCAGATGGGGGTCTCATTTCCCGACCTGCCTCACTTGATGCAGAGGGGCTTTGGGGTTCCCCAGACCACTTCGGTGTTACATTTACAGAGCTCCAGTTTCATGTGCTTCTGCTGTGTCTTAGCAGAAAGGCATGGCTTGGAGAGTGCATGCTGGTGAGTGAGGAGAGGCCTCTGGTGTGTGTTGGGGGGTAGGAGTGTGAGGGTAGGGGGTGCTATTGGTCCAAGGTCTGTACCCTCATGGTTCTGGGGGTTTTGCCACCCCTTAAAGACACCTGGTGACCCACCTTCCCCACAGGGAACCTATACCCCTAGCCTTGGAACATAATTCTGAATGAGAAAGTCTTCATGGAGCCAGTCTCAAAGAGTGGCCTAGAACACAGAGATGCTATGATGTTGAGACCACTCAGCCTCTGGTGTGCCTGTCCTGAAGGTTTTGGTTTGGAGGATCTGTGTTAGCTGGGGAGGGCAAGGAAGGAGTGACTGTTGGGGTGCTGTGACATAAGAGCAGAGTCAGGAAATGGGGAGCTGTGTGGCTGATTTAGCTCACAGATGTCGGAACAGGCACGGTGTGCTAAGAAGTGCTGTGTGCTAATGGTTCCAGGCCCCTGCTTCTTTACAGGGAATAAGGTCATTGCCCTTGGTCTGTGTCTAGTGTGAGGGTGTGGTGCCGTGTGGGGTGCCATGTCTGCTCCCATGCTAATGGTGTCCCTCAGAGAGGGGTCTCCGGTCCAGTTGAGCCCCTGAGCTGACTGTAAACTGTTAGACCTTTATCTTCTGATAAGCAGCTGCTGCCATGGAGGAAGAGATGGTGCACTGAATGTAGGGTTAGGGTTGTCTAGGAGCATCAAGTGACTTGGGACTGCTGGGTTCTTGTGGGTGTCCCTGATTGAATGGCAGGACCCTGGACAGTAGGGACATTGTGGTTAACAGACTCAAAGATATCAACACATGATCATTCCATCATTTTTTGAATAAAATTCTACTTGGGGAGAGATCAGATACATCCTAGTGTTGTGGGAAATACTAAACAATGGTAGACAGGGCATGTTCCGTGCTTGTGTCTCTGCCCCGGCGGCCTGGCCTCCCATGCGCTGGCAGGCAATGGCTGACCTGTTTTTATCTTATGGAGATTCTGACTCTGAACTCCACAGTCTCTCCACCCAGCTCGCTGGGTTCCCACTGGCGAGTTGCTCCCACACTATCCCTGTGCTTCAGATCCCCCATGGCCTTTGTGGAGCACCTCAGGCAAACTCACGCTTGGCCACCGTTCCTTTCTCTCTTGAAACCAGACAAGTCGCTGTGTGAAGGAAAAAATGCAATACAAAGTTAGATCAGAAACAATGGTAACTCAATCTTTGGGCACAACAACTAAAACCTAATCTTGTAAGCCTTATTAAAATCTTATCCTTCCGGTGGCAGATCCTTGTGGATCCACCATGATACTAGGAAACAATAGCAGCTACATCTTACCTCTCTGCTGTCCCAGCTCCAAAAGGAAGTCCCTCTCTCCCACTTCCTCTCTAATTTCATCCAACCTGGAAGTCCGGCTTACTCTCCAAGTGATTGGCTCCTTTATTCATTTTGAGATTGGTTCACAAGAATAGCACTAGGCCTATTTACAAACCCCTAGTGTTAATGGAAATTAATACCTATTCTTTGATGATCCCATGACTGTATCATCCTCTAGTGGTAAAATCGGTACATAACGCTAAACCCCCTGTTCACACTCTGGAGGAGCTAAATGCTGTGACCTGTGTGGCCTACAGAGATGTGAAGTGGAGGGATTTCATAGTCTTTCAGTGGTGTTTGCACTGGGGTCTGTCTTATTGACGAGACACTGACTTGTGGCATACTTGTAGGACAGTGCTCAGCACTCATCTGCTACAGTCAGCTTACCTCCCGGGGCTGCATGTTGTTTGTGGAGCAAATCTAGGTATTATAGGTTCAAATTGAGTCCATAGGCACTTGGCAGAATGTCTGTCACCTGTTGAAATATTTGACTGAGGGCAATGAATTGAATTGGATCCGGCATACATGGTTAGAAAAAGAAATAGTCGATTAGGAAGAAAAGTCCTCCTGGGAATGGGAGTAGGCTAGTAAGCTGAGGGTAAATCTTCCAAAGCCAGAGGCCACAAAGAGCTTGACCCTTTATAGGACATTTACAGACTAACCCCCCACCCCCTCTTCTACTTCCATTCAGCCTTTCCTTATACCAGCTCTGTTCCTTACATGAAACCCAGGTGGGAAGGGGTTTCAGGCATTTATGTTAATCTTTTTTAAAATATATTTTTAGATTTTTAGCTGGCATGCTGGTATATACCTTTAATCCTAGTACTTGGGAGAGAGAGGCATTTGGATATCTGTGAATTCAAGGTCAGCTCGGTCTATATAGTGAATTCCAGGCTATCCAGATCTACATAGTAAGACCCTGTCTCCAAAACAAAATGTACACACACACAAAAAAATAATTTTATGTATGTGTGTGTGTGACTGTCCATATGTGTAGCTCATGGGTGCAGGTGCCCTTGGAGGCTGTAAGTGGGAATCAGATCCCTTGGAACTGGAGTTACAAGCAGTTGTGAGCTGCTTGATGTGGGCTCTGGGAACTGACTTCTGGTTCTGGATATTTCCTATGAATGGAATCCAGCACTCAATGGCCCGTCTGATGCTTTGACTCTGCATGCTGTTTTCTGGGATGGCCATTCTGTGTGGCATTGTGATGCTTCATTCAGTTTGTGACATAGTGCTATTTCATTGAGTGATGCACACTGCATTTTGTGTGATATTGATGGCAGTTGGCTGTCACAGATAGGGCTGCTGTGACAGTCCACGCACGAGCTTGTGTTTGAACACAGGTTTCTGTTTTCTTGGGTGTAAACCCAGCTGTGGAGGTGCTGGCCAAGGGAGCTTAGCTTTTGAGGAACTGCTGCTGGGTGTTTTCCACAGCCAAGACTGTTTCATGTTCTACCAGCAGTGACGGTTCCAGTGTTTCCACATCCCCAAACAGCGCTTGTGACTGTTCACCTTTGATGACACCTGCCCTGGTAGCTGTAAGTGACACTTCCCTATGGTGTGACGTGCAGTTCCCTGATGTTGAGTTTCTCCATGAGCTTAGTGGGTATTTTCTGCTTTGAATTTGTAGCACATTTTAACTTTTGTTAACTGTTGAATTATTAGAATTCTTTATATATTTTAGATATTAGACTTTTACCAGCTGTGTGACTCACAATTTGTTCTCTCATTTGGTGTATTGTATTCATTTCTTGACTGTTATTTGAGGCAAGAATGATATTAATTTCGATGGACTATGCCTTTCCTTTTCCTTGTTTGTTTGTATCTAGGCTGAGGTTGCAAAGACACGTTTTCGTCTCAGACCTGCAGTCACACAGGGTAGGGGTTTGCCCTCTCATCTTTCCAGTTGTGTTGATCGAAAAGTCTCCTGTTCTCCACTGGGCCACCTTACGTCTCATGTCGAAGTTTCATTGGATGTGAATTTATACAGTATTTCTCTGCTCCCTGCTTGACGTGCCCACCCTTTCGCTGGCATCACATACTCGTGTGATCCATTACCGTAGCTTTGTAGTGAATTTTGAAGTCAGAAGTGTGAGTCCCCCAATTGTTTGTTTTGTTTTTGTTCTAAGTCTTGTCCTGGCCATTTCCTTTCATTTCTATATGAGTTTCAGGCTTAACTTGTCAGGATCCACAAAAAGCCAGCTTGAACTGGGACAGAGGTTATTACTAGTCTGCAGGTTCTTCAAGGGAGTGTTATCATTGCAATGGTGTTCTTCCAATCAGGGTGAGTTCATCTTAATTTCTTCTTTATTGATTTTTTTTAAAGTTAATGTACAAAATAAAAGCTTTCTCTCATACATAGACACACTCACACACACACATACTCACAACTCACTTGCACACATACACACTCAATACATACACATTTACCTCCACCCCCACACACTTGTAAACATACACACCCCAACACTCATACACATACTCTCACACACACTCATAAACACTTACAACATACACATATACACTCACACAACTTATCCACCTACCCACACACTCATACACACCATATACTCTCATACATATACTCATATACGCACAATCACACCACACTCATATACACACTCACACATTCAGATCACACACTTATATACACACTCACATATACACTCATATACATACACTCATACAACACACTCATACAACATCACACTCATACATACACACACACCACACTCATACACATACTCATATATACACACTTGCATACACACTCATATGCATACACTCATACCACACACTCATGTATACATACATTCATACACACACACACACACTCATATATACATTCACACCACACACACACACACACACAGTACCATTGTACCTTGCTTATTTACACTTCTACTGTCTTTCCCACCTCTTCAACTAATTTCACTGATGTTTAAAAAATTATTTTACAGATCTTGAACTTGGGTTAAATTTATCCTAATTGTTGTGTCTGTGGGTGATCTTCTGAGAGTTTTCTTTTTTTTCTGAGTCAGTTGTACTGGTTTGCATCTTGCTAGGAGCCCTTTGGGCACTTTCCTCACTGGTCCATGGTTGTTCACATATTCTTTGTGGTCCTTTCCCCTCTGTAGGCTGGAGATAGCCGCTTGTCTTTCCTTCCTGACTTTAGTAATTGCATCTTTCTCTCACTGTCTATTGTGGGTTTGCCAATATTGCTGATCTTTTGGATTCCCAAGTTTTTTCTGTTCTCTGGTGTTGGCTGCATTCAGGGTTAAATCACACAGAGTCTTTCTTGAGTGTTCTAGCTCACCCTTCTGCCTTCACCTCTTTGTCTCTTGTATTTGGTGAACACTAAGCTGATGTGTGAGAGCAGCTGAGCAGACTGTGTGTCCTGTGCAGGGAGAAGGGGCTCACCTTCTTCTGAGCATCCTGGGTTATATAGCTGTAAGTTTGAGGCTTTGCTCCTGTTTGCATAAGCCTTGAGAGAACCTCATCAGGGGCACCTTTGTTGACTTAATATGTAGATGGAATAAGCAGGCACCAGGTAAGGGTCAGCTTCCAACAGAAAGATGAATGCCTTGGTGTCTTCTGAGCCAGCTGTCCTGCCGCACTTTGCCAAGCTCCAAGCGTGTGAGAACACAGCACCCCTGTACCCTGTACCCTGTACCCTGGTACCTGCAGAGTTGCCATATTCTAGTGAGGTTTCCTCTGTCCTAACTAGGTTTCTATATCATGACCAAAAGCAACTTGGGGAAGAAAGGATTTATGACATCTTATAGCTCACAGTCCACCATGAAGGAAAAATCAAGGTGGGAACTCCCAGCAAGAACTCAGAGGAGGAACTGAAGCAGAGCCCTTGGAAGGATGCTGCTTACTGCTGTGACCCCCATGGCCTGCTCAGCTTTCTGCCCACGCATGTGTGGTCCGCTCACAGTGGCCTGAGTCCTTCACATCAATCATTAATCAAGAAAATGCTCCACAGGCTTCATAACGACCAATCTGATGTAGGCATCTTCTCAGTTGAGGCTCCCTCTTTCCAGATGACCTTAGCTTATGTCCAGTTGACAGAGAAAACTAACCCGCACACACACTCTCTCTCTCTGTTGACCCTTGTGACTAACACTAGGAAGAAAGTAGCACTTCAGGATGACTCTTAAAGGAATGACCTCTGACTGCTTCCCATTCAGTTGTCCTTTGCAGGGAACACCTGGCGGTATCTGTTTTATGTGCACACCCTGTGGGCTTGGAGAATATGGAGACCAGGCCAACCTACTTCACTTGGGTTGTGACTCATTTGCTCTGCCCTGCCCCCTAACTCCCCTCCCCTACCCCCCACCCCCAGATACAACCATGGCTGTCGTGGAGCTCTTCTATAGACCAAGCTGGCCTCGAACTCAGAAATCTGCCTGCCTCTGCCTCCCAAGTGCTGGGATTAAAGGCCTGTGCCACCACTGCCTGGCCCCATTTGCTTGTCTTATTCCTGATGATGACCATTGCTGAAGGTCCTGATCTTTAGAAAACATGGACACTGGCCTGGGGCTGCAGGCAGATGTTGGCCTGGATTCTTTCTCCATTTGTATGTTCTTGCTCCCTTCTGTGCTGACCCATGCTTCTTCTCCTGTGTCTTATAGTGAGATGAGTCTTCTTGTACGGGATTAATTGGCTTTCTTCAAAGACTATCAGTTTGTGCTGAGTTAAAGGGAAGCCTTTAGGAAACTAATTCAATTCCTTGGTTTTTTTCCTGCTTCACATTGATGCAGGCCTGCTGGTGTCTCCTCTGTGGTTGCAATTACAGTTGCTGAGAGGCCCTGGAGGTCAAGACCTAAGCTCCTGAGGGATGGAGTGTCTTTTTGGGGTGATGGAAGACAGCTTTGTCACTGAGCCTGAAGATGTGACAGCTGTCACAAGGGCCTTGCTGGAGGTCAGTGTGGCTTGAGCTCTTCTAGGTTGTTAGACTGTCCTCATATTTGTCACCTGGAAGAATTAGAAGAAAACACATGTGGCTCTAGAGTGCGTTGTATCTTCCTTTAAGTCGTGGGCATGATTATTGATATCACAAAGGTTTCTTGCTCTCTGCAGATGTCAGCCTTTCTTGTACAGGTTGACCCCAGCTGCTGGCTCTGTCTTGAGGTGTGAATTGCAGGTCCTGCTCTACCTCTTAGTGAGGACAGCTGGGCCTCTTCAGGCCCTGGGGTGTATTTGAAAGGATTACATATTACATATTGCCTTAGCTACATGTCAGCCTGAAGGTAGCTTCAGCTACCTGTCAGCCTGAGGATAGCTTAAACAGAACAGGAAGTCCAAAAGCAAGTCCCCGGACAGCTCCAGGAAGAGCCTGAGAGTTAGGCTTGCTGCATCAATGCTCCATGCTTCTCCTCAGGGAGTGTCTATGTCCATCTTTTGCGTTCTTTTGGGTGGAGAGCTCCTGTCCTTCCCTGTATCCCCTGCCATTTCTGAGAAGGGCCAGATGTCTATACATGCTACTGTGTCCAGAGTTTGGCTCTGTGGGTGGTTAGGAGGCTAGAACCTCTGGTTTGTGGTCAACTTGCTCATGTCCATAGATAGCCCTGGCAGCTCCTCCAAGGGGGGTGGGGCACTTCTGCAGTCAGAAGCTCCCAGCTGGGAGTAGGAGTCAGTGCTGTTCCCTTCCAGGGCTCACTCCTAGTTTCTGTTTCTCTGCTTGTCCCAGGTGCTGCTGCAGAGTGTGTAGTCCTTGCCGCCACCCTGAGCTTATCACACACAGCAGGCATTGGCCTATACCCTAAGGAAGTATAGGTGTTGGGTGAGGATTCTGATCTCATTCTAGAACTGGCCGGGGGTAGGGGGGATGACTGACTTGGTTGACTGACTTGGTGGATACAGTGCCTACCCCCACTTTCACAGGGAGGATGAGGGGCAAGGCCCCAAGGGAAAAAGTGTTCCCTTCATGGTTTGCCATGGTATCCCAGCCTTTTTTCCTTTGTGCTATGCCCGATGGCATGCCTGGGTTGGCATCCTCTTGCTATCTTATGAGGATAGAAAGCCTTATAAAGGTTTCACAGTCTAATTGAGCTCCAGATATTCTAAAGGGAGTTCTGCCTAGTGTTTTGAGGTGGAAAGCTTTGTTGGATCAGATGTGAAATATGATGTCAGGAAAGTGAACATGCAAAAAAAGTCTTATGTTTGTGGGTATGGTCAATTCTCACATCCATGGTTAGGTCTTGGGCCCTTGGTCAATTCTCACATCCATGGTCAGCTCTTAGGCCCATGGTCAGCTCTTACATCCATGGTCAGCTTTTAGATCCGTGGTCAGCTCTTACATCCATGGTCAGCTCTTAGGCCCGTGGTCAGCTCTCAGGTCTGTGGTCAGCTCTCAGGTCTGTGGTCAACCTTTAAATCTGTAGTTAGCTTTTATGTCTGTGTTCATGGCTTCAGTCTATGGTCAGCCCTCAAATCTATAGTCAGTTTTCAGGTCTGTGTTTGGCTTTTAGATCTATGGTCAACTCTCAAGTCTGTGGTCAGCTCTCAGGTTCATGGTCAACTTGCATGTCCGTGATCAGCTCTTTGGTCCATAGGCATCTTGCAGACATGACATTAGCTTTCAGGCATGTAGCCTGGCTGTCAGGGCTGCAGCAGTCAGGTATACAAGAACTCCAGAATGTGGCACACCTGGCAATGCCAAGCTCAGAGCCATGTCTTTCTCTGAACACCAAGCTACAGAGCCACTCAACTGACAAAATGAAATGTTGCTCCTGCTCCTCACGTCTGTTCTTAGTTGGGACAGGAACATGGTGCTTTTGACTGGCAGGCAAAGCAGGTTGTGGGGTACTCCTTTGATGTGAGTGTTCTGCCAGGAATGCACATGGACAGCTAGTGGGAATCCCAGTGAGATGTGCAAGCCTGGCTTCCTGCATGTTCAGCACACGTGCTTCTATGCCTGCAGAGACCGCTTTGTGGTGACTGGTTCAGCTCCCTGCTGAGAGGTGCCATGGCATCAGCTGAGGACTAGTTAAGCTGACTCTCAGATGTCCCTTGAACAGTGGCAAGGGACTCAGCTCCAAGTCCTTGACCAAAATGCCCACAGGGTTGGGAGGCTGTAAAGGAAGAACAAAGGCCATCTGAGATAGCAGGTCGTTGCAGCATCCCTAGATGGAGCCCAGGGAACGTTTGGGGTTGCTAGGGAAGGTTCTGGTCTACCTTTCCTCCTCTCTCTGGTCTGGTGTCTCCGTATCCCTGGCCCCATCTTTTGGCCTATTACCCTACTTAAGTGTATTACTCAAGCCCTGAGGACCGGGCAGGGTCTAGGCTTTCTCTGCTCTGGGAAGACCATGGTAAGGGACCAGGATATTTTACTCTAGATCCTTTCTGCACTCCCCCTGATTGCCCCTTCCTTTCTTCCTTTCTTGGATCCTGCTGTCTGCTGTCCTTGTGTCGTTTCTGTTCCTCCGCAGACACTCATTCTAAAGGCTTGTCAGTGTTTTTTTTTCCCCCTCACCTGTCCCAAATCAGCTTCAGTGTGAGTGTCCCTGAGAAGCAGCATGCCTGGGTGGCAGGAACTCCAGCACCGAGCCCTTGCTTAGCCCTGCAGTCCACAATCTGCTTCCTCTTCCTCTTAGCCAGTCACACAGGAACGCTCAGGTCATTGCCTGCCCCAGCCACTTTCCACTTGGTTTTGATTCCTCAGTTTGCACTGAATTCCTTTGCTACTTTAGATTCTGTTCATGTCTGTGTGAAGACCTTTCCCTACCTCCCTCAGGACGTCCCAACAGCTTTCCTCCCTGAGAGTCTCAGGGAGTACAAATGGGCTTTTGTTCAGTCATGCCTCTCTACTAGCTGGAGATACCATTCGGTTCCTGTGGATTTGTCCTTGTCATGTAGATCCAGATCCCCAGCACAGATCCCAGTCTGTGTAGGCTCGGACTTTCCTCAAGCTCCTATCTGGGTGAGGAGGGGGCTTCCCTATTGTAATTTGGGTGTGAGGGAGGTCCAAGATGCCATCAGCCATAGATGGCCATCCGAGGGCCAGAACTTTTGGGGTCCGTTGGTCTAGAGTGTATGACTGTGTTTGTCACCTTCTTGGCCAGTTCGTTCCAATTTCTCCTTTGAGCTTTATCTCTGCTTTCCTGTTCGGCCCCACTGAGCTTAGTCTCACGAGCTTAGCCTCGTCTGCTCTCTTTGTAGCTCTTACCACCATGGCTGTGTCGTGCGTCTGTAATATCAGATTACTGCTGTCAGAGATGGCTGTGCTCTGGCCATCTTCCGTGCCACTACTAACAGCTCTTAGCCCGGGATGTGTTTCAGGAGGACCTGAGGGGAGTAGTCTTAGTGCAGTAGGGAAAGTTTGGATGCTGACCTGTGACCCCCCCTTTGCATCTTGTTCTCTGTGTGAGTCACAGAAGGAAGCTGTGGCTTTTCCTCAAGCTTATGCCATCCAGTCAGGACCCCATCCTGTTCCACGGATCTGTGTTGGTTTTCAGTGTATGAGGTAAAAGAAGGAAGGTAGAGCGGTAAGGAATTGGAACCAATGATTGACTTCTCCATGGCCTGTTGATGGGTGGCCTGCCACGGGGGAGATGGGAATTTGCTTAGGATGTTTTACTGATGTTTGGTGTCTTATAGAGGTGGTGCCTGCTCCCCTCTGGGTTCAGTATTGTGCTGTGCATCTTGAGTGTTTTTGAGTTTTTTTCTGCCATGTGCTGTAGTCTACACATGTGGCCATTTGACTTGAGACTTTCATGGTGGCCAGTGACAATCTCAGAGATTTCTTGGCACATTCCTTCCGTGCTGCATGTGGCCTGGTTCTGAGCTCACCGCTGTCAGTCATGAGTCTCAGCTGGGAAACAGCTCATGGAATCCACCATTGGTTCCAAGTTTCCCTGTGGTTTGGAAGTGTACATCCAGAGTAATGTTAAGTGGCCAAGCACTTGACTAAAACCAAATAGAGAGCCAAGGGTAGGCGAGAAGAGAGAGCTCAGTGTGAATCTTGTGTACACCAGGCCCTGCCAGAGGCTGCTGCTCCCAGGCCTGTCTGGAGCCCTGGAAGTGGGTGTGTTATGCCAGTTTTTCTGTATGTCGGGGTGATTCTTAGTGTTCACTGAGTATGTGCTCTGGTTCAAAGACCAGCTTGGCCATGGGGCCCCTTGGCTCTGAGCAGTGCTTAGGACACATGGGACCCCTTGCTGGCCACCTAGCTGTGCCCTGTAGGAGAGCACTCACACTGACAAGATGTATTTATAGCATCCTTCACGACTGTGCCAAGTCTAAGGTGTGAAAAGCCACTGTACATTTCATGGATTTGAGCAGTACATATCTGTTTTTTTCTTTTTTAAATTTGAAACCTAAAATACTCAAGGTATAGGCCATGGACAAGGTGAAGTACCTCTCCCCCTACTGCCCAAGCCCTGTTGTGGCTTTCATAGACACATTCTCTGCTGTGGATGTCAGAGAGGTGATTTGGAGTTTGCAAGTGACCCTGAAGACAGTCTGTTCAGAAAACTCAAGACTCATGTGTTTAGTTTTGGGAGCAGTTCAGGCTAACATGGTAGGGGCTTGGGCATCAGCCTCCTCAGGGATACTCTGCCACCATTGGATGTCCTGGTGGTTGTAGTTGGGAGGTGGGTTTAGGGCAGTGAGCCTGCAAGTAGCTTTAAAGTTCATGTGTTGGAGAAACTTATAATCGTGAAGCCTCGAGTTCCTGGTAGACTTGGATTATGTTTGTTCTTTGTCATGTATCTGGCCCATACAACATGGTGTTTCTGGTGTTTCTTACTGGTTTTGCATGCTTGTTTTGTCTTCTCTTCGTAACTTTTTTAAGACCTAGGACAAGATACAGAGAAGCTTTGGCTGAACAGAAAGCTGCAGTGTTCAGTGTGTGGGCTACATGTGTTGCCCTTCTGTTCACAGGCAGGCTCTGCTGCTGCCTGCAGCCTTGGGACCTGGTTCTCTCTGGGATGGAGACAAAGTGCTTGGAACTCACTGTATAGTCCATGCTGGCCTGGACCTCTCTGTCTTTCTGTCTCAGCCTCCACAGACATGTCCTACTACACCTGGTTGGAAGTGCCTCTTTGAAGACTTAGCTGACTTTATTTCACGTGTGCTTCTTGCTACATGCTTAAATTTTTTTGAAATGTGTATGTGTCCTGTGAGCGTCTAGTGAGCAAGTCTCCTTGTATTCATATATGCCTCTTACTAGGGCTGGAGTGGAGTGAATGAGGGTCATAGGACAGTATTTCCAGACCTTTCTGTAGGGCATCAGGTAGCCAGTAGACTGGATGGTCACAGATAGCTGGCTAGAAACCTTCCATCTTGATGGTGGCTGAAGTTATAAAGCACTTCTGCACACACTGTCTAGGGTGACTCCCTAGTGGCACAGGTTTCAGGTGCCTTGAACAACAGGTGGTGCTGACTCTGTAGTGTGACAGCAAAGCATTCTTCCTACATGCACCTGCACCTGTAGCTGCACTTGCACATGCACCTACACTTGTACCTCCTGCACATGCACGTGCACCTGTACCTGCACATGCACCTGCTAAGATTCTGCTTCCTGGAATCTCTATAGCAGGTTAGATGGTTTTAACATTAACTTTTAGGCCAAAATTGTGGTGACTAAAAGCACAACAGAGTGCAGATCGCAGGCTTACTGCCCTGCATTGGGATTTTATGTACCATAAGAAGGCCTATGCCTTCTATCAGTGGTCTGGGACTTGTACGTTCCTGAAGAATGGCCCAAGAACAGGCCTGTGCATGTATGTGATGTGTGTTTTCTGGTTCAGTAGCTTGGTCCTTTTTCTTGATACAAGTCCTAGCTGGAATAAGTTAGCTGGCTTTTGCCATCTTGTTTGGGGAGTTAGGTGTCAAGGACATTAGCCAATCCCCATGAGCCAAAAAGTAGGTTGGAGGAGAGACAAGTGGTGGTGGTAGAGCCCATCCAGCACCCTCAGTCTGGTTAGAAACCATCAAACTAGTAACCAAACCCATTTAACTGTACTCACAGTCATTTGGAAACCAGGGAAAAAAACCCAGTTGTACCCACCTCCCTCTGCCGCCGAGGCTGTGGAGACTGTTTATGTCCAGGCTCTTCCTGCAGAAATCTGTTTATTTAAAGTTCTGTGTGTGATGTTTATGTTAGTGGAGGGGGAGTCAAGCATGGACTTGTGTGTGTGTGTGTGTGTGTGTGTGTGTGTGTGTGCTGCAGTGGTCTCCAAAGGCTTTCTACTGGTGTCATCCTTCCTGTGCTGGCTGTGGTTCCAGAGGCCAGGGACCCGAGGAGTGTCCAGAAGTGCTACCCATGTTGGCCTTTTCTATCTGGTCTAATTGTTTGCCTCTCGTTTTCTGCCAAAGTGTCTGATGTCATTGACATTGTGGCTCGTGTGCACTTTAGAGCCCGTGGCTCCTTTCCATGCCTGGACCACAGCAGTGTTTGGGGAAGTGGTTTCACTACACATTTCTCTGCCCACAGATGCCACCCGTCTGCCACAGCTTTTTGTGCTACTGCTGTGGGCCTTCTTGTAGTCTGGATTGTCCTCTGCTTAAGTGCATGTACTTGAACTCTGAAAGCCAGGTCCCAGGCCCCAGCCTTACAGTGACTAGGGGTGGCTCCTGGCAGCCATGGTAGGGTGGGCTTTTCCTGGCTTCTCTCAGATCATAGCCTGTCTGCTGGTGGGATATATCTTTTGTTTGTTTGTTTTCAGGGCAAAGAAGCCCCACCAGGTATTGGGCAGCAGCACCACATACTGCTTTTCCTTTCAGGTGTGTGGATGCAAATTCTAGAGGGTTCTTCAGTTGGTCCTGGGATGGGGTGACAACTCTGGCCCTGAATGCTGAAAGAGGGAGAAAAGAGCACACTGACCCCTAGGTTGTAGGATTTGGAGGTTTTGTGGCTGTAGCCCTTGTTCCTTGAGGCTTTCTCTATGGCAACGATCTGCATCTGACAGTCTCCTGAGTGGCCATTGACAGTACACACCAGCCCATAGCTGGGCATTTGCATTCTCAACTGATACCTTCTCACTCACTGAAACCAAAAAATGCCCTTGGATACCCGTGTACCTGCCTAGGCCAGGGAGGCCCTAGGCTGGGTACTGAGACATGATATGGGACAAGGAGCTGGCTGGGGCTTGGCTGCTGGATCTGCCACACCCTTACCTTAGAACTCTAGTTTCAGAATGACTTACACAGGCCTCTGCATTGCGCCATGGGTGTCACTTAGTTTCTTCTCCTTCCTCAAAAGGTAGGTCACTACCCAATCCTTTGGCTTGTACCCACACCTGTAGGAATCCCTGTCCAGAGTACTTTGCAATCTTGGGAGAAAATGTCATGGTAGGTTCCCAGAAACTTTGATTGGAGTGGACCTTAGGAAGGTAGCTGGGTGTGGAAGGCCTTTGGCAGGAGCCCAGTGGAAAAGAGAACGGGGAGGTGGAAAGTGCAGGACACTCCCTGTCAGGGACACTGTACTTTGAGCAAAGCTCAGAGGGCAAAGCCAGAGACACGGATGTATTGGAACCCACCCTGACCACGATCCTTTCCAGGCCTTAACTTTGACGTGTCTATTGTCTTTTGTGTTTCCTGTGGAGCTGCTGGCAGATTTTTAGTGGCTCTAGACTAGAAGCTATGTTGCTTAGATGGAATCTCAAAGTGGTATGGGCCTAAGTCTCATGCATCCCTTCATGTTTGTGATTATTCTTATCACATAGCTATTGTGGGTCTGAGTCCACTCCGCTGCTGGGTACAGCTTCTTGGGGAGGTGGAACATGGGAAGTTTGACTGTTCTTATCCCATACTGTCTCTGGGGTAGGTGCTGGGCTGTTTCAAAAGCACTGATACACTGCTTTGGGGTAGGAAAGTGCAGTCTGAGATGTGGGAAAGCCAGAGCTGGTTCATGGGTCCCTGGGCCTGAGACTAGGCTGGGGCCATGGGGTTCTCAGACTCTGGGACATCCAGGTGTCACTGGGAGTCTCGGAAGAGCCAAAAATGGAATCGGGCTGCAGGCTGGGGACAGCATCTAGCCCAGGGCTGGGTCAAGGGGAGTGCCAGCTTGTCCTTAGCTTGGCAGAGGCAGGCTTGGTGGTGATTGTGGCTGGGAGCACAGAGAGGCCTTCCAGGAGAGAATTAAGCAGTAGCTCTATAGTTGAATGCCTTCTCCATGGCTCCCTACGGTGGATCTTGATGAAAGAGACAGTCCATGGTTCTAAATAGTTTATTAGTTGTTCATGGTGGGAAATGGATGCATAATGTATCATACCTACTTCTCAGGGTAGACCTGATATTAAATACCTTTTGCAGGGAGGACTGTCTGGGAAGGGAAGCTTATTGGCTAAGTGCTCTGGGCCTCTAGGTAACTCATTAGCATGGAGAACCCTGTTTTGGGCCTGTGTGACCATAGGACATGTTTCTTTTATGTGAGGAATGTGGCATGTGTTCCATGCCAAGAATCTGGCAGGGAGCTGGGAGTTGCCTAAATCTCAGGTGTGTGCCCACAGAATCTCTGGGTCTCAACCTGCTGTGCCTTACCAAGCTTCCTGGCATGGTTTTACCATCCAACAAGCTATGACTTATCCATCAGTGAGCTGGAGAATAAGATGTTGCCATGACAGACACTTTGGCCTCTCTTCTGTGAGTCTATTTTTACCAGGGTTAGAGTAAGGAGATGCAGGAGAAGGGGATGCAACTGGGCTCCGATCTTTTTAGGGGCAGATGGGAATTTAGAGCCCCTAAAGATGGGATCTGTAGGAAGTGCTCTTTGCTCTGAAAGACAGGGCAGGAGATGCCTGGAGGAAGGGCATATGGTAGGGAGGAGTGGGTGCTCAGAATCAGGATATGATGCAGACTTCACTCACTGGGCAGACAGGTAAACAGCCCTCTCTATCTTCTGTAGGACAACTGGGTATGGTTGTTGGTACCCCCTAAGTGGGAGCATTTACCAGTAAGTGAGTTTAGTTCCCTTTTGTTTTAATTAAAAATTCAAGTTCAAGACAGTACTGGGTCTCGAACCCAAGGCCTTTGCATGATGGACAAGAGCTTTCCTACTGAGCCATATGTTGGCTCTTGGTTTCACTCTTAGACCCTCAGAATATTATGGTGGGCCATGGAGGAGAATGTGGGACTAGGCAGAACCAGATTCAAGGAGCAGGTGGAAGTGTGGGTACCATCTTCAGTTTCTCAGATTCCAGCATGCTCGAGGATAGTGGTCACCTCCATTCATTGTGAACCCCAACTTATGAGGTGTTTTCCTGCAGTAGGCTATTCAAGTAGGGAGCTTGGGCAGAGCCTGCAAGCTGGTGTAGCCACCTCAGGATACCTAGGTTACCATGCTTGATTGTGGTGCTTTTCCTGTGGGGTTGGGGACTAGTGGGGTTTAATGTTGGTGTCTTTCTTGGTATTTTTAAGACATCTTCTTTCATTGTTTTCCTTGTGGACCCACTGTTGAAAGGGGTTGCAACAGTGTGTATACACTGGTGTGCCAAAGCTTGACACAGTAGTTTTTTTTTTTTTTCAGTCTCTAAGGACTATGTAATACTTTTCCAGGGCTGTCACAGTCATCTTCCTGACTTTCTGGAGATCATCACCTTTTTATATAAAGGACAAAGGGACTCCTTTTGGATGTCTAAGAATGCCATTCTGGTTTGTAAGAAGTTGGGGCCATATTGGGGGAGGCAGGTTGACTTTGAGTGGTTCTGGACAACTTTTGAGAATGGTTGTGACCCAGGCTTTGAGAGGACAGATGTGGCTATGAGATGGACAGTTGTCACTGGGGGGGTGGGACATAGTAGAGATGGAGAAGGAGGCAGGAAGGGACAGTGACTCATCTGGGTCTGTGGTTATGGAGTGTGTGGGCAAGTTCTCTGAGAGGTGAGGAGAGGGCAGGCGTGGCAGCTTAGCTGTGAATCATGTCCCTCAGCAGGGGCTTCCAATGGCCCTGAAGCATACAAGACGTAGATGAAGGGCCCAGCACAGCCACTTTCTGTTTGCATTGCTGCTGGCTGGCTTCCCATTGTGTTCCCACCTGGCTCACTGCACACTTAGAGGGAGAGAGCTCTCTGCTGGCTCCTGTTCTGTTTAGAAGGACAGCTGGGCATACACTCTAAGGACCTTTTGATATTAATTAGCTTCCTGTTTTGCCCTGTTCCCATATGTAGCCCCACTGGGGGCTAAAGTCTCAGCATGAGCTTTAGAGGTGTGATTCAGTCAGACAAGAGACTTGTATGAAGAGAGTGCTGTCCTCTTCGGTAGAAGCTGCTAAAAGGAGTCAATTGCCACTGGCTAAGTCTAAGATGATAGGGACATATGGAGCAGACTAGCTTGAATTTTCCAGTCTTTTAAATATCCAGGGATGCTCCTGGACAGCAGGTGGGGCTGCAGGATGGTGGGGTAGGGATGGCACAGTTTTGCAGTGGAGTGTTGGTTGCACATGGATCTTTGGGCACAGAGGAGGCAGGAGTGGTTCCTTCTCTTGGTTCTATCTGACTTTGGTTCATAGCCTTTCTATAGACTCGCATAATATGGCTTTATTTTATGGATGACAGTGGTCTAGTTCTTCTGGGGAAGGCCTGGCTTCTCTCCAATAGTAGTCACCTGCTCCTGGGCTATATTAAACCATACAGACAAGAGGGTAGTTATCTTTCAGTGGTTCCTGATGTGATGGGTGAGTGCTGGTTCCTCTAAGGGGGAGGGAGGGCTGGTCTCCAAATTGGGTTACGAAGACTGCAGTCCTGACCCCTGGTACCCAATGGCCTTGGAAATGTGGATATCTGCACAGCATTCCTTAACACAGGGTGGAAAACTGTCCTCATTTCAAAACAGGATGTCTGTGAATAGCCCAAATCATAGAGTAAAGGATGTTGGGAGTGTTTCTGTGCTTCTAGAGGAGCCAGGCTTTACTCCTGTCTTTGTGGGTTCTGAGGGCTGCTGGCTGCCAGTTTCTAGGGTAGTTTCCAGGTTGTATATGTGTCATTGGAAGGATGTTTTCATTTTGGGTTCATGTGAGATGACCGTCATGGTTAAGACCTTAAAAGTAACATTTTGGGAGTATGTGGGAATGCATGCATTCATGCCTACCTACACATGTGCTCACACTTAAAGAAGCCAGATAGGTAATGGTGGGAAGCCAGTGGGCTGGAAGCCTTTAGTAGCCAGACAGCAGGAGGCACTAGGTCCTGTGCACTGCTCACAGATGGGTTGGCTCTTCCAGCACACATAGGTTCTGGTCTGACTGCTCTGCTTGGCTCTGGGGTTGATCTTTTTGTAAGGTGGGACTGGGATAGCTTCAGTTACATGAAAAAGGGTTACGCTATGGGCTGTACAGAGATCTGTGGAGTTAAGTGTGTCTCTAGGTGATCCTGAGAGACACTGCTGGCTGCTTTTCTAGCAACCTAGTAGCATCCATTGCTCAATGGTGCAGCCCACTTGATGTTGAACTCTTTAAACAGGCTAGTTCTCTATGGAGAAAAAAAATCAAATAATTGGATTTTTGTCACCATCTATGGTGGAGAACCCTTGGCAGAGCAGTTTTCTCTTTAGGCACTTTTCATGAAGCGTTGTAGAAGGCTGGCACTGTGGGGAGCAGCCAGCAAAACCACTGTCCTCCATTGCTCCAGATTCACATACAACAGGCCCCATTGGGTAGCTGTGTACTCTGTCTACAAGCACCAGTGTAGCCATGCCCTTTATGTCCCTCAAGTTTCTTAGCCTGGGCTCTAGTGTTGTTGTACATCATCCATAGTTCAGGAGCTCTGACTGAGGGAGATGGTTAGGGAGGCCATGTCCCTGGTGCTTGAGTTCAGGTGCTGAGTATACCTCTGACTTGATGGCATTGAACCTGTTTGCACAAATCAGTCACCAGATTTGGGTGTTTTGCCCCATCCTGGTGAAAGATGCTGTGACCCTACCTGTGGGTCAGAAGTGCAGCTTATACATTGTCAACTTCACTTGTCTCAGTCCATAGATGGGGACAGTTGCTGGTCCGAAGAGATATGTACTGAGATATGGAGCTGAGGTTGCTGCTCTCCTTTGGGTGTCTATGCGTCAGTCTATTTGCATGGTTTTGATACAGGCTTTGTGTTGGGTCTGCTATCCTGGTAGAACAGTTGTCCCCTCTGTACCTCTACCATTCCAGTCTGGGTCCTGGTGGCCAGCTAGCCAGCATCTCATTTAATTTTAGATGCAGTGTGGGTTATTAGTCCAGCCATGGTGCTGGGTATTGGCCTCTTGCCCCAGGGCTCTCAACTGAGCCTAATACTCAGTTGGCTGTGTGATCTGGGGCTATGTGGAACTGCACTAAGAAAGGGTAGCCATGCTCAGCTCCCCAATGGGAATACTGCACATAGCTGATGGTTCCCACTATTACTTGAGGGTATACTCACCTTTTCCATTTACTCTCGTGTGTGCATTGTTGGCTACAAGAACAGGATGTAGAGCAAAAGAGACAGGACAGTAGGTATCTAGCACCAAGCCAGGGCCAGGAACCCTGTTACTGTCTTCCTTTTTCAGAGGTTGTCAGGCTTCTTTTGCCTTACCTATCCCTCTTCTAGGACCTGTGCTCTTTCTGGGCAGCTGGCTCTTGGGAAGTAGCTGAGTTGGGTAATTAGTTGGACTCTAGCAACAGTTGGGTTGAGCGAGTCCAAGAAGGATGGGCCCTCAGATGCCGTTTGGTCTTAGGGTAGACCTAATGGCCTCCTGTGGGAAGAGGCTGGTGGAAGTTAGAGAGAGTTGTCCCTTAGCCCTATGGAGAGGATCTGTGTTCCTTGGACAGCATTACAGTGTAGGATCAGACTCTGGGCATCCTGACTTATTGGGGGAAGGAGTAAGAGACAGAGGTACTGTCTGTGTCTGGCCTTGCCATGCCTGTGGGCACATAGGCCCCAGCTGCTCTGCTCCTCCTTTGTACGCCAGGGCCTACACAGCACAGAGATGCCAATGCAGCACTCATGGCCAGCAGCGTGGGAAGGAGGAGGGAGATTAGGAGTGTTATTTACAGGGATATCTTCTTTCTCTCAGTTTTCCCTAGACAAAATCTTGCTAATGAAGCTCAGTCTTCAAGTTCATAATCCACCTGCCTCACCTCAGCATTTTTAGTGATGGGCCAAGGACTATATTTTTAGCCGTTATTTTGAACTTGACTTCTTATTCATTATACTCTTTGTCACATAAGACTGCTCTGCTTCTAGAAGCCGTGTCACAGGCAACCTTGCCTTTAGCAGCTTTCCTAGCTGGCTAGCTAGATGAGCGGAAACGGCAAGCTCTGCGTTTAGCAAGTGGCCCTGCAGAATGATTGAGGAAGTCACCCAGGGTCCACCTTGGGCCTCCATACTTGTGCACACATGGACAGATGCACCTGAACATATGTGAACAACACATACACATAGAAAGAGAAGGGAGGAGAATGGAAGCTCTGTAGCTTACGGTACACAGCTGGGCTCTGGCTCGCACCATGGTATGTTTTGCATATGCTATGGATGGGAGTGGGCATTGCTTTTCCCACCTCTTGGGGCTACCTCTGTTGACCAGGCTTTGTTTCCCATTAGATTGCAGTAGCACCTTTGTTGACAGAGTGTAGGTACATGTCTGCATCTGGACTCGATTCTGGATCACTGCTCTGTTGGGTCTTATCCCCAGACTTCATGTAGATGCAGTATAGTAAGTCCTAAGGTCAGCGAAGCCCCTCACTGTTCTTCCTTTAAGATTGTGTTGCAAATTACTGGCGTGTTTCGTTTCACATATATTTTACAGTACCTTGCCAGTTTCTGTCAGACCCTGCTAGGGTTGTGACTTGTGCTGTCCTGAGTTCATGGATCGATAGGAGGCTCCAGGGAACGATCTGGTTTGCTTTGTCAGGCAGCCTCAGTTTCTCTCACAGCAGTCTATAGTCCTTGGTCCTGTATGCCTTTTGTTAAGCACTGTCCTGTGGAGCTCAGGCTGTCAGCGGTCTTCACTTCATTTTCCAGTTTGTTAGTGTAAGGAAAGGAAAGGGAGCTTTAGGACATTATTCTAGAATCCCTGACCCCACAGTCACAACTATTGTGTAGCTTCCAGTTTCTTATGTGAACAGTGTCTATTGGTGATGTACCTGCATGTCTTTCTCTAGTCCCCAGTTTACCCTCAGGACACACATGAAGTGGCTCTGTGTCTAGTAGCTCTCCAGTAAGGACACAGCATCTCTGTGGGATTTTTGATGTCCCTTATCAAACAGAGGGCATTTCCTCCTGTCACTCACTGTGAAGGAGTGTTGAATGCTGTCCCATGCTTTTCTGTGTCCACCAAAAGGATCCTGTAGCTTTCCTGCATTCTGAATCAAGGTAGAGGTCAGTGATGTGAGTGTTCTTCCCAGGCCAAGCGCTTCTTGCTTGCCCTGCTCCTTCCCCTGTAGTTTAAGACCTACTTGGCTGTGACCTCTGCCTGAGGCTTCCTTCTCTGCCCACCTCTGCAGCAATGCTGTCTGGCTTAGGTGTCTCTCATACTGTCTCACACAACACACTGGGCTGTTCTACCCTCCCAACTTGGAAAGAGCTGTGTGAGACGGATGGTATTTCTTCCTTTCATGTTTATGGTATTCAACAGTGAAGCCATCTGTGCCATATTTCTTGGCAAAGATTTTTTTCCTTTGACACTATTCCGAGATTTTTTTAAATATAAAAGTTTTCTGTTTTATTACATGCTAATTTTTATGTGTTAAAAATTAAATTGTGTGTGTGTGTGTGTGTGTGTGTGTCAGTGTGAGTGTGTGGGTATGCACCTGAATGTAGTAATTGTGAGGTCAGAAGATTGTGTCAGATCTCCTGGAGCTAGAGTTACAGGCAATTATGAATATGAGTGAGTGCTAGAACTGAATTTGGGTCCTCCAGAAGAAAGGTATATGCTCTTAAATGCTGAGGCATCCCATAAACACACACACACACACACACACACACACACACACGAATACATATATATTCCAAGATTATATATATGTATATATAATATATAATATAATGTATATGTAATATATATTTGGTTTTTCATGATGTGATTTATCTGTGTAGCCTTGAATGTCCTGGAACTTTCTCTGTAGACTAGGCTGGCCTTAAACTTATAGAGATCCGTCTACCTCTACCTCCCAAGTGAGGAGATTAAAGGCATGTGCCACCACCACCCAGCTAAAATTAGCATTTTAAGGGAAAAATTAGTAAACTTGCTTTATAAAGAAAAATAACATTTCATTAAAAATTCATATTTTATTGAGTTTTAGGCCAGCCTGGACTACTGAGTGAGTTCCAGAACAACCAGGGCTACACAGAGAGACTCTGTCTCAATCACCCCCAACTTCATATTTTAAAGGGGGTAATTTGCCCATTTCTTCTAAGCTGTCTGCATGGTGTTACAGTGTTTTCCTGTGTTGTCCCTTCTGCTGTGTCTGTTGTGATGGTCCTTGTATTCCTGGCCATATGTGTTCTTTGTATTGTCTTCTCTGGAGCCCCAAATTCTCTACCCAGGAACCAGCTTTTGGCATTGCTCATGGCTTTCTGGTCTGTTTCCTTCATGGATATGTAATGAAGGCCTCTATCTGTCTGGGTTCCTCTCCTGGGGCTACTTGTCATGTAAAAGATCTGAAGGAAGCCTAGAGTGCTTTCTATGATTGGCAGAAGTAGAGGTTCCATTTGAACTGTTGCTAGTATGAAACTTTGGTAATTTTTATTTTTTTAAAAATATTTACTTTTATTTGCCAGGTATAGTGGGACAGGGTTACATTCAATTGAATTGTTAGCCAAGGGTGTTCAGTAGAAATCCCCAAATAATCCAGTCTGACAAAGTGTTGCTCTCTACAAGCTGACAGCGTAGCTCCATTCCTGAGACAATATTCACACAATTCACTGCACATGGATAATCAAGCTGGTGCCTACATGGAGCCTTCTCCCCTCCGTTTTAGTCTTTTTGATATGATAAGGTACACTGCAGGCTACTGGAAGAGAAACACAAACACCAGCCCAGCCACAAAACATTTACCTACAGTCTATGTTGCTTGCTAAGTATGCTGGGCCAATGGTGGCACAGAACTTCAGGGAGTACCCAACAATGTCTGATTTGACTCAAGACAAAGACTCAAGATTGGTCTACAGGAAGGAACATATACCCAATACTGCTTGGGTAACCTAGAACCAGAGACTAGATATCACTGGTCTAAACAAGAAAATGTAATAAAATGATTCCAAATGATGTTCTGTTACATTCATAGTTCAGTGCCTTATCCAGTTATCATCAGAGAGGCTTTCTCTATGGCAGGCAGATGCAGAGACCCACAGCCAGGCATGAGAGAGAGAGAGAGAGAGAGAGAGAGAGAGAGAGAGAGAGAGAGAGAGAGAGAGACAAGACTGAGACTAAATTGGAGGACTCCATCAAATCCTTCCCTTTATTACTCAGGGAATCCCATAGAAGAGGAGGCGGAAAGATTTTAAGAGGAGGACACCAAGAGAACACAGCCCCCTGAGTCAACTTACCAAGGTGCCCCTGAGCTCACAGACAGAAGCAGTAGGCGCAGGGCTGCAGGGGTCCACACCAGCCTCTGTGTATGTCACAGCGATTAGCGTAAGGCATCTGTGGGGCTCTGACTCTTGCGTCTGCTCTTGGTTCTCTTCCTCCTGTAGGGCTGCCATACCCAACTTTCATGTGAAAATTTTGCTTCATCTTCTATTTTATTTTGTCAGGTTTGGTTGTTATCTCTTAGAAGCCTGCCTTTTCTAATGAGAGACAGAAAGGGAGTGAATTGGAGGGGAGGGGAGATGGAAAGGAAATGGGAGGAGTAGAAGGAAGAAGAAACTATAATCAGGATGTATGAGAAAAGAATCTATTTTCAATTTTATAAAGTTACTCTAGTATAAAAACCCAACCCAAGCCAAGCCAACCCAGACCAACCCAAACCAAACCACCCAACCCAAGCCAATCCAAGCCAACCAAACCAACCCAACCCAACCCAACCCAACCCAACTCAACCCAACCCAACCCAACCCAACCCAACCCAACCCAACCCAAGCCAACCCAAGCTAACCCAAGCTAACCCAACCCAAATCAACCCAACCCAACCCAACCCAACCCAAGCCAACTCAACCCAACCCAACCCAATCCAACCCAACCCAACCCAACCCAAGCCAACCCAAGCTAATCGAACCCAACCCATTTATTTGCCAGGCATAGAGGCACATTGGGAGGTAGAAGCAGGCATATCTCTGTGGGTTGGAGATCAACTTGGTCCACATAGCAGTGAGTTCCAGGTTTGGCAGCCAGTGCCAAACTGAGCCAACTGAGCCAACCTGAAGGCTCCTTGATTATATTAAAAATAAAGTGAATTGAGTCTGTGGTCAGGTGTCCTTTCTGTCTTTGGCGGGTAGGTGTGGGTTGGCGCAGTTGGGTACAGATGCCTTCACTCCTGTGCTGTGTACCTGCACGTGTCTCTGATCTTCATATTGGGATGGCAGCAGGGTGACCCCCATGCTCACAGATCCTTACTCAGATGTGGCTGTAACCTGTCCAGGTCAACTTACCACCTCTGGTTACTTTTGTGACTGCTCTGTCTTTGTGTTTTTCTGTTACGCAGTGGACACAGTGAGCACCCATAGTTCAAAAACCCCAAATTCAACATCCATTATGAGAATGCCAAATGATATCAACAGAAAATTTCACACCCAGTGGGATCATGTGATAAACCACAGACAAAACAACAGGGACTCAAAATATTTGTACTACGGCAGGATATGATGGCACTTACCTTTAATCCCAGAATTCTGGAGGCAAAGGAAGTCAGATCTCTGTGAGTTCAAGGACAATCAGGTCTACATATCAGGTTCCAGGCCCTCGAGCGCCATGTAGGAAGACCCCGTCTCAGATTTTATTAGAATGTATAACGTGCCTTCAGATCATGTATATGAGGTGAGCTAGAAATACAGTTAAATTCTGTGTTTAGTTTTGGATCTCATCCCAGGATAGCTCATTATGTGTATATAGGCTCCCCTCTCCCTCCCAAGATTAGAATCAGAAACACTTCTGCACCAAGCATTTTGGATAGGAGGTATTCAGCCCCACAGTTGGTTTTTATCCCTTGGAACAAACTTCACTTTTGCTATATACATGGTTTCCCAGCTCATGAGGTGGAAGTGCCTGCAGGCTGAGGTGCTCACTGCTCAGTGTGACCCCTGGCTCAGAGGCCTATTGGCTGAGGCAGTCACATTGCTTGGGTCCCAGAGGAGCAGGGCCACCTGCAAAGCTTGGAGAGATTGCTGGGATTTCCAGACACATTTTAGGGTAGAGACCAACGTCCTGGGCAGGTATGTGCAGAAGCCAGTCCTCCTTTAAAACAGTGGGGATGCAGAACTAAGCAGGTGTCCTCCTTAGGTGGAGCTGGGGCTCATGCCTGGCTTCCCATCAGGCACCTAGGGCTCCAAGGATTGCTGGCAGGGCTGTCATCCCAGGCACAGGTGTGGGGATGGCCCCTGTGGGTTGGAGACTGCCGTGGTCTTGAGGGGACTGGGCAGGCAGGTCTGTGCAGCTCTGCTGGCTGGTTTCCTGGTGGGCATTGTAGAACTTCATGAGAGCCCCAGGATAGTGGTATCACCATTACCACAGTTGTGACTTTCTTCTTTTGTTCCCTCTTGGCAAAACCAGAACGGGGAACTGGGAAGGGGTGGGAGGGAGGACAGGGGAAGAGAAGGGGGCTTACGGGACTTTCGGGGAGTGGGGGGGGGCTAGAAAAGGGGAAATCATTTGAAATGTAAATAAATTATATCGAATAAAAAAAAGAATGAAAAAAAAAAGAAAGAGAAATTCTCAAATTCATCTGGAATAACAAAAAACCCAGGAGAGCTAAAACTATTCTCAACAATAAAAGAACTTCTGGGGGATTCAGTATCCCAGACCTCAAACATTACTACAGAGCAATAGTTATAAAAACTGCATGGTATTGGTACAGTGACAGGCAAGTGGATCAATGAAATAGGATTGAAGACCCAGAAATGAACCATATACCTATGGTCACTTGATCTTCGACAAAAGAGCTGAAAACATCCAGTGGAAAAAAGATAGCCTTATCAACAAATGGTGCTGGTTCAATTGGAGGTCAGCATGCAGAAGAATGCGAATCGATCCATTCTTATCTCCTTGTACTAAGCTCAACTCCAAGTGGATCAAGGACCTCCATATAAAACCTGACACACTGAAACTAATAGAAAAGAAACTTTCCAACATTTTCAAAGTCAGTGCAGTTCATGTTAGAAAGCTGTCTATTTTATGTAGGAGCTAGAAGTGTCTACACTTACAGTGTGGCAGAGAGTA